>NC_058082.1:463557310-464259335 GCF_014858855.1 Bufo gargarizans | reverse complement strand
AGAAAGACTAGAGCAATGGTCAAAAATCTGGCAACTAAAATTGAATGTTGATAAGTGTAAGATAATGCAGCTGGGGCATAAAAACCCAAGAGCAGAATATAAAATCTGTGATACAGTCCTAACCTCAGTATCTGAGGAAAGGAATTTAGGGGTCATTATTTCAGAAGACTTAAAGGTAGCCAGACAATGTCATAGAGCAGAAGGAAATGCTAGCAGAATGCTTGGGTGTATTAGGGAGAGGCATTACCAATAGAAAGAGGGAGGTGCTCGTGCCGCTCTACAGAGCACTAGTAAGATCTCATTTGGAGTATTGTGCGCAGTACTGGAGACCATATCTCCAGAAGGATATTGATACTTTGGAGAGAGTACAGAGAAGAGCTACTAAACTGGTACATGGATTGCAAGATAAAACTTACCAGTAAAGATTAAAGGACCTTAACATGTATAGCTTGGAAGAAAGACGAGACAGAGGTAATATGACAGAAACTTTTAAATACATAAAGGGAATCAACAAGGTAAAAGAGGAGAAAATATTAAAAAGAAGAAAAACTGCTACAGGGGGACATAGTTTTAAATTAGAGGGGCAAAGTTTTAAAAGTAATATCAGGAAGTATTACTTTACTGAGAGAGTAGTGGATGCATGGAGTAGCCTTCCTGCAGAAGTGGTAGCTGCAAATACAGTGAAGGAGTTTAAGCATGCATGGGATAGGCATGAGGCCATCCTTCATATAAGATAGGGCCAAGGGCTATTCATAGTATTCAGTATATTGGGCAGACTAGATGGGCCAAATGGTTCTTATATGCCGATACTGTCTATGTTTCTAAAAAGGGTGTTTTTTTAATAGCAGAATAGAACAACAGTATATAAAGGGTGTATCTCACAATGACATATGCAGCAAAGGTTGCACTTGCAATATTATGTATTTTGCCAAAAAAGGGTGCTTTTTTACTAACAGAATATTACAGCAGTATACAGTATAACGCTTGAATTTCACACGTGCAGATGCAGCAAGGGCTGTAAAATTGTATATTTTGCTCAAAAAGTGTGTTTTTTAACTCCTTAAGGCCATATTTCACCTTAAGGACCAGGCCATTTTTTCAATTCTGACCAGTGTCACTTTAAAACGCTTTGACTTATCCAGGCCATTCTGAGATAGTTTTTTCGTCACATATTGTACTTCACACTGGTAAAATGAAGTAAAAAAAAATTACATTTTAGTTTATGGGGACGTTACAAGGCTTAGAAGTTTAGAAGCAAATCTTGAAATTTTTAAGAAATTTTCAAAAACTCGCTTTTTAAGGACCAGTTCAGGTTTGAACTCACTTTGTGAGGCTTACATAATATAAACCACTCCATTCTAGAAACTACACCCCTCAAGGTATTCAAAACGGATTTTTAAAAATGTCGTTAACCCTTTAGGTGTTCCACAAGAGTTAATGGCAAATGGAGATAAAATGTCAGAATTTAGATATTTTTTGGCAAATTTTCCATTTAATCAATTTTTTCCAGTAACAAAGAAAGGGTTAACAGCCAAAGAAAATGCTATATTTATTGCCCCGATTCTGTGATTTGCAGAAACACCCCATATGTGGCCATAAACTTCTGTATGGGCAGATAGTAGGGCGTAGAGGTAAAGGTGCGCCGTGTGTTTTTTGGAAGGCAGATTTTGCTGGACTGGTTTATTTACACCATGTCCCATTTGAAGCCCCCCTGATGTACCCCAAGAGTAGAAACTCCATAAAAGTGACTCCATCTAAGAAGCTACACCCCTCAAGGTATTCAAAACTGATTTTACAAACTTTGTTTACCCTTTAGGTGTTGCACAAGAGTTATTGGCAAAAGCAGATGAAATTTGAGAATTTAAATTTTTTGCCAAATTTTCCATTTTAATAAATTTTTCTAGTAACAAAGCAAGGGTTAACAGCCAAACAAAATGCTATATTTATTGCCCCGATTCTGTAGTTTTCAGAAACATCCCATATGAGGCCGTAAACCACTGTACGGGCACATGGTAGGGCGTAGAGGGAAAGGTGCGCCGTTAGATTTTTGGAAGGCAAATTTCGCTGGAGTGTTTTTTTTATACCATGTCCCATTTGAAGCCCCCCTGATGCACCCCTAGAGTAGAAACTCCATAAAAGCTACCTCATCTAAGAAACTACACCCCTCAAGGTATTCAAAACTGATTTTACATATTAGGTATCGCCGCGTCCGTAAGAATCTGCTCTATAAAAATACCCCATGACCTAACCCCTCAAATGAACACGGTCCAAAATGTAAATAAAAACGGTGCAAAAAAAAGTTTTTTTTGTCACCTTACATCACAAAAATTGTAATAGCAAGCGATCAAAAAGTCATATGTCCCTTCAAATAGTGCCAATAAAACCGTCCTCTCATCCCGCAAAAAATGAGCCCCCACCTAAGATAATCGGCTAAAAACAAAAAAAAATGACTCTCAGACTATGGAGATATGTCCACTTTTTTTTATTTATTTTAGTTTTACTAAATAATATTTTTGAAAAAAAATGTTTTTGTTTTAGTGTTTCAAGTCTGAAAACCATAGTTTTTTATCTGATTGTCAGTGGCTAAATTGGGGAAGGGGAATATAAATTTAGTACTCCATGGAAGTGTGGTACTCCCTGAAGCAGCCAATAATGCAGAGGCCCGGATGATCGGGGCACGTGTCACACTGAGTAGTGGTGTCCTTCCATATCCCCCTCCTATGACACACTCTGCATCTTTTTTGGGTCTGTCCCTTCTTTCCAGTATGGGGGACCACACCTGGAAAGTGTTGGCCAGGGACGATCCGGGCGCCTCCAGTTCCCAAGGTACTCCAGCCTGCTTTTTTCTGGTCAGAAAAGATCAGGTCCTTGAGGACTGCCTCATAGAACTGAAGGAATGTCCCTGTGTTGCCAGTGCTCCGGGATAGCACAAAAGAGTTGTACAAGGCAACCTGCACCAAGTAGACCACAACTTCTTTGTACCATGCCTGGGTTTTGCTCATGGCATTATATGGCTTGAGGACTTGATCAGAGAGATCAACTCCTCCCATATACCAATGACGATACAATCGGGCTTGAGGACAGTTGCCGCGGTACCTCGCACAGGGACAGGAGTGATGCCATTACCATGAATTGTGGACAGTACAAGGACATCCCTCTTGTCCTTATATCTGACCAGCAACAGGTTTCCACTGGTAAGGGCATGGGTCTCACCCCTGGGGATAGGTACCTGGAGGGGGTGGGTAGGGAAGCCACGTTGATTTTTCCGTGTGGATCTGGCGGTGAGGGACTAGAACAAGGGAATACTAGTATAAAAGTTATCCACGTACAGGTGGTAACCCTTATCTAGCAGTGGGTGCTTAAGGTCCCACACAAGTTTCCTGCTAGTACCCAGAGTGGGGGGACATTCTGGGGGTTGAATACGGGAATCTCGCCCCTTGTACACACAAAACTTGTAAATGTACCCTGAGGTACTCTCACAAAGTTTGTACAGCTTTAAGCCATACCTCGCCCGCTTAGAGGGAACACACTGGCGGAAAAGGAGTCTCCGCATTAAAGCAATGAGAGACTTATCAACCGCGACCTCCCTTCCATAGTCCTGCACAAATTGGGCCCGAAAGTGATCAATGACCGGCCTGATTTTGTACAGGCGGTCATAGGCAGGATCACCTTGGGGGGGGGGGACATGCTGCATTATCTGCATAATGCAGGCTTTTCCAGATTGCCTCAAACCGGATGCTTGTCATGGCCGTACTGTAAAGTGGGGTCAGGTAGAGGATGTCCCCACTCCAGTAATGCCTGAAACTAGACAGGAGTCCAGCCACCGGGCCTAGGCAAAAAGGAGCCTGGGTGTTGAGCAACAAACTGTTGGGCGTGTGAGCCATGTACCGGGGTGGGCTCCCCAGGATACAACGAAGTCACTGACAAGAAAAGCGACACTGACACCAGTTTTATATGCAAGAACAGAAACTTTACTTTAACAATAGTGAAAACACAACAATATAAGTATACATAGACTAAGTAATACCCCAGGCCCACAGTCCCTGTCCCTGTCCGAGGGACAGGTCTAGCCCGATGGCGCACACAGCAGAGCCTGCAAGTCGTGCTGTGCCGCTAAAGAGGTCACACCTAGCCGGTGGTGGACGCAGAAGAGCCTGCAAGCCAAAACTGTGCCGCAGTCCAGTATAGTAAGGCCTAGTAAAATATCTAACCCTAACTAACTACTATAAGGCCTAGGCTAGTCTCTGTTACTTCAGGCGCCACACAGTAGAATACAATCAGTAACCAGGTGTACTGACCTGTGTCCGTTCTGGGCCCGAGGATGCCACTTACCCGGGATGGCCACCAACCTCTCGGCAACTGTGCGGCCTTGCTTGATGATAAGACTTCTGCTCACACGCTGTACACTGTCTTCCTGGAACAATCTCTCTTTCAAAGAGCCGGATCCAGTAAGGGGACAACAGCTAATCTTCTTCCTCTGCGTGTCCATTTACTCCCAGACATCCACAAGCCAGGATGAAATCGGATTCAGTCTCTCAAAGAACATTGCTTCCACCATGTCAGATCAGCACTTCCTGGTTTTCAGAAGCAGCTAGCATGAGTCATCATCTGCTTTGCATATGCAGATCCCAGAGTGTGCTGACTGTGCTGCAAAACAGTGGCCTCTAGTGCCCGGAATGCCAAATGACAGCTCCAATACAATTTAAACATAGACATTATACAGGCAGAGTTTATCCACAATCTCACATGCCACCCCACTAGAAGTTATCATCCTTGGCGACTCTCCCCATACAAACTCATTCTGGGCATCGCGCGGTGGAGGCACACCAGCATTGGGCCTCGCTGACCTTCTTAGATTGGGGCTTTCAGAAATACTGGTGAGATCAGGCATATTTTGACAATAGAGGAGCTGTTGATTGCTCAGCATTGCAAACCTGCCATGGCCGGAACCTCTGTGGACACTTGGGCAGGGACGACCCACCATTCCTCCTCTTCCTCATCTGAGGGACTTTCCTCCATACCCTGAGCGTGAGGAGGCATCCCCTCCATGCACACCGGCTCATCAAAATTGCAACATCTCAACATATTACAATGTAAGTTCTGTGAGGGTCCCCCTGTCCCTACTGGCTCTACCTCATAGACCGGAATAGCAGGGTCTACCCTTCTCTTCACCGTGTATGGGACTGCCTCCCACCGTCCATCCAACTTCCAAGACGGCCGTTTAGCTTTGACCATCACCCGATCACCCGGGACATACCCATCTTTCTGCACTGGTCTTGGGTTAGGGTGTACCAACTGTCCCAGGCGCTCCCCCACAACCTTGTGGACCGCTCTCATCCGGCGCCGATGCTCCTGCACCCATGCGGTGGTACTTCTCGGTGGGGGCTCCATCGGGTTGGGCATGTGGAGATCTTCAATCTCCCGTCCAGCTCGTCCAAACATAAGCATATGTGGAGGGTATACGGTGGTACTGTGTACTCTGTTGTTATAGGCCCACATCAACTCAGATAGGTACGCGGGCCACTGGGCTTTTTGACTGTCTTCCAGAGTCCGCAGCAGCTGAAGCAAGATGCGATTGAAGTGTTCACACGCCCCGTTTCCTTGTGGGTGATACAGAGTGGTGTGGGAGCGTTCAATCCCATACAGTTGGTACAGTTCATCCATTAGAGTACCCTGAAAGCATGCTCCCTGGTCAGAATGTATCCTCTGTGGAAACCCGAACACCTGTATAAAGTGTTTACAGACAGCTTTGGCGGCCGACTCTGCGGTTTGGTCTCTGGTGGGCACAGCCACCACATACTTGGTAAAGTGATCTGTCATGACTAGACAGTATGAGTGTCCCGAGGTAGAGTACCCAATCTGTACATAATAGATCATCAGAAGTTCTAGGGGCGCTGAGGTGCGGATGGTCTACACAGGAGCCCGCTGTTCAGTACTCTTACTCAACCTATAGGATCGACACTTGAGACATGCCATGGCCACCATGTCGGCCAGATCTGGACAGTATACCAGCCGTTGGAGCCACTTGAACGTTTTGTTGCTCCCAAAATGAGCTCCTTTTTCATGAGCTTCCTTGGCGGCCTCCGGTCCCAACGACATGGGAATGACAATCTGTTGCCGGTACTGCAGCTCTAACTGTAAGTATATTATCTGGCACAGGAGGCCCTGGGTAATTGTCAGCTTGTCCCACTGCCTTAACAACTTCTAACCCTCTGGGGTCAGGTGGGCTCGTTCATCTGGCCGAGGCCAGATGTTGCTCCGAGCCCATTCTTTGACTTTCCACAAATCCCGGCAACTATCCTGGAGTTTCTCCCAATCAGTCAACGTTTTCCCCAGCACTAGCGTCATTCCAGACGCCACCCCACTTGAGCCACAAGCGACCAAGGTCAGGAGTTTCAGTATCCTCTAACTCCTCATCGGCTCTCTGAGTCGACTGTCCTACTGGAACTCGAGAGAGTGCATCGGCGTTGCCGTTCTCCCTACAGGACCGGAACTTGATGCTGTATTGGTACTTAGAGAGGCAGGCCAACCATCTTTGCTCGAGTGCACCCAGCTTGGCATTCTCCAGGTGTGCCAACGGGTTGTTGTCCGTCATCACGGTCACTTCTGCACCAGTCAGGTATTCTGAAAACCTTTCGTTCTTGGCCCACACCAGTGCCAGTAGTTCCAGTTTGAAGGAGCTATAGTTATCAGGGTTGCGTTCTGACTCTCTTAGGGACTGGCTCCCATAGGCGATTACTCTCTCCCGTCCATCCTGGACTTGGGACAATGCAGCCCCCAGACCATGTAGGCTTCCATCAGTATACAGCAGGAATGGGGATCAAACCGCGCGTAAGCCAGGATCGGGGCATAGATCAGCGCCCCTTTCACCGCTTCAAAGGCCTCTTGTTGCCGGGGACCCCAGTCGACGGGGAGTTTATTTGGGCCCCCAGCCATGCCTCTTAGCAACTCGTTTAACGGGCCCACCAGATAAGCGAATTTGGGTATAAACCTCCTGTAGTAACCTGCCTGTAGTAGCCTGCCTGTAGTAGCGTACTACAGGCAGGCTACTACAGAGCTTCAGCTGGAAGTGTCCCAGATGAAGGCAGAACCATCCCGGCATCCAGAAACGGTCCCCGCACCGGCGAGCCCAACAGAGGTGCCCTCTTCTGACAGGCTCCCTCACCGGGGTTGTTCTGGGTGGAGTGGCATGAGGTGCGGGGACCGTTTCTGGATGCCGGGATGGTTCTGCCTTCATCTGGGACACTTCCAGCTGAAGCTCTGTAGTAGCCTGCCTGTAGTACTTGACCGGGGCCACTTATGAACGGCCTCCACCTTGCTGGGGGCCGGTTTTACCCCCTCCTGGGTGACCACATGTCCTAAGTACTCTATCTGCTGTCGGAACAGCTGGCATTTTTTTTGGCTTGATCTTGAGCCCATGGTCTCGTAGCCGTCCCAAGACTTGTCGCAGCTTCTGGAGGTGATCTTCAAAGGAAGCCCCGAACACTACTATGTCATCCAGGTATGTCAATACTGATTCGAAGTTGAGGTCCTCCAGAGAGTGTTCCATCAATCGCTGGAATGTCCCCGGAGCATTGGAGAGGCCGAAGGGCATCCGGTTGAACTCGTAGAGTCCCATAGGTAAAGTTAAGGCCATCTTGGCTTTGTCCTTCTAGGCCACCGGCACCTGCCAGTACCCACTAGCCAGGTCAAGAGTTGAGAAGAACTTTGCTTGGCTTAGGGCTGATAATGACTCCTCAACCCGCGGAAAGGGGTAGGCATCCCGGACAGTCTGAGCATTCAGCTTCTGATAATCCACGCAGAACCGGAGACTCCAGTCTGTCTTCCGTACCAAGACTACCGGAGCAGCCCAAGGACTTTGACTCTCCTGGATCACCCGGTTCTCCAACATGCTGGCCACCATATCTTTCACCTCCTGATACATCTTAGGTGGGATCTGCCGGTAACTTTCCCTGATCGGCGCAGCATCGCTGGTTGGGATTTCATGTTCAATAGCAGTAGCACACCCAAAGTTCTCATCATGTCTTGAGAAGGCCTCCTGAAGGGTCAGGGTTCTGCTGTCTGCCCCCATACGGGCCATGATCACTCGACCGTTCCACTCTGCTGTCGGGGTTTCCCTTGAATAGATCCCCACAGCATAGGTCCAGGCTGATCTCCTATCCGGGTGCAGTGTGAAGCCCCTTTGTCCAGCGTTACCCCCTTCGAACACAAACTTTGGCCAGCAGGGTGTTTGCGGGGACGGTTAACTCGCAGTCCTCAACATTACAGCAGCGTATAGGCACACATCCGTCGAGGGCCCGGGCTACCAGTGGGCGAATCTGCGTTTCTTCTTGATAAGCAGGCTCAATCAGGACCTCCAGTCCATTCAGTCGTCGTCCAGCCCCCACTGGCAGCATCAATATTCGCTCCGGTCGAGGTGGGATCTTCAACGGAGTCCTCCGTAGCACCCTCACGTCTCCAATGGCCCGTCCGTAAAGGTTACTTTATATAGTGAGTTCATAGAACTTTTTATTTTTTGTCACAAGTTAGAGGAAAATTATGATTTTTATTTTTATTTTTTCCTTACAAAGTCTCATATTCCACTAACTTGTGCCAAAAATAAAAACTTCCATGAACTCACTATGCCCATCATGAAATACCTTGGGGTGTCTTCTTTCCAAAATGGAGTCACTTGTGGGGTAGTTATACTGCCCTGGCATTTTAGGGGCCCAAATGTGTGGGAAGTAGTTTGAAATCAAAATCTGTAAAAAATGGCCTATGAAATCCAAAATACCGTGCTGGGTGAGAGAAATACCCATGCTGGGTGAGAGAAATATTTTGGCAAAAGACAACTTTTCCCATTTTTTTATACAAAGTTGGCATTTGACCAAGATATTTGTCTAACCCAGCATGGGTATATGTAAAAAGACACCCCAAAACACATTCCCCAACTTCTTCTGAGTACGGCGATACCACATGTCTGACACTTTTTTGCAGCCTAGGTGGGCAAAGGGGCCCACATTCCAAAGAGCACCTTTCGGATTTCACCGGCCATTTTTTACACATTTTGATTGCAAACTACTTCACACACATTTGGGCCCCTAAAATGCCAGGGCAGTATAACTACTCCACAAGTGACCCCATTTTGGAAAGAAGACACCCCAAGGTATTCCGTGAGGGGCATGGCGAGTTCCTAGAATTTTTTATTTTTTGTCGCAAGTTAGTGGAATATGAGACTTTGCAATAGAAAATAAAAAAAGCATAATTTTCCGCTAACTTGTGACAAAAAATAAAGAATTCTAGGGGGCATGCCCTCACGGAATACCTTGGGGTATCTTCTTTCTAAAATGGGGTCACTTGTGGGGTAGTTATACTGCCCTGGCATTTTAGGGGCCCATATGCGTAAGAAGTAGTTTGAAATCAAAATCTGTAAAAAATGCCCTGTGAAATCCGAAAGGTGCTCTTTGGAATGTGAGCTCCTTTGCCCACCTAGGCGGCAAAAAAGCGTCACACATGTGGTATCGCCGTACTCAGGAGAAGTTGGGGAATGTGTTTTGGGGTGTCATTTTACATATACCCATGCTGGGTGAGATAAATATCTCGGCAAAAGACAACTTTTCCAATTTTTTTATACAAAGTTGGCACTTGACCAAGATATTTCTCTCACCCAGCATGGGTATATGTAAAATGACACCCCAAAACACATTCCCCAACTTCTGCTGAGTACGGCGATACCACATGTGTGACACTTTTTTGCCGCCTAGGTGGGCAAAGGGGCCCACATTCCAAAGAGCACCTTTCGGATTTCACCGGCCATTTTTTACACATTTTGATTGCAAACTACTTCACACACATTTGGGCCCCTAAAATGCCAGGGCAGTATAACTACTCCACAAGTGACCCCATTTTGGAAAGAAGACACCCCAAGGTATTCCGTGAGGGGCATGGCGAGTTCCTAGAATTTTTTATTTTTTGTCGCAAGTTAGTGGAATATGAGACTTTGCAATAGAAAATAAAAAAAGCATAATTTTCCGCTAACTTGTGACAAAAAATAAAGAATTCTAGGGGGCATGCCCTCACGGAATACCTTGGGGTATCTTCTTTCTAAAATGGGGTCACTTGTGGGGTAGTTATACTGCCCTGGCATTTTAGGGGCCCATATGCGTAAGAAGTAGTTTGAAATCAAAATCTGTAAAAAATGCCCTGTGAAATCCGAAAGGTGCTCTTTGGAATGTGAGCTCCTTTGCCCACCTAGGCGGCAAAAAAGCGTCACACATGTGGTATCGCCGTACTCAGGAGAAGTTGGGGAATGTGTTTTGGGGTGTCATTTTACATATACCCATGCTGGGTGAGATAAATATCTCGGCAAAAGACAACTTTTCCCATTTTTTTTTTTATACAAAGTTGGCACTTGACCAAGATATTTCTCTCACCCAGCATGGGTATATGTAAAATGACACCCAAAAACACATTCCCAAACTTCTCCTGAGTACGGCGATACCACATGTGTGACACTCTTTTGCAGCCTAGATGCGCAAAGGTGCCCAAATTCCTTTTAGGAGGGCATTTTTTGATATTTGGATCCCAGACTTCTTCTCACGCTTTAGGGCCCCTAAAAAGCCAGGGCAGTATAAATACCCCACATGTGACCCCACTTTGGAAAGAAGACACCCCAAGGTATTCAATGAGGGGCCTGGCGATTTCATAGAATTTGTTTTTTTTGGCATAAGTTAGCAGAAATAGATTTTTTTTTTCTCACTTTCCGCTAACTTGGGACAAAAATTTCAATCTTTCATGGACTCAATATGCCTCTCAGCGAATACCTTGGGGTGTCTTCTTTCCAAAATGGGGTCATTTGTGGGGTGTTTGTACTGCCCTGGCATTTGAGGGTCTCCGCAATCATTACATGTATGGCCAGCATTAGGAGTTTCTGCTATTCTCCTTATATTGAGCATACAGGTAATGAGATTATTTTTTTCCGTTCAGCCTCTGGGCTGAAAGAAAAAAATGAACGGCACAGATTTCTTCATTCGCATCGATCAATGTGGATGAAAAAATCTCTGCCCAAAAAAAAAGGAGGGGAAAGGCGTCTGCCAGGACATAGGAGCTCCGCCCAACATCCATACCCACTTAGCTCGTATGCCCTGGCAAACCAGATTTCTCCATTCACATCAATCGATGTGGATGAATAAATTATTGCCGGGATTTTTTATTTATTTTTTATATACAAAGTTTTTGCCAAAGCATATGAACACCGCCACCTCCTCAGCTCATATGCCTCGGCAAACGTATCTTTTACTGCACAAGAGAAATCTCGTCTTGCAGCGCCGCATACACTGACTTGTGTGTAATCTGACAGCAGCGCAATGCTTCTGTCAGAATGCACATCAGTGCTGCAGCTAGTCGATCGGTTGGTCCACCTGGAAGGTAAAAAAACAAAACAAAAAAGAAAAAAACAGGCCGCAACGCAATAATTTATTAACTTTATAATAACCTTTGAACAGAACATATAAACTTTATTTAACTTTTGGAACTGAACGTTAACTTTTTTGCTTACTGGTGTTTTTTTTTTTTACCTTTATAGGACAAACCTCTCCTTCCCCATGGGACAATGTGCAAAGCGCAGATCGCCCAAAGATGTGGCGAAGTGCATTATGCACTTTGTCCCAGGTGAAAGGAGAGGTTTGCAGCAGCTCTGTGTGTGAATGGGCCCTAATAGCCCTGTGTGCCTGTCCTGGTGAGATGTGATCCCTATGCTAGGTGTACCTGTGTGTGGTACTTCCGGAAACACTCCCCTAAGCATAGGGCTGGGTGGTCAGGGCAGTCAGGACAGAAATAGCGGGTGTCACTGTCACGGTGTCACGGTTGTTTAAGGGTAACCAGAGCATACACAGTAAGAAGAGCTACTGACCGGACCCAAACTAGGGAAGAGGAAGGGTGACCCCTGTCAGACCCTCAACACTCTCCCTATGCTGCTAAAGCACATGCCCGGATCCAAATGGTGGAACGAGGCATGCCCGCGTACCTTAGACTGATGAGCCCTGTAACCCCTACAATAGTGGAAGGGGCACGGCCGCCGATGCCCTGCTCAGAATATGGAGGGAACCGTGGCCACCTCAGATCCAGTCAGGAAATCACCAGGTACACAACAAAGTCTGCACACTTAGCTGATGGAGCTGTAGCCGCAGAGAAGACGGATCCAAGGGCCGCTGGCAATATCCGGAGTGCTTGCAGCAGCAGAACACAGGTCCAGAGAACTAGTAGCTTAAGAAGTGACGATGCTCAAGGCAGAGCTACAACTGAAAAGAGAAGTATAATCCACGCCCTGCAATAGGAGGAGGGGTGATTTAAAGGCAGGGTAATCAAACGCAGGAGGAACAGCTGAGAGTAAAAGACCTCATCACAGGGGCGGAGAGACAGAACAGTGAGAACACCTCCAAACTCTAAGTGACATCATCACAGGGGTGGAGAGACAGAGCTGTGAGAACATCTCAAAGCTCTGGTAGTGACAGTACCCCCCCCCCCCCTCTACGGGTGGACTCCGGACACCCAGGACCCACCTTCCCAGGATGAGCCCTATGAAATGCCCTGATAAGGCGAGTGGCTTTAATGTCCGAGATCGGAACCCACATCCTCTCCTCAGGACCATAACCCTTCCAATGAACGAGGTACTGAAGAGAACCGCGGACAATGCGAGAGTCCACAATTCTGGAAACCTCAAACTCCAGATTGCCATCAACCAAAATCGGAGGAGGAGGCAAAGAGGAGGGTACCGTGGGCTGGACATATGGTTTTAAGAGAGATCTGTGAAATACATTGTGTATCTTCCAAACCCGTGGAAGATCAAGGCGGAAGGCAACAGGATTGATGACTGACAAAATTTTATAAGGCCCAATAAACTTGGGACCCAATTTCCAGGAGGGAACCTTCAGTTTAATATTTCTTGTAGACAACCACACCAGATCACCCACATTCAGGTCCGGACCAGGCACACGTCTCTTATCAGCCACACGCTTATACTTCTCACTCATCTTTCTGAGATTACTCTGAATCTTTTGCCAAATGGTAGACAAAGACGAGGAAAATCTCTCCTCCTCAGGTAAACCAGAAAGAGCCCCTCCCGAGAATGTCCCAAACTGCGGATGGAACCCATATGCACCAAAAAATGGTGACTTATCAGAAGATTCCTGACGACGGTTGTTCAAAGCAAACTCAGCAAGAGGGAGAAATGAACACCAATCCTCCTGGTTCTCTGCCACAAAACAGCGCAAATATGTCTCCAGATTCTGATTGAGGCGCTCAGTCTGACCATTCGACTGCGGGTGAAAAGCAGAAGAGAAGGACAGCCGAACCCCCAGGCGAGAACAGAAAGCCTTCCAGAACCTGGACACAAACTGCGTGCCTCTATCGGAAACAATCTCAGAGGGAATGCCGTGCAATTTAACAATATGATCGACAAAAGCTTGCGCCAGCGTTTTAGCATTGGGTAAACCAGGGAAAGGGACGAAATGAGCCATCTTGCTAAAACGGTCCACGACCACCAGGATCACCGACTTCCCCGAGGAACGAGGAAGATCCGTGATAAAGTCCATGGACAGGTGTGTCCAAGGACGGGAAGGTATGGGTAACGGGAGAAGGGAACCTGAAGGTCGTGAACGAGGGACCTTAGCGCGAGCGCACGTCTCACAAGCCGCCACAAAACCCTCCACAGACTTACGAAGAGCCGGCCACCAAAATCTCCGAGCAATGAGATCTACCGTGGCTCTACTCCCGGGGTGACCAGCAAGAACCGTATCATGATGTTACTTAAAGAGTTTGTGACGTAGCTCAGGAGGCACGAACAACTTCCCGGAGGGACAACGGGCAGGTGCCTCAGACTGGGCAGCCTGGACCTCGGCCTCCAAATCGGAATATAGAGCAGAAACAACTACCCCCTCCGCCAAAATGGGACCCGGGTCCTCGGAGTTTCCTCCTCCCGGAAAACAGCGAGAGAGAGCATCAGCCTTCACATTCTTGATCCCAGGGCGGAAAGTAACAACAAAATTGAATCTGGAGAAGAACAGAGACCATCTGGCCTGTCTCGGATTCATACGCCTGGCTGACTCCAAGTACGCCAGATTCTTATGGTCGGTAAAAACGGTGATAGGGTGCCTGGCCCCCTCCAACCAATGGCGCCATTCCTCGAAAGCCAACTTGATGGCCAACAGCTCCCTATCTCCCACATCATAGTTTCTCTCTGCCGGGGAGAGTTTTCTAGAGAAAAAGGCACAAGGTCGCCATTTGGCAGGAGAGGGGCCCTGGGACAAAACTGCACCCACACCCACCTCGGAAGCATCCACCTCAACAATAAAAGGTAAGGAAACATCGGGATGCACCAAGATGGGAGCAGACGCAAAACTCTCTTTAATCTTAGAAAAGGCTGCAAGCGCCTCCTCCGACCAAGAGGAAAAATCCGTCCCCTTTTTTGTCATGTCAGTAAGGGGTTTGACAATAGAGGAATAATTCAAAATGAACTTTCTGTAGTAGTTAGCAAAACCCAGAAAGCGCATCAATGCCTTCTGATTTTCAGGAAGCTCCCACTCCAGCACAGCACGGACCTTCTCCGGATCCATGCGAAAACCAGAAGCAGAGAGGAGAAAACCCAGAAATTGAATCTCCGATACCATAAAAAGACATTTCTCCAGCTTGGCATACAGTTTATTTTCCTGCAGTATCTGCAGGACCTGAAAAAGATGATCCTGATGGGTCTGAACATCAGGGGAAAAAATCAAAATATCATCAAGATACACCAATACAAATTTCCCCATTAAATGATAGAAAATACTATTAACAAAATGCTGAAAGACGGCCGGAGCATTCATCAGGCCGAAAGGCATAACGAGATTCTCGAAATGCCCGTTAGGGGTATTAAAGGCCGTTTTCCATTCATCCCCCTCTCTGACCCTGACCAGGTTGTACGCGCCTCTCAGATCCAATTTGGAAAACACCTTGGCCCCAACAATTTGGTTGAAGAGGTCCGGGATCAGAGGAAGGGGATAGGGATCGCGAATCGTGATACGGTTCAGCTCCATAAAATCTAAGCAAGGTCTCAGAGAGCCATCTTTTTTTTTAACAAAAAAAAAACCCGCGGCAACAGGCGACTTTGAGGGACGAATATGCCCCTTCTCGAGACTCTCGGAGATATAGGTTCGCATTGCGAGTCTTTCCGGTTGTGAGAGATTGTAGAGGCGTGCCTTTGGCAGCTTGGCGCCGGGAATGAGGTTAATGGGACAGTCAAACTCCCGGTGAGGAGGTAGCTCCCGGACACCGCTCTCGGAAAACACATCCGAGAAATCAGAGAGAAATGATGGCAGAGTTTTAGTAGACACCTCTGCAAGAGTGGCTGTGAGACAATTCTCTCTACAAAAGTCACTCCACTCATTTATTTGCCTTCCTTGCCAATCAATAGAGGGGTTATGTCTAGTGAGCCAGGGTAGCCCCAAAACTAGAGGAGAAGGCAATCCGTTAAGGACAAAACAAGATATCTCCTCCACATGAGTGTCACCTACAGCTAGCCGGATATTGTGAACAATGCCTTTCAGAGATCTCTGCGAGAGTGGAGCAGAGTCGATAGCAAAAACAGGTATATCCTTTTCTAATGTACAAACCTGAAAACCATGCAAGGCTACAAATTGAGTGTCAATAAGATTGACGGCCGCTCCACTATCGACAAAAATCTCACAAGGAATGACTTTGCTCTCTAGCGCCACCCTGGCAGACAGGAGAAAACGGGAACTGCAGGTCAGAGGAATAGCATCAATTCCCACATCAACTTTGCCCAAAGTAGCAGATGAAGCAGAACTTGATGATCTACCTCTTGAGGTTTTTCTCTTATTATCGCTCTTAGTACAGTTCAGGAATCTCCTAGACAGACAAACATTTGCCAAATGACCTATGCCCCCACAACAAAAACACACCATATGCTGAGGACTAAATCCTCTTTTATCAGGGGCAAGTCGGCCTAGCTGCATGAGCTCCTCCTCAGAGGGGAGCGAGACAGGATGAGACCCCTGCATACTGAATGAGTCCGCACCATTGCCCCTAGACTGACAATGGCTGGACGGAGAGGTCTTGTTTCTTTCCCTTAGACGCCTGTCAAGGCGTACCGCCAATGACATGGCCGACTCTAAGGACGTTGGTCTCTCATGGAAAGCAAAGGCATCTTTCAAACCCTCTGAGAGACCATGACAGAACTGACTTCAGAGTGCAGCATCATTCCAGCCTGAATCAGCTGCCCATCTCCGAAATTCAGAACAATAAAGCTCCGCAGACAGTTTGTTCTGGCATAAAACACGTAAGTTCGATTCTGCCAGAGCAACACGATCCGGGTCATCATATATCTGCCCCAGGGCCACAAAAAATCTTTCCACGGATCGAAGGGAGGGATCCCCTGATGACAGCGAAAAAGCCCAAGTCTGAGCATTACCCCTGAGCAGGGAGATGACTATCCTCACCCTCTGTTCCTCATTACCAGAGGAGTGGGGACACAAACAAAAATGGAGTTTACATGCCTCTCTGAAGCAAACAAAATTCTCACTGCCCCCGGAGAACGTTTCCGGAAGTGAGACCTTTGGCTCGCAACAGACTCCATGAGCAGGAGCAGAGCCCAATGTTTGTAGCTGAGTCACAGATTGACGGAGATCCGCTACTTCCAAAGAAAGACCCTGCATGCGGTCAACCAAGCCAGAAAGCGGATCCATGTCAACAAGGACGGTTTTGGTGGATTATAATGTCACGGCTGTTTAAGGGTAACCAGAGCATACACAGTAAGAAGAGCTGCTGACCGGACCCAAACTAGGGAAGAGGAAGGGTGACCCCTGTCAGACCCTCAACACTCTCCCTATGCTGCTAAAGCACATGCCCGGATCCAAATGGTGGAACGAGGCATGCCCGCGTACCTTAGACTGATGAGCCCTGTAACCCCTACAATAGTGGAAGGGGCACGGCCGCCGATGCCCTGCTCAGAATATGGAGGGAACCGTGGCCACCTCAGATCCAGTCAGGAAATCACCAGGTACACAACAAAGTCTGCACACTTAGCTGATGGAGCTGTAGCCGCAGAGAAGACGGATCCAAGGGCCGCTGGCAATATCCGGAGTGCTTGCAGCAGCAGAACACAGGTCCAGAGAACTAGTAGCTTAAGAAGTGACGATGCTCAAGGCAGAGCTACAACTGAAAAGAGAAGTATAATCCACGCCCTGCAATAGGAGGAGGGGTGATTTAAAGGCAGGGTAATCAAACGCAGGAGGAACAGCTGAGAGTAAAAGACCTCATCACAGGGGCGGAGAGACAGAACAGTGAGAACACCTCCAAACTCTAAGTGACATAATCACAGGGGTGGAGAGACAGAGCTGTGAGAACGTCTCAAAGTTCTGGTAGTGACACACGGCCATGGCTATGACCGTGACTCTCTAACCGCATGCGGTTGCCTGCGGTTTCGTGTGGGTTAAAACCACAGGTGAGGGCCGCTGGCGTGTGGTCTAACTTGTGGTTGCCGGGGGCAACTGTTTGTCTCATGTGTATGTGTCAGCAGCAGCCTGAGCGTGGCTAGGCAGCTTGCTGCAGTTGCATGCGGTTGCACCTAACAACCTTTCTGTTAGGTGCGTGTGTATTTATGCACTGTTGTTTGTCTGTGTGCACTCTGTGTAGTATGTGTGGTGTGCACTGACCCTTCCCCCTCACTGTGGTTGCCCGTGGCAACGTTTGGTGGTATTGTGTACATGTGGTGGCACTGTCCCGGCCTTCGGGCTGACTCCCAGGACAGGGTTGCCACCCATGTCGTTGCCAGCGGCAACAGCCACAGTGTGTGATGTTAGTTGGACACTTCCCCTTTTAGTTTTGGTGTTTTCCCTTCTGTGGTGTTGGAAGGGTTAACTCCCTTCCCAGTGTGTGTGATGTCACTGGGTGTGTCCTTCCGTTGGGTGTGGCCTCTTGGCCTATATAGCCTGGGCCTTTGGCATGGCTCAGTAGGTTGCTTCAGCCTTGCTAGCTGGAGCAGCCTCCTGTGTTGCTATCTGCCAGTGAGAGCCACCACTGTGGTCATAGGTTTAGGTTTAGGTCTAAGTTTATGTTTAAGTTTGCCTGTGTGTTTATGTTGTATGTTATATTCTGTTGGGACTTTCCTTTATATTTGGTGCAGCATACGGTTCTGGATTCCAGTCTTCTTAGGGATCCAGTCAGCAAGCCTGTGGCAGGTTGGTGGAACTTCTTGTTCGCCTGCCATTCCCGTATAGCTGTTTATGAGTTCCCCTTTTCCCAACAGCTTGGCCGTTGAGACTCCTGCTCCTCCGTGCCTTGGAGGAGTAGGTCGTCTTACCCAGCTCCTAGCGCAGGGATCTGCGGAGGGTAAGACAGGGCTCTGAGGTTCCTGCGCATGGGTCCTCCTACCTTTAAGGTCGGCCCATGCAGGTTAGGAGTTAGGGTCAGGGTAGGGATGCTGTAGGAGGTGACCTGCTCCCTATCCTGTTCGCATGGCCGAGTAGCCTTTACAACACCTGGCATCTCACGGCTGAGGGTTTCCCCCATCCTCAGCCGTGACAGTCACACCTTATTCCACTTCTGCTACAGACACGACATCTTTTTCGGGGTGACGGTTGGGTTGAGGTACCAGCAACGACATTGGGGAAATGTCGCTCGTGTAGACGGCTAACTACACTGGTGGATGGGGCCACGGAACCTCCTGGATACAGGAGGTTCTCGATGATCTATTCCTGAAATTTGAGGAAGGATCGTGTTCTCCCAGCCTTACTGTAGAGAACAAAACTATTATACAGAGCCAATTGAATTAAATATACATTCACCTTCCTATACCAGCGTCGGGAAACTAAATACGGAGACAACATCTGGTCATTGAAGTCCACCCCTCCCATGTGAAGGTTATAGTCGTGGACTGAGAGGGGCTTTTCAATGACATGGGTTGCTCGCTCAATTTGGATTGTCGTGTCTGCGTAAATGGAGGAGAGCATGTAAACGTCACGCTTGTCTCTCCATTTCACCGCGAGCAGTTCTTGGTTACACAAGGCAGCCCTCTCCCCCCTTGCAAGACGGGTGGTAACGAGCCGTTGGGGGAAGCCCGCACGACTAGTTCGCGCGGTGCCACAGCAGCCAATCTGTTCTAGAAACAAATGCCTGAAGAGGGCCACACTTGTGTAGAAATTGTCCACATAAAGATGGTACCCCTTGCCAAATAAGGGTGACACCAAGTCCCAGACTGTCTTCCCACTGCTCCCCAGGTAGTCAGGGCAACCGACCGACTCCAGGGTCTTTTCCCTCAAAGAAACGAAATTTGTGGGTATAGCCTGTGGCCCTTTCACAGAGCTTATACAATTTGACCCCATACCGGGCGCGCTTGCTTGGGATGTATTGTTTGAAGCCAAGGCGCCCGGTAAAATGTATTAGGGACTCGTCTACGCAGATGTTTTGCTCAGGGGTATACAAATCTGCAAATTTCTGGTTGAAGTGGTCTATGAGGGGCCGAATTTTGTGGAGCCGGTCAAAAGCTGGGTGGCCTCTGGGACGGGAGGTGGTGTTGTCGCTAAAGTGCAGGAAACGCAGGATGGTCTCAAATCGTGTCCTGGACATAGCAGCAGAGAACATGGGCATGTGATGAATTGGGTTCGTGGACCAATATGACCGCAATTCATGCTTTTTGGTTAGACCCATGTTGAGGAGAAGGCCCAGAAAAATTTTAATTTCGGAAACTTGGACTGGTTTCCACCGGAAAGGCTGGGCATAAAAGCTTCCCGGGTTGGCGGATATAAATTGAGTGGCATACCGATTTGTTTCTGCCACAACTAAGTCCAAGAGCTCCGCAGTCAAGAACAGCTAAAAAAATCCCAGGGCCAAACCGATCTGAGCTGTCTCAACCTGAACTCCAGACTGGGCGGTGAAAGGGGGAACTACAGGTACGGGGACTTGGGGACTGCCAATCAGGGTTTGCCAGCACCTCAGTGATTCTAGGGGCTCTACGGGCCTGTCTGTGCAGTGGCTGCGATGGGGTAACTACTGCACGTGCCACCGTACCAGCTTCAACTGCCCTTCTGGTGCTCGCCACTTCACCATGTTGTACGGCAGTGCTGGTACTAGGTCCAGAATGGGCTGCGCTGCTGGTGTATGCCTCACCACGTAATCCGACAGCGCCAGCCCCACTCTGCTGCCCTTGAAGCGGATCCTGTGCAACCTGTGGTCTAGCGACACGGGGCCGGGTACGCCTGGTGGTATCAGGGACCTCAACCTCCTCGTCTGAACTTTGAGTCAGACTGCCACTGCTTTCTACAGGTTCATATTCTGACCCGCTAGATTCATCAGATGAGGGTTCCCATTCCTAATCCGACTGGGTCAGAAGCCTGTAGGCTTCTTCAGAAGAATACCCCCTGTTTGACATTTGGGCTACTAAATTTAGGGGTATTCCCTGAGACTACCCAAGAAAAAAAGCAAGCCTGTCTTACAAATAGGGAAGCTATCGAAGTACCGGAGGCCGCTGCGGTTGATAAACAATATCAAAACTGATTTTTTTTTATCGCCGCAGCGCTTGTGAAGTGATTGTGCAGTGATAAAAAAAATAATAATTTTTTGTCACTGCGGCGGGGCGGGCGTGGGTCAACGCACGTGTGGGCGACCGATCAGGCCTGATCGGGCAAACACTGCGTTTTGGGTGGAGGGCGAGCTAAGGTGACACTAATACTATTATAGATCTGACTGTGATCAGTTTTGATCACTTCCAGATACTATAAAAGTACAAATGCTGATAGCGAATAAGTGACTGCGGTGCAGTGGGCTGGGCGCTAAACAATCGTTAAGGGTTCTGATTCTTAAGACCCCGGCCATTCCCTTGTAACATGCGTGCTATTCACCACTCTTGCTGCCGCAGGTATGGGCTCTTCCTCTCTGTCTACGGCGGCAAAGTAGACACTGTAGAATGTTATATCGGCCATTGTTCGGGTCATCTCTTTGGGCCCTCTTCTGACCGGCTCCCTCACCGGGGTTGTTCTGGGTGGAGTGGCACGAGGTGCGGGGACCGTTTCCGGACGCCGGGATGGTTCTGCCTTCATCTGGGACACTTCCAGCCGAAGCTCTTTTAATTCCACCCGCAGGGCCTGGACCACATCCTTTAAGGGCTCCGATTCTTAAGACCCCGGCCACTCCCTTGTAACATGCGTGCTATTCACCACTCTTGCTGCCGCAAAGTAGACACTGTAGAATGTAATATCGGCCATTGTTCGGGTCATCTCTTGAAATTTATCTTGTATGAATTTATTGGAGAGCCCCACTATGAACTGATCTCGTAGAAGGCGATCCACCTCCCGGAAGGCGCCCATGGCCTCAAGGTCACTTCATTGTATCTCATTCAGCGTCTCCTGTAGAGCATTGGAATATTTCATCAGGGTCTCACCCTCTCACTGGGGTCAGTTAAAGAAGTGACTTTGTAACTGTACCACTTTGGCCCGCACCCCTTGGGCTCTCTTTAGCAGGGAAAATATCTTCTCTAGGATATCTCTCTCGGATTCAGGCCTTACCATCACTGTCCGCCTGACGTCACCCTCTAGGGCTCCCAACGCAACCTCGGCCCGTAGTTCGGGGGTCAGGTTACATATTTTAACCGCACTTCGCACCCTTTCAGTCCAGTCCTGCAATGTCATGTTTCTACCGTCATACTTTGGCAGATGACGCAGTAGTGCCCCTACAGGGATGTATCCTACTGGGGTAGCCATATTGTTGGGGGAAAGCTGGACTTGCGCCTGTACACCCTGGGCTGGGTCCTGATCCGGCACTAATTGCGCCAGGGGACGATCTCCCGCCGCGTTCCTGTCCATAACGGTCGCTGTATCCTGCCGACTACTGCCAAGTTGTAAGCCATGTACCGTGGTGGGGTCCCCAGGATACAGCCAAGTCACAGACAAGAAAAGCGACACTTACACCAGCTTTATATGCAGAAACTTTACTTTAACAATAGTGAAAACACAACAATATAAGTATACACAGACTAAGTAATACCCCAGGCCCACAGTCACCGTCCCTGTCCGAGGGACAGGCCTAGCCCGATAGCGCACACAGCAGAGCCTGCAAGTCGTGCTGTGCCGCTAAAGAGGTCACACCTAGCCGGTGGCGGACGCAGCAGAGCCTGCAAGTCAAATACTGCGCTGCAGTCCAGTACAGTAAGGCCTAGCAAAACATATAACCCTAACTATCTAACTACTATAAGGCCTAGGCTATTCTCTGTTACTTCTAGGCGACACACAGTAGAATACAATCAGTAACCAGGTGTACTGACCTGCGTCCGTTCTGGGCCCAAGGATGCCACTTACCCGGGATGGCCACCAACCTCTCAGCAACCGTGCAGCTTGATGATAATACTTCCGCAAGCCAGGATGGAATCGGATTCAGTCTCTCAAAGAACATTGCTTCCACCATGTCAGATCAGCACTTCCTGGTTTTCAGAAGCAGTTAGCATGAGTCATCATCTGCTTTGCATATGCAGATCCCAGAGTGTGCTGACTGTGCTGCAAAACAGTGGCCTCTAGTGCCCGGAATGCCAATACAGCTCCAATACAATTTAAACATAGGACATTACACATGCAGAGTTTATCCACAATCTCACAGGCATACAGGTTTGTCTGCTCCACCATTAGATTTACAAAGTGGTCACTGAAAAAAAGACTAAAGTAGTCGTATTCAGGGAAGCCCACTGTGGAAATCTGGATTCCTGGTTGGCCTATAAAATCAGGAATCACAGGCTCAAAACGCTCTGGGGTATACCATGCAAGTTCAACGGCATGGGGGCTCCGGAGGACTTAACTGGTGGGCCGGAAAACTAGTATGAGCCCCAGAGCTGCTCGTACTAGTGTGGGCCACAGGGTCCCTGGCATGGCGGTCCCCTTGCTCCGCCTGGCGGCGTCTCCGCCTCCTTGGGAGCTCATCATCATCGCTAGATGATGAGGGAGGACACGGATGACAAAAGGAAAGTAGGGTCATCCTCGTCCTCACTGGGGCTCTTGGACTCGGAGGCAAGCTGGGCGTATGCCTCCTTGGCCAAGAACATCCGGCAGGCCATAGGGGAGTGTGTGTGTGCGTGCGTGATGAACTTTATTTGGTGTGCGTGTGTGTGGGGGCACGGGTGTTCGCTACCTTACCCTAAACCTAACAGACAAAAAAAAACTAAATAAAAAAAAGGCCAAAAAATGTGAAAAAAATAAAAATAAAATTCAAACTCGCTGATCAACCGTCCGAAGTTGATCAGCAGTTGGGTGTGCAATGCGCTAACAGTGGCCGTACGCAGAAAAAAATAAAATAAATGCTTGCGCCCCAAAAAAGGTTGTGGTGGGGGGGCAGGGGGACAAGCTGCAGCACCCCTGGGGGGTCTAGGGTCACACAGCTGTGCTATGGACCCCAGACACCCGATTTTAGGGTGTTGCAACGAAAACTGCCTTTTTTTTTTCACTAACTTTCCCTGAATATCCCTGCCTAACCTAACCTGTCCCTAACCCTTCCCTAAATACCTGGGTGAAGGTGGTGCTGGGCACAGATGGGGGTGCTGGGGCACAGATGGGGGTGCTGGCTGATGATCCCTGCAGCTCTGGAGATCGACGTGCAGCGCTCCTCTCTCCTCGGCTCCTGGACACAAAAGGAGGAGGAAAGGAGCGCTGCAGTAATTTGAATGGCCCGCCCGCCCAGCCGACCAATGAGAGCCGATCCTGAGAGGTGATGTCACCATCACCTCTCAGGATCGCAGGATGCTGATTGGTGGTGTATTATCACACCACCGATCACCATCCTGTTCTGGGTTATCGGGTCCCCAGAGACCCGGAAACGCAGCAAACCGCAGGTCTGAATTGACCTGCGGTTTGCTGCGATCACCGACACGGGGGGGTCACGGGACCCCCCTGGGCATTGACCCAAGGTGCCTGCTCAATGATTTGAGCAGGCACCCAGTTCCGATCACCGCACGCCGGGCGGCGGTGATCGGAGCTATACATGACGTACCAGTACGTCATGTGTCCTTAAGTCCTGGGACATCATGACGTACCGGTACGTCATGTGTCCGGAAGAGGTTAAAACCCAGAAAATTATAGCTGTATTTCTAGCTTAAATTGCACACTGACTAATGCGGCACAGGCCCAAGATAAAGGTTATTGCCAAAAATGGGTGTTTTTTTCAAAGCCAGAAAATTATTGAAGTATTTCCAGCTTGTTTTTAACAATAACAGATGCAGCAAAGGCTGCAATATTAAGTATTATATTTAGAATATGACAGCAGTATATAACGCTTGAATTTCACACATGCAGATGCAGCAAGGGCTGTAAAATGTAGAATTTTGCCCAAAAAGGGTGTTTTTTAAAGCCCAGAAAATTATATCTGTATTTCTAGCTTAAATTGCACACTGACTAATGCGGCAGGGGACCCAGATGGAGGGTATTGCCAAAAATGAGTGTTTTTTCAAATCCAGAAAATTATTGAAGTATTTCAAGCTTGTTTTTAACAATAATAGATGCAGCAAGGGCTGCAATATTAAGTATTTTGCCCAAAAAGGGTATTTTTTTTTTACTAACAGAATATGACAGTTGTATATAACGCTTGAATTTCACACGTGCAGATGCAGCAAGGGCTGTAAAATTGTGTATTTTGCCCAAAAAGGGTGTTTTTGAAAACCCAGAAAATTGTAGCTTAAACTGCACACTGACTAATGCTGCAAAGGCATCAGATGTAGGATATTGCCAAAAAAGGGTGTTTTTTTAAAACCAGATTATTATTGCAGTATTTCAAGCTTGGATTTGAATGTCACAAAAGCACAGATGCAGTGCTGGTGCACTGAGCTTGCATAAAATGGCCGATGCCGCCCACCTAACTAACAGACGGATAAAAGTTATTTTTCTCTGTCACTGGGCTCAGGGCAGGGTAAAAAGATTGTGCACTGCACCAACACAACTATATCTATGTAGATGGCTGAGTTCAATTGGAGTTCTGATTAAAGATTCTGTCCTATTTTCTCCCTCACAGCAGCAGCATCCTCTCTCTACACTAAGCACAGCAGAGTGACGTACAGCGCTACATGACTCCAGCTTTTATAGAGGCTGGGTCACATGCTGCACTGGCCAATCACAGCCATTCCATTAGTAGGCATGGCTGTGATGGCTTCTAAGGGCACACAGTTACACACTTGTTGATTGGCTGCTCTGCAGCCTTTCAAAAAGCGCTAAGAAATAGCCGAACACCGAACCCGAACTTTTACAGAAATGTTCGGGTTCGGGTCCGGGGTCCAAAAATCCAAAAGTTTGGTACGAACCTGAACTTTACAGTTCGGGTTCGCTCAACCCTAGTCGTGGCTGGGTCTTCCAACATGACAATGACCCGAAGCACACAGCCAGGATAACCCAGGAGTGGCTCCGTAAGAAGCATATCAAGGTTCTGGAGTGGTCTAGCCAGTCTCCAGACCTAAATCCAATAGGACATCTTTGGAGGGAGCTGAAACTCCGTGTTGCTCAGCGACAGCCCTGAAACCTGACAGATCTAGAGGAGATCTGTGTGGAGGAGTGGGCCAAAATCCCTGTTGCAGTGTGTGCAAACCTGGTCAAGAACTACAGGGAACGTTTCACCTCTGTAATTGCAAACAAAGGCTTCTGTATCAAATATTAACACCGATTTTCTCAGGTGTTCAAATACTTATGTTCAGCAGTGCAAGACAAATAAATTCTTTAAAAATCATACAATGTGATTTCCTGAATTTTCTTTTAAAATTCTGTGTCACACACACAGGGGGTGGGGAAGGTGACCACTGAACTCTACCCGCACCCCTGTCCCTGCCTACCTGCCTCGCAAGTCCTAGCGACAAGGGACAACTGGTCGACAAACCCTTAGCTAGGATAGTGCAGGGAATACAAACAATACAAGTAACAGGAAAGTCAAACAAGCCGCGTCAATAACCAAGAGAGCAGAAGGGTACCAGAGGAACAGGCAGAGAATAGTCAGGACAAGCCGAGGTGAAAACCAGGAGGGAACGCCAAGACCAAAGGATGAGATGGACGGGAAATCGGAAGCCAAGCAGGAACAACAAACCAGGTGAGTATCTCGCAGGAAGGACCTCAATAACAGGCAATCTGTGGCCAGCAGATTGCCTGTTTAAATAGGGCGCTGGTGGAGTCATGTGATGTGGCCAGCATCACATGACTCCTGAGTTCTAATGCAGCCGAGCGCCGAGTGAGCCGCTCAGCGCTTAGCCCTATTGTGGTTACCATGGGAGCGGGCGATACCGGCCGCGCTGATGACGCGAGCGCGCCCCGGCCGTCCCTGCTTCCGCACAGAGTGCATCATGACATTCTGTCTCCCAGAGTGGGAATACACCAGGGGCGGACACAGGCAGCAAAGGGCCCCTGTGCAAAGGATGTACCTGCTTCCCCCCACCAAACCACACATACAAATATAAACATATATGTGCAAATAAAAAACATCTTGTGAATATGTTTACAATATGTATATATATTCTTTTCATACTAGGTCACGCCTCTAACTCTGCCCAAAGCATAACTATACACACCCAGTACCCTTAATGCCCCCACATATTAATTATCCTCCCTTTGTGCCAGTACATAGTAGTTATGTCCAGATATTAGCCCCCTCACAGTAGTAATGGTCAGATATTACCCCCCTCACAGTAGTAATAGTCAGATATGTGCCCCCTTCACAGGAAGTTAAAAAAATATACTCACCTAGTTCCTCATGATCACAGTTCAGCCGCTGGCGCTCCACAGCAGTAGCAGGATGAAGTGTCACACATTGCTCTGCTGGTCTGTGTGGGAGGAGGAGAACAGCACATTCCCAGCCGCACCGCTCCTCCTCCTACACAGACCAGCAGTGTGATGTGTGACACTACATCCTGCTACTGCTGTGGAGCCAGGTCCATATTTAGATTTGATACTGCCCTAGACACTTTAGTGCCAGCTTTCTCCCCTCAATGAAGTCCATAGCTAATGGTAAAATGCTCCCTAGGCCTTCAGCTATCCCTCAGGACTCCCTCATACACTTGGACAATTAAAGGACTGACCTGTTACATGTACGCTTGGCAGCTGAAGGCATCTGTGTCGGTCCCATGTTCTTATGTACCTGCATTGCTGAGAAAAATGATGTTTTATTATGTACAAACGGGGGCGTTACCATTACACCTAGAGGCTCCGCGCTATCTGTAACTGCCGCACCCTCTGCACTTTAACATGGCCCGATGGGATGACATTTTCACTGCCAGGCCCTGTCAAAGTAGACAGGGAGCGGCAGTTGCAGAGACATCAGAGCCTCTAGGTGTAATGGTAATGCTCCCGTTGCTCCTAGAGGATCATTTGCATATATTCAAATATTCATTTTTATTTATCAATGATGCAGGCATATATGAACATGGGCCCAACACAGACCGGCACTGATGGGGGGCTTTAACGCTGCCCTAGCCATTTTACAGGCTAAGGCAATGCTAAAGCATGTCCATCAGTGACATCACCGGGCTCACTGCCAGGTGGAAGCCACCCCCAAATAGCATCCCCAGTGGTCATAAGGCTCCCTACAGTGCCCTCAGTACTAATAAGGCCTCACTATAGGGCACCTCTTATAATCTTTAACCTCTTGCGGACATAAGACATACCGGTACAGGCATGATGTCCCGGTACTTAAGGACACATGACATACCGGTACTTCATGTGTATTTCCGATCACCGCCGCCCGGCGGGCGGTGATCGGAACAAGGTGCCTGCTCAAATCATTGAGCCGGCACCTTGGGTAAATGCGCGGGGGGGTCCCATGACCCCCCCCGTGTCGGCGATCGCCGCAAACCGCAGGTCAATTCAGACCTGAGGTTTGCGGCTTTTACATGTTGCGGGCGGTGGTGGGCGGCGGTGCCATCGGGTCCCCATGCGGCTGTAGTGGAGACCCAATGGCATGGAAGGCAGCGCTGATGCCTTCCTTAGGCATCGGCGCTGCCTTCCGGTGACGAGCCTGTGAGATCCTAGATCTCACAGGCCGGAAGTTGTATGAGTAATACACAATGTATTACTCATACAGCCAATGCATTCCAATACAGAAGAATTGGAATGCATTGTAAAAGGGATTAGACCCCCAAAAGTTGAAGTCCCAAAGTGGTACAAAAAATTAAGTGGAAAAAAAGTGGAAAAAATAAAATTTTCACCCCAAAAATTTAAATTTCAAGTAAAAATAAACAAAAACGTCATTTTCCCCAAATAAAGTAAAAAAATAAAAAGGTAAAGAATAGGGGGGGAAAAAAGTAGACATATTAGGTATCGCAGTGTCCAGTATCGACCGGCTCTATAAACATTTCACATGACCTAACCCCTCAGATGAACACCGTAAAAAATTTAAACTGTGCTAAATACACAATTTTTTTGTCATCTTACATCACAAAAAGTATAACAGCAAGTGATCAAAAAGACGTATGCCCACCTAAATGGTACCAATCTAACCGTCACCTCATCCCACAGAAAAATAAGCCCATACCTGAGACAATCGCTCAAAGAAATAAAAAAAACTATGGCTCAGAATATGGAAACACTAAATCATCTTTTTTTTGTTTTTTTGTTATTGTGTAAAACTTACAAAAAAAGAAAAAAGTATACATATTAGGTATCGCCGCGTCCGTATCAACCGGCTCTATAAAAATATCACATGACCTAACCCCTCAGATGAACACTGTAAAAAAAAAAAATGTGCTAAATAAACAATTTTTTTGTCACCTTACATCACAAAAAGTGTAATAGCAAGCGATCAAAAAGTCATACGCACCCCAAAATAGTGCCAATCAAATCGTCATCTCATCCCGCAAAAATCATAACTTACCCAAGATAACTATGGCTCTCAGACTATCAAAACACTAAAACATTATATTTTTTTGTTTCAAAAATGAAATCATTGTGTACAACTTTCATAAATAAAAACAAAGTATGACGCCGCGTCCGTGACAGCCTGGTCTATAAAAATACCACATGATCTAACCTGTCAGATAAATGTTGCAAATAAAAAATAAAAATGCTGCCAAAACAGCTATTTCTTGTTACCTTGCCTCACAAAAAGTGTAGTATAGAGCAAGCAAAAATCATATGTACCCTAAACTAGTACCAACAAAACTGCCTCCTTATTCCGTAGGTTCTAAAATGGGGTCACATTTTTGGAGTTTCTACTCTAGGGGTGCATCAGGGGGGCTTCAAATGGGACATGGTGTCCAAAAAACAGTCCAGCAAAATCTGCCTTCCAAAGACCGTATGGCATTCCTTTCCTTCTGCGCCCTGCCGTGTGCCCGTACAGCGGTTTACGACCACATATGGGTTGTTTCTGTAAACTACAGAATCAGAGCCATAAATATTAAGTTTGATTTGGCTGTTAACCCTTGCCTTGTAACTGGAAAAAAAATATTAAAATGGAAAATCTGTCAAAAAAGTTAAATTTTGAAATTGTATCGCTATTTTCCATTAATTCTTGTGGAACCTAAAGGGTTAACAAAGTCTGTAAAATCAGTTTTGAATACCTTGAGGGGTATAGTTTCTAGAATGAGGTTATTTTTGGGTGGTTTCTATTATGTAATCCTCACAAAGTGACTTCAGACCTGAACTGGTCCTTAAAAAGTGTTTTTTTTTGAAATTTCTGAAAAATGTCAAGATTTGCTTCTAAACTTCTAAGCCTTGTAACATCCCCAAAAAATAAAGTATAATTTGAAAAATGATCCAACCATGAAGTAAACATATGGGGAATGTAAAGTAATACCTATTTTTGTAGGTATTACTATGTATTATAGAAGTAGAGAAATAGAAACTTGGAAATTTGCTAATTTTTCCCAAATTTTGGTAAATTTGGTATTTTTCTATAAATTAAAATGATTTTTTTTTTTACTCCATTTTACCAGGTGTCATGAAGTACAACTGTGACAAAAAAACATTCTCAGAATGGCCTGGATAAGTCAAAGCGTTTTAAAGTTATCACCACATAAAGTGACACTGGTCAGATTTGCAAAACATGGCCTGGTCCTTAAGGTGAAAATTAGCCCGGTCCTTAAGGAGTTAAGGCAATTCTATAGAGCCCTCAGTAGTAGTAATACCCTCCACCACTGTTCACAGTATTTATAATGTTCCCTGCAGTGCCCCTTGTAATTATAATACCTCCTGCCAGTACCCTCCGGAGTTATAATCATCTCTGTAGTGCCCCCATAAATTATAATGCCCGTCCTCTCCCTCCAGTCTTCTATACCATGCAGTCTCATGTTAATAACACCACTAGTCTCCCACCAGTCTTCTATATGATATAGTCCAATGTAAATAACTTATCTTCCTTACAGTCTTCTAAATCATGCAGTCCCATGTAAATAATTTCACTCCTCTCCCTTCAGTCTTCTATACCATGCAGTCCCATGTAAATAACACCAATCCTCTCCCTCAAGTCCCATGTAAATAACTTCTCTTCCTTACAGTTCTCTATAACATACAGTCCCATGTAAATAACTTAAAGGGAACCTGTCACCGGGATTTTGTGTATAGAGCTGGGGACATGGGTTGCTAGATGGCCGCTAGCACATCCGCAATACCCAGTCCCCATAGCTCTGTGTGCTTTTATTGTGTAAAAAAACCTATTTGATACATATGCAAATTAACCTGAGATGAGTCAGAGCTTGAAAATATGACTCTTCTCTGGCCACACAAGTAAGATATGATATCAAATTAGTTTTTTTTACACAATAAAAGCACAAAGAGCTATGGGGACTGGGTATTGCGGATGTGCTAGCGGCCATCTAGCAACCCATGTCCCTAGCTCTATACACAAAATCCCGGTGACAGGTTCCCTTTAAATCCCCTCCTTCACCCCCCTCCAACACATAGTCCTATATAAATAACATCACTCCTTACCCTCCAGTCTTCTTAAATATCCAGTCCCATGTAAATAACACCAGTCATCTCCCTCTAATCTTCTATAACATACAGTCCCATGTAAAACACATATCTTTCTTATAGTCTTCTATAACATACAGTCCTATGTAACTGACACCCCTCCCCTCTCTTCAGCCCCTCTAACATACAGTCCCAGTTAAATAGCATATTTCCCTCCAACTAAGCAGGGAGGAGGTATAATGGGGAGAACCACATCTCCCAGCATTTTTCTGGCACTTACATTCATTCCATGGCATCACAGGTCTCCACTGCTCATCTCATTGCCTTTAAGAATAAAATCAGCCTGAACCAAAGTTCTATTATGTGGCTGAGGAAGCCAAGATGAGTTCATGGCAAGTTCAGTTTATATAAAAATAGTTGTGAACATAAACGGACATTGTATTTAAAAGTTATTGCTAAGGATATGGCTTTATCTAGGGTTAGTATACCAACTTCCTAAGACATGTCTGTCTGGAGGGAACAAGGTTATTTTGTGGATAAGCAATGACTTGATAAGGATTCCTAGCCTTGAGGCACACCTGCTGTATGAGGTTCAATTTATATATTCATAATTATATTATATATATATCTCTGTTTGGTATATTTAGTTTACAACATATGTTAATCAATAATTCATATAATGTGTTATCTATGTGTAACAATGTATCGATTTATATATATGCTATACAATGTATTTATCATTTAGAAGGTATTGTAGAAGGTACAGAAACATTGAAGTAAGTTTATGTTAATTGGATTTCTGAGAAGAGTAAATGTTATTTCAAAACAATAGTTATTCATGGATGTAGATAAGTGAAATGTACAAGTTCCGATGCCAAGCATCAAAGCCGTTATATATAAAAAATTTCATCAAGTCAACCTATATTTTAAAAAATAGGAGAAGACAGCCAACTCCAACAAGTCCAGGATATAGGTAATTAAAAGTGTCAGGAAAAGACCTTCCTAAATGATTTATATTAAGAAGATCAAGCAGGTCATGAGAACGTATTATTAGATATTTAGTTTTCATGCTTAAAAGTTGTAATGTTCATCTGCAGTACCACAGTGCCATCTGGAGGCAGATGGACAATATTATTGTCTATACCATATTAGGAGTTAAATATGACATCATGGTGTTACTAACATGCGAATACACCCACCTTACCTGATTGGGAATCCCTAATCTAAAGAGGATGATTCTTAGATAAGGGGGGGGGGGGAATAATTACTTGTGTGCGGAGTAGCAAGGGGGATTCAGAAAATCCATATAGATCCATATATCCATAGATCCAGATAGATCCATCAATCCATTCAATCAAAAAGAAAAACTTTACCAGAAGAAACTTGGATTATTATTTTTGGATTACTAGGAAAGTCCTTCAGAACTGGTCCCATCTGAACTCTGTCTACCTTTGACCCGGTAACGTATATTTTGTTTACTACTCGTGATATTAATAAGATATTTCTCTCTGTAAATAGCCAAGAGTTCCCATACTGTGGGAATACATAGTGTTAGGTGCCTCCATAATGCTGATTATTCTCTTAGCAAAGATGCATATTGTTAATGGAAGATCTGACATTATTTGAAAAGAGGACTAAACCCTTGGAAAGTTATTTTCCATAGTCTGATTGCCGAGCTGAATATTTTATCATATTAATATCATATATTTTTGATCGGTCATAGGAAAACAGAGTCAAGGGATAACAGTTATTTTCCTGTAAACCCGTGTTTTATTGCTATAGCCTGTTTGATCAACAGAAAATCGTAAGTTTCTCTTGGTATATAAGTCCGTTTGTTAAAAGTATGACACTGGTTGTCATAAATCACTAAATCATACTGTGCAGATCAGATAGGGGTGTGTTAACGCCACCGTGTGGTACATTTTGGGTGTTATTTTGTAACTTCATCATTTGTTTTGCAATTGTATTGGTTTTTATATTCTTAGTTTTTATAATAAACGATTATATATTTTTGCATATACAATTGTTCCCTTTGTTTCACTGCTTGCACAAATCAAATTAAGATACCCGATAAAAAGAACTTAGAGGCGTGTTTATGTCCGCGTGAAGGATAATATCATTTTTATGTTTTTTTTGTATCCTCTCTTTTATATGAAGATTCTTTTTATATAGAAGATATATGACAGTCCGCCCCTGGAATGCACCTACAATGTGAATTTCAGACCCCTCCATGATTTCTAAGTGGGAGAACTTACCAAATGGCAGGGTGTTCAAATACTTCTGTTCCTCACTGTATTTCATGGTAAGGAGCTGGTAAGGCTTCTGTGAGCGATGACTAGAGGCTTGAAAGCAAATCAATATGTATTAGCAGCATATATTATGCATTCAGTTTCTATCTGCTGAAACCAAAAGCCTTGACACTAATGTGAACAAAGCCAAAAATCTAGCTTCTGATGTCGTCGGCTCCAGTTAGGAAGAATCGCTAATCATCGCATCTATATATCTGTGTAAAGCCTCATTCACATGTACGTGAAAAGGTGGTCAGTGATGCCTCCGTGAAGATGTCCGTGATGGATCTGTGTTGGGTCCGTGTGTCATCCGTGTTTCACTGATACTGCACAGCATCTCACACACATCAAGGGCTCATGCACACGGCTGTTGCCTGGCTATGTCCGTATTGCGACCTGCAAACAGCGGGTCCACAATGTACGGGCACCGGCCATGTGCACCCCGCGTCACGGGATGTGGACCCATTCACTTGAACGGGTTTGAAATCTCAGAAGGTCCAGTGCCGAAACGGAGGAACCCCACAGAAGCACTATGGTTTTTATCCGTGCCTCCGGTGCGTACGGACCACGGACCTATTCAAGTTGAATGGGTCCGTATCCATCTGCGGATTCCGCTCTGACTGTTGCTCGTGCGTCGGGGACCACAAATTGCGGTCCCCAATGCACAGAACGGCCAATCAACAGTCGTGTGCATGAGGCCTAAAATGACTGGGGAGTAGAGTTGAGCGAACACCTGGATGTTCGGGTTCGAGAAGTTCGGCCGAACTTCCCGAAAATGTTCGGGTTCGGGATCCGAACCCAATCCGAACTTCGTCCCGAACCCGAACCCCATTGAAGTCAATGGGGACCCAAACTTTTCGGCACTAAAACGGCTGTAAAACAGCCCAGGAAAGGGCTAGAGGGCTGCAAAAGGCAGCAACATGTAGGTAAATCCCCTGCAAACAAATGTGGATAGGGAAATGAATTAAAATAAAAATTAAATAAATAAAAATTAACCAAAATCAATTGGAGAGAGGTCCCATAGCAGAGAATCTGGCTTCCCGTCACCCACCACTGGAACAGTCCCTTCTCAGATATTTAGGCCCCGGCACCCAGGCAGAGGAGAGAGGTCCCGTAACAGAGAATCTGGCTTCATGTCAGCAGAGAATCAGTCTGCATGTCATAGCAGAGAATAGGGCTTCACGTCAGCCACCAGTGCAACAGTCTATTGTCATATATTTAGGCCCAGCACCCAGGCAGAGGAGAGAGGTCCCGTAACAGACAATCTGGCTTCATGTCAGCAGAGAATCAGTCTTCATGTCATAGCAGAGAATCAGGCTTCACGTCACCCACCACTGTAAGAGTCCATTTTCATAAATTTAGGCCCAGCACCCAGGCAGAGGAGAGAGGTCCCGTAACAGACAATCTGGCTTCATGTCAGCAGAGAATTAGTCTGCATGTCATAGCAGAGAATCAGGCTTCACGTCAGCCACCAATGCAACAGTCCATTGTCAGATATTTAGGCCCAGCACCCAGGCAGAGGAGAGAGGTCCCGTAACAGAGGATCTGGCTTCATGTCAGCAGAGAATCAGTCTTCATATCATAGCAGAGAATCAGGCTTCACGTCACCCACCACTGCAACAGTCCATTTTCATAAATTTAGGCCCAGCACCCAGGCAGAGGAGAGAGGTCCAGTAACAGACAATCTGGCTTCATGTCAGCAGAGAATCAGTCTTCATGTCATAGCAGAGAATCAGGCTTCACGTCACCCACCACTGCAACAGTCCATTTTCATAAATTTAGGCCCAGCACCCAGGCAGAGGAGAGAGGTCCCGTAACAGACAATCTGGCTTCATGTCAGCAGAGAATCAGGCTTCACGTCACCCACCACTGCAACAGTCCATTTTCATAAATTTAGGCCGAGCACCCAGGCAGAGGAGAGACGTCCCGTAACAAACAATCTGGCTTCATGTCAGCAGAGAATTAGTCTGCATGTCATAGCAGAGAATCAGGCTTCACGTCAGCCACCAATGCAACAGTCCATTGTCAGATATCTAGGCCCAGCACCCAGGCAGAGGAGAGAGGTCCCGTAACAGAGGATCTGGCTTCATGTCAGCAGAGAATCAGTCTTCATATCATAGCAGAGAATCAGGCTTCACGTCACCCACCACTGCAACAGTCCATTTTCATAAATTTAGGCCCAGCACCCAGGCAGAGGAGAGAGGTCCCGTAACAGACAATCTGGCTTCATATCAGCAGAGAATCAGTCTTCATGTCATAGCAGAGAATCAGGCTTCACGTCACCCACCACTGCAACAGTCCATTTTCATAAATTTAGGCCCAGCACCCAGGCAGAGGAGAGAGATCCCGTAACAGACAATCTGGCTTCATGTCAGCAGAGAATCAGTCTTCATGTCATAGCAGAGAATCAGGCTTCACGTCACCCACCACTGCAACAGTCCATTTTCATAAATTTAGGCCCAGCACCCAGGCAGAGGAGAGAGGTCCCGTAACAGACAATCTGGCTTCATGTCAGCAGAGAATCAGTCTGCATGTCATAGCAGAGAATCAGGCTTCACGTCAGCCACCACTGCAACAGTCCATTGTCAGATATTTAGGCCCAGCACCCAGGCAGAGGAGAGAGGTCCCGTAACAGAGGATCTGGCTTCATGTCAGCAGAGAATTAGTCTGCATGTCATAGCAGAGAATCAGGCTTCACGTCACCCAACACTGGAACAGTCCATTGGCATATATTTAGGCCCTGGCACCCAGACAGAGGAGAGGTTCATTCAACTTTGGGTAGCCTCGCAATATAATGGTAAAATGAAAATAAAAATAGGATTGAATGAGGAAGTGCCCTGGAGTCCAATAATATATGGTTAAGGGGAGGTAGTTTATGTCTAATCTGGACAAGGGACGGACAGGTCCTGTGGGATCCATGCCTGGTTCATTTTTATGAACGTCAGCTTGTCCACATTGACTGTAGACAGGCGGCTGCGTTTGTCTGTAATGACGCCCCCTGCCGTGCTGAATACACGTTCAGACAAAACGCTGGCCGCCGGGCAGGCCAGCACCTCCAAGGCATAAAAGGCTAGCTCTGGCCACGTGGACAATTTAGAGACCCAGAAGTTGAATTGGGCCGAACCCTCAGACAGTACCTGGAGGGGTGTGCACACGTACTGTTCCACCATGTTAGTGAAATGTTGCCTCCTGCTAACACGTTGCGTATCAGGTGGTGGTGCAGTTAGCTGTGGCGTGTTGACAAAAGTTTTCCACATCTCTGCCATGCTAACCCTGCCCTCAGAGGAGCTGGCCGTGACACAGCTGCCTTGGCGACCTCTTGCTCCTCCTCTGCCTTGGCCTTGGGCTTCCACTTGTTCCCCTGTGACATTTGGGAATGCTCTCAGTAGCGCGTCTACCAACGTGCGCTTGTACTTGCGCATCTTCCTATCACGCTCCAGTGCAGGAAGTAAGGTGGGCACATTGTCTTTGTAGCGTGGATCCAGCAGGGTGGCAACCCAGTAGTCCGCACAGGTTAAAATGTGGGCAACTCTGCTGTCGTTGCGCAGGCACTGCAGCATGTAGTCGCTCATGTGTGCCAGGCTGCCCAGGGGTAAGGACAAGCTGTACTCTGTGGGAGGCGTATCGTCATCGTCCTGCCTTTCCCCCCAGCCACGCACCAGTGATGGACCCGAGCTGCGTTGGGTGCCACCCCGCTGTGACCATGCTTCATCCTCATCCTCCTCCACCTCCTCCTCATCCTCGTCCTCCTCGTCCTCCAGTAGTGGGCCCTGGCTGGCCACATTTGTACCTGGCCTCTGCTGTTGCCAAAAACCTCCCTCTGAGTCACTTCGAAGAGACTGGCCTGAAAGTGCTAAAAATGACCCCTCTTCCTCCTCCTCCTCCTGGGCCACCTCCTCTTCCATCATCGCCCTAAGTGTTTTCTCAAGGAGACATAGAAGTGGTATTGTAACGCTGATAACGGCGTCATCGCCACTGGCCATGTTGGTGGAGTACTCGAAACAGCGCAACAGGGCACACAGGTCTCGCATGGAGGCCCAGTCATTGGTGGTGAAGTGGTGCTGTTCTGTAGTGCGACTGACCCGTGCGTGCTGCAGCTGAAACTCCACTATGGCCTGCTGCTGCTCGCACAGTCTGTCCAGCATGTGCAAGGTGGAGTTCCACCTGGTGGGCACGTCGCATATGAGGCGGTGAGCGGGAAGGCCGAAGTTACGCTGTAGCGCAGACAGGCGAGCAGCAGCAGGATGTGAACGCCGGAAAGCGCGAACAGACGGCCCGCACTTTATGCAGCAGCTCTGACATGTCGGGGTAGTTGTGAATGAACTTCTGCACCACCAAATTCAGCACATGCGCCAAGCAAGGGATGTGCGTCAAATTGGCTAGTCCCAGAGCTGCAACGAGATTTCGCTCATTATCACACACCACCAGGCCGGGCTTGAGGCTCACCGGCAGCAACCACTCGTCGGTCTGTTGTTCTATACCCCGCCACAACTCCTGTGCGGTGTGGGGCCTGTCCCCCAAACATATGAGTTTCAGAATGGCCTGCTGACGTTTACCCCAGGCTGTGCTGAAGTTGGTGGTGAAGGTGTGTGGCTGACTGGATGAGCAGGTGGAAGAAGAGGAGGAGGAAGCCGAGAAGGAGGAGGTGGCAACAGGAGGCAAAGAATGTTGCCCTGCGATCCTTGGCGGCGGAAGGACGTGCGCCAAACAGCTCTCCGCCTGGGGCCCAGCTGCCACTACATTTACCCAGTGTGCAGTTAGGGAGATATAGCGTCCCTGGCCGTGCTTACTGGTCCACGTATCTGTGGTTAGGTGGACCTTGCTACAGATGGCGTTGCGCAGTGCACACTTGATTTTATCGGATACTTGGTTGTGCAGGGAAGGCACGGCTCTCTTGGAGAAGTAGTGGCGGCTGGGAACAACATACTGTGGGACAGCAAGCGACATGAGTTGTTTGAAGCTGTCTGTGTCCACCAGCCTAAATGACAGCATTTCATAGGCCAGTAGTTTAGAAATGCTGGCATTCAGGGCCAAGGATCGAGGGTGGCTAGGTGGGAATTTACGCTTTCTCTCAAATGTTTGTGAGATGGAGAGCTGAACGCTGGCGTGTGACATGGTTGAGACGCTTGGTGACGGAGGTGGTGGTGGTGTTGGTGGTACATCCCCTGTTTGCTGGGCGGCAGGTGCCAACGTTCCTCCAGAGGCGGAAGAAGAGGCCGAGTTGGCAGCAGCAGAAGAGGTAGCAGGGGGAGCCTGAGTGACTTCCTTGGTTTTAAGGTGCTTACTCCACTGCAGTTCATGCTTTGCATGCAGGTGCCTGGTCATGCAGGTTGTGCTCAGGTTCAGAACGTTAATGCCTCGCTTCAGGCTCTGATGGCACAGCGTGCAAACCACTCGGGTCTTGTCGTCAGCACATTGTTTGAAGAAGTGCCATGCCAGGGAACTCCTTGAAGCTGCCTTTGGGGTGCTCGGTCCCAGATGGCGGCGGTCAGTAGCAGGCGGAGTCTCTTGGCGACGGGTGTTCTGCTTTTGCCCACTGCTCCCTCTTTTGATACGCTGTTGGCTCGGTCTCACCACTGCCTATTCCTCCGAACTGTGAAAGTCAGTGGCACGACCTTCATTCCATGTGGGGTCTAGGACCTCATCGTCCCCTGCATCGTCTTCCACCCAGTCTTGATCCCTGACCTCCTGTTCAGTCTGCACACTGCAGAAAGACGCAGCAGTTGGCACCTGTGTTTCGTCATCATCAGAGACATGCTGAGGTGGTATTCCCATGTCCTCATCATCAGGAAACATAAGTGGTTGTGCGTCAGTGCATTCTATGTCTTTCACCGCTGGGGAAGGGCTAGGTGGATGCCCTTGGGAAACCCTGCCAGCAGAGTCTTCAAACAGCATAAGAGACTGCTGCATAACTTGAGGCTCAGACAGTTTCCCTGATATGCATGGGGGTGATGTGACAGACTGATGGGGTTGGTTTTCAGGCGCCATCTGTGCGCTTTCTGCAGAAGACTGGGTGGGAGATAATGTGAACGTGCTGGATCCACTGTCGGCCACCCAATTGACTAATGCCTGTACCTGCTCAGGCCTTACCATCCTTAGAACGGCATTGGGCCCCACCATATATCGCTGTAAATTCTGGTGGCTACTGGGACCTGAGGTAGTTGGTACACTAGGACGTGTGAATGTGGCAGAACGGCCACGTCCTCTCCCAGCACCAGAGGGTCCACTAACACCACCACGACCATGTCCACATCCCTTACTAGATGTTTTCCTCATTGTTATGGTTCACCACAACAACAAAAATATTATTTGGCCCAATGTATTGTATTCAAATTCAGCTGAATATAAATTTGAGGCCTAGTATTTAGGCGCTGGGTGACCGGTATGGATTCAGTGACAGAATTAGACTGGGATATGCACAGTAGCGTGTGTGTGAAGTTATTCTGAATGACCCTATGTGCACCTTGAATATTATATACCCTTTTAGGGATAGATTTCAAATAGCTCTGATATAGCAGAAACCACTAAATTATGAAATTGCTAAATTGGGAATTGTATTTCAACCCAGAACAAAAAATGTGCTTTGACGGACACTAAAAAACTTGCCCATCCACAACAGGACAGCGGTAACGACAGATTTAGCGGGATATAAATTTGGCCTAGTATTTAGGCGCTGGGTGACCGGTATGGATTTAGTGACAGAATTAGACTGGGATATGGCCAAAAAATAACCACACTATTGCTGGTTAAATGCACTTGGTGTGACAGCTTGACCAACCACACTACTGAGGGTTAAATGCACTTGGTGACGGGCGCAGCTTGCCCCGATGTAGTATATGGCCAAAAAATGAACAGACTATTGCTAGTTAAATGCACTTGGTGTGACAGCTTGACCAACCACACTACTGAGGGTTAAATGCACTTAGTGACGGGCGCAGCTTGCCCCTGATTTAGTATATGGCCAAAAAATGAACAGACTATTGCTGGTTAAATGCACTTGGTGTGACAGCTTCACCCTGATGTAGGCTTTAGCCAAAAAACAACCACACCATTGAGGGTTAAATGCACTTGGTGACAGGCGCAGCTTGCCCCTGATGTAGTATATGGCCAAAAAATGAACAGACTATTGCTGGTTAAATGCACTTGGTGTGACAGCTTGACCAACCACACTACTGAGGGTTAAATGCACTTGGTGACGGGCGCAGCTTGCCCCTGATTTAGTATATGGCCAAAAAATTAACAGACTATTGCTGGTTAAATGCACTTGGTGACGGGCGCAGCTTGCCCCTGATGTAGTATATGGCCAAAAAATTAACAGACTATTGCTGGTTAAATGCACTTGGTGTGACAGCTTCACCCTGATGTAGGCTTTAGCCAAAAAACAACCACACTATTGAGGGTTAAATGCACTTGGTCGCAGCACCGCACAAGACACAAAATGGCCGCCGATCACCCCAGAAAAAAGTGACTGACAAACGGTCTGGGCAGCCTAAAAACAGTGAGCAATTGAATTTCAGCAGCTCAATGATGCACAGCTGCAGATCGATCGATTAATCAAGTCCTTTGGAGGAGTTAATCTGCCTAATCTCGCCCTACTGTCGCAGCCGCAACCTCTCCCTACGCTAATCTGAGCAGAGTGACGGGCGGCGCTATGTGACTCCAGCTTAAATAGAGGCTGGGTCACATGGTGCTCTGGCCAATCACAGCCATGCCAATAGTAGGCATGGCTGTGACGGCCTCTTGGGGCAAGTAGTATGACGCTTGTTGATTGGCTGCTTTGCAGCCTTTCAAAAAGCGCCAAGAAAGCGACGAACACCGAACCCGAACCCGGACTTTTACGAAAATGTCCGGGTTCGGGTCCGTGTCACGGACACCCCAAAATTCGGTACGAACCCGAACTATACAGTTCGAGTTCGCTCATCCCTACTGGGGAGGTGTGCTGTCTGTGGAGAACTGTGTGAATGTCGGGGCCCCTCAGAGCTTTTGCTGTGGGGACACAAGCTACATTTTTGTGGTTTCAGCTTTAGCTACGCCCCTGGTCACGGTCTATGTCACCCCTACTGTTTTCATATTCCTGCCATTTATAGGGAGGGACTGGAACCCAATTAAGGATAGATAATAGATAAGATAGGATAAATAGATAACATAAGGAAGCCTGTTTTGATAACGTCTTGAAGGAACGTGACAGAAGACCTCAGTGGACGAGGAACTATCCAGCAGTGAGAGGCGTGACGTCAGCTGGCTTCGGGGAGAAGGGATGCAGCGTGACGTCACCCCCCAATCAGCGCGGAGGGGCGGGGCCAGGAGCGGGTATTAGACCTGCGGCGTCACGTAGCTCTGCAGCAGAATCTTGTTATTAGCGGAGATCGCGGAGCTTCCGTCAGCGGCTACAGGTGAGGCCCGGGGTCAGGAGGAGCAGTGTGGGGTGACACAGGAGACATGGCGGGTGCTCCATCTGCAGGCTGCTGCTGCTCCACGAAGTGGGTGTGGTCACCCCATAGACCGCTGAGGTAGAGAAGATCTGGATGTAGTAGAGTGGACTTTGTTATTGGGGGAGGTGGGGGGATCTTTTTCATATTGCAGTCCTCAGGTGCAGTAGGTCTGTCTGCAGATAGCTGTCTGCCACATGACAGACTCAGCACTGCTACATGGCTGTGGTCCTGGGTTAGTGATCCGCACTGTTCCTCCAGGTGCGTCACCTGCAGCTTGGTTTTCTGACGCAGAGATGTTGGGTTGGATCCGTGCCGGCTTCTTCTGGATTAGGACCCACAAAGGTGCCATGATGTGCCCAGGCGTCTGTATTGGGGTGAATTTACATGTGGCAGATTTGTTGCAAACATTTCTGCAACTGGAAATCTGCGCCATTTGTCAGAATGGGGTTGTATTGATGACAAACACATGGATTTCATATAAATGGGAAGAAATCTCTGCAATCTATGTGTGAATTCACCCCAAGTATAAAAGTTGGACTGCTGCCACTACTCCCAGAATTGCATGCCAAGATATGCTGGGAGTTGTAGTTTCACAAGGTCCTATCCTACAAGGTGTGGGAGCCTATGGGGGGCGATTGGGGGATTCTAGAGCAGACTGAAGGATCTGTCCTCTAATGGACCTGAATCTTCTGGCAGGATGCTAAAAATGTAGCTCGTTTTGTAATTCTGTTTCTGGGAAAGTTGGGTAATAAATCCACTGGCTCCCGAATGGCAAGTTTGCCCCCCCCCCTCCCTGGATGGCCTTCCTTGTGGGATCTATGACGGCCATATTGGTTTTCCTCTAGTCCTATTACAGTTGTTTTGGAGGAAACGCTCTCTTGGGGTGTGTGTGGAGGCACTGTTGGGTGACACCTGTTGAGGGATGCCTCCTTGAAATTTAGCTGTGGGCCTCTTGCTTATGTAATCCCATCCTCCATCTTCTCTGCTGTCTCTCGCTCCTCCTTGTCCCCATGACAGGGGCCTCAGTGTGACAGCAGACCTCTGCAGTCTCTGCTTCTTCTCATTGATTGCTGGACATCCTGGGGGGGGGGGGCGCAGTCACCTTGGGATTCTTGCTCTGACATCTGAAATGTTTAACCCTTGTGATGACTTTATATAAAACTGATGACTAGAATAACGCTGGACTGTCCCAGTGCTTGTCGCATGGAGCCTCCCGGTGCCATCCTCTGTCTTCTGTAGGGGAAGGACACCACAAGGTCATTGCAGGATGAAGGTAGAATAGGTGACCTGTCTGATTACACTTGGTCACTGGTTTCTATCTGTATACAAGCGGAAGGACCCGGCTTCGCACGGGTAGATTTCATCTATTTCATTTAATGTTTGTGTAGGTCATTAAGTTATGGCCAGTATCCACTAGAACAGTGACATCTACAGTTCCCCGCCCCTTTAACAGTGATCTCCACAGCATCTGCCCCTTTATTAGTGACCTCCACAGTCACTCTCATGAACAGCCCGCTCTCAGATAGCAGCACTGTGCTGTCCGAGTGTGAGCTGCAGAGAAAGTCGCCGTCCCTCCCACCCCTCCACCCCTGCAGCGGACAGAAGTAGATTTTTGCCTTAATTTTTTTTAAATCCCAGTTGGCTGTGGAGTGGGAAAGGGCATGGCTTAGACTTAAAAACCCTGCACCCGCCTCCCGCTGTCTTTTGAGGGTGGCCTGAATGGTCACCCTACCTGCCCCTTAACTGTGACCTCCGCAGCACTCCGCTCCCTTAACAGTGTCATCCACAGCGCCATGCCCCTTTAAAGCTTCACTACAGCAGTAAAGAAAAATGTCTCGGTTGTTATGGAAACCTGGTGTAAAACTGTATGTGGAGACTAAGGACCTGCGAGCTTCTATTGGCTGGTAAGGGTCTTGTGACCAGGCTTCTATTGGCTAATGCATTTTTTTGACCATCAGGAACGGTGCGTCCTAGAGAGCCGAGACCCGGTCTGAGATTGTAAATGCGGCGGTGCGGCTTCCTTTAGCGGACATACATACACGCGCACACACAGCTTTATATATTAGATCTTCTGATATGTAGGTTATACAATGTCAGACAATCTGCGTCAGAGCTTCTATAAGATAAGAATCGGCCTCATCCCTCTAACGCCCAACATTTTAATTTTCAATTATAGGACTTTTTAACCAGCACTCATCGACACCCTCAAAATGCCTGTTTTATACAAATCATTATAACCTTCTTTTGTATACGGTCATACTTTCATGTATATTATCCTTTTTTTAATATTTTGTTTTACTTTATGACCCTGTTTGACCAGCAGTTAAGTCAAAGCGGCTTGAAACAGTATCTAGCCCTTTAGCGCTCATGCATATGACTGTGCTTGGTCCAGGAAACATTGCCTGTGTGTGTCCTGGACCGACAGTGGCTCCTCTAACATGAACTCGCTGCATCGTAAATTACTATCTGCCATCATGTGTGTATAATACAATAGACCCACAGTTGGATAGGAACTCGCTGCATCGTAAATCAGTGTGATGCAGTTTGTTGGGCCGGGTTTACCAGGCAGTACAGGGTCCTGTGCATGATCCGTCATTCTGATCCATGTACACATAGTGGGGTTCCACGTGATGGGGGTGGCTCGCTTCTGCTCCTCCTGCGGTTGCCTTGGCAGCTGAGCATCTGTCAACATAGCAGCCATATTAATTAGTCAGCGGATGAGTTAGGCTTCAATGCCCCAAGGACACAGTTTTGTCCTATAGGTAACCTGCGCTATGCCGTACACACTGTGTCCTGACCTTCCTTCTTTCATCAAGGGGTTAATGATTTCACCGCCATCGGCCTCATGAATTATTGAGCCCAAGGAGCCTCTGACACCAGGCGGCTGTTCCTAGGAGACTGTGTAAGGCTCCTGGAGACTCCCTGGCATATTGTCAGAGGTTTATAGGACTGTAAGCCGTTTACCGCTCTCCAAGACTGAAATCCTTGGACGGGTAAAGCATATTAAGTTTGCTTAAAGGAAAGCAGTTTCAAGGTGCCTGTGTCTACATGGGGATGCAGGGGTTAAAGCTTCGGCTGGCACCTTCCAGCTATGCGGGCTGGCATCGGACAGTCTTCTCATTCTAAATGGGATTCTCTGTCCTTGAGCAAATTCTTGTGTTATTATTTTTTTTTTCTCTCTCTATCTTAAATCCAATTTTAACCCTCTGTATCCCACAGAACCTACAAGATGACCCACCAATATCCTGCGCTCAGTTCAGAGCAGAAGAAGGAGTTGTCCGACATTGCACAAAAGATTGTAGCGAAGGGAAAGGGTATCCTTGCTGCAGATGAATCTGTGGGTAAGTGGCAAGGAACATCTTGGTGATGAAGAACATGGCAGTGCCATTGTTCTGTATCTGGTGGTTATTAACTTCGACTTTGATGGAACCGCCCTATTTTCTAGATGACATTTTGCCTCCTGACAGTATTTCCCCTTGTTGGGTTCCAAACTAGGGCATACACGTCAAATGTCTAGGGGAGGGGGAGGCAGGGGAGCTTGGCCACCACTACATTGCCTTTAGTGTGGACCTGCAGGGTCCTTCACTACATGCCCAACAATGGTGGCAAAAAGGGCTTGGGACTCCATGGTCTTCTCTTGCCTCCATACATTAGACATTTTTAGACATAAGCTCAATAAATACCCTTAACCCCTAGATGACGATAAGAATAAAAAAATGGCTTGGGTGATACCAGGATCCATTAGCATGACCAATCCACTTTATACACCTTCTCTGTCAGGGAGCATGGCCAAGCGTCTGACTGGTATTGGAGTAGAGAACACGGAGGAGAACAGACGTCTTTACCGTCAGATCCTTTTTAAGGGTGATGAACGTATGGAGAAATGCATCGGCGGGGTCATCTTCTTCCATGAGACCATGTACCAGCAAGGAGACTGTGGTACCAACTTTGTGGAGCTGATTAAGGATAAAGGCATTATTGTAGGAATCAAGGTGAGGAAATGTGATGTTAAAGAGGTCGTCCTGCATACACTCAGCCCGCTCTGACGTTGGGTGTGGACAGATGCAACTCCATGCACTGCCAAGGCAGCATTGAGCATAGTCACTGTCACAATCGCCCTCACTGCAGTTCTTGTTATCTGTGGTTGTGGCCGGGTGACCAATACAAAAACACCTGCTGTATCCAAATGATTTTCCCCAGTAATGCCTCACCCTCACTACTGACACCCCAAAGCTGCCACCTCTAAGGTTTATTTCAAGGCTTCAGTCTTACAGGAAGCCTTCAGATGGGGTAGGTTCACACCTCTGTTTAACTGCTCCAGCAGAGAACAGCCTGCTGGCGTTCACCAGCCAGATATGAGATACGAGATTCTGATTCTTCCGGGACCAGTGCATTCAGTGTTTCTTGTCTAGCCAGGTCCCATTGTAGTCAGTTGGGTCTGGCGGTGAACAGCAGTATCTGGCTAGGGCCGGATCCAGAGAACTCCAGCAAGCTGTTCTCTGCCAGGCCAAATAGATGGAGGGGAACCCACCCTTACTCCCACCTATGTCCACATAATCCTAGTTTGTTGATTTAAATACCACTATTTCCCCTAAACTATCTAAACAGGTAGCTTTGTGCTCCAAGCTTAGCATTTGTAGTCATTCAAGAACAGGACGTGTGCGAACCAGAAACATAACTCGGGTAGATGGGCATAGGATCCAGTGCTGGGGGCAGCAGAGACCAGAAGAAATCTTCACTTCACGTGAGCCTTCAAAGAAATTACCTTAAGCCCTGTTTTTCACACTTTCTCTAATTTTCCTTTCTGTATGGGTTAGGCCAAAGGGAAAGGGTGTGCAGAACATGACCATGTATAGAAATCGTGTTTTACAAACCCTTTCCCTTTGGCCCAACCCCTCCATAAAAGGAATGTGGACACTGATCCAGGATTTGTTCTGTCGATCAATATAGCAGGATTACAGGTTGGACTTCTCTATATTATATTTAAACTCTATCCATCTCCCCTATCCTCTGTCATCGTGGGGTTCTGGTCTAGCTACCTGGATTCAAACTCCTTTTTATGATGCCAACCTTGTCTTCTCTGGTTGGTGAGGTGTGACTGGCCAGAAGGCAAATTCAAGGGCACTAGTTGACAAGACCCAGATCTGCATAATACCTGTCGCCTGCTGTATTTGTTTGGACACCGACTTGGCATAGCTGGCATGCCTCTGATGTCACCTGTCCCCTATTGTGATGGGAGGATGCTGGAATTTGAAGGTCGGGTAAAGGAGAGGTAATCAATCAGTGTAAAGCCTCTATTATTAGAGCCATGGATTGCAGCAAATTGGATAACGTAGAAGCTGTATTGGGTATGTGCCAGACCAATTGGGCAGCTGCCAAGTCCATAAATGAATGATTGATATTTCCACAAACCACATTGTTCTGGGGCTTACAAATCGCTGAGTAATGTTCTTTTTATAGCTATAGGTTATAAGCATCTTAACCTGATGAAGGGGCCTGAGTACCACCAAAACGTGTGGTGGTTTTTTTTTTTTTTTTTTTTTTTTTTTTTTTTTTTTTTTTTTTTTTGTCTGATGCACTGACTTTCTGAATAAAGAAGATTTTGATACAACCACACATCAGTGTTCTTGTGCCATACAGTGATCTGACCACAACTAATGTTCTTTCTATGACAGGTTGATAAAGGGGTCGTCCCTCTTGCTGGTACAGATGGAGAAACTACAACTCAAGGTCAGTGGGGTGCATCTTTTTTGCGGGGCTACAGAACGGGCATATGGCTGCGGATAGCACACGGTGTCATTTTTTGCGGACCCATTGAAATTAATGGGTCTGCATCCTATCCGCAAAAAAACAAAACGGAACGGACACGGAAACAAAATATATTTGTGTGCATGAGGCCTGAGACAGATCATCTTGACTTATTATGGCTTCCTCTCCACGTTATCTACCATTCTCAGAATCCCTTGATTTATGCCTCTTCAGCTATTTATCCAAACGCTCTATAGCAGCCATATGGAACACGTGATGCATGGCCATTTGGGCTAGGTTCTGACATTACCTGCTGCCGAACATATAGCCTAGAAGTATGCAATAGTATCTTACCATGTTATTCAATACAGTAGAGGGGGGGAAGAGGTATGCTGATATCTAAAGCCCTAAAAGGACATGTTTTGTCCCTATAAAGTTTTACGGTCGTAACTGAAGTATAAACTGACAGCATTCCCCTTGGTATGAGTCCAAAAAATAGTGTGAATGGAACCTTGTTCTTGCTGTATGCAGGAAAGCGATGGGCTATGTTTCCTAAAAATCGACTTTAGACTTTGTTATAATTTTTTTAAGGGGTACAGCCACACGGTCAGGTTTCCTGATGCAGTTTCAGAAACCAAAATCGGGAGTAGATCATGAAATGAAAGTATGAAGGACAGGTATGACTTCCCCCTTTATTTCTTGCTTTTTTTCCATTCACTCCTGGTTTTGGCTTCCAGAACTGCATCAGGAAACCTGACTGTGTGGCCGTACAAATATACGAATTTGATCATTTAAGAACATTGCGCATGATCAGCACCAGAACTCAACTCCTTGGTGGCATAGATTTAATTTTTCAGGCCCATGGACCTCACAAACATTTGCCCAAATGCCTGAGGCAGATGCCTCTTTGTAATTTTGGTGCATCTTACACCAGCTTTTTGTATTTCTTGCCTTTTCTAACCTCTTCCTGTCTTACAGGTTTGGATGGGTTGTCTGAACGCTGCGCTCAGTACAAGAAAGATGGTGCTGACTTTGCAAAATGGAGATGTGTACTTAAAATCAGCGAGGACACCCCCTCTTCCTTGGCTATTATGGAAAATGCCAATGTACTTGCTCGCTATGCCAGTATCTGCCAGCAGGTAAATGGGTAATCGTGTAATTCGATCAGTGGCAGGGATGACAAGGAATGCTATTATGTGAGGGTACAGACTGGAACAAACCTGTGTGTGTGCAGCCTATGTTTTCTTTTCTGCAGAATGGCATTGTTCCCATTGTGGAGCCTGAAATACTTCCTGACGGCGACCATGACCTGAAACGCTGCCAGTATGTCACGGAGAAGGTATGTCCTCAGATCCAGCAAGCTGCTTGTGTCCCTGTAAAACCTATGGCTAAGGGCTGATTCATATATTTAAAAAAAAATATATATTTTTATTTTTTGGCCTGTATGCAGATCCATTCACTTCAATGGGTCTGCATAAAAATCTGAATTTACTGTGTGCATTCCATATTCCCCATGGCTGTTCTGCATAAATATAGAACATGTCCTATTGTCCATATTACCTACAAGGATAGGACTGTTTTTATTATGGGCTGTATGAATGCCCATAGCCAGTATCTGTTCTGTGGATCCGTAATTTTCATACCTCAGAACAGGCAACGGTCAGTCGTGTGCATGAGTCCTAAGGGTCATGATATATTGCAGCCTTTTGATTTAAGTGCATTTGTTCAGCATAGCTGAGGTTTTTGTCCCTTGCTATATGCCCCCCACCCCCATGCACATGTCTGCAGAAGGACAGCAATGTAGAAACCCCATATGATCTTTTTCCTGGAAGGCTTTTTTATTTTTTTTCTTCTCTTCAAAACCTGTAACTACATGAGGGTTGTGTGGTTGGGGGGGGGGGAAATGTTATAAAACTGGAAAACGCTTCTGAGGTCAGAAGTGAGAAGCAGAAAGCCTGTTATCACTGGTGTATCATCCAAAACGTCTTGTCTGCCTTTCAGTTGCACTTCTTAACTAGTTTCTGTGGTGTTTTTTTGTTTTTTTTACTCTATGTCCTGTCTAGGTTCTTGCTGCTGTGTACAAGGCTCTTAGTGATCATCATATTTACTTAGAAGGAACACTGCTGAAACCCAACATGGTGACTCCTGGCCATGCTTGTCCAAAGAAATATGCTGCTGAGGAGATTGCCATGGCCACAGTAACTGCCCTCCGCCGCACTGTACCTCCTGCAGTCCCAGGTAAAGGACCACCCCAGTATTGTAGGTCAATTACCCTCTTCTGGATTCTTTCGCCACTCTGCCAAGCTTTCTGGTTTACTTTTGGCTACCACCATCCCAACCATAAAACCTTAGGTCAGGGCAATGCTGTAATCCTGTTAATTGATTGTTACTATTGAGCTTCTCCCGCACTTGATCAGTGGTCTCCTTCACTAAACGAGCAGCCGACTGTTGGGAAGGGACGCTTCCTTCCTGACAATCGGCTGTTACATCATTCTGTCTAAATCCACCTTAAGGGTATTATGGAAAAACTATTTGAATGACAACGTCCTGGGTATGAATCTTCTATGCAATAAGCTTGTTGTTCTGTTGGCTCACTCAGTGAAGGGTTTCACTGCTTTTTTACTAAATGTATTCAACTGGAAGCTACACGAGCTTGAGTTTAGAGGGTGGCATGGATAACTAGGTTATTTTTTTTTCTGTCCCCTTCCTAGGTGTTACTTTCCTGTCTGGTGGACAGAGTGAGGAGGAAGCCACCATTAACCTAAATGCAATCAACAACTGCCCTCTAGCTAGACCTTGGGCTCTCACTTTCTCCTTTGGACGAGCCCTTCAAGCCTCTGCTTTGAATGCTTGGCGTGGAAAGCGCGAGAATGAAAGTGCAGCTACTGAAGAGTTCTTAAAACGGGCAGAGGTAACTTTTATCTGAAACCTACCTACATTATCATAGGGTACATCCAGTTACAAGATTACTTTTATGGAGAGATCTGTGGAAGACGCACTATTGTGGGGGAATCTGCGGAATACGCAAGCACTGTTATGGGGGAGGGGAAGGGGGGGTTGGCAGATGACTTATGGGGGGGGGGGATCTGTGGATGACCCTATTATGGGAGGGGGGGGGGGGGGGAATCTATGGTTAACACACATGTTTTGGGACTATACCTCCCCTCATCCTTAAGAATGCATCCTGGCACTGCAGTGCATGAATAAATTCTGGATGGGGGGGGGGGGGGGGGGGCAGCTATTGATCCTTTCTCTGCCCCCCCCCCCCCCCCCCCCAACATATAGCCCTCAATGAACAACAGTCACTGTAGTTTTGTACAGATGTGTGCCCCCTCACAGTAGTGCCCCTTTCACAGTAATGCCCTCTGCCACCTTCATTGTAGTAACGCCCTCTGGCTCGGTGCCCACTTCACATTAGTAATGCTCTGTGTCCCCTCCATAGTAATAAAGCCCTCTTTACCTCCTCTGTATTTAAACAAAAAAAACTACTCGCCTTGTCCCGTTCCTGAAGCTCACATATCTCTTCCTGCTTCACCCTTCTGTGCGCCGCCAGCCTGAAAGAGGGGAGCTGAGCGGTGAGTGACCAGAACGCAGCTCCAGCAATGAGCGCTTCATCTGTATTGATGGAAGCGCTCTTTGCTTCTGGCACCCCCCCCCCCCCCCCACCTAGTACGCCACTGGCTCTTATCTCCCTTTGGAACGGACCCTGCTGGAGATAAAGGACTTGCGTGCTGGTGGCATTCAGTTGAATGTTTCACTGGCGCCACCCACTCCTGAGTGCTTCATACCCGCTGCCTGCCCCACACTTCTTCCTTATAGGTGGCCAGCTCACTTAAGCTCCTGCAATTAAAGCGCCACCATGATTTTGGCACAGAATTTTCCCTCCCATGTTGGGGGGGGGGGGGGGGAAGGTATGTATGTATCTTATAAAGCAAAAAATACAGTATTAGTCCAGATTGGTTGGGAGTTGGTAGCCAACATGCATATAGTAATGCAATGTAAACATACTACTCGTAGAACAAAAAAATACAATAAGGCGAGAAGAGACCTAAAGAATCATAAATGTTTGTATACCTATACCCATAATGGTGATGGTCCAGTCTACCCTGTATAGAAAAGCCCATGACACGTGCATGCACTTCATTTAAATGGAAACTTGGGTTTAATTTGTGCTGACTTCACATTTCTGCTTCTCTTATTTTCTCAAGGCCAATGGGCTTGCAGCCTGTGGAAAGTATGAACATAGCGAAGATGGCTCTGGGGCAGCTGGCCAGTCCCTGTATGTTGCCAACCATGCCTATTGAGCTTGGTGGTGTGCCGATCACTGACCTTCAGAATAACTCCACTTCTGCTTCCCTGTGCTATAAGTGGCATCCACATGGACAGACACCCCTTGCAACCGAAGCTTGGAACAACCACAGCCATTTCTCATCTAGCTTTTCATAGTTCACTGCCAGTAAGAGCCCTTTGCAGCCTGTGGTGTGATGGGGCTGGATCTTGGGTGCAAGGATAGGAACTTGCTCCTGTCTTGCACAGTAATTCACCTGGTGATAAATATTTTCCTACTAGATCTTTTTATTTTTGAGGCGTAATATATTAAATGTAAAGTTGACACTAGTTATATACTTGAGTGGCAGTTGAAGGAAACGTTCTTCATGTGAACATAACTCCATTCATTGGTTTATTACACCTGCACAATATACAACCTTATCTTCAAAGTCTGTAGTATTGCCTTTGACTGGGATTCAGTGAGCCATAGCTTTCCCACCAGGCACTGTTCTGTGAAAGGTCTTGCACTTTGTGGTACATCTTTAGATCGCTTGATTGTGAGCTACACACTCCACTGAAAACTGACCAATCTCTCAACCCCTAACATGGAAATGGAAGAACAGAGCCCCTAACAATGGAAGGAAGTTATCTAACCCTGTGCATTGTGAAACTAGTGTTGTCTCTATCTGTATGCAACTGATGCACCAAATAGTCAAAGAAATAAACTTTAGTGAATTGAAACTTCAGAATGGCTCGTCATGAATGTGTTGTTCTATTTGTGTGTAGGAGTTTTATTTCTTTAATATGACATTTTTCCATACGCCTCCCCCAACGGCACTAAGCAGGAGGGGTTACCCCCGCCTCCCAGGGACAGGAAACAACGTGGAGAACCAACCTTTAAAAGCCCCGCCCCCCTGTTCCTTCTCCAGTTGTTTCCTGTCCCTCTGGGATGAAGTGGAGAACGGAGCGGGGTTCCCTCCTGCTCTTTACCATATCGCACAGCCTTTTTTTTTTTTTTTTCCCCTCCCCCACGGCAGCACCACTGAGATGGCTCCGCCTCCATGGACAGGAAACCTGTAGCATAAAAAAGCTGGAGCCACTCTCCCACCTCAGTGAGGTTTCCTGTCCCTGGAGCAGGAGACTTGTAGCATTTTTCTCCTAGGGACCCATGGCTTGGAAATCCTAGGAAAGCCTAGAGTCATGAGTCTTACCAGCCTGAGACCGGGTGCCGGGTCTTTTTTCTTTGAGGATGGGGGTTGGTCTGGGCCGACCTTCGTCCGGAGGCTGAGGACACGTCCCTCAAAGGAGTGAGACCGCGTGGGAGCAGGAGAGCGGCTAATGGGAGACACGCCAGAGGGCTGTTGTTCCGGGCACGCACTCCATGTGGGCTGCGGCGCAGGAGCAGTGGAGCGCGCCAGAGCAGAAACCGGAAATCGCGGGGATGACGTCAGGTAAGATGAGCGTTCCACAGACTGGTTCCGGTCAGGTGACCGGAAATAAAAGGAGCAGGCAGAATCGGCGTCCTTGGAGTGCAGACACCATTAAGGTCTGCTGTGGATGTTTTGCTGCTAACTCTGGGCTATCAGTTATTTCTCCTTTCCAAGCGGAAGCGTTCATCAGCGTCGGATCAAGGAGGGTGAGAACCCCAGATGGTTTCAGGCACAGCGCTCCCAGGGAACATGTGGAACTCTCCAAGGAGAGGTACTGTTCCCTGCTGCATCTTGAATCCTAAACTCTATGGGCCAGATTTATCATTAGCTCAAGTCAGAATAATGGAGTGAAAAAGTCGCAAATTTTTGCGCAATCGCTTAAACTGCGCAAAAATTTGCGACTTTTTTTCTGCTCTGCACTATGCTCGCCAGTTTTCTGAAAGTGGGCGTGTTTTCTTATGTAAATGAATCTCTAGACAGATTTACTATTGTGACTATTTAAAAAGTCGCAATAAAGTCGCAATTTAACTCCAGTGAGGACCATGCTTATCTTACGCGACTTTTTAATAGAACATGCGACTTTTTCATAAAAACGTGTGACTTTTTCGTAAAGATGTGCGACTTTTGTAAAGCTGCTTACTGACGGATAAACTGCTACCGTCAAACCACATTTATTACAGTCTTAAAGGGTCATAAATCTGACTTGGCTAAAACTGACTTTAGCCATATGTGAAAGTGGAGTGAGCTGTCAGTCATGATAAATCTGGCCCGATGCCTCTAGGAATATCATGGAAGAGGACAAGAGGCCAGAAGAAGCGGAGTCAGAAAAACAGACACCGGTATAAAGAGCTTCTGAGAGGGTAAGATACAGAAGTTAATAGATAAGAAGAACATATATCAGTATCATTATTTGTTTATTAGGTGACACCTTAAAAAGCTGTGTCAAAAAAGAAAAATAAGGAATGTGCATTGTGTAGATGCCCCTTGTCTTCGTCATATTACAAGAAATTATGTCAGGAATGTATTGAGAGGACCCTGGCAGAGGAATCCCCAAATTTTATGAACGACATTAGAGCATTGATTAAATCGGAAGTGAAGGAATCCCTTAAAACATCACAAAGACCTAAAAGATCAGTAGAAAAGACAGATTCGGAGGTGGAATCTATAGGCGTTATTGAGGAAGATAAGGATGAGAGGTTGGAGGATTCGTCCTTTGCGGAAGAGGAGCAAGAGGAAAAATTCCTGTTCCCAGTAATTGATACTGAAAATTTACTTTAAACTATTAGGGCTACTCTAGAGCTAGAAGATGTCAAGGAAGACAGGTCTATGGCAGACAGTCTTTGAGGGATTACGCGAAAAGAAGATGTTACATAAAAGTATATCAGCTCTAATAGAAAAAGAATGGAAGAAACCAAACAAAGGCTTTTGTAAGTAAGAATTTTAAGAGAAAATACCCCTTTGAGGAGGAAGCCACTACATCATGGGATAAGGCGCCTAGACTGGACGTAGCCATTTCTAAAGTTTCCAGAAGATCTTTCTTACCGTTTGAGGAGATATATAGAGACATATATATATATTTTTTTTTATTTTTTTATGGACCCACTAGATAGAGACTCTCTTGTCTCAAAAATACTTGGGAAGCATCTACAGCTTCCTTCAGACCAAACATAGTAGCGACAGTTAGTCAGGTCCTTAGCTATATGGCTTGAAAGACTAGAAGGACAGTTAAGAGATAAGTGCCCTAGGGATCAGATTTTGACTTCATTGCCAACATTACAAAAAGCGGTGGATGTTTTTTTTTTTTTATCCGACGCTTCGGTTGAGGCAGTTCGATTGTCGGCTAGGTCTGCTTCCACTTCAAACTCTGCCCGTAGAGCTCTATGGTTGAAGAACTGGAGGGGAGGAGACATGGCTTCAAAACAGCGCTTGTGTAGTATTCCCTGTCAGGGACAGTTTCTGTTTGGCCCAGAGCTTGATGCCCTCCTAGAAAAGGCAGCGGATAGAAAAAAGAGAATGCCACAATAATCCTCCTCACAGTTTAGACCCTACAGATGTCCCTTTCAGAATGCATCTAGATTTCAAGGAAAGAGACAGTCGGGGGACAGATCAGGACCCAGGGGGTCAGGCAGTAGGGGCTTCATGTTCGGGAATTCCTCCTCCTCTCAGAAGGACAAGTTGTCGAAAAAATGACGCCAGGCTGCAGGTAGGATGGAGACTAAAGTTGTTTCTTTCTGCCTGGAAGGAAATTGCAGGAAAATGGGTGACAGATATTATGACAGAGGGCTTAAAACTGCAGTTTAGAGGACGTTTTCCTCAAAGATTTGTGGTTACAAAAGAATCCGGAAAATTGTCAAGGGAAGTGGATCAACTGATAGAAAAAAAGGGTGTTAGTATCGGTGCCAAGAGCAGAGTGGGGGAAGGGCTTCTACTCAACTCTGTTCTTGGTGAAAAAACCGGACGACTCCTTTCGGACAATTATAAATTTAAAACTATTGAACAAGTCTCTAGTTATAAAGAAATTCAAGATGGAGACCATAAAGTCTGCAATTCATTTAGTTTTTCAGGGATGTTTCATGGCGGTGTTAGATTTGAAAGACTCATATCTACATATCCCGATGCATCCCCTCTTCCAAAAATTTCTGAGGGTGGCGGTTGTAGAGTACAGGGGAACCAGACACCTACAGTTTCAAGCCATGCCATTCGGCCTGTCAAGTGCACCAAGAACATTTACCAAGGTGATGGCAGAGGTGGCCTCTTTTATTCGCAAGGAAGATATTCTTTTTCTGCCCTATCTAGATGACTTCCTGATTATAGCGAAGTCGCGGGAGAAGTGTCAGAACTCCGTCCAAAGGGTGATTCAAATCCTGGAGCATCTGGGCTGGATAATTAACATAAAGAAGTCCAGGTTAGAACCCAGCACAAGCCAGACATTTCTGGGATTGCAGCTGGACTCCATGCAACAAAGGACTCTTCTTCCATCAGAAAAAAAGAAACAAAATCCAGAACGTCGCCCGGGGAGCTCAGGAAAATCTGAGTATGTCAGTCCGGAAGGCCATGTCCCTACTAGGGTTAATGACTGCCTGTATTCCAGTGGTACGATGGGAACAGTTTCATTCAAGGCAATTGCAAGAGGAAATATTGGACACAACAAGGCGAAAGGGGATCACCTTGGACTCCCAGATGAATCTCTGCCGGAAGACTCTTATCTCCCTCAACTGGTGGTTGGAGGTAAAGAATTTAGACCAGGGTATCCCGTGGAATTACCCCGATCCTGTAGTTATGACAGATGCCAGCCCATGGGGGTGGGGCGCACATTTCCAGGGTCAGTTAAGGCAGGGAAGCTGGTCCCCGTTGCAGAAACAATTCTCTTCCAATTTCCAACAGGAAGGAATTGAGAGCAGTGTTACTAGCTTTAAGAGCAGCCCTTCCAGAGCTACACCACCAGCATGTCAGGATTATGTCAGACAACAGAACGGTGGTGTCATACCTGAACCGTCAAGGAGGTACCAAATCCTGATCTTTAATGAGGGAAACAGAAATGATATTCTCGGAGATAGAAGTTCAATTAACTCGCATATCCGCTCTGCATATAAAAGGGAAGGAGAATGTCCAGGCTGACTTTTTTTAAGCCATCATCGTTTAAGACAGGGGAAGTGATCCCTAGACCCATTAATATTTGCGAAGATCGTGAAATTATGGGGAAACCCAGAAATAGATCTTTTTGCCAGCAGGGAGAACAGGCAGGTGAAAAATTTTTGCTCTGTCCTTACGAATCCCCCGTTTGGGGTGGATGCCTTCCTCCTAGAATGGAAGTTTCATCTAGGATATGGGTTCAGTTTAAAGGCTCTCATAAGCGGCACGATGCGGATCCGCTCAGAATGCATCAGTGTTTGGGCTCCGCCCAGCAAGCGGACACCCGAACGCTGCTTGCAGCGTTCGGGTGTCCGCCTGGCCGTGCGGAGGCAAACGGATCCGTCCAGATTTACAATGACTTACAATGGAAGTCAATGGGGACGGATCCCTTTGAATTTGACACTATATGGCTCAATTTTCTAACGGATATGTCCCCCATTGACTTTCATTGTAAAGTCTGGACGGATCCGTCTGCAGCTACTTTCACAATTCGAATTTTTTTTTTACAATATAATGCAATGTTCTGAACGGATCCATCGTCTGCATTATATGAGCGGATCCGTCTCAGACGGATCCGCTCTGAACGCAAATGTGAAAGTAGCCTAAGATGTAAGAAGGTGCCTGATCCAGTACCTAGGAAAAACTGGACTGGAGAAAATCCTCATCTTTATTGGTCTTGTACGCTGGGGCTAGGAAAGGTAATGCTGCCTCTAAAAGTACCTGTCACTACCAGAGCTTTGAGAAGTTCTCACAGCTCTGTGTCTCCACCCCTGCGATGATGTCACTTAGAGCTTGGAGGTGTTCTCACTGTTCTGTTTCTCCGCCCCTGTGATGAGGTCTTTACTCTCAGCTGTTTCTCCTGCAGTTGATTTTCCTGCCTTTAAATCACCCCTCCTCCTGTTGCAGGGCGTGGATTATATTTCTCATTTCAGTTGTAGCTCTGGCTTGAGTAACTTCACTTGTAAGCTATCAGTTCACTGGACCTGGTTTCTGCTGCAGCAAGCACTCCGGATATTGCCAGCTGTCCTTGGATCCGTCTTCTCTGCGGCTGCATCTCCTTCAGCTAAGTGTGCAGATATTGTTGTTTACCTGATTATTTTCTGACTGGATCTGAGGTGGCCACGGTTCCCTCCATATACTGAGTAGGGCACCGGTGGCCGTGCCCCTTCCACTATTGTAGGGGTTACAGTGGCCATCAGTCTGAGGTACGCGGGCATGCCTCCTTCCACCATTTGGATCCAGGCATGTGCTTTAGCAGCATAGGGAGAGCTTTGAGGGTCTGACAGGGGTCACCCCTTATCTTCCCTAGTTTGGGTCCGGTCAGTAGCTCTTTTCACTGTGTTTGCTCTTGTTACCCTCAAACAGCCGTGACATTATAATCCACCAAAACCGTCCTTTTTTGACATGGATCCGCTTTCTGGCCTGGTTGACCGCATGCAGGGTCTTTCTTTGGAAGTAGCGGATCTCCGTCAATCTATGACTCAGTTACAAGCATTAGGCTCTGCTCCGGCTCATGGAGTCTGTTGCGAGCCAAAGGTCTCACTTCCGGAGACGTTCTCCGGGGGCAGTGAGAATTTTGTTCGCTTCAGAGAGGCATGCAAACTCCATTTTTGCTTGTGTCCCCTTTCCTCTGGTAATGAGGAACAGAGGGTGAGGATTGTCATCTCCCTGCTCAGGGGCAATGCTCAGACTTGGGCTTTTTCGCTGCCATCAGGGGATCCCTCCCTTCGATCCGTGGAAAGATTTTTTGTGGCCCTGGGGCAAATATATGATGACCCGGATCGTGTTGCTCTGGCCGAATCGAACTTACGTGCTTTATGCCAGAACAAACTGTCTGCGGAGCTTTATTGTTCTGAATTTCGGAGATGGGCAGCTGATTCAGGCTGGAATGATGCTGCACTCCGGAGTCAGTTCTGTCATGGTCTCTCAGAGAGATTGAAAGATGCGTTTGCTTTCCATGAGAGACCAACGTCCTTAGTCTGCCATGTCATTGGCGGTACGCCTTGACAGACGTCTAAGAGAAAGAAACAAGACCTCTCTGTCCAGCCATTGTCAGTCTTGGGGCAATGGTGCGGACTCATTCAGTGTGCAGGGGCCTCATCCTGTCTCGCTCCCCTCTGAGGAGGAGCCCATGCAGCTAGGCCGACTTGCCCCTGATAAAAGAGGATTTAGTCCTCAGAATATGGTGTGTTTTTGTTGTGGGGGCATAGGTCATTTGGCAAATGTTTGTCCGTCTAGGAGATTCCTGAACTGTACTAAGAGCGATAATAAGAGAAAAACCTCAAGAGGTAGATCATCAAGTTCTACTTCATCTGCTACTTTGGGCAAACTTGATGTGGGAATTGATGCTTTTCCTCTGACCTGCAGTTCCCGTTTTCTCCTGTCTGCCAGGGTGGCGCTAGAGAGCAAAGTCATTTCTTGTGAGATTTTTGTCGATAGTGGAGCGGCCGTCAATCTTATTGACACTCAATTTGTAGCCATGCATGGTTTTCAGGTTTGCACATTGGAAAAGGATATACCTGTTTTTGCCATTGACTCTGCTCCACTCTCGCAGAGATCTCTGAAAGGCATTGTTCACAATATCCGGCTAGCTGTAGGTGACACTCATGTGGAGGAGATATCTTGTTTTGTCCTTAACGGATTGCCTTCTCCTCTAGTTTTGGGGTTACCCTGGCTCACTAGACATAACCCCACCATTGATTGGCAAGGAAGGCAAATAAATGAGTGGAGTGACTTTTGTAGAGAGAATTGTCTCACAGCGACTTTTGCAGAGGTGTCTACTAAAACTGTGCCATCATTTCTCTCTGATTTCTCGGACGTGTTTTCCGAGAGCGGTGTTCAGGAGCTACCTCCTCACCGGGAGTTTGACTGTCCCATTAACCTCATTCCCGGCGCCAAGCTGCCAAAAGCACGCCTCTACAATCTCTCACAACCGGAAAGAATCGCAATGCGAACCTATATCTCCGAGAGTCTCGAGGGGGCATATTCGTCCCTCAGTCACCTGTTGCCGCGGGTTTTTTTTTTGTTAAAAAAAAAGATGGCTCTCTGAGACCTTGCTTAGATTTTAGGGAGCTGAACCGTATCACGATTCGCGATCCCTATCCCCTTCCTCTGATCCCGGACCTCTTCAACCAAATTGTTGGAGCCAAGGTGTTTTCCAAATTGGATCTGAGAGGCGCGTACAACCTGGTCAGGGTCAGAGAGGGGGATGAATGGAAAACGGCTTTTAATACCCCTAACGGGCATTTCGAGAATCTCGTTATGCCTTTCGGCCTGATGAATGCTCCGGCCGTCTTTCAGCATTTTGTTAATAGTATTTTCTACCACTTAATGGGGAAATTTGTTTTGGTGTATCTTGACGATATTTTGATTTTTTTCCCCTGATGTTCAGACCCATCAGGATCATCTTTTTCAGGTTCTGCAGATACTGCGGGAGAATAAACTGTATGCCAAGCTAGAGAAATGTCTTTTTATGGTATCGGAGATTCAATTTCTTGGTTTTCTCCTCTCTGCTTCTGGTTTTCGCATGGATCCTGAGAAGGTCCGTGCTGTACTTGAGTGGGAGCTTCCTGAGAATCAGAAGGCATTGATGCGCTTTCTGGGTTTTGCTAACTACTACAGAAAGTTCATTTTGAATTATTCCTCTGTTGTCAAACCCCTTACTGACATGACAAAAAAGGGGGCGGATTTTTCCTCTTGGTCGGAGGAGGCGCTTGCAGCCTTTTCTAAGATTAAAGAGAGTTTTGCGTCTGCTCCCATCTTGGTGCATCCTGATGTTTCCTTACCTTTTATTGTTGAGGTGGATGCTTCCGAGGTGGGTGTGGGTGCAGTTTTGTCCCAGGGCCCTTCTCCTGCCAAATGGCGACCCTGTGCCTTTTTCTCTAAAAAACTCTCCCCGGCAGAGAGAAACTATGATGTGGGAGATAGGGAGTTGTTGGCCATCAAGTTGGCTTTCGAGGAATGGCGTCATTGGTTGGAGGGGGCCAGGCACCCTGTCACCGTTTTTACCGACCATAAGAATCTGGCATACTTGGAGTCGGCCAGGCGTATGAATCCGAGACAGGCCAGATGGTCTCTGTTCTTCTCCAGATTCAATTTTGTCGTTACATTCCGCCCTGGGATCAAAAATGTGAAGGCTGATGCTCTCTCTCGCTGTTTTCCGGGAGGAGGAAACTCCGAGGACCCGGGTCCCATTTTGGCGGAGGGGGTAGTTGTTTCTGCTCTTTATTCCGATTTGGAGGCCGAGGTCCAGGCTGCCCAGACTGAGGCACCTGCCCGTTGTCCTTCCGGGAAGTTGTTTGTGCCTCCTGAGCTACGTCACAAACTCTTTAAGGAGCATCATGATACGGTTCTTGCTGGTCACCCCGGGAGTAGAGCCACGGTTGATCTCATTGCTCGGAGATTTTGGTGGCCGGCTCTTCGTAAGTCGGTGGAGGGTTTTGTGGCTGCTTGTGAGACGTGCGCTTGCGCTAAGGTCCCTCGTTCACGACCTTCAGGTTCCCTTCTCCCGTTACCCATACCTTCCCGTCCTTGGACACACCTGTCCATGGACTTTATCACGGATCTTCCTCGTTCCTCGGGGAAGTCGGTGATCCTGGTGGTCGTGGACCGTTTTAGCAAGATGGCTCATTTCGTTCCTTTCCCTGGTTTACCCAATGCTAAAACGTTGGCGCAAGCTTTTATCGACCATATTGTTAAATTGCATGGCATTCCCTCTGATATTGTTTCCGATAGAGGCTCGCAGTTTGTGTCCAGGTTCTGGAAGGCTTTCTGTTCTCGCCTGGGGGTTCGGCTGTCCTTCTCTTCTGCTTTTCACCCGCAGTCGAATGGTCAGACTGAGCGCCTCAATCAGAATCTGGAGACATATTTGCGCTGTTTTGTGGCAGAGAACCAGGAGGATTGGTGTTCTTTTCTCCCTCTTGCTGAGTTTGCTTTGAACAACCGTCGTCAGGAATCTTCTGATAAGTCACCATTCTTTGGTGCATATGGGTTCCATCCGCAGTTTGGGACATTCTCGGGAGGGGCTCTTTCGGGTTTACCTGAGGAGGAGAGATTTTCCTCGTCTTTGTCTACCATTTGGCAAAAGATTCAGAGTAATCTTAGAAAGATGAGTGAGAAGTATAAGCGTGTGGCTGATAAGAGACGTGTGCCTGGTCCGGACCTGAATGTGGGTGATCTGGTGTGGTTGTCTACTAAAAATATTAAACTGAAGGTTCCCTCCTGGAAATTGGGTCCCAAGTTTATTGGGCCTTATAAAATTTTGTCAGTCATCAATCCGGTTGCCTTCCGTCTTGATCTTCCACGGGTTTGGAAGATACATAATGTATTTCACAGATCTCTCTTAAAACCATATGTCCAGCCCCCGGTACCCTCCTCTTTGCCTCCTCCTCCGATTTTGGTTGATGGCAATCTGGAGTTTGAGGTTTCCAGAATTGTGGACTCTCGCATTGTCCGCGGTTCTCTTCAGTACCTCGTTCATTGGAAGGGTTATGGTCCTGAGGAGAGGATGTGGGTTCCGGTGTCGGACATTAAAGCCACTCGCCTCATCAGGGCATTTCATAGGGCTCATCCTGGGAAGGTGAGTCCTGGGTGTCCGGAGTCCACCCGTAGAGGGGGGGGTACTGTCACTACCAGAGCTTTGAGAAGTTCTCACAGCTCTGTGTCTCCACCCCTGCGATGATGTCACTTAGAGCTTGGAGGTGTTCTCACTGTTCTGTTTCTCCGCCCCTGTGATGAGGTCTTTACTCTCAGCTGTTTCTCCTGCAGTTGATTTTCCTGCCTTTAAATCACCCCTCCTCCTGTTGCAGGGCGTGGATTATATTTCTCATTTCAGTTGTAGCTCTGGCTTGAGTAACTTCACTTGTAAGCTATCAGTTCACTGGACCTGGTTTCTGCTGCAGCAAGCACTCCGGATATTGCCAGCTGTCCTTGGATCCGTCTTCTCTGCGGCTGCATCTCCTTCAGCTAAGTGTGCAGATATTGTTGTTTACCTGATTATTTTCTGACTGGATCTGAGGTGGCCACGGTTCCCTCCATATACTGAGTAGGGCACCGGTGGCCGTGCCCCTTCCACTATTGTAGGGGTTACAGTGGCCATCAGTCTGAGGTACGCGGGCATGCCTCCTTCCACCATTTGGATCCAGGCATGTGCTTTAGCAGCATAGGGAGAGCTTTGAGGGTCTGACAGGGGTCACCCCTTATCTTCCCTAGTTTGGGTCCGGTCAGTAGCTCTTTTCACTGTGTTTGCTCTTGTTACCCTCAAACAGCCGTGACAGTACCATCACTAGGTGGATTTGAGAGCTAATTTCTTTAGCTTACTCTTGTTCTGGGTTTTCTCCTCCGCTATCCTTGAAGGCTCACTCTACTATGGCGGTGTCTACCTCCTGGGCAGAAAGGTCCAGCGTTTCAATTGACCAAATCTGCAGGGCTGCCACGTGGGCTTCTCCAGCTACCTTCTATAGGCACTATAGACTTCAGCTTGACTCCATCTCTGACCTCCTTTTTGGTACAAAGGTGTTAGAAGTTGTTACCCACCCTTGAATTCTATGTAATCTCTCTCAGTGGTGCTGTCGTGGGGGAGGGGAAAAATGATGCTTACACTTACTGGTAAACTGATTTTCCTGACCCCACAGCACCCGTCTAATTCCCTCCCTATGGTGGTGGTTGGTGTTAAATTTCACGTGGTGTGATTAAAAAAAAAAAAAAGATATATATTGTATTAAACAAAAGGGGAGTCCCTCTCATACTCTGTAAACCCACTGAGGTGGGAGAGTGGCTCCACCTTTTTTATGCTACAGGTTTCCTGTCCATGGAGGCGTAGCCATCTCTCAGTGGCGCTGTTGTGGGGTCAGGAAAATCCGATTACCGGTAAGTGTAATCCGGCCTGCAGCAGGCTGTCGGATCTCGGGGCAAGATAGGGGCCCTTCCGACATCTAGGTATAAGTCCTGCGGTTTGCAGGCGACGCGGTGTCCATTTCCGGCCTGCGTAGGAGGATGCCGGCTGAATGAGAGCTTCCAGGGCCGAAGTCTCGTGAGATCTGGTCACGTGGGTGCGCACGACGTCGGAGTGCGTGCGGTACCACATGACCACGAAGTATCAGGTTAAATCCGGCTATAGGCAGAGAAGGACGCCTGTCTTGGGGTACAATTTCCAGATCGGACCGGCATGTCTCTCTGCAGATCTGCCCTCAGACCCTCCGAAGGCCCTGAGCCCAGTAAGCCTCCTCCTAATAGGAGTATTTTTGTCTTATATCTCTCTGACACCCTTGCCCTTTTAAAATCATTGGGGCTTTGTTCTGGTTGAAGGCTCCTTTTTACAGAAAAATGTTCCTTTATGAACGCTCCCTAAAGGAATCTTTTTCTTTTACTTCTTAGGGAAAACCCAAGGTCGGGGAATCCTCTATAAAAGAAATGTGGCATATGTAAAAAAAAAAAAAAACTGCTAGCAGGGCACTCCACAAAAGACACTTTGCCAAAAGTGTGCAGATAAAGTAATGTCTGAGGAAACGCCATCCTTAGTGGACAGTTTAAGATCCATTATTAAAGAAGTTTCCTCAGCCTTCTAAACTAGGATAGGCTCCCTCCACTTCAAAATCCATTCCAGAGACTCCTCTAGAATCTGAATTTTTGATTTGGATGAAGGCGAAGTATTCTCAGTTGATACTGATTTATTATTAAAGACTATTAGAGCGGCCATGAATATTGAGCAAATTAAAGAACCTCAATCCGTCCAAGATCACGTGTTTTAGGGGTCTGTCAGATGTAAAAAGATGTTTTTCCAGTACACAAATATAAAAAAAATGTAATTTCTAATGAATGGAAAGACCCGGAAAAAAGATCAGGAGTCTTTAAACGCAAGTACCCTTTCAGCGAATTGGACACCCCACGAGTCGATGCCCCAGTTGCCAGGATTTAAAAAAAATCCTCACTCTCCTTTGAGGACGTGGGACTCTTAAGAGAGCCCATGGACAAGAAATGAGAGTCCATCCTTAAGAAATCCTGGGACACTTGCACCGCTATGTTACAGCCCAGCATTGCAGCTACTTGTACTGCCAGGACCCTTTCAATGTGGCCAATTAGAAGAGCAAACTGGAGGGAACTTTAAGCAATTTTCCTGGCCCTAAAAGCCTTTTCATCAGCCATACACCAGAAAGATGTAAAGGTTTTATCGGACAACAGTATGGCAGTGACCTATGTGAACAAGCAGGGGGGCACAAGAAGCAAAAACCTCATCCACACATCTTACCTTTTTGTTCTCCTGGGCACAGGTCTTGGTAAACTCAACTTTGGCGGTCCATCTCAAAGGAAAAGAGAATCGGCTGGCAGACTTTCTAAGCAGACAACCGCTAAAGTCAGGAGAATGGTCCCTGAACCAGAGGGTCTTCCAACTTCTGTGCGAAAAATGGGGCACTCCAATCCTGGATCTGTTTGCCTCAAAATCTAACTGACAAGTAGATCAATTTTCCCTGCCCTTTCGGGACAACCCAAACGGGCTGGACGCCCTCTCAATCCCTTGGCCAACAGGCCTACTATATGTCTCCTCCCCCCCCAAAATACCTCTAATCCCCAGAACCCTAGCCAAAATAATGGAGGACAGATGCGAAATAATACTGGTAGGTCCATTCTGGCCAAGAAGGACTTGGGTTTCACCCTCTTGTTAAGCCTAGCCAAAGGGGACTTCTGGATGCTTCCTCAGATCCCGGATCTTCTCCAGGGCCCTGTTCATCATCCGGATGTCCGGCATCTGAACCTGACTGCCTGGAGACTGAGTGTTCCCTCCTAAGAGCTAGGGGTCTTTCAGATGTGGTAATCAACACACTCTTGTACAGCTGTAAGCCGATCACCTAAAAAAAATCTACCTTAGAATCTGGAAAACCTTTTCTGCGATTTTCAGTGCATTGTTGGGATCCCTCAAAGAATCCAGAAATTAAAACACTATTTTTTGAATTTCTGCAGAGAGGTCTTGAAAGCGGACTAAGGGTTAGTACTCTGAAAGTGCAGATAGCAGCCCTTAGTGGCTTTTTAGACTCTAGGCTAGCAGAGGTGCCTCTGATCAGGCGTTTCTTTAAGGGTGCCAGTAGACTGAAACCTACAGTCAGAACCTTGGTTCCTCCTTGGGACCTTAACCTGGTCCTTTCTCTTCTAGTAGATCCTCCTTTGAACCCCTCTCAGAGATGTCACTTGGCCTGCTCTCCATGAAAACCGCCTTCTTAATTGCCATCACCTCCGCTAGAAGAATAGGAGAAATCCAAGCCCTGTCCTGTCCTGTCGCCCACTATACTTGTCAGTGCTAGACGACAGGATAATAAAACGTGAACCCTCATTTCTACCTAAAGTGTTCTCCAAGTTTCACTGCGACCAACAGATCTCTTTGCCCTCCTTCTGTCCACAGGCCATGACCGAAAAGGAAGCCAAATTCCTAACTTGGACGTTAGAAGATGTGTCCTGGCCTACCTAGAAGCCACAAAGGACTTTAGGAAGTCTAGCCGCCTATTGATCCAATATGCAGGGAAAAAATAAGGGCCTAGGGACCTCTAAAATAACCATCTCCTGTTTGGATAAAAACAATTATTTCCAAGGCATACAAAGAAAAAGGTTCTTCTCCTCCATCTCTGCTTACGGCCCATTCCACCAGGGCCATCTCTACCTCCTGGGCAGAAAATGCTTCCGCCTCCCTGAATTAAATGTCAGACGGCCACCTGGTCTTGCCCAAACACACTTTTTTTTTTTTTTTTTTAATAGCACTATAGGCTGGACATTGTCTCCAACAGGGACCTCTACTTTGGCCACAAGGTTCTATCTGCGGTGGTCCCACCCTAGGGGGCTTGATGACTTCTCTGTTAATCCTCCTGCTTAGTGCTGTTGGGGAGGCGTATGGAAAAGATAATTGCTTACCAGTAATTTGATTTTCCATTTAGCCTTCACAACGGCACTGGTATTTCCCACCCTTATGATTTCTTATGACGTTTGTTCTGATGTACCTTGACTGGTTTTGCATGGTGCTCTGTTTTCCTTTCTTTAATAAACTCTTATGTTCAGCATCATCTTATAGTTACTCGCATACTTACTGCAGAAGGAACAGGGGAGGAGGCTTTTAAAGGTTGCTTCTTCACGTTGTTTCCTGTCCCTTGGAGGCAGGGTAACCCTCCTGATTAGTGCCGTTGTGGAGGCTAAATGCAAAATCAAACTACCGGTAAGTAATTATCAGCACTCTGCTCTTTTTGCCTGTCCGCCTCTGTTTGCTGGGTCTCTGCCGCTCCCCATTACAGTGAATGGGGCCGGGCGAATATGGTAACATAGTGTATAAGGCTGAAAAAATACATTTGTCCATCCAGTTTGGCCTGTTATCCTGCAAGTTGATCCAGAGAGGCCCAAAAAAATAATAATTTTGAGGTAGAAGTCAACCCCTTGGACCTCTTTCTTTCCCTAATGAAAGCCTGACACATCTGTCCCGATGCTCCGAATCCTCTTCGCCAGCTTCCCTGACAACCTATCCTAGTGTATAGCCTCCCCTGACACTGGACTTAGCATGGGGAAGTCAGATGTCAGTCCCTATGGTCCATGATCTCCACGTGGTGTTGTAAGCAGGGGGGGGGGACAGAACTAATTGGAATTTGTCTCCCATGAGCATCTCCGTGGTAGCCTCAGCTATGACTTTGAACAAAAACCTCCCAATGCAGGGGATAACACAACAAACAAAATTAAAGATAAATTCAGGAATAGGAAGTAAGCCATTTTAGGGCATTTATGACCTGGCCTTTGATTATTGTGAACAGAAGAACTATTCCCCCAACCCAGAAACCCATTTTTATTATCTCAATTAGAATCCATATTCTTTTAGTCAAGATCAGCAGTCACACAAGGGGGAACAAGAAACATCCTTTCAAGTCTCCCGACTCAACACTTTCTTGAAATGACTCGAATTAGGCTTTCCTTCAAGCTTCACTGATGTGCTTGTGGTCAACAACACTCGGAATGGATCATCAAAACAGGGTTTTAAGGAGTTTTCTAAAGTGTCCATTTTCCAGCACCCAATCTCCAGACACAAGTGGGTGGGTTCCTGGTACTTTATCAAGATCTGGAAGTGAAGCAAAAACTCGAATGTATTTTAGTCAAATGCTTGTGCAAACTGATCACATAATCTGTCAGACAACCATGTTGCATCTGGAGCCACTGTGGGAAATACAATCCAGTACTAGGGCCTGACCCACAAAGGACTTTATAGGGACTAAGGCCTGTGTCATGGTTAGGGGTATACCTTACTGAAAAGACTGCTACCAGCAGGCACTCTGTTCATGGCTTACCAGTCTCTGCCATGGCTTTTTTTTTTATTTTTATTTTTTATCTTTACCTTTTAGTGTTCCGGTCCGTGTTTTTTTTTTTTTTTTTTTTTCCCCTCTACTCTACCGCTGCTTTGTGGATGGTACGAAACATGTAAGGCCTGTTCTACACCCAAAACCTTTATTATCTTCTGCATCACTTCACCTGTGAAGTGAACACCTGTGTCACTTTCAATGGTCTAAGGTACCCCATACCTGCATACAACTTAGGCCATAATCTTCTTTGCTGTGGTCTCAGCTACCGGGTATGCTTCTGGCCATCCTGAAAACAAGTCATCACACACCAATACATACTCATACATGTCCACCTTGGGTAGATGAAGGTAGTTTGCAAGCGTTGAAAAAGCTACAAAGGGCAAGATGTGTGTTTCTGTGGTACGTTAACCATCTTGTCTCGCGTTCTGGGCAAAAATCGTACATCCTTGAGTATATCAGGCTGCTACAGTGCTAAATAACCTACAAAAACCTCTGTCCAAACTAAACAGCAAAACATTCCACCTGTATGGCATCTGATCTATTAACAAAAAAGCAAGTGGAGATAATATACCAAAATATCAATTTATTATCAAATATAAAAATGGGGAAAAGACAGGACAGTATACAGAGAAGCAAAGGGCAGTGTACACAACTGCGTTTACCTGTATATCCATGCAATAATGAGCATAGATGGCCTACAGGTAAAGGTGGTTATAGTGACGGACAGACAAATCTGCATGACAAATAGTAATAGTGACCCTAGATAAGGGCTATATACTATATGGCAGAATAAATAAATAACTGGGTGTCCATGAATAACACCTCACATCCAAGACAAATAGACAGTCAGGACCAAAGCATATAATGAAAAGTATCTCAATTAAAGTCGGTCACTAAATATCTGATGTAATAATGACCCAACAGATATCCTGGGCCTAATATGGATGTGATGGAAAACCATGAATGGATATACCGCAGTGCTATACATGGAACGTACCTGAGGACATGATGGACACAGGTGGGTAGTAGCCCTGAGTGCAAGACCTCGATGCGCGTTTCACCTCAGCCTCCTGACGAAGCCGCTGAGGTGAAACGCGCGTCGAGGTCTTGCGCTCAGGGCTACTACCCACCTGTGTCCATGTCCTCAGGTACGTTCCATGTATAGCACTGCGGTATATCTATTCATGGTTTTCCATCACATCCATATTAGGCCCAGGATATCTGTTGGGTCATTATTACATCAGATATTTAGTGACTGACTTTAATTGAGATACTTTTCATTATATGCTTTGGTCCTGACTGTCTATTTGTCTTGGATGTGAGGTGTTATTCATGGACACCCAGTTATTTATTTATTCTGCCATATAGTATATAGCCCTTATCTAGGGTCACTATTTGTCATGCAGATTTGGCTGTCCGTCACTATAACCACCTTTACCTGTAGGCCATCTATGCTCATTATTGCATGGATATACAGTACAGACCAAAAGTTTGGGGACACCATCTCATTCAAAGAGTTTTCTTTATTTTCATGACTATGAAAATTGTAGATTCACACTGAAGGCATCAAAACTATGAATTAACACATGTGGAATTATATACATAACACAAATGTGTGAAACAACTGGAAATATGTCATATTCTAGGTTCTAGAAAGTAGCCACCTTTTGCTTTGAGTACTGCTTTGCACACTCTTGGCATTCTCTTGATGAGCTTCAAGAGGTAGTCACCTGAAATGGTCTTCCAACAGTATTGAAGGAGTTCCCAGAGATGCTTAGCACTTGTTGGCCCTTTTGCCTTCACTCTGCGGTCCAGCTAACGCCAAACCATCTCGATTGGGTTCAGGTCTGGTGACTATGGAGGCCAGGTCATCTGGCGCAGCACCCCATCACTCTCCTTCATGGTCAAATAGCCCTTACACAGCCTGGAGGTGCGATTGGGGTCATTGTCCTGTTGAAAAATAAATGATGGTCCAACTAAATGCAAACCGGATGGAAAAGCATGCCACTGCAAGATGTTGTGGTAGCCATGCTGGTTCAGTATGCCTTCAATTTTGAATAAATCCCCAACAGTGTCACCAGCAAAGCACCATCACACCTCCTCCTCCATGCTTCACGGTGGGAACCAGGCATGTAGAGTCCATCCGTTCACCTTTTCTGCGTCGCACAAAGACACGGTGGTTGGAACCAAAGATTTCAAATTTGGACTCATCAGACCAAAGCACAGATTTCCACAGGTCTAATGTCCATTCCTTGTGTTCTTTAGCCCAAACAAGTCTCTGCTGCTTGTTGCCTGTCCTTAGCAGTGGTTTCCTAGCAGATATTCTACCATGAAGGCCTGATTCACAGTCTCCTCTTAACAGTTGTTCTAGAGATGTGTCTGCTGCTAGAACTCTGTGTGGCATTGACCTGGTCTCTAATCTGAGCTCCTGTTAACCTGCGATTTCTGAGGCTGGTGACTCGGAGGAACTTATCCTCCGCAGCAGAGGTGACTCTTGGTCTTCCTTTTCTGGGGCGGTCCGCATGTGAGCCAGTTTCTTTGTAGCGCTTGATGGTTTTTGTGACTGCACTTGGGGACACTTTCAAAGTTTTCCCAATTTTACAGACTGACTGACCTTCATTTCTTAAAGTTTTTCTTTACTTTGCTGCTTTTTTTTCTCTATTCAGTAGGACTATCAGCTGTGTATCCACCTGACTTCTCCACAACGCAACTGATGGTCCCAACCCCATTTATAAGGCAAGAAATCCCACTTATTAAACCTGACAGGGCACACCTGTGAAGTGAAAACCATTTCAGGTGACTACCTCTTGAAGCTCATCAAGAGAATGCCAAGAGTGTACAAAGCAGTAATCAAAGCAAAAGGTGGCCACTTTGAAGAACCTAGAATATGACATTTTCAGTTGTTTCACACTTTTTTGTTATGTATATAATTCCACATGTGTTAATTCATAGTTTTGATGCCTTCAGTGTGAATCTACAATTTTCATAGTCATGAAAATAAAGAAAACTCTTTGAATGAGGTGTGTCCAAACTTTTGGTCTGTACTGTACATGTAAACGCAGTTGTGTATACTGCCCTTTGCTTCTCTGTCTACCATCCTGTCTTTTCCCTATTTTTATATTTGATAATTGATATTTTGGTATATTATTTCCACTTGTTTTTTTGTTAATGCTACAGTGCTAAACCCTGGGCGTATCATCCGCTGTGTACTAAATCGCACACAGCAGTTTCTGACTGGTGTGTCACTCCATGGGTTGCCTGTGCCATCAGATTAGAGGGACCTAGGAAGGCAGAGTTTCCCTTGGAACTGTGTTAGGCCTTCCTCATTCGCAGTCCCCCATTTTTACATCCACTGGACCCTTTCTTCCTTCCCCGCCTGGTTCTATAAGGTCTTAAGAACTTCCAGTGAGACAAGAGGAGTTATTTCAGGGACCTGAGCTGTGTCCACTAAGGCAGGGATCTGCCTAGGCAATTTGGCAGCCATTGTTGCCGCCTGATATGCCCTGGCTTTTCCCTTTTGCCTCCTTTTGAATCTGTTGTACAGTGACCTTTTGGTTTTATCACCGCCACTCAAGTTGGTGACATGAGAGCTTCTACAAGAGACCTCACTGCTTCCCCATTTTGATGGGCTTATCTGAAGTGGTCAGGAAGTCTCTGGCTTTCCAAATGGACCTATAGTCATGGGCAATACCTGGAATCAGTGTAAATGTTGGCTGCTTTATTCTCTGCATATCTGCAAACCATCTCCAGAGCCCTTAGCTCTGCTTCTTGGGCAGATGCGTGTGGTGGTAAGGGTTAGGGATCGGTCGATCCATCGGAAGTACCGATATTATCGGCTGATATTAAGGATTTTGTACATTATCGGTATCGGGATCTATCCTTGCCGATAATGCGTATAAAGCAAATACTAGTGAGTGCTTATGGAAGAGCTCCCTAGTATGCGGGAACTCCCTGCATACTAGGTCTTTGATGGGGCCCTGCATACTAGGTCTTTGATGGGGCCCGCGCTGCACTGTCCTGACCCCGTACAGCATCAGGACGTAGTGCGCACACTATGACCTCACGCTGGCAGTTGACAGGGGAGTGTGACACCGGACCCGGAGATGAAGAGGAGCTGCGGCGTAGGAGAGGTGAGGAGTTTTTTTATTTTATTAAGCCGAGGTCTGATAGGGGTTAAAATCTGATCTGAGGTCTGATGGGGGTTAATAAAGTCAGTGAGAGGGGGGGGATGGTGTGGAAATTGGCATTTGGCACTAGTATATTATAAATGTAAATTATAAATGGACTACCAACTAAGGGCTTTATTAATTTATAATTTACCGTACATTTATAATATACTAGTGCCAAATGCAAATTTCTACCACCTCAGTGACTACCAACTAATATAATATATATTATAATATATCAAATATTTGGTATAAATTATCGGCCTGAAAGTTCAGATTTTTATCTGTATCGGCTCTAAAAAAAAATAAAAAAATCCATATCGGTCGATCCCTAGTAAAGGCTATGTTTTTTCGTGTCATGTTTAATCACCGCTGCTCAACCTGTGTAGTACCTGCCATCCTGACCATACCTCAGTCCATCCACAAAGATCACATGATCTGGATTATCTAATAGCTGACTTACCAAATCTGTAAACAGTCATGAGCCTCTTCCTCCGGATCTAGAAGTCCGGAAGAAAAGTTTAAGTGTCCTGACTCTTCCCTCTCCCCTTGCTCCAGAGGCAACATGTGTGGCTGGATCCAAAATATTACATCTTTGGACATTTCAGGCATCATATGAATACCCTTTTTCAATGAAAACACATTACATTAATCAAATAAAGTGGATGATCATACATCAACACAATAATATCCCTGATGGGCACAATATTTTGATGAATAGATTGATAGAAAAAGTTACAATAGTAATAGAGAAACAAGTCTGTAAAGATGATATTATCTAGAATGGTCCCATATATTAGTAATTAGGACAAATAATCAACACTATGAATCCAATTTTTTGCAAATCTGACCAGTGTCACTTTATGTGGTGATAACTTTAAAACGCTTTTATTTATCCAGGCCATTCTGAGATTGTTTTTTCGTCACATATTGTACTTCATAACATTGGTAAAATGGAGTAAAAAAATAAAAATAAAAAATATTTTTATTTATAAAAAAAAAATACCAAATATACGGAAAAATTAGCAAATTTCTAAGTTTTAATTTCTCTACTTCTATAATACATAGTAATACCTCCAAAAATAGTTATTAGTTTACATTCCCCATATGTCTACTTCATGTTTTGGATCATTTTGGGAATGCCATTTTATTTTTTGGGGACGTTACAAGGCTTAAAAGTTTAGATGCAAATCGTGAAAATTTTCAGAAATTTTCAAAAATCCACTTTTATAGGGACCAGTTCTAATCTGAAGTCACTTTGTGAGGCTTACATAATAGAAACCACCCAAAAGTGAGCCATTCTAGAAACTACACCCCTCAAGGTATTCAAAACTGATTTTACAAACATCAACCCTTTAGGTGTTCCCCAAGAGTTGATGGCAAATGGAGATTTTTTGCAAAATTTTCCATTTTAATCAATTTTTTTCCACTAACAAAGCAAGGGTTAACAGCCAAACAAAACTCTATTTATTGCCCTGACTCTGCGGTTTACAGAAATACAAAAATACGATATGTGGTCGTACACCACTGTACGGCCACACAGCAGGGCGTAGAGGGAAAGGAGCGCCGTGTGGTTTTTGGAAGGCAGATTTCGCTGGACTTGTTTATTCACACCATGTCCCATTTGAAGCCCCCTGATGCACCCCTAGAGTAGAAACTCCAAAAACGTGACCCCCATTTTGGAAACTACGGGATAAGGTGGCAGTTTTTTTGGTACTATTTTAGGGTACATATGATTTTTGGTTACTCTATATTACACTTTTTGTGAAGCAAAGTAACAAAAAATAGAAATTCTGAAATTTCATCTCCATTTGCCATTGACTCTTGTGGAACACTTAAAGGGTTAACAAAGTTTGTAAAATCTGTTTTGAATACTTTGAGGGGTGTAGTTTCTTAAATGGGGTCACTTTTTGGAGTTTCTACTCTAGGGGTGTATCAGGTGTACTGCACTGTATTTCACTTACACTTTTTCTGAACAGATCTCTGCCTTTAGCACAGATCTGTTCAGCACCATGGACAGCAGGATGCCTGAGAAGGCGTCCTGTTGCTATGGAAACCATCCCCGTCTGCCACAACTGAGCAGACTGGGAAGGGGAGAGAGGGGTGCTCCCTCCCTCTGTGACCCCATCCTGTCCGGGGGCTGCAAAGGCACAGCAGCCCCCCGATGGGAGAGGCAGGGAGCTCCCTCCCCTTCCATACACCGGTCCCTATGGACCGCGGCATGGAAGGGGTTAAAACGGCTGACATCTGCACAAATGTCAGCCGTTTGAATCAAAGTGTCAGTAATGAGCTGACACTCTGATTCAACCGCTCGGTCATCCTGACAATAAATGGTGGGTGGGTGGAAGATCATGCCCCCGCCCCCCACACTGCCTCCCGCACCGCCCGCAACCCCCCCCCCCCCCTGCTGCGCACGCAGGCACAAACGCAGAGGGCTGCAGGGGGAGGGGTTTAACTTCGAAATACAAGCACTTTGAGGTTTCTGATCCCTGCGGTCACGGACTGCAGGGATCAGAAACTTGCATAAGCGATACAAGCCGCAGGTCTGAATTGACCTGCGGTTTGTAGCAATCGGCAATGCGGGGGGGGGGGGGGTGGGTGTCACAGGACCCCCCCTAGGCATTGTCATAGGGTGCCTGCTGAATGATTTTAACAGGCACCCTGTTCTGATCACTGCCGGCCGTGCGGCAGTGATCAAAACTACACAGGACGTACGGGTACGCCCTGTGTCCTTAAGTACTGAGACATCAGGGCGTACCTGATAACCCTTTTTCAAAAAGTCTCGGACGGTTTGCCATATGGCATCTGACTGTGCCATACTCAAGAGATACTGCATCTTCCTGGGAAGTGGTGCACCAGGTTTCATCACCACTTCCACAGGAGGAACTGGGAGCTTGCCAACATCCGTGGGTCCAATAGCCCACAGATGGCCTTTGACATTCCCGCAAGCAGGGCTTTCTTCTCATCTTCCAGGAGTACTGACAAAAAGATGGACCAGGGAGTTATATCACTAACGGCTAATAAACAAAGTTCCTGGACAGTGAGGGCACCTGTAAGCTTCACAGTGCCATCCTCCTGGTATGAGATGCTGGCACATACTTTTGCAAGTAAGTCTGCACCAAGGAGGCAACAGGGCAAGTTGTTATCACTGACCAGCAATCGGGCAAGTACTTCTTGGGTAAGGATAAATCTAACACAGATGGGTTCTGTTAAAAAGGGGAGTGTACTACTTTCCCATCCACTTCTACCCAAGGACTGGTGTTCTTGGAGATTAAGTCAGGGTAGGCCATATTTACTGTGCACAATTTTCTTGGCTGCTCCAGTATCAATAAAAAACGGGACTACTTCTTCATCACCCAGAGAGAGAGATCATTGGGGCCGGACTTTAGTCTTCTAAATGTTTAAAAGCACAGCCTATACTGGAGGTACTGGATTGCCTGTTTCCTAATCTTGGTCTAACTTCCCCCCTCACCTGTGTCATCCTAATGACAAAAACATGGGTGTCTGTGAGGATGGACAGTGATCCAGGCAACACAGAATACAATCCTCTCGTGTTGTGTGGACGAGGAGTACCACACACAGCACAACACTCCCATCTGGGTTCTGGGCCCCGCCGACTCTGCAGGTCCATCTCCCAGGACCATTATAGGGTGGCAGACCTACTGTTTCCTTTCTCTGTTGGGGAAGTGGTTTAACATTATCCTGATTACATTCACAACCCGACTTTCTCTGTCTCTCTACACCCCCTCCTCTATACACTTGCCTCTCGCAGGAAGACTTCTGTCTGTTCTGTGAGCTTGTTATCTTTCAGCCACCCTACATCTCCTTACATGCTTTTTCTCACTACTACTGTTTATCGGCGGGGGCGCATGTCTACACCTTTCATTAGCTTGCTGATGTTTTTCACTGCCTGTCTACATACATTCTTTACTACTTCTGCAGTATCTTCTCTCAAGGTTAGCATTTTCAGCAACATCATATGAAAGACAAAAAAAAACTGAATCTGTCCGGGCTTAAAGGGAACCTGTCATCTGGATTTTGTGTATAGAGCTGAGGACATGGGTTGCTAGATGGCCGCTAGCACATCCGCAATACCCAGTCCCCATAGCTCTGTGTGCTTTTATTGTGTAAAAAAAAAACTATTTGATACATAAGCAAATTAACCTGAGATGATTCAGAGCTTGAAAATATGACTCTTCTCTGGTCACATGAGTAAGATATGACTCTTTTATGTTAATTTGCATAAAAGGCGGGAAGTACAAAAATGCATAATACTTATGGAATGTGTCTGCAAATGGAATTAAAAGTGAAATTTATAAGTTTAGGGTAATACAATGAACATTTAGAAATGCTCAGTGAGGGTAGCATAGTAGGGGTGAAAGGTTCCCTTTAAAGCTACAGTTTACCACGGTTGAGACCATCTCCATCACAATCCCCTCCTTTTGCGGTTCTAGCAAATGTGCAGGAAGGGGGAGCTTCGCTTCACTTCACTTGACTTTACTTGAAAAACAAAAACATAAAAGTTAAAACATTTCATCTGAATAAACAATTAAACAATACTACTGGTCATGACTAATTATAGGTATATGTGTATCCTTCACTTACTGACTCGAGTGAGTACTCCTTGTGGTGTTACTTGGATCTATGTGTATTGTTTCAGCCGTATCCAGAAAAATACCAGTAACTAAGATGGCTGTTGGGCAGGAAGTTACAGGAGTTAAGATGGCAGCCAGGCCAGAAATTGTATTAGTTAAGATGTTCGCTGGTGAGGAAGTTACCTCAGTTAAGATGGCTGCTGGGGGGGGGGGTGGTAGGGTCTCACATCGCCATCTTGGAGGGTAGTGTCCGAGGTGTCCTACATTTCTGTCCAGCCCAATTTCTTAGGGCTGTTTCACACGAGCGGATGCCGTGCGTGACATCCGCTCCGTGAATGACAGCCAAGACCCGATGCAGACTACAGAGGCACAGAGCATTAACATGACTGATAATGCTCCGTTCCTCTCTGTGATCTCTTTACTACGATAATGCTCCGTGCCTCTGCAGTCTGCATCGGGTCTTGGCTGTCATTCACGGAGCGGATGTCACGCACGGCATCCGCTCGTGTGAAACAGCCCTTATACTTTATAATTTTCATGTTGACACTTGCATTGGTTTTTTTATAATCAAGAATCGAATCTGCTAAATTCAAGGCCGAATGTCATGTGTTCACTCCTGTGAGAAACTTTCTAATAATTTCGCTCCTTTTTGGCCCAAAGCCAGAACATACACTCTTCCTGTGTGATGAACCTCTTTCATTTTCAACTTCACTCTTAATTCGGCCTCATCATCACATCATTAGAGCTGATTTTGCTCACAGTAAACTTGGCTGCGTGACCTTCCTCTACTAGTCAGTTTTCTAGTTGGCAACACACAAGGTCAGATTCCCGGTCCACACAGACATAACATTCAATGTCGAACAGACATATAGAACACTTTCTCATACTTTTACACACACAAGTCTTTGAACTTATTAACAAATAACATACATACATGCTCCACACCTCACATACATTGTGTTTTGATTATCTCTTTGCATTGCAGACCGTGTTCTCACTACTCGCTATCACACATTCCAATGTCATGATGTCACTCCCCCCGTACAGCACGGTGCGGGGCACAGAGATACACAATACTTCCTCAGCGCTGCAGCTGCACTGCATCATCACTCATCTTTCCACAATGCTTCACATGCTTACTTCCATGCACTTAATTCTCCAATCAAAATCACATCCTGTAATCTTCAACTTCTTCACATCCATGATCCTTTATAACATACACACAATGTGTCTTTTTGAATCTTTCCCAGACTAGCTTCCTCCCTAAATCAGGGTGCCACCGTACTAGTAATCCTAGGGTTAAGATTCCCATCAATTTACTCACTCACTTCACACACACACACAACCAAGACAGAAGCAGACACCTTCTCCTTCACACTCCCAAGCAGAGCTCACCCCTGGAGTATATACACTCTGGCTCCCACGTCTGGGCCGTCAGCCGGGACTAATCCACCTGCCACCTCCTACGGGGAGATCACTTAAGATGCCCCAGTCCAGGTGCAGTAGATATTTACCGTAGTCCTTCTGGGCTACTTCATCTGCCACCCCCTAAGGGGACATCTGTAAAGATGCCCCAGTCCAGGTCCTGCAGTAATCAACTGTAGCCCCCCCGCCAGGGTAAATATCTTGCTCTGCTTAACCGTTAACTGTGAAGGTGCCTGACACAAACCACACAGAAGCAAAACACAACCACAGAAGAGCAAACACAAAAGGATTCTAGGAACTCAGGATTTTACATCAACCGAAGTTGCTACTACGTACGTAACCTCAGTAGCAGAACAGATTACCACAGCACAGTGGAGCAGAAAGAGGCAGGTGAGATAACCAAAATGTTCTCACCTTGTCTCTGAGGCTGCAGTCCTCTTCCTCAAGTGTGGTCCACCGTGCTCTGGGAACCCCAAACTTCGGCTAGCGATGTTCCTTTTCCTGAGCCCCACGTTGGGCGCCAACTGTAGAAGATGCCCCTAAATCAGGGCCGATCACGTTTGCTCTACTGCTCCAAATTAATAGTAACCCGAGGGTTTTACTTGCACGGAAGAAGATAACTGTGACACACACACTGGGGTCAAAGCAAATTCTCATTTATTACAGGAAGTACAGCAGTTTATAAAGTCATCAGAGGGGCATTCCCCCGAGGCATGTGGCATTGTTACATTGGCTAAAATTATGAAAAGAGATAACACTTGGCATCTGCCCATTGTGCATTGCTTTACTGACTGTGGTATGTGAACTATGTAAATATCTTGTAATGGAGTTTTCACTAACAACAAAAAAAGCATATGACGTAGCAAGGAGGCGTGTTCTCTTCGGTAGGATGGAACCTTTGTGCTCTGGAGAAGATAAGGTGGTGTCTGAGAGTTAAAGTATGTGGGAGCTTTCTTAGCTGAATCAAAGAATGATGACCACATCTCTATCAGGTGACTTGCATTATTCCTTCCCATGTGCATAACCTTACATTTGTCAGTATTAAACCTCATCTGCCACTTATCTGCCTAAGCCTCCAATCTATCCAGATCCCTCTGTAGCAGTATATTGTCCTCTTCCATGTCAATTACTTTACATAGTTTAGTGTCATCTGCAAAAAATTATTTTACTGTGCAAGCCTTCTGCAAGATCATTAATAAATATTTTGAGGTACTCCACTAGCGACAGTGACCCAATGTAAGTGTGTGCCGTTAATAACCACCCTCTGTTTTCTATCACTGAGCCAGATACTTTCCCACATACAGACATTTTCTCCCAGTCCAAGCATTCTCATTTTATATACTAACCTTTTATGTGGTACAGTGTCAAATGCTTTGGAGAAGTCCAGATATACGACATTCATTGATACGCCGCTGTCTAGAACTTACCTCCTCATGGAAACTGATTAAATTAGTTTGACATGACCAATCCCTCATGAAGCTATGCTGATATGGCGTTATTTGCTTATTTTCATTGAGGTACTCCAAGATAGCATCTCTTAAACCTTCAAACAGTTTACCCACGACAGATGTTAAACTTACCGGCCTATAGTTTCCGGGCTCTGTTTTTGGACTCTTTTGAATATTGGCACTACATATGCTATGCGCCAATCCTGTGGAACACTCCATCAGTACAGAGTCCTTTAGATATCAGAATTAAGGGTCTGGCTATGACATTACTTAATTCCCTTAGGATACGGGGGTGTATGCCATCTGGTCCTGGTGATTTGTCTATGTTTATCTTTTTAAGATGCCACTGTACTTCTTCCTGGGTCAGACAGGGCACGTTAAATGGGGAATTAACTTTTTAATTAACTATTCAGTGAATACAGTGGAGAAAAAAATATTTAATAGCTTTGCTTTCTCCTCATCGCTCTCTGCCTCCCCCCTCCTTATTTCTCTGTAGAGAGCCGATACCTTCAGATTTATACTTTTATACTTTTTACCATTTATATAATTGAAAAACATGTTAGGGTTAGTTTTGCTCTCTTTGGCAATTTAATGTCTCGGTCTCTAGTTTGGCTGCTTTTATTAGTTTTTTTACATATTCTATTTTTTTCTTTATAGTTTTTCATTGCTTCCTCGCTACTCTCCTGTTTTAGTGATTTTAAATGCTTTCTATTTGCTTTCTTTACAGTTCTATTTATCCACATCGTTTTTTTCTTGTTCCTTAACCTTTATATACGGTATGTACCTCTCATAATTAGATTTTTGGATGCTTTTAAAAATATTCTATTTTGTGGCAGTATTTTTTATTTTTGAGGACTTTGTCCCAGTTAGTTAGGCCTATGGCCTCTCTTAGTTGGCTAAATTTAGCTTTTTTGAAGATTTGGTATTTTTGTTCCTCCCTGAAGAAACACTCTTTTGAATGATAATTGGAAGGTTATTACTTTATGTCACTATTTTCCAGGTGTCCCCCAAGCTGCACATCCGTTGTTCTGTCAGGTCTATTGCTTAATACTAAGTTCAGTATGGCCGTACCTCTACTCGGGTCCTGAACCAGTTGGGAAAGGTCTTTGGTTATTGCCAAGAACCTGTTTCCTTTATGAGATATACAAGTTTCAGTTTACCAGTCTATATCTGGGTAGTTGAAGTCCCCCATAACCATCTCATTATGATTTGCTACCTCGTCTATCTCAGTCAGTAGTAGATTTTCTGTGGATTCTGGTATATTAGGTGGTTTATAATAAACTCCTATTAGTAATTTATTATTGTTTTTGTCTCCATGTATTTCTACCCACAGTGACTCCACATGTTCATGTCCCTCACTTATATCTTCTCGGACTGTAGGCTTTAGACAGAACTTTACATAAAGGCAGACCCCTCTCCGGTTTTGGCGACCCTTTCTAAACAGACTGTAACCTTGTACAATAACTGTCCAGTCATAGCTATCATCCAGCCATGTCTCAGTTATTCCCACTATGTCATAGTCCTCCTCACACATCACTAATTCCAGTTCCCCAGTTTTTTTAGTCAGGCTTTTGTCATTAGTATACATACATTTTAAGAGGTTTATGCATATTTTTTACCCTACACTTTTCCTTCTGAGCTGTTCTAGTCCCTCCTTCCATTCCTCCCCCAGTCCCATTACCTTGCCCCCGGTCTCTATCTGCACTATATCTTCCCATCCTATAACGTACCGTATTTATCGGCGTATAACACGCACTTTTTCCCCCTGAAAATAGGGGGGCAAATGATGTATGCGTGTTATACGCCGATATAATGTTAAGAAGCCATGTTTTTACATACCGAATGTATAACATTAAGACGGCGCAGCGCCTGCCGCAGCTCCCTCCTCATGCGCCGCCTGTCCCAGCTCCCTCTGTCATGCGGCGCCTGCCCCAGCTCACTCTGTCATGCGCCGCTTGCCTGTTCATTCATAAAGTGAGATAAGCAGGCAGGCGGCGCATGAGGAGGGAGCTGGGGCAGGCGGCGCATGAGGAGGGAGCTGGGGCAGGCGGCGCATGCGGAGGGAGCTGGGGCAGGCGGCGCATGCGGAGGGAGCTGGGGCAGGCGGCGCATGCGGAGGGAGCTGGGGCAGGCGGCGCATGAGGAGGGAGCTGGGGCAGGCGGCGCATGAGGAGGGAGCTGGGGCAGGCGGCGCATGAGGAGGGAGCTGGGGCAGGCGGCGCATGCGGAGGGAGCTGGGGCAGGCAGCGCATCAGGAGGGAGCTGAGACAGGCGGCGGATGACCGAGGGAGATGCCGGTCTGCGCCGTCTTAATGTTATACCTCCGGTACTACAGTAAGTACCGTACAATTAGATATAGAGTCAGATTGAATGTTTAACAGTTGCGGGGCCCGGTGTATTAGAGTAGAGTCACTGCACCGGGCCCCGCCATGAGTGTTCCCGCCTCCTCTCTCCACACTTATCCATCTGATGGGGGATCTGTAGATGACACTTATGGGGATCTGTGGATGACATAAGTGTCATCCACAGAGCCCCATAAGTGTCATCCTTTTACATTATTTACCTTATAAGTGGTATTAATATTAATAAAAAAAAGTTCTGAGCTACCCTTTTTTTCCTGAAATTTCCCTCCTAAAATGAAGGTGCGTGTTATACGCCTGTGCGTGTTATACGCCGATAAATACGGTAATTACCCTCCCCTCCAGTCCCTCGTTTAAACACTCCTCCAACCTTCTAGCCATCTTCTCTCCCAACACAGCTGCCCCTTCCCCATTGAGGTGCAGTCCATCCCTACAATAGAGCCTATAGCCAACAGAGAAGTCGGGCCAGTTCTCCAGGAACCCAAACCCCTCCTTCCTACACCAGTTCTTGAGCCACTTGTTTATCTCCTTAATCTCCCACTGCCTTTCTTGTGTGGCTCGTGGTACTGGTAGTATTTCAGAAAATACTACCTTTTTAGGTCCTTGCCCTAAGCTTTTGACCTGAATCCCTAAAATAATTTTATGGACGCTCCACCTACCTCTAACTTTGTCATTGGTTCCAATATGGACCATGACCGCTGGATCTTCTACAGCCCCTCTCAGTTATCTGTCAACCTGATCCGTAAAGTGTCGAACTCGAGAGCCAGGAAGACAACACACCGTTCAACGATCCCGGTCTATGGACAGATTGCCCTATCTGTACCCCTAATAATTGAGTCTCCCACTACCAGCATCTGTCTGACCTGGCCTGGTCCCCTGCTTACTGGAGCTGACATTCCCCTCATCTGCCAACCGTGCAAACTTGTTGGGGTGTGTCAGATCCAGGCTAGCCTCCCTGGCACTCTTCCCTCTACCCCTCTTTCTAACTGTTACCCAGCTACCTACCTCACTTTCCTAAGCCTCCTCGCTACCACTCTCCCCCACATCTACCCCATAGAGTGCTTACTCAGTGAGCAGCAAACTCTTTTCCAAATTGTCAATGCTTCTCAGTGTTGAAATTTGCCCGTTTAGATACTCGATGTGCGATTCCAAACGGGCAATTTGCTCACATTTTGAACAAAGATATGCACCCTCAAACGGCTATTCCAGGACTGCATACATTAGACAAGATGTGCACTGGACTGCACTGTCAATAATGGAACACATACTAAATGGGGTTTACGCAAAAAAAAAAGAGAAAAATACAATATAGTGCAGTGATAAGTATATAACTTACTGTAGTCCCCTAATAAAATCCCTGAACCTGAAGTCACGTAATCTAAAGTTACACAGTTAATACAAACACACACTTAAAAATCAAACACGCGAACGCTTACAAACTCACTTTATTTGCCTACTTGTATAAATGCAGATCTCAAACCAGACTGATTTTTTTCCCCTCTGGACTCAAATTGGAACTTTAGGCTGCACACGGTATTTACGGATCCGGCAGGCTGTTCTCCTGCCGGACAAGCCTAACGCTAAAGTGAAAGAAGCCTAATAAAATGGTTGCTCCACATTTTTCTGAAAAGTTTTGATAATTTTGTGTGCATGAGTCCTAATAGTTGCATCCTATGCCAGGCAGCCCCCTGGTGTATTTTTTTTAATTATTATTCTTTTTAGACCTAAAGCCTGTGTTAGGCAGATTTTTTGGCAGGTGATTGCTAACGAGCGTTCATTGGGCATTCCAAATCTTTTGACAGGCAGCAGATCATGATGTCTAATCACAATCTGCTGCCAGCAAACAAGGATTCATTATAGGGACGAGTGATTTCATAACGATCACTCCTCACTATACTGAGAAGGAAATCGCTGCATGTAATGCCAGTGGTCTACTCTGCTAGCGAGCAGGTGATTGCTGGGAAGGAACGTTTTCTTTCCTGACAATCGCCGTCAGAATTGGTGCTGTATAATACAGCACAACCTTTAGTCATACAAAGCATTACAGCTGCACCAAACACATAAACTGTGCACCACTTTACAAATTTGGTGCAACCACATAATGCAAAACTAGACTTAAAAGTGACATGAAAACAATCTCACATGATAAAAGGCACCCCCCAAGGTGTACTTTTCGGGTACTTTTTGTGGCTGTTTTTTTTTTTTAATAATATAGCTTTATATTTCTAATTCTCCCCCAGCCCACTCAAAATGGCCACAAAAAAAGCTGTGTGTAACACCACCCTTAAGGTGGCCATACACTAGGGATGTCCAACCTGCAGCCCTCCAGCTGTTTGCAAAACTACAATTCCAAATATGCCTGCACATCCTACAGCTATTTGGGCAGTTATAGTTTTGCAACAGCTGGAGGGCCGCAGGTTGAGCATCCCTGCTATACACATTATATTGGCTGATTTTGATGGGACTGGCCAACCATCTAATGTTTATGGGACTCTTACCTGCCCACAGCAGATGTTGAGGAAAAGAATGAGCAGGCAGTTGGATTTCAACATGTCTGATCCTTTTTGTTCCAAGGGAGATAAGCCACCATCAGGTGTGTCTGAGCAGTCTTAAGGTACCTTTTACACAAGCGTATTATAGTGTAAATTGAGCTAAACTGTGTGTATAAGCAATGAACGACAGAGTGACAATCAGTAGATTTCTTGTTGGTTCGATCTTTTGTGTCGGCACAAAAATCCTTGTTGGACGTTAAAGATTTCATACGTGTAAACACGAATCGTTCACCGCTCGCACTATTACAGACAATTATTTTGTCCATGACACCATGCAACACAATACAACAGTCTGCTTCACAAATGATGGAATATGCCATCAAAATTACCATATTGTGAATGATGATCAGCGCATCTAAAGTGTCATTGTTGAAACGTTCACTACACCAAGAAACTACTCGTTCATCACTCAATCGTACCGACCATCGGATTGTGTAAAGGTACCTTTTAGCCAGTGAGGAGCATAAGACAGACTACTATTGCTAGCTTAGAGCAGTGTAAGGTTGTTAAAGCATCACTAACTTGCTATATCATAGAGACATATCTCTAGTGGAAGTCTGAGTGCTGAGACCCCCCACCAATCTCTAGAACAAGGAGAGAGAAGCACCCATATATTGCGTTCTCTCTCCTTGCTGCAGAGCATGGAATCCAGACAGGCTCATAGACTTCTATGGAGCCCGTCTTGTGCAGCGCGTAGAGAGAGCGCAATATGTGCACGCATTTCTCCCCTTGTTTTAGAGATCGGTGGGGGTCTCAGCACTCAGACCTCCACTGATCAAAACTTTTGATATGTCTCTGGGATAACAAAAGATTAGTTAGTGACCCTTTGAGACCCCTATACAGGGCTTCCAATTGGGGCAATTCTCAGAAAGAAGCATTCAAAGGAATGCCTATTTCTGTGCAAATGTGCCACTCATTCATCGGGTAAAACATTGGTGATGCGGACACTTGAATCATTGTCTCTGAGCAGCAGATTGTGCTGTGTAAATGGCGATCTGCTGCAATTGCTTTAGCAACTAGAGATGGCCTTGTGCTTCACCTGGCGGTCGTTTCGCGACGAACTTTGCTCGTTTGTGATTCACCAAACATATGGCGATATTCGCGCCCGCCATATTCTTTTACATTGTGAAGAACTTCGACCCATGACACATCTATCAGGTGGGACAGGACAGCCAATTGAGAAATTTCAGCACATGGACATACCCCCACCATGATATACCAGTTGCCCCCCCAAAAAATTGATTGAAGCAGGGGTGTTATATACCAATTATACTTTCTATATAGTGCATTTGGGTAGTGCAGCATTTTTTTGCTGTTTTGCTGCTGTAAAATTAATATCCAATGACTGTGTAATCTACCTCCAGCCACATACTTACTTGTTCTATTATGTACGCTGAATGAATAATTGTTGCGGCCTCTGAGGAATTCAACACCAGTGACGACCACGTGTTATCAAATTTCAACTATTATCATTAGGGTTTTTTTCAAGAGGGGGGATTTCGTTAGCCATGTTTTTAATCCAATTTTATAATTTTAGTTCTTTTAAACACATGTATTTGTACTGGCCTGCAGTAAAATTGATATCCATTGATCGTGTAATATACCTTCGGCCACATAATCACTTTATCTTTTCTGTCCTGTTAATGCCTAATGTTTGGGCCCTGTACTCAGTGGCCTACAGTAAAAATTTTATCCATTGACCGCATAATGTACCTCGAGCCACATAATCAGAATTTCTTTTATGTCAGGTAAATGCCTAATTTTTAAGGCCTGTACTCCCGTGGCCTAAAATAAAAATTTTCTAGGCTCCAGCAGGGCACATTTAAGAGAATTTCCCTTTTAAGATGCATAAAAAAAAAATTGTTGGAATTTTTGTAATTGATCCCCCTCTAGTATGTCACTGTCCATGTTGTGGGACTATTTGTACACTTCTACTAAGTATTTGGTGGCTGCAAATATAAGCTGAAAGTTTTTCAGGTTCGCCTGCCATTAAAGTGAGTGGGGCCCGCTGCGAACTTGCAGTTCGCAAACATTTGATCACATTCGCGAACCGTCCCGGCCGATGTTCGTCCATCACTAGTAGCAACTACTCATCCCCATGCAGTGGAGATGATTGCTGCATGTAAATGTAGCTCTCACCTCACTGTCGAGTAGGCAGTTATTGGAATTGAATGGTTAATTTGTTCATTCGCAATAATTGCCTGCTAGGTTGGCTCATGCAAAGGGGTTTTTGCTGTGTGTGTATAATAAAAATGTATATTCATGAAATATTGGTGAATCTCTTCAGGCTTCAGTGGGTTAGACTAACTGCTGCAACAATGTGCAATTGTGCAAATATCTTCCCCTTTAACTAATACAACATTAACTTCTTTGTTAGGAACCTGCCACATAAAATATTTTGGAAGAGCAGCCAAAAATCCATCCTCTGTCCCTGCTTCACAAGTTTCTTAGGATTTGCAGCTTGTTTGCTGTGCAGTTGAAAAAATAAAATAAAATGTGTGTGTATATATATATATATATAATCACATTCTAACATTTTGCTGCAATCTGAGTACACCTATGAATCCCTATACACATGAACTTGGTACTGGTGTTTTTTTGTGCATGCACTACTTTTTTTGCGGTGCAGAGGAAGGAAAGAAAACCCACCAAAGCACTCCGTAGTGCTTCTGTTCCACACTGCACCGTATCTTCCGGATTGTGGACCCATTCAAGTGAGTGACTCTGCATCTGTGATACGGTGCACACGAGGACGGTGCCCGTATATTGCTGCCCTGCTGTAGACTTACCCTGCTCCTAGTCCAGGGCCACCCTGAGGGCTAGCAGGAATATCAGGTTCCGGAGTATGAGCCCTCCTACCATCAGGGTTGTCTCATACGGCTAGGAGACAGGGTCAGAATTAGGGATTGATAGGAGGTGACCTGCTCCCTGATTCCTGTCCTGGCCTTGCATCGACCATCCATCTTCTGGCATCGCACGGCTGAGGGTTTTCCCCATCCTCAGCCGTGGCATTTATGTGGTAATAACTTTAAAACACTTTTACTTATCCAGGCTATTCTGAGATTGTTTTCTCATCACATATTGTACTTCATGACAGTGGAAAAATTGAGTCAAAAAATTTCATTTTTATTTTTAAAAAAATACCAAATTTACACAGAATTTTTGAAAAATTAGCAAATTTCCAAAAGTCAATTTCTCTACTTTTTATAATAGATAGTAATAACTCCAAAATAGTTACTACTTTACATTCCCTATATGTCTACTTCATGTTTGGATAATTTTGTGAATGCCATTTTATTTTTGGGGGACATTAGAAGGCTTAGAAGTTTAGAAGCAAATCTTGAAATTTTTTAGAACATTTCCAAAACCCACTTTTTAAGGACCAGTTCAGGTCTGAAGTCACTATGTGAGGCTTACATAATAGAAACCACCCAAAAATGACCCTATTTTACAAACTACATGCTTCAAGGTATTCAAAACTGATTTTACAAACTTTGTTAACCCTTTAGGTGTTCCACAAAAATTAATGGAAAATGGAGATGAAGTTTCAGAATTTCACTTTTTTGGCAGATTTTCCATTTTAATCAATTTTTTTCCACTAACAAAGCAAGGGTTATTAGCCAAACAAAGCTCAATATTTATTTCCCTGATTCTGTAGTTTATAGAAACACCCAATATGTTGTCGTAAACTGCTGTACAGGCAGATGGCATTGCGCAGAAGTAAAGGAACACCATGTGGTTTTTGGAAAGCAGATTTCAGAGATAATTTTAAGCTGCCATGTCACATTTGAAGACCCCCTGATACACCCCTAGAGTAGAAACTCCCAAAAAATTACCCCATTTTGGAAACTATGGGATAAGATTGCAGTTTTGTTGGTACTATTTTAGGGTACATATAATTTTTGGTTGCTCTATATTACACTTTTTGTGAGGCAAGGTAACAAAAAAATAGCTGTTTTGGCACCGTTTTTATTTTTGGTTATTTACAGTGTTCATCTGACAGGTTAGATCATGTGCTATTTTTATAGAGAAGGTTGTTACGGACACGACCATACCAAATATGACAACATTTTTTGGTTGTTTGTTTCAGTTTTACACAATAAATCATTTTTTAAAAAATATTTTTTTAGTGTCTCCATATTCTGAAAGCCATAGTTTTTTGGGCAAATTTTTTAGGTGATTGTCTTAGGTAGGGTCTCATTTTTTGCGGGATGAGATGATGTTTTGATTGGTACTATTTCTGGGTGTGTATGACTTTTTGATTGCTTGGTATTACACTTTTTGTGATGTAAGGTAACAAAAAACAGCTTTTTTGACACCGTTTTTTTTTTTTTTTTTGCGGTGTTCACCTGAGGGGTTAGGTCGTGTGATATTTTTATAGAGCATGTTTTTATTTATGTAAGTTTTACACAATTATATCTTTTTAAAACAAAAAAAATCATGTTTTAGTGTCTCCATAGTCTGAGAGCCATAATTTTTTCAGTTTGGGGCGATTGTCTTAGGTAGAGTATCTTTTTGCAGGATGAGATGTCGGTTTGATTGGTACTATTTTGGGGGTCATATGACTTTTTGATCGCTTGATTGTCTTCGGTAGGGGCTCATTTTTTGTGGGATGAGGTGATGATTAGATTGGGGGGCATACACCTTTTTGATCGCTTGGTGTTGCACTTTTAGTGATGTAAGATGACCGTAAAATGTTTTTTTAGCACAGTTTTTATTTTTATTTTTTGACGGTGTGCACCTGAGGGGTTAGTTCATGTGATATTTTTATAGAGCCGGTCGATACGGATGCGGCTATACCTAATATGTCTACTTTTCTATTTTTCCCTATTTTTCCCCAATTTTTTTTTTACTTTATTTTGCGAAAATAAAGAAGGTTTCGGCTGTAAGACAGCCGAAACCTTCTCAGGATCCATGGAGAACCCCTCAGCGGAAATGATGTAACCTAAGAAGGTTACTTGGGATCGGTGAAATTCGCATTTCTCAAGCTTACCGAACAGCTTGTTCTCTCGTAACCGTTGCAACACTCGTCTGACATCCAGAATGTGGGCCTCCATGGATTCAGAATATACCAAGATGTCATCCAAATAGACCACCACACACTGCTGCAACAGGTCACGGAAAACATCGTTGATGAATTCCTGGAAGACTGCGGGCGCATTGCACAACCCAAAGGGCATAACCAAGGATTCATAATGACCGGTCCTGGTGTTAAACGCGGTCTTCCACTCATTGCCCGCCTTGATCCTTACCAGGTTATATGCCGCCCTCAGGTCGAGTTTGGTAAAGACCGTGGCCCCTTTGAGGCGATCGAACAGCTCGGAAATCAAGGGTATCGGGTAAGCGTTCTTGATCGTGATGCGATTGAGACCCCTGTAATCGATGCAAGGCCTCAACTCACCGCCCTTCTTTTTCACAAAGAAAAATCCAGCCCCTGCCGGGGACGAGGATTTGCGAATGTGTCCGCGTGAAAGCGCCTCCCTCACGTACTCCTCCATGGCCTCATTCTCCGCTACCGACAGTGGATAGACCTTGCCACGAGGAGGAACGGCACCAGATTGTAACTCTATGGCACAATCGTATGGGCGGTGCGGAGGTAGGGCAACCGCACGCACCTTATTGAATACATCCCGGTACTCCTCGTATTCAGGAGGCAACAGAGAGTCCGAGGAAGTACACAGCAACTTGACAGACCCATGGATGCAACTAGCCCCACACTGCTGTGACCACGAGAGGATCTCGGCCGATCTCCAATCGAAAGTCGGATTATGCTTCTGGAGCCAGGGGTACCCCAAGACCACCGAGTAGTGTGGAGACGAAATAACCTGGAGACAGACCGACTCTCTGTGAACGGCACCAATGGCTATCCCCACTGGAAGGGTCTCATGAGTCACGTGTGGCGGCAGAAGGGGTCTGCCGTCTATCGCCTCAAGAGCCAGTGGGGAACCTCGAGGCTGCAGAGGAATGGAATTGGCGGCAGCGAACACACTATCAATGAACAAACCACCAGCACCAGAGTCCACCAACGCCTGGGTCGTCACCGAGCCCCCGACCCAGGAGAGGACAACAGTAATCAGTGGTTTGTCAACACGGGAAACCGGGGACGAGGAGACTCCACCCAAGATCTGCCCCCGACAGGATCTCAGGTGCGAGCGTTTCCCGGACGGTTCGGGCATGCCAACCGAAAATGCCCACCGAGACCACAGTACATGCATCGGCCCTCGCGTCTCCGGAGTACCCTCTCCCCCTCGGACAGGCGAGCAAACCCCAGCTGCATGGGTTCACCCCCAGACAAGTCATCCCCAGGAGGCGTGGGAGGAGAGGGAGGCACGGGTGGGACAGCAAACGTAGGCGCCAATCTGTTAGAAGACCTACGCAGGCTCTCCTTAAAGAAAGGTCTCTCCCTGAGTCTGGTGTCAATCAAAATCAGGAAAGAAATAAGAGACTCGAGCTCCACTGGTAGGTCCTTAGCTGCAACCTCATCCTTCAAGGCATCCGAGAGACCATGAGAGAAAGCAGCGACCAGAGCCTCATTATTCCAGCCCACCTCTGCTGCCAGGGTACGAAACTCAATGGCGTATTCAGCTACGGATCGTGAACCCTGTCTGATGGACATAAGGAGCTTCGCAGCAGAGGCAGCACGAGCCGGCACATCGAATACCTTCCGAAGAGAAGCAACAAAACCGGAAAACTCGGCAACCACCGGATTGTTGTTCTCCCATAAAGGGCTGGCCCAGGCCAAGGCCCTGTCCGAGAGCAGCGAGATCAAGAAGCCCACCTTTGATCTCTCAGTAGGAAAGGCATGTGGCAGCAACTCGAAATAAATGCCCACCTGGTTAAGGAAACCTCGGCACTGAGATGGCTCTCCCCCCAAAGCGCTGTGGAAGGGGGGCAGAACCGGTCATACCCCGAAACACCGCAGGCGCAGCAACAGGTGTCGGGGTAGACTCTGGCGCAACAACCGGAGCGGCAGTAGGAGCGGGCCCAGGAGCGACAACTGACCCATCGGCAACGGAAGCTAAATGAGCTGTGTGTTCAAGCAGGGTTTGCAACGCCACAGCGAACCGACCCAACAGGTGATCCTGCTGATCAAGTCTGGCAACCAGCGTAGGTAGCGAGGATGGCCCTGTACCGTCAGAATTCATGGCTTGGTCCTAATGTCATGGAACCATGAACCAGACGTACAACAAGAGATAAGTGGAAATAAGAAGGCTTTATTGAAAATCAAGCTGTCAGGCAAAAGTCCAAACGGATGGCTAAACCGAAGCAGGGTCTTGCGAAGCCAGAGGTCAGGAACCAGAAGGGTAGTCAGACGAAGCCTGGATCAGGAACCAGCAGGGTAGTCAGACGAAGCCAGGATCAGGAACCAGAAGCAGCAGCAGTCTTAGAAGCATGTGAACACAGGAGGACCAAGCAAGGAACTGAAGCCACAGACCTCCTATATATATATATATATGAGCTAGGCATCCAGCTCCTCCCAGTGGGAAGGAGAAGCCGCAGGGTGGGAGGCTACAAGAAACCCAGAAACCAAGATGGCCGCCAGCACATGTCAAACGAAGGAGAACAGCAAGAAGGTAAGACCATGACAAAAGGATGCATTTTTTTTAACATTTAAAAAAAAAAATTAACCTTTTTTTACTTTTTTTTCCCACTTTTTTTAAAATTTTGTTCCACTATGGGACTTTAACTTTTGGGGTCTGATCCCATTTACAATGCATTACAATACTTCTGTATTGTAATGCATTGGCTGTAAGTGTATTACCACTGTAATACGCTTATAGCCTGCTTACCTGTGAGATCCAGGGGGCCTGTGAGATCCAGGCAGCCACGATGGCTAAGGAAGGCATAGGGCTGCCTTCCCTGCCATGGGGTCCCCGTCACAGCAGCGCGGGGACCCCATGGACACGTCACCCGTGAGGATACCGCATGTGCCGCGGTCAGCGCTGACCGCGGCCGTGCAAGGGTTAATGCGTGGGCATCGATGTTTTCACCAATGCCGCCGCATACAGCAGGGGTCAGGCTATCAGTGACAGCCGGACCCCTGCCTCTGATCGGGTGGGCGCAGCTCCTGCACCTGCCCGATCAGCACGCTGTACCTGTACTGCTCTGGGATTTCTGTCCCGCATTTATGCGCCGTACATGTTGTCACACTTCAGCAAATAGCATTTATCATGTAGAGCAGGGGTGCACAACCTGCGACCCGGGGGCCACATGCGGCCCTCGATACCATTCTGTGCAGCCCCCAAACATCTGGTAAAAGACATGTATGTCTTATGGCTTCTTACATGTATCTTTCATGTGTTCTCCTATTAGATGGGAGTCCTGGAACTGTGACTAAACATTTATAGAATATACAGTTGTGGCCAAAAGTTTTGAGAATTACATAAATATTGGAAATTGGAAAAGTTGCTGCTTAAAGGGACACTTACAGGCCCAATAAGCATATTTAGCTATATATATGACTGCACAGGTTTTCTAATGTGTAATAAAAACATATAAGTATACCCCCTGTCCAGCTTATAAATACAGTAAACTGATGTTTTATAACCTGATAGAATCGTCTTCTTTCTGCCCACGGGCGGCGTTTCAGTTCACCTGTGCCCAGCCAGCCTCGCCCCAACTGCCGTTTTGAAGCACCGCCCTGCTCATCAATATTCACTTCGCTGGGCTGCTTCAGATGTGTTTGAGAGCAGCACTCTGAAGCGCTGCTCAGAGGAGTGCCCGGCGCAGGCGCAAAACGCAGAGGCTGAAGCGGCCTCAAAGAAGCAGAAGGGACGCAGGCGCGATGCGATCCCGGCCAGTGAGTGTGTCGGGCGCATGCGCTGAAGCTGAAATGGAGTCCGATGCCCATAGCTTTCTATTGGGCATGCGCCGGATCTCCGAAGGTCGGGGACAGCAGAAGCTGCCCAGTGAAGTGAATATTGATGAGCTGGGCGGCGCTTCAAAACGGCAGTTGGGGCAAGGCTGGCTGGGCGCAAGTGGAGCTGAAACGCCGCCCCTTGGGCAGGAAGAAGACGATTCTATCAGGTTATAAAACATCAGTTTACTGTATTTATAAGGTGGACAGGGGGTATACTTATATGTTTTTATTACACATTAGAAGACCTGTGCAGTCATATATATAGCTAAAGTGTCCCTTTAAGTTTTTATAATAGCAATTTGCATATACTCCAGAATGTTATGAAGAGTGATCAGATGAATTGCATAGTCCTTCTTTGCCATGAAAATTAACTTAATCCCAAAAAAACTTTCCACTGCATTTCATTGCTGTCATTAAAGGACCTGCTGAGATCATTTCAGTAATCGTCTTGTTAACTCAGGTGAGAATGTTGACGAGCACAAGGCTGGAGATCATTATGTCAGGCTGATTGGGTTAAAATGGCAGACTTGACCTGTTAAAAGGAGGGTGATGCTTGAAATCATTGTTCTTCCATTGTTAACCATGGTGACCTGCAAAGATACGCGGTTCAATTCTTGTTAAGAAGGCTTCAGGGCGTCCAAGAAAGTCGAGCAAGCGCCAGGATCGTCTCCTAAAAAGGATTCAGCTGCGGGATCGGAGTGCCACCAGTGCAGAGCTTGCTCAGGAATGGCAGCAGGCAGGTGTGACCGCATCTGCACACACAGTGAGGTGAAGACTTTTGGAAGATGGCCTGGTGTCAAGAAGGACAGCAAAGAAGCCACTTCTCTCCAAAAAAAACATCAGGGACAGATTGATCTTCTGCAGAAAGTTTGGTGAATGGACTGCTGAGGACTGGGGCAAAGTCATATTCTCAGATGAAGCCTCTTTCCGATTGTTTGGGGCATCTGGAAAAAGGCTTGTCCGGAGAAGAAAAGGTGAGCACTACCATCAGTCCTGTGTGATGCCAACAGTAAAGCATCCTGAGACCATTCATGTGTGGGGTTGCTTCTCATCCAAGGGAGTGGGCTCACTCACAATTTTGACCAAAAACACAGCCATGAACAAAGATTGGTACCAAAACACCCTCCAACAGCAACTTCTTCCAACAATCCAACAACAGTTTGGTGAAGAAATGGCAAAAAGTGATAACTAAGTGGCTCTGGGACCAAAACGTTGACATTTTGGGTCCATGGCCTGGAAACTCCCCAGATCTTAATCCCATTGAGAACTTGTGGTCAATCCTCAAGAGGCGGGTGGACAAACAAAAACCCACTAATTCTGACAAACTCCAAGAGGTGATTATGAAAGAATGGGTTGCTATCAGTCAGGAATTGGCCCAGAAGTTGATTGAGATTGATGGGATATAGGTAACTCCATTTTGTCTCTTTAAAGCAAACGTGTATTATGATTCACATCTGACCAGTACATTGTCTCAAGATCTCCCTTCCCCCTTACCCCCTTTGGAATGTGAGAAACTTCCTGAGCGGTTTTAAGATACCCATACATTCCTGTTGGTTTGAACAGTTTCACCTTATAGGGTCATCATAGCTCTGATGCATGGTAGCCTATGTGTCCATACCTGATTGGTCAAATGCTGTTACTATGAGTCATCTATTATGTTAATGCAGAGCTCATGTGTATACATACTATAGGTTGAAATAAATGCTAACATATGATTGGATGTAAAGAAAGTTCAACCCCTCCTATATCAACTGTTGCCCCCCTGCAATTAAACTAGAGTGAATTGGAACAAGGCACATGTCTGGTCTTCATTCTTATTCACCCTCCTGGTACCAGTACAAGGCTTAATCCAAGCTTACTACCGAGATCATTGACAGGGACACAATGAGGTAAAGGGGTCCAGAGATTGCCCTACCGAGATCATGCCCAGTCGAATTGCAGAGGTCCTGAAAAAGAAGGGCCAACACTGCAGATACTGACTCTTTGCATAAATGTCATGTAATTGTCGTTAAAAGCCTTTGAAACGTATGAAGTACAGTATTTCAGTTGGTAATACCCCTTTAAGTTTTATTTTCGGCCCTTGGAATTGGTTCAGGCTGACAATGTGGCCCCCAACCAGAAAAGGTTGTGCACCACTGATGTAGAGAAAGTTAATACAAGGCACTTACTAATGTATTGTAATTGTCCATATTGTCTCCTTTGCTGGCTGGATTCATTTTTCCATCACATTATACACTGCTTGTATCCATGGTTACAGACCACCCTCAAATCCAGCAGAGGTGGTTGTGCTTGCACACTATAGGAAAAAGTGTCAGCCTCTCTGGTGGCCTGGTCCAGGAGCGCACATAGGCTACTGCTTTTTCCTGTATGGTGCAAGCATGGCCACCGCTGATGGATTGCATAGTGGTCTGTAACCACTTACTGAAGTGAGACAACCCCTTTAAGACAAATTTCTGCACGTTCCCCCTCCCTTCCCCAGTTTCTCAAAAAAGGGATGGGGCCACCACATTTATCTTCATTTGCTCCTGTGTTCAGGCGCAAATGATGACAGATATATACAGCAGCTACAAGTTACAGAAAAGTATCTATCTCTGCACCAGCTTTATCATCCAGCTGAAGCCACTGTGATGAATGACAGCCAGTCTAAGGCTACTTTCACACTAGCGTCAGGCGGATCCGCCTTAAACGGATCCGTCTGAAGGATTTCACAGACGGTTACAAACGGTGATACTTTGAGCGGATCCGATTGAACGGATCCGCTCGTAAAATGGCTCCGTCTATTGCGTCTGCATCCGTTTAGGCATGCGCTCAGCGGATCCGTTTGCCTAATAAAGGTGCCTCCTAAATGTCCTCCCAATCAAAAAAAACAAACTATTCATGGTCATTTGTAGGTGTGGCTCAGTAGTCCCACTGTAGGTACACCTCTAGTCATTGTAGGTGTGCCTCACAAAGTCCTCCCACTTAGTATTAGAACCTGGTACACCTCAATTCAGACTCATAGCCTATTGGGATCATGTTGCCTGCACACTTGCGTCTCCGGCTGCGTTTTCAAATTCTTAAAGCTAGATGGATGAGACGAGACAGTGAAAGAAGAAGACGTCGTTATTGGATACACCCGATAAGTTCCAGAAGGATGACCAGAGGTGTTTTTTCAGTACTTTATTTGGAATTGCGTGCAAATCCAGAAAAATTTTACAATTATATGCGCATGACGGTTGAGAGTTATGACCAGCTACTGCAGCGCATTTCTTCAACCATCGAAAGGCAAGATACCAGAATGAGAAGGCCCATTTCACCATCAGAGAGGTTAATGGTGACAATAAGGTAAAAAAAATACGAAAAAAAACATTTTATATATTTTTTTATATTTGTATATATATATATGTTTTTAAATATATATAATTTTTTGTTTGTGTTTAGGTATCTTGCTACTGGAGAAACCCTAACGTCATTGCATTACCAATATCGTATTGGAATCTCCACACTCTGTGAAATAGTAAAGGATACTTGCCGTGCATTGTGGGCGACAATGCATGAAGACTATATCCCGCATCCAACAACTGAACGATGGATTCAAATAGCGGACAAGTTCATGCAAACCTGCCAATTTCCAAATTGTGTAGGAGCCGTAGATGGAAAACATATACGTATTGTTAAGCCTTCAAAAAGTGGATCAGAATATTTTAATTATAAAAAATATTTCTCAATAATTTTAATGGCAATTGCAGATGCTGAATATCGATTTGTTGCTGTGGATATTGGAGCATACGGACGGACCAATGACTCCATGGCATTCAAAACCTCCGCTATGGGGCGCCGGCTCTATTCAAAACAATTTGGATTACCGCCTGCAAGACCGTTGCCAGGGACAGATGGACCTCCCATGCCATTTGTTGTGGTAGGGGACGAAGCCTTCCAAATGTGTGAAAATCTTTTAAAGCCATACTCCAGCCGTGATTTAAATTCCACCAAACGGATTTTTAATTATAGACTCACAAGAGCTAGAAGACTGGTGGAGTGCGCCTTTGGGATACTTGTCGCAAAATGGCGTGTTCTAAACAAGGCAATTAACCTAAAAGTAGAAACTATTGATCATGTTGTTAAGGCTTGTGTGGTGTTACATAACTATCTATTATCTGAGGAACCACTGCGTCTGGACCCTCAAGATGTAGATTGTACACTGACCAGGATGCAAAATGTGTCATCTCGATCTACCGTCGCAATTTCTAGAATGAGGGACGGTTTTGCCAATTATTTTGTCTCCGAAGCAGGTAGCGTGCCCTGGCAAAATAATGTTTTGTAAATGTTGTTATGGTTTATCATTGTAAAAATAAAAATAAAAATTATCACTACTATTGTAATGTTTTTTTTTTCTTTCCCTAAAGAGGTCTAGTCATTATGGATAAAGACATAGTGTTTTTATCCAAATGTCCTTTTTTTGGTGTGGTTCCATTTCATGGGTTGAAGTCTTCGACTGGGCTCTGTTCACTAATTGCCTCTGAACCCAGGTCAAAGACTACAACATTATGTTAGTTTCCTGTCCCCTGTGGTAATGACGATAATACCGCATCATCTTTGCTAATTAAAAAAATTAAATAATTTAGGCTCTGTAGTATTCTACAGTTGGTGATGATGATCCAATAGTATCGTTAGTTCCACAAGGGCTCATGTGGAGAACAAGATTGGCTCATGAAAAAACTATGTTCATTTGCCAATCAGCTATAACAGTATTTCACAACCAGCGTGCCTACTGCTGTTGCTACACTACAACTCCCAGCATGACAGCACAGCCTTTGGCTGTGCAGGCATGCTTTGATTTGCAGTTTTGCAATACCTGGAGGCACACTGTTATAAGAGCTAGAATCTGCTAAATAATCAGCTTTTTGAAAGCAAGTTATTTATTACACTCTAGCAGTCATGATCACTACAGGTGTAGACAAAATAATTTTTCTGATAACAAAAATATAAATACCAAAATTGCAAGACTTTACTTTACCCACACCTGTAGTGAACATTTTTTTACTAAAAACAATAACAACAGACAAAGTTTATTCAGAAAAATAATGATTTTATTTAATTTAATTTTTTAAATAATAATTTAATTTATTTTTTTAAGCAAAATATTTTTTTTTAGAACTTGGTAAAACGTTTAGGGGAGGTGTAGCGTTGGGGAGTGGACCGTCCTGGACCAGCGGCAGAAGCCCCCCTGTCTTCAGATGAGGACTGAAAATGATGCGCCGTGGGAAAGGATGCAGGATTTCTGGGGGTGTGGTGAGTGGAAGGGTCGGGAGTTGATTGTTCCCGAGCATGGGACAAAGAATGAGTGGGGAAAGAAGTAGGAGCATGATAGCGAGGAGGAGAGGGAGTTGCAGAAAAAGATGGTAGATTGTACCCATGCTCGGGGGGTTGGGAAAGGGAAGGATGATGTGAATGGGAAGGTAGACTTTGAGCGTGTTGATACACATGGGTTGGGGGGTAGGTAGTGGGTGGGGGGTAGGTAGTGGGTGGGGGGTAGGTAGTGGGTGGGGGGCGGTGCAGGATTTCCCACGACGCATTCTCCATCATAATACGGAACTCATGCACCTGCTCAGGATTCATTTGGTCCATCCGGGGGACCATGGTTTGCAGGAAATGTTCGTGTTGGGAGAGTTGACGTGCCGACTCCGCCCCCTCCCCTCGGCGTGCCAAGTCTTCCACAACTCGACGCATGTCTTCTGCGAAACCTTCCAGAGCATCAGAAACGATCTCTACAAGGTCCCCATAGTCTTCCCGACGGCTCCTACCTGGTCTCCTGCGATTCAACGTAGCTCTCACATTTTCTCGCCATCTTGAGAGCGTACGTTGAAAAGAGGGACCAGGTAGGGGACCAGGATTGACCCGAACAGGTGAATGAGGGACAGGAGGGCTGGTGGTGGCGGCCGGTCCTGGGTCCGCTTCAAGAGAGGGTTCAGGCTCCCGAGTGCTGCTGGTAGTTCTGCAGAGAGAAAAAAAAAAGGCCTTTTATTATAAAATACAGTATCTAATAACATTTTCTACTAGATGGCTGCATGAGAGAAACATACATATACTTAAAGATAGTTATGAAGATCTAATAAAAAAATAGTGCAATAAATTTAAAAAAACAAATAAAATATCAACACGTATAGTTTGAAAATGAAGACGAGACAGAGGGGATATGATGAAATACAGTAATGGAATAATGAATGAAAAAAGTAGATTTATAAATAAAAAAAATACTATAAGAGGACATAGTTTAAAATGAGGAACAAAAATTTAAATTAAATATCTAGAATTTTAGAGTAGTGTCTGCAAGGAATAGCCTTTCTCAAAAAGTGGTAGCTACAAAAACAGTGAAGGAGTGTTTAGCATGCATCGGAAAAGGCAGAAGGCCATCCTTCATATTGTGGCAAGGTTATAGTATACTGAATATTGGGCAGACTAGATTCTTCCCTAAAAAAATTGTATGGCGAAAATACATTGAATGCTACTATAGGTCAGAATCGTATTATGAAGAAGGAATTATTGGAATGGCAAACGTGTCTCTTCCTTTCGGCTAATGCAATACTCCATTTCAACCCATGCCTATACATTCCTTGAAACTACAATCATACAGCAGCACAATATAGAAATTTTTAAACAAAACTTTAGATCCATTTTCCAGACCTGATCTATTGTTCTTTTTTGACCTTTGCTTGACAAATTTTAGATAACTGAATCAGAGAATGATTTGTCTCACACAACCTTGTCAAGAGTTAATTCTGGATCTATTGTAACTGTAGACCAGAATAGGACAAGTGAGAAAAAAGTTGTCATAGAATCCTTTGACTCACAAATCCTATTACAAACAGAAGTCAAGGTCTATTGTTCCTTTCTGTCCTTTATTGAATGAGATAAATAAATACAAATTTCCTTTGTCTCACACAAAGTTCAAGACAGAAGTCTAGATTTCGTGAAACTTTAGACCATAATAGGACAAGTGAGATAAAGTTATGAAAGAATCCTTTGTATCACTAATCCTATTACAGACAGAAGTCTAGGTCTATTGTCCCTTTACTGAACAATGTTGAATGCAAAGATGGGAGAATCCTTTGTCTCTACCAAACCTTTCAGGAAAAAAAAAAACATTAAAGACAATTCATAAATTAAAAAAATGTAAACAATTACCTTCGAAGGCCCAGCGTCGGACGCAGAAACCCCAACGCCTCATTGTGGGCGTAGGGCTTCTGTGGTCTGGCTCCAGAGCCACTCGGGGCGTGAACCTCACGATTGTACTCTCTCTTGAAGCGGTCCCGGATTGACCGCCACCGAGTGATAATCTTGTCCACTGTTGAAAAAAAATAAAAAAACGTTAGTGTAATGTATTATTGTTGGTGTTACCTTTATACATGACTGAAAGTTGTACTTACCATATTCTTTTTGGTCCGCCGCAGAGAGATCCTCCCAGCCAGAGACGAATTCCTCGCCAATATCCCTCCAGAGCCGCTGGGTGAGATGATGGTCGGCGTGTTGGCGGTCGGAGGGGTCCCATAGTGAGGGACGAGCCTCCACCAGTTGGATAAGGAGTTCATTCTCACTGCTGTGAATGACGAACTCCCTGTCTTCCCTGGCGGAGACTGCAGAAACCTTGAATAAAAAAAAAAAAAATTAATAATCTCTCAAAAGGAATTGAAATGTTAAATACCCAAGTATATAATACTTACACATCTCCGACCGCCACGGCCTCTCCCACGGCCTCTGGAGGGGACTGGGGGATTCTGTACGGCGGATCTTGTAGAAGTTTCCTTTAAAAAATAAATATATTAGGTTAAAAAATGAAACCTATAAATTAATAAAAATATATTGAAATTTTCTTACTTCAGTCCGGTCCTGGTCCATACCAGCTACACCTCCCCGTGGTGAACCCTGTGATTCCTCTGAACTTCGCGGCCTTGGTGATGGCCTTGGGCTTGTGGAATCACTTGAAGACGGAGACTATAAAAAAAAATAAAAAATTTATTTATTTTTATATATATATATATATATATATATGTATATATATAGATAGATAGATAGATAGATAGATAGATATATCTGTTAATGAAAATAGAAGTTGATGAGTATACTGTGGAGCTTGTCCAATTTCGATGATAACCATATTTGAAATTTTATCACGGTGGGAATATATTTTGACCCCCCCAAAAAATTTGAAAAAATAATAGGTCAGAAAAAATATTATTGTGCGGTATGGGGTCCACATGGTGCCATAGTGCGGTATGGGGTCCACATGGTGCCATAGTGCGGTATGGGGTCCACATGGTGCCATAGTGCGGTATGGGGTCCACATGGTGCCATAGTGCGGTATGGGGTCCACATGGTGCCATAGTGCGGTATGGGATCCACATGGTGCCATAGTGCGGTATGGGGTCCACATGGTGCCATAGTGCGGTATGGGATCCACATGGTGCCATAGTGCGGTATGGGGTCCACATGGTGCCATAGTGCGGTATGGGATCCACATGGTGCCATAGTGCGGTATGGGGTCCACATGGTGCCATAGTGCGGTATGGGATCCACATGGTGCCATAGTGCGGTATGGGGTCCACATGGTGCCATAGTGCGGTATGGGGTCCACAAGGTGCCATAGTGCGGTATGGGGTCCACATGGTGCCATAGTGCGGTATGGGGTCCACATGGTGCCATAGTGCGGTATGGGGTCCACATGGTGCCATAGTGCGGTATGGGGTCCACATGGTGCCATAGTGCGGTATGGGGTCCACATGGTGCCATAGTGCGGTATGGGGTCCACAAGGTGCCATAGTGCGGTATGGGGTCCACATGGTGCCATAGTGCGGTATGGGATCCACATGGTGCCATATTGCGGTATGGGGTCCACATAGTGACATTAGACTTTAACATTTTAAAATACTGCAGAATGTCACAATAGCATGTACTTACCACTTCTTCAATTCGTCGTCGCCTGGTTGGAGGCCAAGCTTTATTTCTCCTATCTTTATTTTCAGACATCTGTTGAAAAATAATTTAAATATTTGTTTTAATGTGAAATAACATAATTGACCGATATAATATCAATTTTTAAACTTACTTTTTGAGCAAATTTTGTAATTTCTTTAGATTTGAATCGACAATGTAGCAGTTGCTAAAAAAAAAAGAAAAAGAAAAAAAAAGAAAAATTATATACATACTTTTAAACTTTCAATAGTTAAAATCTGTTTGTGATGTGTGCCCACCGCCAATGCCTGCATTACCATCTACATCCACCTATATCTGAATTTTTCCCGTTGCTAGATTTGACACACCACACACGTGCAATAACTGCAAGCTATGCCCTAGGCCAGTGATAGACAAACTGCAGCTCTCCAGCAGTTGCAGAACTACAACTTCCAGCATGAAAAAAATGCCTAGATCTTTCAGCCTACAGCAGAGCATGATGGGAGTTGTAGTTTTGCGACAGCTGGAGAGCCGCAGTTTGCCTATCATTGCCCTAGGCAATGTACTTTGGTCACACCCACATTTCCCATCAAACATAAATCCCATATATCTCTAGCCGACCCGACACACCATAGTCATAAACCATTACAATATTGAAAATCTATCACAGCCATGTGCTCGTCTGCAGCTGTAGTTTGTAGGCCCAATATCACTGCTATATATGCTACATGACACGTTCATTTATAGTGCGCCTATGGAATGACCAAACAAACTTTTCTCAAACAATTTGCCTATTCAATCCCTCATAACAGAATCCACCTCGCCATTTGACATTCTGACACCTATACTGACATCTTTCAGACCCATGCTCAATATGAAACCATCCAACATACCATTGCACCCACAAAACTTAACTGACATCTGCTAAAAAATGCCCATGATAGTGCCTTTATATGCCCCCATGATAGATAGTAAAATTACTAGAAAATTGAAAGAAAAAAAGGAAGAAAAATAGAAAAAACAGAGACAGAAGTTTCATGTACATACCTGTTATTGAACTTGGGGGTCCAAAATGGCCGCTGGGTGTGCAGGGGGAGGAGAAAGGCAGAAGATGGGAGGAGAAATGGAGGGGAGGAGAAATGCAGGGGGAGGTTAAAAATCATTCTGAGCATGCTCAACTAGTAAATTTTAATGTGAACGGATCCGTTTCAGACGGAGCCATGAGAGACCATAACAGACGGATCCGTCCCCATTGACTTCTATTGATCGTTCAGACGGATCCGTTCGCCTCCGCACGGCCAGGCGGACACCCGAACGCTGCAAGCAGCGTTCAGGTGTCCGCCTGCTGAGCGGAGCGGAGGCTGAACGGTGCCAGACTGATGCATTCTGAGCGGATCCGCCTCCATTCAGAATGCATTGGGGCCGTACGGATCCGTTCGTGGCCGCTTGGAAGAGCCTTCAAACGGATCCTTCAAGCGGACAACCGAACGCTAGTGTGAAAGTACCCTAAGCTTACTCCATCTTTAGGATTATTAAATCTGGGCCAGTGCATCTAATCACTAATGTTTTCTTTGTGCCATTTTCCCTTATAGAGAACACAAGGAGCTAAAGAATGCAGCATTTTTTAAAAGAAGCCAGAAAGACAAAAAATTCTACCTAAGCGTGTGTGTCCTGTATTTCATATTCACCATAGATGCTTTTACTGCTAAAAAGCCACTAAAACCATCAAGTGTTCAGAAACACAATAAAATAAAATAAACTATGTGAACCCACCCTAATAGCCTCTTTTATTGCAATCAAAACTGCAAAATCGATAAAGAATTTTCTATGCATATGGTGTAGTGTGGTGTAGAAAAAACATTCCTATTCTAATAACTGAGCATGTTAAAGGGATTCTGTCACCAGGTTTGGGGCTATAGAAATACGGACATGCACGGCTAGATCGCCGCTAGCATGTCCGCAATATATGTGTCCTATAGGGCTGTGTGGTTTTAATTTCTTTAAAAAAATATTTGATAGATATGTAAAAACTGAATGCAATGATGTGGAGGTGCCAACTTCTAATATTTTATTCAGAATAGAACATAAATCACGGAACAAAAGTTTAAACTGAGAAAATGTACCATTTTAAGGGAAAAATATGTTGAATCAGAATTTCATGGTGTCAACAAATCCCCAAAAAGTTAGGACAAGGCCATTTTCACCACTGTGTGGCATCTCCCCTTCTTCTTACAACACTCAACAGACGTCTGGGGACCGAGGAGACCAGTTTCTCAAGTTTAGAAATAGGAATGCTCTCCCATTCTTGTCTAATAAAGGCCTCTAACTGTTCAATCGTCTTGGGCCTTCTTTGTTGCACCTTCCTCTTTATGATGCGCCAAATGTTCTCTATAGGTGAAAGATCTGGACTGCAGACTGGCCATTTCAGTACCCGGATCCTTCTCCTACGCAGCCATGATGTTGTGATTGATGCAGAATGTGGTCTAGCATTATCTTGTTGAAAAATGCAGGGTCTTCCCTGAAAGAGATGACGTCTGGATGGGAGCATATATTGTTCTAGAACCTGAATATATTTTTCTGCATTGATGGTGCCTTTCCAGACATGCAAGCTGCCCATGCCACACGCACTCATGCAACCCCATACCATCAGAGATGCAGGCTTCTGAACTGAGCCTTGATAACAACTTGGGTTGTCCTTGTCCTCTTTGGTCCGGATGACATGGTGTCCCAGATTTCCAAAAAGAACTTCGAATCGTGACTCGTCTGAGCACAGAACAGTCTTCCATTTTGCCACACTCCATTTTAAATGATGCCTGGCCCAGTGAAAACGCCTGAGCTTGTGGATCTTGCTTAGAAATGGCTTCTTCTTTGCACTGTAGAGTTTCAGCTGGCAACGGCGGATGGCACGGTGGATTGTGTTCACTGACAATGGTTTCTGGAAGTATTCCTGAGCTCATTCTGTGATTTCCTTTACAGTAGCATTCCTGTTTGTGGTGCAGTGTTGTTTAAGGGCCCGGAGATCACGGGCATCCAGTATGGTTTTACGGCCTTGACCCTTACGCACAGAGATTGTTCCAGATTCTCTGAATCTTCGGATGATGTTATGCACAGTTGATGATGATAGATACAAAGTCTTTGCAATTTTTCGCTGGGTAACACCTTTCTGATAATGCTCCACTATCTTTCTGCGCAACATTGTGGGAATTGGTGATCCTCTACCCATCTTGGCTTCTGAGAGACACTGCCACTCTGAGAAGCTCTTTTTATACCCAATCATGTTGCCAATTGACCTAATTAGTGTTAATTGGTCTTCCAGCTCTTCGTTATGCTCAAATTTACTTTTTCCAGCCTCTTATTGCTACTTGTCCCAACTTTTTTGGCATTTGTTGACACCGTGAAAATTTGAATCAACGTATTTTTCCTTTAAAATGATACATTTACTCGGATTAAACGTTTGATCTGTCATCTACGTTCTATTACAAATAAAATATTGACATTTGCCATCTCCACATCATTGCATTCAGTTTTTATTCACAATTTGTTTAGTGTCCCAACTTTTGGGGAATCCGGTTTGTACAAGGCAGGAGATGTGCAGCTGTGTAGAGGTAGTAGTAGCAGCAGCAGTATAGTATGGAACATGATGTACAAGGCAGGAGATGTGCAGCTGTGTACGGGTAGAAGTAGTAGTAGTATTTCTTAGACTGCCCACAATAAAAGTCTTGCCTTACTGGGGGGGGTATCTGGTGTGGCCACCATTTGCCTCACGCAGTGCAACACATCTCCGTCGCATAGAGTTGATCAGTTTGTTGATTGTGGCCTGTGGAATGTTGGTCCACTCCTCTTCAATAGCTGTGCGAAGTTGCAGAATATTGACAGGAACTGGAACACGCTGTTGTATATGCCGATCCAGACCATCCCAAATATGCTCAATCGGTGACATGTGCGGTGAATATGCTGGCCATAGAACTGGGATGTTTTCAGCTTCCAGGAATTGTGTACAGATCCTTGCAATATGGGGCCATGCATTATCATGCTGCAACATGAGATGATGGTCGTGGATGAATGGTACAACAATGGGTCTCAGGATCTCGTCAGGGTATCTCTGTGCATTCCAAATGCCATCAATAAAATGCACCTGTGTTCGTTGTCCATAACATACGCCTGCCCATACCATAACCCCACCGCCACCATGGGCCACTCAATCCACAATGTTGACTTCAGCAAACCGCTCATCCACACGACGCCACACACGCTGTCTGCCATCTGCCCTGGACAGTAAAAACCGGGACTCATCCGTGAACAGAACTCCTCTCCAACATGCCAGACGCCATCGAATATGAGCATTTGCCCACTCAAGTTGGTTACGACCACTAACTTCAGTCAGGTCCAGACCCCAATGAGGACGACAAGCATGCAGATGAGCTTCCCTGAGACGGTTTCTGACAGTTTATGCAGAAATTCTTTGGTTATGCAAAGCGGTTGGTGCTGCAGCTGTCCGGGTGGCTGGTCTCAGACGATCATGGAGGTGAACATGCTGGATGTGGAGGTCCTGGGCTGGTGTGGTTACACGTGGTCTGGGGTTGTGAGGCCGGTTGGATGTACTGTCAAATCTCCCGAAACTCTTTTGGAGACAGCTTATGGTAGAGAAATGAACATTCATTGCACGGGCAACAGCTCGACATTCCTGCAGTCAGCATGCCAATTGCACACTCCTTCAAACGTTGCGACATCTGTGGCATTGTGCTGTGTGATCAAACTGCACATTTCAGAGTGGCCTTTTATTGTGGGCAGTCTAAGGCACACCTGTGCAATATTCATGCTGTCTAATCAGCACCTTGATATGCCACACCTGTGATGTGGGAGGGATTATCTCGGCAAAAGAGAAGCGCTCACTAATACAGATTTGTGAACAATATTTGAGAGTAATGGGTCTTTTGTGTATGTAGAAAATGTTTCAGATCTTTAAGTTCAGCTCATTCAAAATGGGAGCAAAACCGAAAGTGTTGCGTTTATATTTTTGTTCAGTGTATGTACAGGTGAAACTCGAAAAATTAGAATATCGTGCAAAAGTCCATTTATTTCAGTAATGCAAATTAAAAGGAATTGCATTTATGCAGCTTAAAATTTGAATTTTGTGAAAATGTTGAATATTCTAGGCTCAAAGTGTCACCCTCAAGTCAGCTAATTAATCTATACCCCCTGAGCAAAGGGTACCTCAAAATTGAGACTTTGGGGTTTCATAAGCTGTAAGCCATAATCATCCAAATTATAACAACTAAAGGCATGTAGTGAGTCTATGTCATATATTAGTTTCACCTTTTAAGTTGCATTACTGAAATAAATGAACGTTGCACGATATTCAAATTTTTCGAGTTTCACCTGTAGTAATAGTGGCATTAGCAGCACAGTATGGTAAATAATGGACAAGGCAGAAGATGTGCATCTGTCTAGGGGGAGCAGTGGCAGCGCATTCTTGTTTCCTGCTCACACATTCTGTTATGGATGACTGACAATGGAGCAGAGGAAGAGTAGCTGATGATGTTGACGGTGATGATGACAACAATGACACAAGTAAGGTTCCCCACTGTTCCTATTTAAAATAGAATTGAGCCCCCACTGTGAACTTATTATAATAGTAATTCCGCTCACAATAAAAATAAAAAATAAACCTAAAATTAATCTGACTGCATTCCCACGATCAGCAGCCACTTCCTCCCACTCGTGAATTGCGCTATCTGGTGTCTTCTGGATGCTCTTGACCTCCTAGGAGCCCAACCTCCGTACATTTGGTAGGTCACAGGCCAATAGCAGACAGTGGCTTACTAGAGTAGATGGGGAAGGAAGCCAAACGCTCTCTGCTCTGCATTAGATTTCAACTGGATCTGCTTTTTGAAGATATGGATGTACAGTAGTTGAAAGCAGCACTAGCCCAGGGATCTGGGAGTGCCCCCTTTCCGCAACAGTCTCCCATCCTTCTTTCACGCCTCCTAAATACAAACGGTTAGTGTTAATTGTACCGATAGCATATCCACTCCAGGTTTAACACATAAATGCAGCATCATAACATGAATGCAGCTTGTACGTACTCCAAAGCATATCAGACTGCAGAATGCCATTCATTGTGAAATCCCTCAATTGGACAGCTTGAAATCCAGTGATTCCGGAGATCTCCCTAACGCTGATCTAAGCTCACTTATGATCGATCAAAGTTAATCAAACAGGGAGTTTTACAGCTCCATTTTAATGGCGTAGAAAAGTCCAAAATTTCTACTAAAACTTGCCTCTTCTCTCTCTTTTCCAAAACTTATGTCACTGGTAAAAAGTGGCGCGGTGTGGGCCAATATGTGTGCCAGAGGAAGAACACATATTGAAATGTTCCTTGCTGGTGTGGATTTCATTTTCTGGTGTACAGACCTCCCAAAGATGTGCCAAAATTAGAGTTGAGCGAACCTACTTGGCAGGTTTAAGTGAATTACGTAATGGATTCCGTTGAATCCATCGCGTAATTCAATGCCGGCATGCCAAACGGAATGCCATTAGAGGCATTCTGCTTTGCATGCCGTCATAACACGAGTGTACGACCAGCAGAACGGAACCCTCGGAGGTGGCCATACGTTTGTATTATGCGGCATGTCGGCACTGAATTACGTGATGGATTCTATTAAAACGGAATACATTACATAATTCACTTAAACCCCGAACCTGCCGAAAGGCAGGTTCACTAAACTTTAGCCAAAATTATTAAGAAAGGCATCAAATGCCAAAAATATTTTTTCTTAAATTAGGACTTAATGTAATCCCCACCATTGTATTTTCATGATGGTGAGAAAAATTCTATCACTATCACACAGATTATATATCCACACAGTATGTAGCCAATTTAAAACTCGGGATGTCTTGGAAGTTATTTTTGCAGCCATTTGGTAAGTTAAGGCGAAACCCAACTATTACAATTAAACCTTACGGTACGGCCACACTCAGGTTTACTGATGCTGTTTTGGAAGCCAGAACCAGGAGTGGATCATAAAAGGATAGAAAAGACAGATACAACTTCTCTTTTTTTAACCACCTCCCGACCGCTGTACGCACCGATGCGTCCGGGAGGTGGTTGATTAGTTCCTCCTGGACGCATCGGCGCGTCCTCTCGCGAGATGCGAGATTACATCACAGCCGGCCCGCGCATGCGCATCGCGGGCCGGCATTTCACTGCAGAGTATTTCGTCAGCAGCCTGCCGGCCACGATCATTGGCTGGCAGGCTGCTGATTTTCAAAAAAACAATCAGCAGCCATTTAACCCCACATATTAGTAAATATGATGGGGTTATATGGCTGCTGTGCTCCTCTGCTCCTTCTTTTGGTCGGTTGGTTCCAGCAGAGGAGCACATCATTACTGTGAGTACCCACCACACCACACTTAGCCCCCAGATCACCCCAATTAACCCTTTGATCACCCCTTTTATCCCCCCCTGTCAATCACTAGTGAAAGGAAAAAAGTGATCAGTGCAAACTGTCACTTTTTTTTTTCACTGGTATTGACCGTTAGGTTTCAGTATAGTTTAGGCCCCTTGGTTAGGTAGTTTAGGGATCGGTTAGCGCCCAGCCCACCGCACCGCAGTCCGTTATTCGCTGATTAGCGTATCGCTAATCAGCATTTGTACTTTTATAGTATCTGGAAGTGATCAAAACTGATCACGGTCAGATCTATAATTGTACTAGTGTCACTTTAGTTCGCCCTCCACCCAAAACGCAGTGTTTGCCCGATCAGGCCTGATCGGTCGCCCACACGTGCGTACACCCACGCCCGCCCCACCGCAGTGACAAAAAAAAATTTTTTTTTTTGATCGCTGCACATTCACTTTACTTTCACATTCACTATTTTTTATCAACCGCAGCAGCCTCCGGTACTTCGCTAGCCTCCCATTTGTAAGACAGGCTTGCTTTTTTTTTCTTGGGTAGTCTCAGGGAATACCCCGAAATTTAGTTGCCCACATGTCTAACAGGGGGTATTCTTCTGAAGAGGCCTACAGGCTTCTGACCCAGTCGGATGAGGAGTGGGAACCCTCATCTGATGAATCCAGCGGGTCAGAATACGAACCTGTAGAAAGCAGTGGCTCTCTGACCCAAATTTTGGACGAGGAAGCTGAGGTCCCTGATAGCACCAGGCGTACCCGGCCCCGTGTCGCTAGACCGCAGGTTGCGCAGGATCCGCTTCAAGAGCAGCAGAGTGGGGCTGGTGCTGTCGGATTACGTGGTGAGGCATACACCAGCAGCCCAGCCCTTCCTGGACCTAGTACCAGCACTGCCGTACAACCTGGTGAAGTAGCGAGCACCAGAAGGGCAGTTGAAGCTGGTACGGTGGCACGTGCAGTAGTGACCCCGTCGCAGCCACCGCAAAGACGTGCCCGTAGAGCCCCTAGAATCCCAGAGGTGCTGGCAAACCCTGATTGGCAGTCCCCAACTTCAGCCGCACCCGTAGTTTTCCCTTTCACCGCCCAGTCTGGAGTTCGGGTTGAGACAGCTCAGATCGATTCGGCCCTGGGATTTTTTGAGCTGTTCTTGACTGCGGAGCTTTTAGACTTAGTCGTGGCAGAGACAAACAGGTATGCCACACAATTTATCACCGCTAACCCGGAAAGCTTTTATGCCCAGCCTTTCCGGTGGAAACCAGTCCAAGTTTCCGAATTTAAAACTTTTCTGGGCCTCCTCCTCAACATGGGCCTGACAAAAAAGCATGAATTGCGGTCATATTGGTCCACGAACCAGATTCATCACATGCCCATGTTCTCTGCTGCTATGTCCAGGACACGATTTGAGGTCATCCTGCGTTTCCTGCACTTTAGCGACAACACCGCCTCCCGTCCCAGGGGCCACCCTGCTTTTGACCGGCTCCACAAAATTCGGCCCCTCATAGACCATTTCAACTAGAAATTTGCAGATTTGTATACCCCTGAGCAAAACATCTGCATAGACGAGTCCCTGATACATTTTACCGGGCGCCTTGGCTTCAAACAATACATCCCAAGCAAGCGCGCCCGGTATGGGGTCAAATTGTATAAGCTCTGTGAAAGGGCCACAGGCTATACCCACAAATTTCGGGTCTATGAGGGAAAAGATCAGACCCTGGAGCCGGTCGGTTGCCCTGACTACCTGGGGAGCAGTGGGAAGACAGTTTGGGACTTGGTGTCACCCTTATTCGGCAAGGGGTACCATCTTTATGTGGACAATTTTACACAAGTGTGGCCCTCTTTAGGCATTTGTTTCTAGAACGGATTGGCGCCTGTGGTACCGCGCGAACTAGTCGCGCGGGCTTCCCCCAACGGCTCGTTACCACCCGTCTTGCAAGGGGGCAGAGGGCCGCACTGTGTAACGAAGAACTGCTCGCGGTGAAATGGAGAGACAAGCGTGACGTTTACATGCTCTCCTCCATTCACGCAGACACGACAATACAAATTGAGCGAGCAACCCGTGTCATTGAAAAGCCCCTCTCAGTCCACGACTATAACCTCCACATGGGAGGGGTCGACTTCAATGACCAGATGTTGGCTCCGTATTTAGTTTCCCGACGCACCAGACGCTGGTATAAGAAGGTGTCTGTATATTTAATTCAATTGGCTCTGTACAATAGTTTTGTTCTCTACAGTAAGGCTGGGAGAACTGGATCCTTCCTCAAATTTCAGGAAGAGATCATCGCGAACCTCCTGTATCCAGGAGGTTCCGTGGCCCCATCCACCAGTGTAGTTAGCCGTCTACACGAGCGACACTTCCCCAGTGTCGTTGCTGGTACCTCAAACCGACCGCCACCCCGAAAAAAATGTCGTGTCTGTAGCAGGAGTGGAATAAGGCGTGACACCCGCTATTTCTGTCCTGACTGTCCCGACCACCCTGCCCTATGCTTAGGGGAGTGTTTCCGAAAGTACCACACACAGGTACACCTAGCATAGGGATCACATCTCACCAGGATAGGCACACAGGGCTATTAGGGCCCATTCACTCACAGCTGCTGCAAACGTCTCCTTTCACATGGGACAAAGTGCATAACGCACTTCGCCACATCTTTGGGCGATTTGCGCTTTGCACATTGACCCATGGGGAAGGAGAGGTTTGTTCTATAAAGGTAAAAAAACAAAAAAAAAAACAAAAAAAAAAAAACAGGTAAGCAAACAGGTTAATGTTTAGTTCCAAAAGTTAAAGTTACATGTTCTGTTCCAAAGTTAATAAAATTATTGCGTTGCGGCCTGGTTTTTTCATTTTTATTTTTTTTTGTCTTTTTACCTTCCAGGTGGACCAACCGATCTACTAGCTGCAGCACCGATGTGCATTCTGACAGAAGCATTGCGCTGCTGTCAGATTACACGCAAGTCGGTGTATGCGGCGCTGCAAGACGGGATTTTCTCCTCTGCAGTGACAGATACGTTTGCCGAGGCATACGAGCTGAGGAGGAGGCGGCGTTCCTATGCTTTGGCAAGCACTTTGTGTATATATATATATATATATATATATATATATATATATATATATTAAAAAAGAATCCCGGCAATGATTTATTCATCCACATCGATTGATGCGAATGGAGAAATCTGGTTTGCCAGGGCATACGAGCTAAGTGGGTATGGATGTAGGGCGGAGCTCCTATGTCCTGGCAGACGCCTTTCCCCTCCATTTTTTTTTTTTGGCAGAGATTTTTTCATCCACATTGATCGATGCGAATGAAGAAATCTGTGCCGTTCATTTTTTTCTTTCAGCCCAGAGGCTGAACGGAAAAAAAAATCTCATTACCTGTATGCTCAATATAAGGAGAATAGCAGAAACTCCTAATGCTGGCCATACATGTAATGATTGCGGAGACCCTCAAATGCCAGGGCAGTACAAACACCCCACAACTGACCCCATTTTGGAAAGAAGACACCCCAAGGTATTTGCTGAGGGGCATATTGAGTCCATGAAAGATTGAAATTTTTGTCCTAAGTTAGCGGAAAGTGAGACTTTGTGAGAAAAAACAAAAAAAAAACAATTTCCGCTAACTTATGCGGAAAAAAAAAAATTCTATGAACTTGCCAGGCCCCTCATTGGATACCTTGGGGTGTCTTCTTTCCAAAGTGGGGTCACATGTGGGGTATTTATACTACCCTGGCTTTTTAGGGGCCCTAAAGCGTGAGAAGAAGTCTGGGATCCAAATGTCTAAAAATGCCCTCCTAAAAGGAATTTGGGCACCTTTGCGCATCTAGGCTGCAAAAAAGTGTGACACATCTGGTATCGCCGTACTCAGAAGAAGTTGGGGAATGTGTTTTGGGGTGTCATTTTACATATACCCATGCTGGGTGAGATAAATATCTTGGTCAAATGCCAACTTTGTATAAAAAAATGGGAAAAGTTGTCTTTTGCCAACATATTTCTCTCACCCAGCATGGGTATATGTAAAATGGCACCCCAAAACACATTCCCCAACTTCTCCTGAGTACGGCGATACCAGATGTGTGACACTTTTTTGATGCCAAGGTGGGCAAAGGGGCATATATTCCAAAGTGCACCTTTCGGATTTTGCAGGCCATTTTTAACACATTTTGATTGCAAAGTACTTCTCACACATATGGGCCCCTAAATTGCCAGGGCAGTATAACTACCCCACAAGTGACCCCATTTTGGAAAGAAGACACCCCAAGGTGTTCTGTGAGGGGCATGGTGAGTTCCTAGAATTTTTTATTTTTTGTCGCAAGTTAGTGGAATATGAGACTTTGTAAGAAAAAAAAAAAAAAAAAAAACATCATCATTTTCCGCAAACTTGTGACAAAAAAAAAAAAATTCTAGGAACTCGCCGTGCCCCTCACGGAATACCTTAGGGTGTCTTCTTTCCAAAATGGGGTCACTTGTGGCGTAGTTATACTGCCCTGGCAATTTAGGGGCCCAAATGTGTGAGAAGTACCTTGCAATCAAAATGTGTAAAAAATGCCCTGCAAAATCCGAAAGGTGCACTTTGGAATATGTGCCCCTTTGCCCACCTTGGCAGCAAAAAAGTGTGACACATCTGGTATCGCCGTACTCAGGAGAAGTTGGGGAATGTGTTTTGGGGTGTCATTTTACATATACCCATGCTGGGTGAGAAAAATATCTTGGTCAAATGCCAACTTTGTATAAAAAAATGGGAAAAGTTGTCGTTTGCCAAGATATTTCTCTCACCCAGCATGGGTATATGTAAAATGACACCCCAAAACACATTCCCCAACTTCTCCTGAGTACGGCGATACCAGATGTGTGACACTTTTTTGATGCCAAGGTGGGCAAAGGGGCGCATATTCCAAAGTGCACCTTTCGGATTTCACCGGTCATTTTTTACAGATTTTGATTGCAAAGTACTTCTCACACATATGGGCCCCTAAATTGCCAGGGCAGTATAACTACGCCACAAGTGACCCCATTTTGGAAAGAAGACACCCCAAGGTATTCCGTGAGGGGCATGGCGAGTTCCTAGAATTTTTTATTTTTTGTCGCAAGTTAGTGGAATATGAGACTTTGTAAGGAAAAAAGAGAAAAAAAAAAAAATCATCATTTTCCGCTAACTTGTGACAAAAAATAAAAAATTCTAGGAACTCGCAGTGCCCCTCACGGAATACCTTGGGATGTCTTCTTTCCAAAATGGGGTCACTTGTGGCGTAGTTATACTTCCCTGGCAATTTAGGGGCCCATATGTGTGAGAAGTACTTTGCAATCAAAATCTGTAAAAAATGACCGGTGAAATCCGAAAGGTGCACTTTGGAATATGCGCCCCTTTGCCCACCTTGGCATCAAAAAAGTGTCACACATGTGGTATCGCCGTACTCAGGAGAAGTTGGGGAATGTGTTTTGGGGTGTCATTTCACATATACCCATGCTGGGTGAGAAAAATATCTTGGTCAAATGCCAACTTTGTATAAAAAAATGGGAAAAGTTGTCTTTTGCCAAGATATTTCTGCACCTATCCAAAGTGCACCTTTCGGATTTCACCGGTCATTTCTTACACATTTTGATTGCAAAGTTCTTCTCACACATTTGGGCCCCTAAATTGCCAGGGCAGTATAACTACCCCACAAGTGACCCCATTTTGGAAAGAAGACACCCCAAGGTATTCTGTGAGGGGCATGGTGAGTTCCTAGAATTTTTTATTTTTTGTCGCAAGTTAGTGCAATATGAGACTTTGTAAGAAAAAAAAAAAAATCATCATCATTTTCCGCTAACTTGTGACAAAAAATAAAAAGTTCTATGAACTCACTATGCCCATCAGCGAATACCTTAGGGTGTCTACTTTCCGAAATGGGGTCATTTGTGGGGTAGTTATACTGTTTGGGCATTGTAGAACCTCAGGAAACATGACAGGTGCTCAGAAAATCAGAGCCGTTTCAAAAAGCGGAAATTCACATTTTTGTACCATAGTTTGTAAATGCTATAACTTTTACCCAAACCATTTTTTTTTTTTTGCCCAAACATTTTTTTTTATCAAAGACATGTAGATCTATAAATTTAGCGAAAAATTTATATATGGATGTCGTTTTTTTTGCAAAATTTCACAGCTGAAAGTGAAAAATGTCATTTTTTTGCAAAAAAATCGTTACATTTTAATTAATAACAAAAAAAGTAAAAATGTCAGCAGCAATAAAATACCACCAAATGAAAGCTCCATTAGTGAGAAGAAAAGGAGGTAAAATTCATTTGGGTGGTAAGTTGCTTGACCGAGCGATAAACGGTGAAAGGAGTGTAGTGCCGAAGTGTAAAAAGTGGCCTGGTCATGAAGGGGGTTTCACCTAGCGGGGCTGAAGTGGTTAATTCACTCCTGATTTGGGCTTCCAAAACTGCATCAGGAAAATCTGACCCTTTGGCTGTACCCTTAGAATTGAAAAGGTTTTCTAGTACTTACAAATTGATGGTCTATCCTCGGAAGAGGTCATCAGTATCAGATTTGTATTGTATCCCCACTGTTTCAGGCAGCCACTAGCTGAGCTACCTTCTGTCTCAATATAGTTTCCATCACTAGTGTCGGACCCCCACAGATCTGATATTGATGACCTATCCTGAGGTTAGGCCTTTAAAGGAGTTATCCCAAGAAAAGTACTGTATTTATAATTTATCTACAATATTGAATTGCTGGGGTCCAACCACTGGTACTATCAGTGATGTAGAGAACAGAAGGTCCCTGAATCCCCTCCCTGAATGGAGTGGTAGTGCCTGTGTTGGTCCTCCACTCCTTTCACTTTTATGGCACTGACAAATTGAATGCTGCCTACTGTACACCAATTCTATGGGGCCTGCGTTGCATGAAAAATGCACAAAATAGAGCTTGCTGCGATTTTCACGCAATGCACAAGTGATGCGTGAAAATCACCGCTCATGTGCACAGCCCCATAGAAATGAATGGGTCCGGATTCTGTGCGGGTGCAATGCGTTCACCTCACGTGACACTCGCCCGTGTGAAAGAGGGCTTAAGGTCCTTTAACTTTTCCTGGTAAGTTTTATCCTGCAATCCATGTACCAGTTTAGTAGCTATTCTGTGAACTCTCTGCAAGTATCAATATCCTTCTGGAGATATGGTCTCCAGTACTGAGCACAATACTCCAAATGAGGTCTCACTAGTGCTCTGTAGAGCAGCATGAGCACCTCCCTCTCTCTACTGGTAATGCCTCTCCCTATACACCCAAGCATTCTGCTAGCATTTCCTGCTGCTCTATGACATTGTCTGCCTACCTTTAAGTCTTCTGAAATAATGACCCCTAAATCCCTGTCCTCAGATACTGAGGTTAGGACTGTATCACTGATTTTATATTCTGCTCTTGGGTTTTTACGTCCCAGGTGCATTATCTTGTGATGTCTTCTATGATTGTAGATGTTCTCTTTCCTCATGACCTTCATTTAGCCCTGGCTGCCGTGACAATATGCCACGTCTCATCCCTGTAGAGTTTGCCACACAGAGATTACTCACTTTTCCATCATCCTCCCCATGTTCTCAACACAAAGTCCCAATTCTGGTGCCCCAAATGTGTCATCACCCAATACTGTCTTACTAGGAAGCTGTTTTACCTTTAGAAGCGGCGGTGGATCCACCAGCACCTCTACATAACTGTGGCGGATCCCCTGCCAGATATAGGGGATATTAAGACCGGCGTCTAAAACGTCAGTCTTACAGGGGTATTCCCATCTTAGACAATGGGGGCATATCACTTGGATATGCCCCCATTGTCTGATAGGTGCGGGTCCACCGCTGGGACCCGCACCTAGAACGAGAACGAATCGGGGAGCGCTGTGGCTGGAGGACCCCGGATTTCCCGGGGTCCATCCACCACCAAGCGCTGCTCCTATAGGAGTGAAAAAGAGCACATCGGGCCTGAGCAGCCCATGCTTCCATTCATTTCTATGGGGCAGACTGCAATATCCGAGCCAGCACTCGGCTATTTTTGGCGGCCCTATAGAAATGAATGGAGGGCGGCTGTGCGTGCGCAGTGCGCCCTCCGTTCATTTCCCCACTCTGTTTTCATTGTAGGTGGGGGCCCCAGCAGTGAGACCCACACCTATCAGACAATGGGGGCATATGCTAGCATTGAGGAATATGGATTAATATTTACTGTCAGCCATGTCCCCACACCAGCCATCAGCTGAAAGGTAGCAGAGGTAGTGAGCTCCACAGGGGGCCCTGCTTCAAAGCCAGCAGATGGCAGAGGACCTCTAGCAGTCCACCAGTGTTTACAACTTTTCACACTTCCATTCAGCCAGCGAGGAACCCAGCTAATTCAACAGGAAAAGCGTCCCTGTAGGGGGTTTAAGCCATTCCCCAGTTCAATCTAGCAGACAGCATGGAACCGGCGATTTATAGTCTCCACAGGGACTAAATAGCGTTACCATGCTTGGACTCTACTTGTAGCCGGAACCCAGGCATGTCTGTTGGTCACAGAACCATCTCCTTGTGACCTTCTGGTCTTGAGCTCTGAACCCTAAAGGGTTTTGTGGGTCATTGAGCTGCCAGGATCAGCAGGGAGCCCCTGCCCAGAGGCGGGAAGAGGAGGGGCCGGATACAGTTTAAAAGGATTGTGCTAGCAAGCGTGCGTGTCTCTTCTCTGAAAGGGGGTCACATCGTGCCATGTGTTTAGAGGGACCTGCAACCGGCTGACATCACTGGGTTGTGATGAGTTCCTAGGTGTATTCACATCAGTGGCAAAGGACTGCTAAACTGACTTATTGTTCTGCTTAACCCTGTTTGTACCATACCACCTGTATTTGTAACCTCAGACCACTGTATATATTCCTTGTGTGTATAGTGTCATTTCTAGTGAGCCCTTAAGGCGATTAAATATATAATTTAATCTCGTGCTGTCTTGTATCTCGATCAGGAATCCCCACGTCCGTGTTTCGGCCTAGTAATACGCTACCACAGGTTGGTTTCTCACCCTATATAATCCCATTAGCAGACCGGGCTTATATCAAACAAGAAACTGGTGGCAGTCTTCCCGGGCCAAGAACGCGCTGTTTCACTGGGGCAGTGAAAAAGCTCTCTCAGCTTGTTGCCTCTCTGTGCCCGTATGGACCGGAGGAATCTGTGAAAACTGTACCAAGACTGACGTTACCCGTTCCTCCAGGAGGGCGTAACGTCACACCTTGGTAACCAGTGAACATATCGTATCTCGTGAGCTCGATGCGTATTTGACGTCTGACGTCAAGCGGGCACGAGGGGTGGTATTAGTCACACTGACCATATGCCCCTATTGCCCGAGATGGTAAAATCCCTTTAATAAATGACCCCCCCCCCCAAAGACCCTAATAATGCCTGGCCCCATGACCAGATCATCCCTGCCTTCTGGATCTGTTGGAAGTTGTGTTTTTCCCCAAAGAGAGCATTCCACAAGTAACCTTCTCATGGGTGAGGTCACACATAGCAGCCATAGCACAAAATGTTGCTAGGTTAAAGGGGTTCTTGGTCTTTGCCAGTTTGGATATATCCCCTGTTAGGTCATATGAGAGTACAAGAAGTGACTCCCCGCTATTAGCCAGAGGGTAAAGCAGCTGTCTCTGAATGATCCAGCTTCAGCCCGTTAAATGGGGCCAAAACATTGCAATCCAGAACTCTGTCTTCAGAAGGTTACACAGTAAGGCTTTGTAACTTTTTGGGTTTATTTGTGCAAAAATATTGCAACATTTTGCATTTTTTACATCACTAGTTTTGAAAAGTGGGTGGGAGAGTGGGCCAGGTTAGGCTAGTTTCACACTAGCGGCAAGGAACTCTGGATTACTGCTCCAGCCCCATTGACTATAATGGGGGCGGGGTGGCGTTTCAGCGGCAGCGCATGCCGATAGGCAACCGGAATAAAAGTACGACATGTCGTACTTTTATTCCGCCCGCCTCTCGGCATGCGCACGGATCCGAAAGGCTGTTCACCCGCCGGAACAGCCTGCCGGAGTTCCTTGCCGCTAGTGTGAAACTAGCCTTAGACTGCTGAGCTGATTTAAAGGGAGTCTGTCACCACATTTTAGCATGTTAGACCGTTAAAATAGGGTTATGTGATCCAGCCAGAACATAAAAACGGTACCTTTGTGGTAGAAAACTGACTTTTCAATTTGCAGAAAACGAACTTATAAGATTATCTTCTGAGCCCTCTCAAGTGCCCAGGGCGGTCTCTCAATCCTCGGAGCCCCAGGCAGGCACCTCCTAAACGGCTGCTAACTCCGCCCTCCGTGCTCCTCTGCCCGCCCGTTTACTCCCCTCCCCTGTCCCTTTCCACTGCCGCTGTGCGGTCCAAATCGTAGCGGGCGCATGCGCAATAGGTATTGCGATGCCCTGCCAGGAGCGGGCATCGCATTGCGCATGCGCCCGCTACGATTTGTACCGCACAGCCGCAGTGGAAAGGGACAGGGGAGGGGAGTAAACGGGCGGGCAGAGGAGCACGGAGGGCGGAGTTAGCATCCGTTTAGGAGGTGCCTGCCTGGGGCTCCGAGGATTGAGAGACCGCCCTGGGCACTTGAGAGGGCTCAGAAGATAATCTTATAAGTTCGTTTTCTGCAAATTGAAAAGTCCGTTTTCTACCACAAAGGTACCGTTTTTATGTTCTGGCTGGATCACATAACCCTATTTTAACGGTCTAACATGCTAAAATGTGGTGACAGACTCCCTTTAAGCCAGATTTATCAACTTTAAAACTTCTTATCCAAATCTTATTCCAGTGAAGGGGTGGTGTAGAAAGTGGAGTTACATCCCAAGACAGAAGTGTTAGCCTTAGGCTACATGCACACGACCGTTGTGTGCTTTGCGGTCTGCAAATCGGGGATCCACAAAACATGGATGGCGTCAGTGCATGTTCTACAATTTGCGGAACGGCACGGACAGCCTTTAATATAACTGCCTATTCTTGTCCGCAAAGCACAGACAGGAATAGGACATGTTATATTTTTTTGGAGAGGCCACGGAACGGAGCAACACGGAGTGCTGTCCGCATCTTTTGCGGCCCATTGAAGCGAATGGGTCCGCATCCGAGCCGCCAAAACTGCGGCTCGGATGCGGACCAAAACAAAGGCCGTCTGCATGAGGCCTTAGGGCTCTTTCACACTTGCGTTGTTCTTTTCCGGCATAGAGTTCCGTCGTCGGGGCTCTATGCCGAAAGAATCCTGATCAGTTTTATCCTAATGCATTCTGAATGGAGAGAAATCCATTCAGGGTGCATCAGGATGTCTTCAGTTCCGGACAGGAATGTTTTTTGGCCGGAGAAAATACTGCAGCATGCTGCGCTTTTTGCTCCGGCCAAAAATCCTGAACACTTGCCGCAAGGCCGGATCCGGAATGAATGCCTATTGAAAGGCATTAATCCAGATCCGGCCTTAAGCTAAACGTCGTTTCGGCGCATTACCGGATCCGATGTTTAGCTTTTTCTGAATGGTTACCATGGCTGCCAGGACGCTAAAGTCCTGTTTGCCATGGTAAAGTGTAGTGGGGAGCTGGGCAGCAGTATACTTGCCGTCCGTGCGGCTCCCGAGGCGCTTCAGAGTGACGTCAGGGCGCCCCACGCGCATGGATGACGTGATCGCATGGATCACGTCATCCATGCGCATGGGGCGCTCTGACGTCATTCTGGAGCACCCCGGGAGCTGCACGGACGGTAAGTATACAACTCCCCCGCTCCCCACTACTACTATGGCAACCAGGACTTTAATAGCGTCCTGGCTGCCATAGTAACAATGAACGCATTTTGAGGACGGATCCGTCTTCAAATGCTTTCAGTTCACTTGCGTTTTTCTGGATCCGGCGTGTAATCCCGGCAAATGGAGTACACAACGGATCCGGAAAACGCAAGTGTGAAAGAGCCCTTAGTCTACTTTCACACTTGCGGTTCCCCTGCCGAAATAGCCTGCCAGACCCATGCTACAGCTAGTCCACCGTGCCCCTGGAAGTTTGGCCACAGCACGGCAAACAAGCCGAGAGACGGCCGGACAAAAACTACAGCATGCTGCGTTTTTTGTCCGAAAAGGCTACCGCAAGTGTGAAAGTAGCCTTAAATGGGTTTATTATTTCATGTGCTAGGCACAGTATAGTGGATAACTAATAAGGACCCTGTACACGCTAGTGTATTGTTGGCCGAACCCGCCGAGAACAGATGATATCAGGGGAGAGAAGGATCTAGAGAAGTGATCTTTTTGTTCTTGTGGGATAGAGCCACTGCCAGACAAGCTCATCTTCCCTCTCCACGTTGAATACACACACGTTTGGTCGAATCAAATGTGTATGTTTATGGGGGAGCTGGGAGAGATAGCTGTCGGCCGAAAGCTACTGAATGTGTATAGCAGCCTTTACATTGGTAAGGTTTCAACCATTGGGACGCCCACTGAGCACAAGAACAGGGGTATCATTACCCAAGGGGCCCCTGAAACGAATGGAGCATTAGGTCGGGCACGCTTTGGTGTTGACTATGGGGGTACTCCATAGCTGCCAACTGTCCCAAATTTGTGGGGACTGTCCCTGATGTTTAGAGACAGTCCTGACAAATTTGCGCTGTCCCGGTTGAAAGTAGGTGGGGCTACTGCAAACCCCATACACAAATGGATGTTTCCAGCGGGTTCTGGGAAGTTCAGGGGCCAGGGCTTATATCTGCGGTATGCCAGACCTTGCAGGGGAATTATGTGTGAGGTCACGGTGTGAGCAATAGGTGGGCCGAGGTAAATACAGTTCTGGTCACTCACGGTTATGTCGTCCCTGGGCAGGCCTGCATAAGTGATGAGGAGAACGGCACAAGGATTCTCTGGGGCATGCTTTGGTGTCAGGGACACTGGCCAGATGTTGGTTTGAGGTGCCCTTGGTGGTCTGTATTAATGTGCCAGTGGCAAGGTCCCTTGTAATCGTGATGCCAGTACCTTTTGTATGGAGCTACAACCATTTACTATAGTGTTAATAGAGGAACTGAATCTGAGGCAAACAGGGTGAAACTCCAAATGGCACTTTACTGATGATGACTCTTGATAACAATACATCCATAGGCATTAAACAGTCTCTTGATACAATCCGGCATTAAGCACAATCTCCCATGCATCTGGGGATAGGGAAATGCAAATCCTCAATGAAGTACAGGCTCTTGTAATACATAAGAAAGCTACTGCTCAGACTAGGCTGGTAATAATGAAAGTCTGACCCTGGGTTCACACCTGAGCGTTCTGAATGGAGCGCTCTGTATGCGCGATTGTACCGGCGTTTGCAATCGCGCATACAGAGACAAGCGAACGCCCATTGTCGTTTTACAGCACGATCGTACGCGCTGTAAAACGCCCAGATGAGAACCAGTCCCATAGGGAATCATTGGTTTCTCCTTGTTGAGCGTTTTACAGCGCGTAGGAACGCGCTGTAAAACGCTCAGGTGTGAACCCAGCCTTACACTGGTCACAACTCCGGCCTGATTCTAATCCTTGAATAAAAAGGTGCTTTTCTGAATCCTGAAACTTCTATTCCAATGCATTTCTGACAGTTGGCCTGACTGTTCTCAGGATTTAAACTGTAGCTGTAGATGCTTCAAGCTGTCTCCTACACCTACTACAAAGGTGCTTAATAAGTCCTCAGGTAATGACTATCTTGCTAATCCTTTGTCTTGCATAAACGTGATAATTCCTTATATACTCGGCTGCATACAGTTTAGACATTGGTCACCCTGGAAGAGCGATCTATTGGAGTGGATTGCTCACCTCTAGGAAGAATACTTGCAGGCCTTAACCCTGGGTTATGGAACCGACAGGGACAGAGCAGAGAGGCTAGGAAGGGGCCTCCCTCCAGATATTTAGCTACATGGCTGTTGCTTTCTTGAAGGCTCATGAGCAGTGGCATAACTACCGGGGAAGCAGGCTGACAAGGGGCCCAGCGCCCGACAGCGTGTCAGTCAAGTTTAATCTTTTTTGTTTATATGCAAATTACCTTCCTAACGTGCCCAAGAGCAGTGGCGTACCGCCCATAGAGGCAGACCACGCCACTGCTATGGGGCCCGCGGCACTGGGGGGCCCGTAGCGCAGATAAGGCCCCGCCCACTCATGACCTGCAGCCGGCTATGCGGCTGCTTTTCTCCCCAGGGCCCCCCCCATGTTTAGCTGAATCGCCTCCCAGAGGCGCGGCTAAGGCCCTAGACACCCGCCCCCCTCCTCAGCGCCGCGCTCTGACTGCAAATACCCGATCTTCCTCTCGTCGGCGTCCCAAATCCCGCGCAGGCGCAGTGCCGGCGATTGCCTGCGCCTGCGCTCTGATAATACGGCTGAGGGCAACAGCTTCAACATCGTCACTGGGCATGCGCCGAGCCCAGTGACGATGTTGAAGCTGTTGCCCTCAGCCGTATTATCAGAGCGCAGGCGCAGGCAATCGCCGGCACTGCACCTGCGCGGGATTTGGGACGCCGACGAGAGGAGGATCGGGTGTTTGCAGAGCGCAGCGCTGAGGAGGGGGGCGGGTGTTGAGGACTTAGCCACGCCTCTGGGAGGCGATTCAGCTAAACATGGAGATGTTAGAGTTTTCATATTTAGGCGGGCACGGCACTTCAGAGGGGCACCGTTCCTGCATTTGCATATCCTAAGAATCGATTTTTAGAAGAAAGGACAAGACTGACATGGAAAAGAAGAACACAGATGGAAAAAAGGTACTTTATTAAACATGGATCCATGAGTACCTTTTTTCCATCTGTCTTGTTCTTTTGATTGTGAGTCTTGTCATTTCTTCAAAAAATCGATTGTTATGATATGTAAATGACGCTGTAAGGAGCCCAGAGGGGCGTTATTCTTTCTCCACGGTGCCCAGGAACGCCCCTCTGAAGTGCCGTGCCCGGCTAAATTTGAAAACTAATAACGCCTCCAAGTTCATCTAAATCGCCTCCCAAATCCGATCCTCCTCTCGCTGGCATCCCAAATCCCGCGCAGGCGCAGTGCCGGCGATTGCCTGCGCTATGATAAGATGACTGACGGCACTGCGCCTGCGTGGGATTTGGGATGCCGGCGAGAGGAGGATCGGATTTGGGAGGCGATTTAGATGAACTTGGAGGCGTTATTAGTTTTCAAATTTAGCCGGGCACGGCACTTCAGAGGGGCGTTCCTGGGCACCGTGGAGAAAGAATAACGCCCCTCTGGGCTCCTTACAGCTTCATTTACATATCATAAGAATCGATTTTTTGAAGAAATGACAAGACTCACAATCAAAAGAACAAGACAGATGGAAAACAGGTTCTCTGTTAAACATGGATTCACGAAAAAAAAATTGGGGGTAAATTGCTAGTGACAGATTCCCTTTAAGGCAACTTTCACACTTGCGTTCAGAACGGATCCGTTTGCATTAACATGAACAAAAAAAACTAACATTTTTTTTTTTTGTTCATGATAGTGCAAACGGATCCGTTTTGACTTTACATTGAAAGTCAATGGGGGACGGATCCGTTTGAAAATTGAGCCTTACTGTGTCAACTTCAAACTGATCCGCCCCCATTGACGTCCATTGTAACTCTGGACGGATCCGTTTGCCTCCGCACGGCCAGGCGGACACCCGAACGCTGCAAGCAGCGTTCAAGTGTCCGCCTGCTGAGCGGAGGACAGACGGAGCCATACTGATGCATTCTGAGCGGATCCGCATCCACTCAGAATGCATTAGGGCTGGACGGATCCGTTCGGTGCCGCTTGTGAGAGCCTTCAAACGGAACTCACAAGCGGAGACCCGAACGCAAGTGTGAAGGTAGCCTAACATGGCACCCCAAATAAGGAGACCTGCAGGCTGCAGCAGATATCCCATGTGACAGGTCACCCCCAGGAAACCCCTAACAGTTTCTGTAGGTCATGTATAAATGTATTTAATGGGGGTGTGGCATGGGAGGAGCAAAGTCAGGAAGTGGGAGGGGCCATGGTGGGTAGTGGGCGGGGTTAAGGGGCCCAATTCAGATTTTTGCTATGGGGCCCAGTGATTCCTATGTACGCCTCTGCCCAAGAGGTTGTCCCACCGGCCGTTTGTGTCCAGCCGCGCCCATTATCGCCAAGCCCACCACCGCCCTGCTGTTAATTATTCACTGCTGTCCTCGTCTTTTTTTTTTTTTCTAAGTGCGCCCTAGTCTCGCGCATGCGCTGATGTTACTCACGTCCGGGCCAATGCGGTGTCCTGGCAGCAGCCTCAAGTAGTGTAATCACGCATGCGCCAGCTTTCTCCGCTTTCTGGCGCATGCGCGATTACATTACTTGAGGCTGCTGCCAGGACACCGCGCAGGCCCGCACGTAACATCGGCGCATGCGCAAGACTACGGCACACTTAGAAAGAAAAAAAAGACGAGGACAACAGTGAATAATTAATAGCGGGATGGCACTGGGCTTGACGATAATGGACGCAGCTGGGCACAAACGGCCGGAGGGACAGCCCTTTGGGCACGTTCGAAAGGTAATTTGCATATAAATAAAAAAGATTTTTATCAAAAATAAAAAGGACAGGTGGGGGTAAAAATTGTATATAAAAAATTGGGCGGGGGGCCCCATACAAAAATTTGCTGTGGGGCCCAGGCACTTCTAGTTACGCCCCTGCTCATGAGAGAACTGCATTCAACTGAACTCTCACTTGGATTCACCTAAACCAGGAACTGAACTGCTCTGCACAGCACACAACTGCACAGCCTAAGGGTACTTTCACACTTGCGGCAGGACGGATCCGACAGGCTGTTCATCATGTTTGATCCGTCCTGCGGCTATTTCGCTGTGCCGCCGCTCCATCCCCATTGACTATAATGGGGATGGGGGAGGAGCTCTGGCGCAGCACGGCGAAAGCCACCGGACTAAAAAGTCCTGCATGTCCGACTTTTTAGTCCGGCGGCTTTCGCCGTGCTGCGCCGGAGCTCCGCCCCTGTCCCCATTATAGTCAATGGGGACGGAGCGGCGGTACGGCGGCACTGCGAAATAGCCGTAGGACGTATCCGACATGGTGAACAGCCTGTCGGATCTGTCCTGCCGCAAGTGTGAAAGTACCCTAACTTAGGTCTGAGCTAAGCTATTTATACACACTGACACTGCTCCATCCTGTGGAGAATCGAGTGTAGTGCACCCCGACTAGGCCTGTGTAAAGGATACTTGCATGTAAAATCACATTGTGACATGGAGAATATGACAGGAGATAAAATACAGGCATATCACATGACATTAGTACATGGTAAAAACACGTTTGCAGGGCCCACGGTTACTTGAGTGGGACACTGCATATGCCCCAATTTTATCAACTGAAATGTTGGTAAGTATGGGCCTCTAAATCTGCACCTGCATAGGGTTGTGCGGGCTGTACCCCCCATATTTTTTTTCTTTGAAGTATGGGCCTCTGATGGTGCAGTTTGTGGAAGCAGATGCCAACATGACTTCCAACTGTGCGGTTTTCATTAGCTGTCACTGATTTCCGTGCGCCAAATCCGCAGTGCTGCACAGTACCAGCAATGTAGAGGAGTTTTTAGCAATTCTCATCCACATCTGGCAGGAAAAAGCTGCACCAGAGACCGACCCGAGTTGCAGATTCTAAATCTGCAGCATATCAATTTGTACCACAGATATTCTTTGCATTTTTCACTTTATCCAATGCAAAGAGTGAAATCTGTGTCCAGTCAGCCTTACCCAATTAAAACATATGTTTGACCCCACACAACATGCCTGTTTATCGGGTATCTAATGTTCAGCAGCTTATACACCCTAATATCCTGTGTATGAGGAAGAATGCACATAGGTATGTTGTCTCAGATATGTATTTTGACCCTTGCGACTGGCCGTCCGTTCATTATTCCTTCCTCAAGTTTCTTGTCCGATAGAGAATGGCGTGATCTTTGCCGTTGTGTCGCCATCATGGAGCCATTTCGCTTTACTAACCTGAAAGGATTGGGCTACACAAAAATGGCCGCCGTCTCGAATCGAATCTGCTCATACTAATGGTGAATTGCGATTGGCTGTTGCCTGACAGTCTGACAAGCAGACGGAAACATGGCGGCTCCCAGGACGGCGGCTGAGCTGGGTGAGTGATTGCTTATGAGATGGTGAAACGCTAACTGAATGGAGTGAAATATCTGAACGATGTCCTCTCTGACCCGCAGAGGCCTCCCGCGGGAAGCGTGCGGCGCTGTCCATTGCTGTGATCGCTGCCGTGGTCGGATTGCCGCTGTGGTGGAAAACAACCGAGACCTACCGAGCCTCCCTGCCCTATTCCGACATCAGCCAGCTGGGCCTTCTGAGGGTGAGCAGCTGCATGGCAGATCGTGCCCGTCATCAGCTTCTGTCTGTGTTCATGTGGCATCTACATACATGCAACACACGCTGGGATATGTGGGCCAAAATGTGCGCCCCCCTTAAAGGGGTATTCCCATCTCCGACAATGTCTGGTAGGTGCAGGTCCCACCTCAGGGACCCTCACCGATCTCTAAAATGAAGCCTGAGGCCAGCAGTGCGGGGTGCGGCCATCACCACGCCTTCTTATTGACCCGCCTAAAATTACCGCTTCCATTCATGTCCGGTGGAAACAGCCAAGCCAGCGCTCAGCTATTTTTGGCGGCCCCATAGAAATCAATGGAAGGCAGCATGAGCGGTGCGCACTCCGGGACTTTGCGGGCTACGTTTACGAGATAGCTCCGGGTCCCACCTCTGGAATCCCTACCTATCAGATAATTGGGGCATGTCCTGGCGATATTCCCCCTTTGTCTTATAGGACACAACCGCTTTAATGGGGGACTTGAATGGAGCTTAGCCCCGCCCAGGCCAGTTGATACTAGTCGCTCCCGGAGCGCTGCTGCCTTCTCAAACAGCAGATCGGAGGGGGTCCCGGGTGTCGGACACCCACTGATCAGATGCTGATGATCTATCCAGAGGATAGATCATCAGTTTAAACAAACTGCAGAACCCCTTTTACAAAACTTGTGTAAGACAACTGGCTTAGTTGCCCATAGCAACCAATCAGATACCAACTTTGATTTTCCAAATGAAAGGTGGAATCTGGTTGCTATGGGCAGCTAGATCAGTTGTCCTTTACGCCAGGTTTTATAAATCACCTCCAATGGGTTCAGCCATTAGAGAGGTGTCCACGGCTAAAAATCTGAGTTTACTTATGGCCTCCCAGACAGCACTGGGCAGTACAAGTCGCAATCACTTCATATCATGGGTTTCCAGCGTCCCTAGCAGAGGCGGAGTGGGACCTTACAGTAGTCCCATGTTGTAGGCGAGTCCAAATTGACAGAAGGCAACACAAGTAGGCGGGGACAACACAAGTAGGCGGAGTCAGCAATACCGTAGTGCAGCACAAAATGCCGCCCAAGCGTTACGCCACCCTTGCCAATGGGAGTGACAGAGGCGGAGCAAGCATTCCCGGCAGATTCATTAACATTTGCAATAGTTTCCTGAGATAAATGAGGATACAACTGTACTTCACCTAAGGGGCGGAGGAGGCTCCTCCAGCAGCGCAGGGGATATCAATGCCCGGTGTAAAATGGCCCCTTTAATAAATGAGCCCACCACTCCACAGCTTCTGTTCCTTGGCTTCATTGACCAGTGTCTTCCTTTAGGCAAACAGGGAGCAGCTGCACAGTGGACTCCTCTCCATGTGCCCGTCTCCATTGTAAAACTATGGAAGTGATTTATCGAACTGGCTTAGTTGCCCATAGCGACCAATCAGAGTCCAGCTTTCATTTTTCACTGCTCCTTTGTAAAATGAAAGGTGGAAGCTGATTGGTTGCTGTGGAGAACTAAGCCAGTTCTACTTGACACCAGTGTGATAAAGGACCCCTTGTGTTTTCTGCAAGCCTGATGACAGGTTCCCTTTCATTAGCATGGATCCCCTGCATAAGACCGCTCGCCCTCTGTATGTCTGCGACAGCAACTGTACCGCCCAGTGTGCTACCTGCATCTCTGCACACACGATGTAAGATTTGTCAGTGACATAAATGTATAGAATTCTTCTGTATATTGATCCAGTCTGATCCCCACTTGGAATGCAGCAATGCACCAACATCCAGGAATGGCAGCAGCCCCAGAGGTCACACCCCCACTGATCATGATTTGATGGTATATCCTAGCAATATGATCACTTTTTAAGAAAGGGATTGTTTGCTCTTCAAGGCTTTATTTTTTTCACCCCCCTTCATCCGCTGTACCTGTGGAGGGAAGCATACTTACCTGCTTCCTGCCGCTCTGTTGCATCTCCTCCAGTCCTTTCTTGTAGACTGCTGGGATGGCCGAGGGCATGTGTGTTCTGCTGCTGGGATGGCCGAGGGCATGTGTGTTCTGCTGCTGGGATGGCCGAGGGCATGTGTGTTCTGCTGCTGGGATGGCCGAGGGCATGTGTGTTCTGCTGCTGGGATGGCCGAGGGCATGTGTCTTCTGCTGCTGGGATGGCCGACCCGAGGGCATGTGTCTTCTGCTGCTGGGATGGCCGACCCGAGGGCATGTGTGTTCTGCTGCTGGGATGGCCGAGGGCATGCGTGTTCTGCTGCTGGGATGGCCGAGGGCATGCGTGTTCTGCTGCTGGGATGGCCGACCCGAGGGCATGCGTGTTCTGCTGCTGGGATGGCCGAGGGCATGCGTGTTCTGCTGCTGGGATGGCCGAGGGCATGCGTGTTCTGCTGCTGGGATGGCCGAGGGCATGCGTGTTCTGCTGCTGGGATGGCCGAGGGCATGCGTGTTCTGCTGCTGGGATGGCCGAGGGCATGCGTGTTCTGCTGCTGGGATGGCCGAGGGCATGTGTGTTCTGCTGCTGGGATGGCCGAGGGCATGCGTGTTCTGCTGCTGGGATGGCCGACCCGAGAGCATGCGTGTTCTGCTGCTGGGATGGCCGACCCGAGGGCATGCGTGTTCTGCTGCTGGGATGGCCGAGGGCATGCGTGTTCTGCTGCTGGGATGGCCGAGGGCATGCGTGTTCTGCTGCTGGGATGGCCGAGGGCATGCGTGTTCTGCTGCTGGGATGGCCGAGGGCATGCGTGTTCTGCTGCTGGGATGGCCGAGGGCATGTGTGTTCTGCTGCTGGGATGGCCGAGGGCATGTGTGTTCTGCTGCTGGGATGGCCGAGGGCATGTGTGTTCTGCTGCTGGGATGGCCGAGGGCATGTGTGTTCTGCTGCTGGGATGGCCGAGGGCATGCGTGTTTTCTGCTGCTGGGATGGCCGAGGGCATGCGTGTTTTCTGCTGCTGGGATGGCCGAGGGCATGCGTGTTTTCTGCTGCTGGGATGGCCGAGGGCATGCGTGTTTTCTGCTGCTGGGATGGCCGAGGGCATGCGTGTTTTCTGCTGCTGGGATGGCCGAGGGCATGCGTGTTTTCTGCTGCTGGGATGGCCGAGGGCATGCGTGTTTTCTGCTGCTGGGATGGCCGAGGGCATGCGTGTTCTGCTGCTGGGATGGCCGAGGGCATGCGTGTTCTGCTGCTGGGATGGCCGACCCGAGGGCATGCGTGTTCTGCTGCTGGGATGGCCGACCCGAGGGCATGCGTGTTCTGCTGCTGGGATGGCCGACCCGAGGGCATGCGTGTTCTGCTCCTGGGATGGCCGACCCGAGGGCATGCGTGTTCTGCTGCTGGGATGGCCGACCCGAGGGCATGCGTGTTCTGCTGCTGGGATGGCCGACCCGAGGGCATGCGTGTTCTGCTGCAGTGCTGGGATGGCCGACCCGAGGGCATGCGTGTTCTGCTGCAGTGCTGGGATGGCCGACCCGAGGGCATGCGTGTTCTGCTGCAGTGGTGATGTGTCCTCCAAGCGGGGTGACATGCTTGGAGAAATGTCTCCTCTGCAGCGGCACACATGACTCCTGTCCATTCCAGCAGTTTACAAGCAGGGACCGGAGAAGCCAGAACCAACTATGCTTCCTTCCACAGATCTAGCATATAGGGGGTAAATAAAAAAGCTGGAGAACCCCTTTAAGCACCATGGATCCTGCAATACAGCATGGAGAAAACTGAAGGTGATGCTGCCCCTTGGTTTAGGTGATCGGCAGTAGTCTGTCCTCCACTTCCCTGCATGTCCCTCAAAACTGACATCCTTGAAGGCCACATAAGAGGGTATCCACATAATAACTGAGACCATCTTCCTAGGATATCCCTTCATTCAGAGGTTGCAATAACTCCTGTACAAGCGTCATAGATGCTTGTTCAGGCCATTTTACTCCCTGGAAAAAGTCTAAGGGGCGCGCTGTGAACGGCACAGGCAGCGTAGCGATGCTGCCTGTGCCTGCAGTAACCAATAGCAAAGCTCCATACAGTAAGGAGCTTTGCTATTGGTTAGTTTGGGCGGGCGCCAGAGCGATACAGCGCCGAGCAGCAGGGGAAGCCGGGAAGGAGGAGGGGCCGACTCCCAGGGTTGGCTAAAGCAAGGAGTGCCGGGCGCGCTGTGCAAGGACCCTGAGAAGCATGGCGGCGGAGGAACTGAAGCCTACAGCTCAGACATCAAGATGAAGCTGCAGAAGGTGACAGCGCAAGGTGTAATGTATGTAGTGCAGTGTGTGATCATTACATACATTACACACATCTATACATCACATACTGCACTACATACATCACACATATGTATGTGACGCAGCATGTGATGTATGTAGTGAATACAGGCAGGCTATTACAGCCAAGTGGTAAAGTACAGGGAAGATCCGCCATATTGGACTGGACTTTATCACTTAGCTATAATTGCCTGATGTTAGACCAGTAATGGTTCCCCCGCATAACTATCCACCTCTTAGGCCCCGTTCACACCAGCGCTATTTATTTCTGTTGTTCTGCTCATCTAATGGAGCAGAACAATAAAAAAAAAAATGGAAGTGGGTTTTTGCCATACATTCAACACACAACAGACGCCATACTGTGGCATCCAGCACCATGGAGATCCATTGTAAAAGCAAACACAAAAAAAAGGATACTTTATTTAGCAGAACTCTGCAGGATGGGAAAGCCTAGTCTAACACTTTTTTCATCCTGCAAAGTTCAGCAAAAAATAAATATATATATTATAATTTTTTTTACAATGGAACTATGGTGACGGATGCCACAGTACGGAGTCTGGTAACATATATATATATATATATATATATATATATATATATATATATATATATATATATATATATATATATACACGTTATATATGTTTTTTGTGTGTACATTAAATGTATGAAAAAAAACATGTGAACCCAGCCTAGCTGACAGGGAAGAATCTGAACAGACTCCGCCGACTATGATGGAGACCGTTCAGTTTCCATTCATGAGCCTGTCTTTTTACCAGATAAAAAAAATCCATCATATAAGGCTTTTTTGTTTGGCCTTTTTGACAAAATCTGCAACAGAGGCTCCAAACCTCGAACGCAGATGTGAGCAAGTGTAGGCCTATGTATTATGTATATGAATTACTGCAAATTTCGTACTCCTTCTCGGGTAAAAATACTCCTCAAAAATGGTCAGAGGAGTATTTTTACTCTTCTGGAAAAAATGTAGTGCGACCTCTGCCTTAATTTCATGGGAATACTTTTTAGAATGGCCTGCATGCTCTTCAGTTGGGACATGCAGGGAGTATATACATATATCCTTCTGAATCTGAGATGTGTCCGTAGGAGTAAGAAAGGGGGCATATTGCGTATTTATGCACAAGGTCTTGTAATGAGGTGTCCATCATATGGCAATGTGGTGTAAAGTGTTTAGGGTCCATCATCATCATCTTCTCGCTTCTCTCCCTCAGCTTCAGCTCACAGTCCCTGTAGAAGTGGTGTTCTCTAAAGGAACATTGACGGCAGAGCAGCAAAGGAGAATCCCGGCTTCAGATGTAAAGGAAAAGGAGACTGTACTGAACAGTGAGTACCTTCCCAGGAGATGGTTTCACTGCACAAGGCTTCTGTCAGGAAATATCATTCATGTATGTTCACTAGTCAAACAAGCCTAAAGAAGTGCCTTCAATTATAAAACTTAGAGGTTGTCTCACTTCTGCAAATAGCATTTAATATGTAGAGAAAGGTAATACACGGCACTTACTAATGTATTGTGATTGTCCACGTTGCCTCCTTTGCTGGCTGGATTAATTTTTCCATCACATTATACACTGCTCGTTTCCATGGTTATGGCCACCATGCAATCCTTCAGCGGTGGTTGTGTTTGCACACTATAGAAAAAAAGCACCAGCGTATGTGCGCTCCCATGGTCCTGGCCACCAAAGAGGCTTGCACTTTTTCCTATAGTGTACAAGCACGACCACCACTGCTGGATTGGAGAGTGAACTGCAATTGAAGTCCGCGGTTGAACTTCATCAGTATGGAACAGTTCGCACACGGCAACACTTCCACAAGACGATTTTATCTCGATTCCAAACAATTCCAGCTCCTCGGTCTCAATATCCACCAGCAATCGCAGCTCTTTTATCCTTAAAGAGGAACACGACCCACGGGTTATTGAAGCACTGTGTATTTTATTTTACTTACAAGATCCACACTTGTTCACATCACATATAAAATCAATTTGCCCGACCCGGGTTTCGCTGTCTGCTTATTCTGGGGCGTTCCTGTTATCATTCATGACCTATACTAATAATAAGTCATCTACGATATGTGTGATCTTTGGGGGTCTGACCCCTAAAATCGGTAAGAGGAGGCTGGGGTCCTCATGTCGCTGTGTGTGTAAGTGCAGATCAGCCCGGTTTTACTGGAATGGGACAGAGCTGCACTACTGAAGCCAGCCACATGGGTGTGTTGGGTATTTAGCCCCTTTTGTCTTTACTGATTGTAGTCATAGGTTGGGCCCCACCGAACACACACTGATGGTCTTTTCGTTGGATACACCATCCGTTTTATTTCACGAAAATCCCCATTAGTATACATCCGTGCTGGGTGTGTACACTGTGGAATTATAGAAGGAAAATCAGCTGCAGCCGCAAAGTCTGTGATTAAACAAATCTCATCTGCACAGACGTTGACCTATGGTGTGGATATTATAGCCACGCCGTGACAAGTTATGCTGCGGATTTCACCCTTTGCAATCCATAGGGTGACGTCTGTAGCAAAATCAGCAATACATCTGCAGGTAAGTCGTGGCGATTTTGATGCAGATTTATTGCGGATTTTGTCTGCATCTACAGCGGATTTTGTCTGCATCTACAGCGGATTTTTCTACTGCAGTTTATGTGGAAATATCCTTAATGGAGCTTTCCGGTACTTAGATATTGACATCTTGTCCTTGAGGATAGCTCCAGCACTCTGCACCAACTCTGATCAGCTATTTCGGGCAGCTGCTGACGCTGGTAAGTGCACCGTGGATGGAAGGCTCCATGAATACTGCAAACGAATTTCACAAGACAAATATCATTGTATTCAGCAGCATCAACCCTACCAGGCAGTGTGTCTTGTTTAATAGAGTTGATCCTACGGACAGGTGCTTTTAAAGTCCTTCAAATTTATTTAGAGACATATAAATTCCTCTGCAGTTTCCTCCCTCAAATAACGGCCAGACCACTGGCAGCCCCCAAGCCGCTTATTGCAGAACACAGTGACAATCGGTCTAAGTAGGAACAGACCACTATTAAAGGGATTGTCCAACCTCCATTAGCAGCTGCTGATACCAGTAGGTATCCTGTAGTAATTTACATGGGAATTAAATATTTTGTAGCCATTCCATGTAACCTAACAAAGGTTGAGACAGATCAAAGATTTACCCAATGCATCAGCATAAATTTGATTTAGTCATATTTGGTTAAATTTGGTTTTTCTTTTCCGCAGTAACAGAATTAATTTTATGAATTACATTGATATATATTTTGTGCTTTCCCTGCAGCTCACACGACTTTTAACTGCCGCTATGAGTTCCGATACAGGAGGACAACCCAAGAGGAGGACGAGCTTTTGTCATTGCCCACCTTGGCCGGTGTGTAACAGTTCCATGTTCCTTTGATGCATTTTATAGTTTCTTCTTTACATATAGAGGTGTACAGCTGTAGCAAAATGGAGGATAAAACTGTACAATATTACAGCAGTCCCCACATTAGAATGTTAAATGGACATTTCGTTGGACACACGGCCTTGTGATCCGAGTAGCGCACATTTCACAGCCAGTTTTCGGAGCCATCAGTAACAGTCGTCTGGCTGTTTTGCTCACATGCAGTGACAACATGGGGGCAGCGAATGTACAGTCCTTAGGCGTGTGTAGGGGTTACGCTTATAAGTTGAAATGTTCTTGAGCAGCCTTATAGCTTATACATGGTAATGTAGTAGGGCTTGGCGATTAATTGGATCGGATTTATTAATCTCCATCTCAATGAACATCGATTCTGATTTTATCAGAATTGTGAAATCAATATTGGCCCAGATGGGGCCACACAAACACCACAGGAGCCTAGCACTGATTGAAGCTGGGCTCCTGCTGTAACAGCCGGGATCAGAAATCACTCCGATCCCAACTGTTTCACCCCCTGGATGCCACAATCAATAGCAACCACATCAACTGGAGAGTTAGACAAAAGGAGAAGGCTTCCTTTGTCTCCATTGGCTCCTTCGTGAACGCAATCACAGGGTGCCAAATCATTGCCACAGCAGCCACAGACCTAATAAAGGCCCCCAGGCCTGCCATAACTGAGTGCCACTGACGCAGCAGTAATAGGCTGTAATGCATTGGTATACAATTGTACAAACCCATAGATCAAATATGTATGGCTATCTGAGTGCAAGAACGCAAAAACAAAAAATTATGTGGCTTTGACTCCTAAATAGTACTTTAGTATAGGGGATAACTGGTTTGGGTTCTGACCACTGAGACCCCCATCAAACCAGAGAACACGGGGTCCCAGTCCCCCATCCTAATGAAGCATCTGGTGTGCGGCCTTTCACTGCATTCATTCTCTACGAGACTGCTGTACAGTAGCAAAACAAGAAAACCTTCTCCATGTGTGAAGTCCCACTGTCTGTTCAGTAAAGTCTGTTCACATCCTGCCTGGAACATGGCCACTGATGGAGGGGCACGTGGCTAGATCCGTCCAACAGTGGCCTCCATTGAATAATACTGTGGTCCGGTGCTGGAATGACAGAAAATAAAGACAACATAAACCTAGCGCCATCACAGTGGTACAGCTGTGTGATAGAATTGGTGTAAAGTCAGACACTTTTCCTTATGCCGTCTCCATCAATATATATGGCATTTGCCATGTTTTAGGACTCCTCCTAGACACACTGATTTTCTAGACACTTTTGAAAATGTTGGTGAAGCGCAAAAAGTGTCTAAAACATACAACAATTCTGGCTCAAGGTATGTACACCAGTTTTTTCTTTTTTTTTTCCTTTTTTGTGCAGTTTGCCCCAGAATTCTGGAACGTTTTCAATTTTCCAGTATTCAAAATATGCAATGCCCGATCGCAGTTAGTCTCCCGTGTGTCCTGGGATCATGCAGGCCTTGCCTCTGCTGACCAGAGGAAAAAGCAGCTGGTCATCCCCAGAAGGGCAGAGATGAGGCCTTTGTTTGGCTTTGCAGCTGGAACCCATTTTTTCGCACTTTTAGAAGCCATTGGGAACCTGCACGTGTCTGTAAAGAAGGTCTCAGATCCCAGCTTCTCTCCATGATGTCCCGATATCACACAGGCTTTCCCTCCATACATCAGCCATTTTATTACAAAATCTGCTCTTCAGACCTTCACATTTTAGAGGCTGCTGGCAACCTGCGAGCTTTTGTGGACCTTATTTGCAGACTATGACATGTTCTATAAAGTATTACAGTATAGCTTTAAAAGGTTACATATGCAGAAGGGTTACAGAAGACCTTCTTCCCCTGTTTGTCCTCACGGATTCTCAGTATCATGTAGACCGCTCCTCTACAGATTGGTCTCTGGAGGTCACAGCACAACTATGGTGAAAGAAAAAGAAAGTCTTGCCCCCTATGTGACTGAATTAGGCAATTTTCAATGTACTTTTTTTTTAGAACCATTACTCTTAGGTTCCATTCACACGTCCGTTGTTTCTTTCCTGATCTGTTCCGTTTTTTGCGGAACAGATCTGGACCAGATCTGTACCCATTCATTTTCAATGGGTCCTGAAAAAAATCGGACAGCACAATGTCAGATTTTTTTTCAGGACCCATTGAAAATGAATGGGTCCAGATCTGTTCCGCAAAAAAACGGAACAGATCAGGAAAGAAACAACGGACGTGTGAATGGACCCTTACCTGTATAATCCTTATGAGGTCAGAAGGCACTGAATGTGTAACTAGAATTTCTACATATCAGTAGAATTGTCACATTACGTTAAGATTATGACCAAATTGTCTGACAACCTTCGTCCCAATCTTCAGCCGTCCGTCTATTGTCCAGATCTTCTCCTTGTTATAAGGACAAAAATCTGACAAAGGTCTAAACCAGGGGTGCACAACCTGCGGCCCTTGATACCGTTCTGTGCGGCCCCCAACCATCTGGTAACAGACTTGTATATCTATGTCTTGTGGCTGCTCACATGTATCTTTCATGTATTCTCCCATTAGATAGGAGCTCTGTTGGTAATACCCCTTTAACTTTTATTTTCGGCTCTTGGAATTGGTTCAGGCTGACAATGTGGCCCCCAACCAGAAAAGGTTGTGCACCACTGGTCTAAACAGAGGACATTACGTGACTTTGCTAAGATCCGTGGCCTGCTGGAGTCAGATGTTTGACATCCGGGCACCACATCTGGAATCTACATCAGCTTGGAGCTCGTGTAGATTTCAGGTAGGAGTCATTCTGGTGTGTACGGTAATTTATGATAAAGCCTCTTTCCACTCACCACCCACCTTTCTGCAAAGTGGAAACAAACCCCACAAAGTCAGCATGAGCCGGTGTAGATTTGCGCTATAATTTATGCCAGTTTCTGCATCTGTTCAGGAGCCCCATCCACTAAAAAAAAAAAAAAAGAGTGGTGCAAAAAAAATATATGTAAAAGTCGCAATTTTTATATGCAAGGAAACTGACTACAACCTTTGATAAGTTCCCTCCATAACCCCATATCCCAAATTTCTAGTTATATAAATGTGTATATCTTCCAATGTTTAAAAAAAATTTGGAACTGGTAGTAAAATGGAGGCAGATTTTCCTCTAAGCCAGTCACAGCCCCAGAGAAGCGCTTTCCTTATATTGGATATTGGATATTTTTCTGCTCGGCTGCTCCATTTTCCCCGCTGTGCCCCTGTTCACTTTTGCCGCCCTGTATGCTAATTAGTAGCATCGGTACAGGGAGGGGGGTGATCGCCGTGTTTCTCAAGGGGCGTCCCCTTCTCCCTGGCTGTGAGTTGTCCAATCGCTTCGGGGAGCGTCACAGCCAGGGAGAAGGGGACGCCCCTTGAGAAACACAGCGATTCCCCCTGCCTGTACCGATGCTATTAATTAGTATACAGGGCGGCAAAAGAGAACAGGAGCACAGCGGGGGAACGGAGCAGCCGAGCTGGAAAAAAAAAAGCGCCCTGATATCTACTAGTAAAGCCCTACACTGCCAGATACTAGTATTGTAACGTAAGGACTAGTGAAAGGTCCTCTTTAAGTTGTAAAATATAGAGATTTAGATTTTAGGCCGTATCGCCCAGACCTACATTGTATAGAGACTTGTTAGGTCAGCTCAAGGTAAAGGTGAGCCTTTACTACCGCTGACCAGTGGGGATGTGGCACCTGACTGGTGGGCAGACTAGGTCCTCTTTAAGCAATTCTTCATAGAGGACTTTCACCAAGATACATGTACTGAAATTAGGGTTGTTGCGGGTATCGAAATTTTGGTACCCAATTGATACTTTTGTCCCGGTATCGATACGATATCGGAATTTCCATTTTTTTTTATATACTGGGCTGCGCGGTCTAGTATCTCTGAACATGAGAGCGCTGCTGTGAGCGCACTCATGTTCCCTCAGCAGCACGGGGGAGAAGGAAACACTCCCCCCCCCCCCCCCCCCCCTGTGCCGCTGCCACCAATGAGGAGAGAGGGGCGGGTGCACTGTGCCACCAATGATAGGAGGACTTTAAATGGGCCTGGACTTTAAGTTGCCAGGCTACATAGAGCGGCGCCCAGGGATGTCCCTGCACTTACTATTATTCCTGGGCGCCGCTCCATTCGCCCTGCTGTGGCCGAGTTACCGTCTCCTGCTCCGTATGCTAATTACTACTATCGGAGCAATGGGAGGAGACATCAGCTTCTCTCCTGGACGTTCTTTCTCCCTGGCTGTAGCGCTGTCCAATCGCAGAGTGTCAGAGCCAGGGAGAAGGAACGCCCAGAAGAGAAGCTGATGTCTCCTCCCTATTGCTCCAATAGTAGTAATTAGCATACAGAGCAGGAGACAGTAATGGGGGCACAGCGGGCGAACAGAGCGTCGCCCAGGAATAATAGTAAGTGCAGGGAGATCCCTGGGCGCCGCTCTATGTAGCCTGCTCATGAAAGGTCGTCTTTAACACATAATACAGGAGGCAGGTGCCGGCAGCAGAATCGCCTAGCCAGCACCTGCCTCTGACAGGAAGCTGCAATCGGCGGCAGCAGTTAACCCGCCTCCTGTATTAAAGGTTAATTATCATTGGTGGTGCAGTGCGCCCCCTCAACCCCCCCAGTATTAAAATCATTGGTGGCAGTGGCCACAGGGTCCCCTCCCCCTTATTGGTGGCAGTGGCAGCTTCTGATCGGAGCCCCAGCAGTTTAATCCTGGGGCTCCGATCGGTTACCATGGCAGACAGGACGCTACTGAAGCCCTTGCTGCCATGGTAACATCCCTGCTGCTGTGTGTACTATGCACAGGGCAGCAGGGAGTGTGTGAAGTCCTATTCACCCTAATAAAGCTCTATCAGGGTGAATAGGACAAGGGATCAAAAGATCCCAGGTTCTACCGCTAAGGGGGGAAATAGTTAATAAACTGAAAAAAACAAAAAAAAAAACACCCCCTTTCCCAATTTTACATATAAAGTATATAATCAATCAATAAATAAACATATCGCCACGTCCGAAAAAGTCCAAACAAAAAAAATCTATGCGGTGAACGCGGGAACAGAAAAAATTAAAATAAAAACTGTGCGATTTGCAATCTTTTTAAAATGCGGAATGCATGTGGCTTTTTTGGTGTTTTATTTTTTTCGCATGGTATCGAGTATCGCAATATCTTTTTATGGTATCAAAATCGAATCCAAAATTTAGTGTCGCAACAACTCTAATTGAAGTAGTTATATTACCTTACAGTGCAGCCCCCAGTGATGTCTTTCCGTTTTTTTTTTGTTCCCCCCTTTGTTTTTGTTCACTGTGTTCCCCGTTTGTTTTGGCACCTCATGCTAAGGAGGTGATTTGGGTCAACTAGACGGGGACTTGAATTTGTCCTGGGCGCGGTTATCTTCTCCCTGGCTGCGAGCGCATCCAATCAGAGTGCCCCGCTCTTAGCCAGGGGGAAGGAGCTCAAGTTCTCGCGAGAGAAGGAGCTGCGATTCTTGTGAGAACTTGAGCTCCTTCTCCCTTTGCTAAGAGCGGGGCCCTCTGATTGGATGCGCTCGCAGCCAGAGAGAAGATAACCGCGCCCAGGTCAAATTCAAGTCTCCGCCTAGTTGAACCAAATCACCTCCTTAGCATGAGGCGCCAAAACAAACGGGGACCGCAGCGGACGAAAGGGGGGGGTCCTTTGAAAAAAAATAAAAAAATAAAGCGGAAATTCATGACTGGGGGCCGCACTGTAAAGTAATATAACTATTTCAATACATGTATCCTGGTGAAAGGTCCTCTTTAATGCCAATGGTAGTCTGCTCTGTTGAGCTGAAAAATTATTGGATGCTCTTTCAAAAATTATTAATTGGCTCTTAGTAATTATCAGAGAATGTAACTGCAGTGGAGGAGACGTTCTCCATGTGCCCTGGTGGGCACGCCCATTTGGTACCCAGTGTTTAAATGCAGAATACCTTTTGACTTTTTCTGTCCCGATATTGAATTACTATTAGTCTCCTCATCTGTGGGAAGTACTTGTCTTTGCTGACTATCACATCCACTTTTCATGTGTGCAGCTCTGTTCTTTCTCCCAAATTTTGACTTGGCAGCATAATATCTATTGTTGTTTTCTGTGGTTGACACTAGAGGGCGCCACGTTTCCATTCTGAAAGCTGTTTTATATGGTCGTCTAGGGTTCACAGCTATCAGATGAACCAATACAGTGAAACGAATCATTGTCTGTGTTCAGCACGAAGGCTATTTCCTGCAGGGTTGGCTTATCGAGCAACCCTAATTAAAAATGTATGGAGCAATCTATATCATTCATAAGGTGCTCCCCTTGTACTCTTGTGCTGTCCTCCTACAGAAAGCTTCAGGTGTCGGCCGAGCATGCCAGATACCTGTGGTGGCAGCTTATCTCCTGGGGGAACAAAAGAATCGGGTGAGCTCTCCTCACACATTAGTCTGTCAGCAGAACCTGCCATTGTCGGTGGGTTTCGATGACAGTACCCTCATGTGTATGGGGGGGCCTCAAAGTTTTTTTCCCCCGAGATTCTGATATTGATGATCTATCCTCAGAATAGGTCATCAATATCAGATCAAAGTCTATTTTATTGTAAATACATACAGAGAACTGAAATGTTGTTACTCTCAGACCCATGGTGTAGCCATAAATATTGAACAGTTAATAAACACTAAGCATAAAATATACTGCTTAAAATGTTGTATACATAACGGTATTAATAGGAGGGATGTCTGGTTCCGACCGGGATGGTCTTTCTCAAGCAACTAACAATGTGAACATAATCAAATAGATATACCCTCTCCAAAGGGTCACATGACCCAATTAAGTATGCTAATTTGCACCTCCTTATAGCCCCAATCCTAGATTCTACCTTTCAACCTATTCAGTTTGCAATCCTTGATAATACACATTGTGATATATTAGAATCCAAATCCGATGTTTGGCGGAATCCTGGGGAGCATTTCTCAGAAGACCCTTTCCTATTCGTATCCATGCCTGTTCGGCGTTCCTCAATCCTTAGAGAGCATGCGCGCCCACGTCTATTCCGCTCGACGCTATCCCCGGAACCTGCGCAGAGCACTCCCGACAGGCATCATGGAAACCAAATGCGTCCACTTGTGGATGGGTGACTAAGATGCCCTATTATTCTAGTAAGGTAGTCTTATCTGATGTTATACTACTTTGAGTGGCTATATAACTAACTGAGGAATGTAATAAAGACTATAGAAATACGCCGCACTTAACACATTAACATGGATGTTGCGTTTGTATATTGTATGAGGGATGTTAAGGTAGATTGTTGATCCAGTGTCCATGGCGCATGCTGGAAATACACTGCGCAGGAGCAGGGAGCCTGATGCCGTACCCGGTCTATTCATTTGTTGGGCGCGCATGCGCAGTATACACGTGGGGACGCGCATTTGGTTTCTATGACACCTGTCGGGAGTGCTCTGCGCAGGCGCCATGGATAGCGTCTAACGAAATAGATGTGGGTGCGCATGCGCTCTAAGGATTGAGGAACGCCGAACAGGCATGGATACGAACAGGAAAGTGTCTTCTGCGAAATGCTCCCCAGGATTCCGCCAAACATTGCAGTAAGCACGATTTTTGATTCTAATATATCACAATGTGTATTATCAAGGACTGTAAACTGAATAGGGTGAAAGGTAGAATCTAGGATTGGGGATATAAAGAGAGGTGGTACATATTTTGCATATGCAAATGTTAATTGGCATACTTAATTGGGTCATGTGACCCTTTGGAGAGGGTATATATATATATATATATATATATATATATTTGATTATGTTTACATTGTTAGTTGCTTGAGAAAGACCATACTGGTCGAAACGTCGCATTGTATTGGTGAATAAACATTTTGGATATTGAAGACAAGAGTGCTGCGGTTTTCCTACAAAGTCAGCTTACCAAGCACAGCGTCATCCATTGAGGATTAGGGTTGTAGCGGGTATCGAATTATCTATACCCAATCGATACTTTTGTACCGGTATCGATTTGATACCGGGATTTGACATTTACCGATACTAGGCTGCGCTACTGCACACCCTAGTATCAGAATACATGGCGCGCGCTCCATGTTTTCTGCAGCAGCACAGGGGAGAAGGAAGCAGGTGAAGAGCTGTGGCCACTGCGCCAACAATGAAGATAAGTAACTCATTAATACAAATACAGGAGGCGGGTGCCGGAGGCAGAATCACATAGCCGGCACCCGACCTCTAGGACAGGGCGCTGCGATCCGCGGCAGTTAACTCCTCAGGTGCGGCTCGCAGCGCCCTGTCATAGAGGTCGGGTGCCGGCTATGTTGTTCTGCCGCCGGCACCCGCCTCCTGTATTTGTATAAAAAGGTTACTTATCTTCATTGGTGGCGCAGTGTGCCTCCCCCCCCCCCCCAGTATTATAATCATTGGTGGCAGTGGCCACAGGGTCCCCTCCCCTCCTCCTCATTGGTGGTGAAGTGGCAGCTTCTGATCGGAGCCCCAGCAGTGAAATCCTGGGGCTCCGATCGGTTACCATGGCAGACAGGACGCTACTGAAGCCCTGGCTGCCATGGTAATCTCCATGCTGCTGTGTGTACAAAGCCCAGGGGAGCAGGGAGAGAGTGAGGGCCTATTCACCATAATAGAGCTCTATTAGGGTCAATAGGACAAGGGATGAAAAGATCCCAGGTTCTAGCCCCTAAAGGGGGAAATGGTTATTAAAAAAATAAGTATAAGTCACCCCCTTTCCCAATTTTACATATAAAATATAAAAATAAAAAATAAACATATTACATATCGCCACACCCAAAAAAGTGTGAACTATTAAAATATATATTAAAAATAAATAAATAAAAACCGCGCAATTCGCCATTTTTTTATTTTTTTTTGTAATTGTGTCCCCCCCCCAAAAAAATAGGATCGGACTGTTTGATTATGGGCCGGACATTCCCATTGGGGGGTTGCTCATGTGTGGGGACCCTGGTTCAGTATTTCTCATTCATTGTATGAGTTTTTTTTAAATGTTTATCAGGATGTTATGTATGAAGCAATAGGAGGTTGTGTTCCTGTTCACACCATCCGTCTTGTTTTACAGAGGCAGATAGAGCTCTACAGCAGCAAAGTAAAGGAATCCAGGGATCTCTGTCCTTGTATGTTATACCAGAGAGCACACAGCTTTTTCCTCAGGTAATGTATACCGTTTCCTTACTTGACAGCTGGCATATGCCATAAATGTCTGATAGGTGTGGGTCTTGCCTCTAGTATCGGCAGCTGTCTCGAGGCTCCTGTGTGTTTTCATCCAGTCTGTGATTGAGGTAACCGGGATGGTGGAGGCATCGTAGCGCAGCGAGCTCGGCTGTTTCCGTAATGCCGGCCACCTCTGCATTTGATTACAGTGAGGGTGCTGTAGCGCTATCTGCCATGGACCCTCTGTTCTCAGACATTTATGGCCTATCATTTGGATATGTTATAAATGTTTAAGATGGGAATGCTCATTTACTTCCTTACTTTCCTACAGTAATGGTTAAAGGGGTTGTCCAGAACCTTGCTGTAGATGGCCTGTCCTCCAACACCCTGTAGTAGATCTGACTTATACAGCTCCTTCTGCTATGTAGTGGACAGAGCTGGTTACTGTAGTGCCGCTTCCATTGAGGGTTCATGCACACGGCTGTTACCTGGCTGTGTCCGTATTGAGGCCCACAAACAACGCTTTTGTGGGTTTTCTGTCTGTGCCTTCGCACCGCAGAAAAGTAGTGCATGCACTACTTTTTTGTGGTGTGGACTGTTAGATGCGGATCCCATTCAACTGGGTTCTGCATCCACATACGGCTGCCCTACTGTTGGTGCAATTTGTGGTGCACGGGCCCGGAAAGCACACGTTCCTGTGCATGAGCCCTAAAGTGAACGTGAACAGCACTGCAGTAATCGGCTCAGTTAACGGACGGTGTTCTGGTGCTGGAGCTCACCTGAAACAGCTGATGGATGGTGGTGCGGGGTGGTAGACCCCTACTGGTAAGATATTGATTGCCCAACAATTATAAAATGTTAGACAACCTTTTTAAGACAATTGGCTGTTGCGTTAAACAAACTCTTGCGCAATTTTATTTCCCCCAATTTATCTGAATCAGTTTACAGAGCTGGTGAATGAAGCTGTGGGGTTACATATTATGATTATTAGTAATAAGTGGCTTAATTGGAGAGCTCAACAGTGATTTACATATGTAGCAGAGCTTACTTTGTTATTAAGGTGGCCATACACATTAGATGAATGTCAGCTGAACCCAGCGGGAAAAGACGATCATCTAATGTGTTGGATTTCAATGTACCCAACCCTTTTGTTCAAGTCAAACAAAGTGGATCTAGATGAGAGGAAATTTATTAATATTTTCTTTATACAGTATTTTAAAATTAATTTTTGCTGCCTTTATCCAAAGCCAGAATAATGTCGGTACAACTGTTATAGGCTTCATTCACATCTGCGTTGTAATGACGCAAAATATTGGAAGCGCTAGATCTGTTGCATGGTGGACACAAACTGCCCCCGACAGACCGCATTGACTAATGATTATTATTCAGGCAGCATTGTCAATCGCAATAAACAATTTTTATCTTTCAAGAGTAACTGGCGGGTAATTTTTTTATAAATATAATTTTTTCTTATCAGAGAAAGGTGCTTCCTTCTCCTCTCCTGCTCCCCTTCCTCTTCACCATCTCCCAGTTCACTGCTCACATTCATCTGCTCTGAGGGACTGTCTGCTCGCTGATGGATCAAATTAAATAGAAACTTATGGAAAGGAGGAGAAGGGAGGGGCTGATGAAGACAGGCAGGGAGTAATGGCTGGATTTACATCTAAACTGCTCAGTCCAGCTGTTTAATGTCCTCCATTACTGCTGCTTCTTTGTAGGCTGTGCTGTAGTTAGGGAGCAGAAGCTCCTGTTTCTCCATGTCCTGTGTATGGGCAGACATGATTCCAGCTACCCACCAGCTCAGAGCAAAAATGAGAATGAGACAGATTGCAGAGGGAAAAGCTGGTGAAAAACACCAGATACAAGTCATATAATGGCCAGAAATATGTACACCCACATGTCAGCTTATTCTGAAAAATTGCTTGATACGACAGTTATACTTTCATTTTTACTGTTTTTGCACTGGCCAGTTCCTGTTACAATTTCTGGATGTGTTTTGCACGCGCGTGATAACAAACCGACTGTGGTACCCAGACCCGAACTTCTTCACAGAAGTTGAGGTTTGGGTTCGGTGTTGTGTAGATGTTATTATTTTCCTTATAACATGGTTATAAGGGAAAATAATAGCATTCTGAATACAGAATGCTTAGTAGGTGATCAATTGAGGGTGATGGACCATGTGATTGGAGCATGTGGTCCTTTAGCCGGTAGTTCATCATTAAAGAAGTAAAGAGATCGGCAACTACGCGATAAAGAGGAGAAGGTGAGTACATTTAATTTATTTTTTTAACCCTCAATTGATCACCTACTAAGCATTCTGTATTCAGAATGCTATTATTTTCCCTTATAACCATGTTATAAGGGAAAATAATACAGTGAATAGACTGTCACCTAGCAACCATGCGTGAAAATCGCACCGCATCCGCACTTGCTTGCTGATGCTTGCGATTTTCACTCAGCCCCATTCACTTCTATGGGGCCTGCGTTGCGTGATAAACGCACAATATAGAGCATGCTGCGATTTTCACGCAACGCCTAAGTGATGCGTGACAATCGCTGCTCATGTGCACAGCCCGTGTGAACTCAGCCTTAGAATAGGCAAGGTTAAGTCTCTGCTGGATGTTAGCCATGTAGAGAATTTAACTCCCAAGTCCACTATACATATTGGTAGAGGATATCAGAATTCACATACACTACTCACAAAAAGTTAGGAATATTTGGCTTTTGGGTGAAACTTATGGAAAACATAAAAAGTTCACGCTACAGTGATACTATATCATGAAAGTAGGACATTTAAGTAGAGGCATCCAATGGTGATTTCCTCATCTCAAACAATTTGTTGAACGAAAAGCCAATAACAATAGTATTGACTAGACACACCTGCCCACACTGTGACACCACCACCACCAAAGGCTTGTCCAGTGACAACAGTGGCTGATGCATAGCGCTCTTCTTGACGTCTCCAACATCATTGGCGTCCTTAATTTCTGCTCAGCCTCAATCGACTTTCATCAGTGAACAGCACTGGGGCCCACTGGTCCCTCGTCCAGCGTAGATGCTCCATGGTCCATGTAAGACGATGACACCTGTATTACCCTTGCAGGTTGTCTAGCATGCTGATGTAAACAGTTTTGAATGGTCTGACATGACACTTAGGTGCCTCTCACCACCCTTAAATGTACCTGGAGTTGTGTGGCATTCATCATCCAGTTCCACAGGACTTTGTTCACAATGAAGTGGTCATCAGTGTGGGATGTGGCCAAAGAACGTCCACTTCTATGCCTTTCAGTGAATCTTCTAGTCTCTCTGTATTTCTGTTGCAATCTGTTGATGACACTCTGACACTAAGCTCAGTGGCCACGTCTAATAACATCCTGCTTGAAGCCTGGCAATGGCGAGGTACTGTTGATCAATTGTTAGGTGTCATCTTGGTCTCATGATGTCAAAGTGTGAACAGCATGATGAGGATGACTGTTTAAATACCAGTTCTAATTGAACAAGGATATGTATTGGTCGATTCATGGATCAAACACCTGTTGTGAATTCTGCCGTTAAGCTCCTTGTTAGAGAACAGCAAGTTGTGCAAAAAGTACTGTAACAGTGAAAGTTTAGAGAAGGGAGGCGTGGCGGACGCATGGTTTGTGAGCTTCGGGAGTGAAGGACCACAGTCCACCTTTTAACCCCGCAATCCCTCTCACCAGCACCAAGGTCTGGCCTGGGGTCCTCTCCTCCACGCTTGGGCACCCTTTTTCACTGCTCCTACCCTGCCTCCTGCGAACAGAGACCCAAGGCCAGCAATCTGAGGCCTGCTCCTACCCACAATCTTTGAGACAGACCCTGCGGCCTCTGCTTCCCAGACGCCTCTGCCATCTTAAAGGGGGAGGTTCTCTCCGGGCCTGATACCCGCAGAACCCTGAGGTGAGCAGCAAGAGAGAGGGGACCCCGCCAGAGCCTGTCCCGACACGCAGTAGCGCCATCTTCTACAAGTGCCTAGCGGCCTACCACCCCCTGATCTACTGCCCAGCTGAGGCCCGCCTCCAGTGCATTCAAACACTGACCCTGTACCTCGGCTGGAAAATAGGTGCTTCCAGCACAGTTGGGGTGCGGGGGTTCCTAGATGTTGCGGAGTGTCATTTAGCACCAGTGCGCATTCAGCTACAAGGGGACTCCAGCATTCCCCCCCCCCCCCCCCTTCCCACTACACCCACCCTATCGATTGCAAAGAAACCCCAACAGGTGGCAAGTGAAAGCCACAACATTTGAGACCCAGCAGGGTGACAGTCCTACTCACCCTTTTAAAGTTTTACCCAGTGGAGCCTCTGGGATCCCAAGCATTGCTTGAGGTCTTCACAAAACACCATCTCCCTCTTGTTATAGATCCACACTGCCACCTAGTGGCCATCTATCTCATTTTACTTCACAAACATTAATGAGCGTTGCCAGAACACCTTTTCTTTCTTTTTTCTTTTTTTTTTTTTTGTGCTTCACAAATCTGATATTTTTGTATTCATGATGGCATAAAAACCCATGTGACCATAGGTTTTTACCCCAAACCAACTAGCTATCAACCACCAACATTAATTGACAAGATGGTCAAGTACAGAAAAGATGTGATTAGAGAGGGTGGTCAACCCCAAAGATCCACCACTGTTAAAGGAGACATCGAGAAGTTCATGAAAAAAAATACAGGAGCGGCGCCTACTTCCGCTCCCAAAATGTTATGCTCCCAGGAAGTACAGCGCCCTCGGGATAACTCTGAGGTGGAACATCACGACACGGATGACACCTTCACAACTGCTTTGCCTATTTCTCGTGCCTTTTTACAGAAATCTCTGGCCAAAGCCTTAGAACCCCTAGCCAAAGATCTCGGTGACATTAAACAAGGTATGAGGCAAATAGGGGAGAGAGTGGACACTTACAAAACACTCAAAAAGCTGTTTGTGAGCACACAGAGGAAATCGCTAACCACTTTAAATCTTGCCAGAAATACCTCAATGTTGCATTTGATCACTTAGAAGACCAAGAAAACGGAGGCCGCAGAAACAACTTAAGAATTCGAGGCCTACCAGAAACAATTCCACCAGAATCAATATTGGATAATGTGAAACGCCTCTTCATGTCTCTAGTAGGGGACGACTATCCAGAATAAATCATTTAGAAAGAGCTCATAGGTCTCTATGCGCAAGACCTAAACCTACTGAACCCCCGCGTGACATCATCTGTAGATTACTGGACTTTAGAATCAAAGAAGCTATTCTCCAATCTGCAAGGGACAGTAGAGCTATCTCTTTTGAAGGCAGTCATATATATCTTTTTCAGGATCTAGCTCCCAGGTCTCACTTTGTCCGTAGATGGTAAAAGATTCACTATCCAGGAACACGCAGAACTACCGCCGCTTCTTGATGCTTTAGAAGTGCCTCATCACAGCATACCGGACTGGGCCATGGGTCAAGACCTCCTCACAATCACTTCAGTTGCTCCTCCCACCCCATGGGAAGTAGTTGATCATTCTACAAGATCAAAGAAGAAAACTGGGAAATTCACTTCAAGACACTTGCTGCTGGATAACACTTGAACTCTCCGGAAGAAACACTTTCTTGATCCTCATATATCTTTTTTTTTTTTTTTTTTTTTTTTTTTTTTAAAAAGGATTAGCTGTAATATGTTTTTACTCCACCTATTGTGGATATGTGTGTGGCGTAGTTTATTCTTTAGGAGTTACTCATCTGTTTTGTAGAGTGTTGGTAACAGATTTCTCTACCTTCTCTAGGTTTACTCTTTAGAACTGCTAGTTGGTCAGGGTTAGCCTTATTTAGTGACCATAGTAATGTTCACTTCATTTCAGTCATTTGTTTATAATGCTTTCTTTTTCATCTGCCATTTTCCAATACGGGCCCTGTTGCATGTTATTGGCCCTCAATTGACCTTGATGCTACTGTTGATATCAATGTCTTGGTGTTACAGCTCTTTCTTACTCTGCTCCCCTCCTTTTCCTCTCGCTCCCCCCTCATATCGACCTACCCATACAATTACTTTGCACTGGTTCTTGCACAATGTTGGGCGTCTTTTACTCTTGTTTCCTACTATGGCTGAATTCAAGGTAATGTCCTTTAGTAAAAGGACTTAATATCCTGCAAACAAGGAAGCCAAATCTTCCACTATCTGCAAACCCATAAAGTTACAGGAAACCCATCTTAAGGCGTCTAAAATCCCTGCTCTTCCCCATAAGCACTTCTCCAAATGGTACCATAGTACATACACTACAGCCTCTAGGGGAGTTGCTATTACTAGTAACGCTAACATTCCTTTACAGCTCCTAACATAAACCGTGAATCCGGATGGTAGATACCTCTTTATTAAGGGGAGAATGGGTAACTCTGTATACACTTAATTGCAAACCTATATGCACCAAGTAAAATGGCTCATGCAAAGTTGGGCAGTTTGCAGACTAAATAAAGATAGTTGGTGGTGACTTTAATCTCTCAGTAAACCCTATCCTAGACTCCACTGGTGCCTCTCGTATCTCCTATGGGTCTCTGAGATGCTTCACCAGTACCCTACAAGACCTATATTTGGTAGATGTCTGGAGATTGCTGTTCTCCACCACAAACGACTATACCGTCTATTCAGATGCCCATGACGCCTATCACAGACTGGACTACATCTTCCTTTCACAAACCTACATGGCCCATATTTGCAAAGCAGATATTGGTGACATTCTACTCTCTGACCATGCCCACATATCAATTACCTTTACTTTTCCTGACCTACCAAAAGGTGCTTTGTGTTGGAGACTGAACGAGCCCTTAATAGAGGAACCAGCAGTATCCAAGTCAGTACTGGATTGCCTCACTAGCTTTTTTGAGATGATATCCCACAGACACCACAACCTATTACACTCACCTAAAGAATTATTAGGAACACCTGTTCTATTTCTCATTAATGCGATTATCTAGTCAACCAATCACATGGCAGTTGCTTCAATGCATGTAGGGTTGTGGTCCTGGTCAAGACAATCTCCTGAACTCCAAACTGAATGTCAGAATGGGAAAGAAAGGTGGGCTACAACAGCAGAAGACCCCACCGGGTACCACTCATCTCCACTACAAATAGGAAAAAGAGGCTACAATTTGCACAAGCTCACCAAAATTGGACTGTTAAAGACTGGAAAAATGTTGCCTGGTCTGATGAGTCTTGATTTCTGTTGAGATATTCAAATGGTAGAGTCCGAATTTGGCGTAAACAGAATGAGAACATGTATCCATCATGCCTTGTTACCACTGTGCAGGCTGGTGATGGTGGTGTAATGGTGTGGAGGATGTTTTCTGGGCACACTTTAGGCCCCTTAGTGCCAATTGGCCATAGTTTAAATGCCACGGGCTACCTGAGCATTGTTTCTGACCATGTCCATCCCTTCATGACCACCATGTACCCATCCTCTGATGGCTACTTCCAGCAGGATAATGCACCATGTCACAAAGCTCGAATCATTTCAAATTGGTTTCTTGAACATGACAATGAGTTCACTATACTAAAATGGCCCCCACAGTCACCAGATCTCAACCCAATAGAGCATCTTTGGGATGTGGTGGAACGGGAGCTTCGTGCCCTGCATGTGCATCCCTCAAATCTCCATCAACTGCAAGATTCTATCATATCAATATGGGCCAACATTTCTAAAGAATGCTATCAGCACCTTGTTGAATCAATGCCACGTAGAATTAAGGCAGTTCTGAAGGGAAAATGGGGTCCAACACCGTATTAGTATGGTGTTCCTAATAATTCTTTAGGGGAGTGTATTTGGGAGGCACATAAGGCCATTATACGGGGAGAGTTGATATCCGTTGGAAGTTGACTAAAAAAAGCAAAGATCTGCTCTTCTTGACTCACTAATGTCCCAAGCCTCTAAACTAGAAAACTCCCATAAAAGGTCTAGAGCCCAAGCTGTTAAACAGGAACTCATGGAAATAAGAACTAAGATTAAAAACATCATTAATCTTCGCTAAGCTATTCCACATGTCCAAGTTCAAATACTATGCCCACGGAGATAAATGCAATAAGATTATGGTAAAAAAAACTAAAAGAAAAATCATATATTACTAAAATCCGCACAACGCAAAGATCCTTATCCACTGATTCAAAATCAATTGCCCAAGCATTTAAAGATTTTTATTCTAAAATCTAAACTCTATGCTCTACATTCTGATCCAGCTTCCCTAGTGTTGACACCCTCCCCGAGAGCTATTGACCAGTTCCTAGACTTACTCAATCTTCCTTCCAATTCAGAGACAGATAAAATCTCCTTGACGCAATCCTTCACACCTTTAGAACTGGGTAAAGTTCTGCAGTCCATCCCATTGGGTAAGGGTACTTTCACACTAGTGTTAAAGTTTTCCGGTATTGAGTTCTGTCCTAGGGGCCCAAAATTCCGGAACACATGCCGGATCAGGCATTAATTTCCATTTAAATGTATTAATGCCAGATCCGGTAACAAGTGTTCCGGAAAAATGAATCCGATTTCCCTGTCTGCGCATGCGCAGACCTCTAAAAGAATGAAAAAAATGAATACCAGATCTGTTTTTCCAGATGACATCGGAGTGACTGATCTGGTATTTCAATGCATTTGTCAGACGGATCCGTAAACAAATGCTATCTGTTTGCAAATGGTTCTCCGGATCCGGCAGGCAGTTCCGTTAACGAAACTGCCTTCCGGAATCCTCTTGACGCAAGTGTGAAAGTAGCCTTAGTCACCAGGCCCGGGTGGCTTCTCCATGAACTACTATAAAGTAGTTTAAATCTTCTCTGCCCTGTTGGGAGGAAATACCTGGCCCCCGCAATCTCTAGAAGCCCATATAACTATATTACCTAAGGAGGGCAAAGATCCTACTCTGTGCAGCAGCTACAAGCCGATATCTCTTCTCAACATGGACCTGAAGTGGTGGGCTAAAGCCTTAGCATATAGACTGAGTCCTATATTGCCCAGGATTATTGGTGCTGAACAAACAGGGACAAGGCAAAGATAATACTGCTAGGGTTATACGTTTCACATGCCAGGTCTACTAAAACACCTCTTCTTTTTTTTTTAAGCACAGACGCTGAGAATGCGTTTAATAGGGTTAGTTGGCCATATATGATTGCAACTCTCCGGCGGTTCCAATTCCCTGATATATTCATTAATGCTATACTTACACTATATGATAAACCCAAGGCGAAAATAAAGTGAACAGAATCTATTCTTCGAACTTTCACATAAAATGGTACTAGACAGGGTTGCCTATTGTCTCCTTCATTGTATGTACTAGACAGGGATATCGGGTGGGATCTTTCACACACACCACTGCGGCTTTTGCCGATGATTTGCTGATATTGACCACAAACCCTTTGCAGTCTCTTCCATGTATCTCTGCTCTGCTGGAACAACATGGAAGTCTGAACTTTAAAGTCAACTTCAGCAAATCGGAAATTCTGAATATAACGCTTCCACTACATCAGACACGCCAACTTCAGCTTCAATCTAAATACACTTGGCCTGTAGATTCCATTAAATATCTGGGTCTTAACCTAACACGGGACCCAGCTGCCTTTTTATATAAAGCCAACTATCTGCCAGCACTTTGACATAACTGAACAGCTTCAAAAACAACATCTACCTTTCATTTCGTGGATGGGCAGGATAGTGTTGTCACGATACCAACATTTTGATTTGATTTCGATACCACACAAAAAAATAAAACACCCAAAAAGCTGCGTGCATTCCTCATTTTATGGAATGTCCGGCCCATCATCGAACAGTCCGATTTTTTTTTTTTTTTTTTTTAATTTTTTTTAATTTTTTTTATATTTTTTTTGTGGGGATAAAGGGACAACAAAATGGCGAATCGCGCAGTTTTTATTGAATTTTTTTCTGTTACAGCGTTCTCCGCATAGGACATATTTTTTTAATATTTTAATAGTTTGGACTTTTCGGACTTGGCGATATGTAATGTTTATTTATTGTTTATAGATTTTATATGTAAAATTGGGAAAGGGGGTGATTTATACTTAATATTTTGGTGTTTTTTTAATACTGTTTATTTAATAACCGTTTCCCCCTTAGGGGCTAGAACCTGGAATATTTTCATCCCTTGTCCTATTCACCCTTATAGAACTCTATAAATAGGACTTCACACTCTCCCTGCTGCCCTGGGCTTTGTGCCCACAGCAGCAGGGAGATTACCATGGCAGCCACGGTAGCGTCCTGGCTGCCATGGTAACCGATCAGAGCCCCAGGCTTACACTGCTGGGGTTCCGATCACAACTGCCACTGCACCACCATAGCCGGCACCCGCCTCCTGTATTTGTATTAATAGATTACTTATCTTCATTGGTGGCGAGGGGCCACAGTTTCTCTCTCTCCTCACTGGTGGGAGCAGCAGCACAGGGGCGCGGGAGAGAGTGACTTCTCCCCTGTGCTGCTGAGGGAACATGGAGTGCGCTGCTCGCAGTAGCGCAGCCTAGTATCGGTAAATGGCAAATCCTGGTATCGAATCGATACCGGTACAAAAGTATCAATAATTCGATACCCAGTGCAACCCTAGGGCAGGAAAATCTTCCTTAAAGCTTATATTGTACCCAAATTACTACCTTTTACAAACGCTCCCTATTTGGCTTCCTGTTTCTTTCTTTTCCAAAATACAATCCATATTCAATTCATTCCTATGGAACAAAGTGCGCCCTAGACTTCCCTTTAGACTTCTGAAACGCAAACAAAAGTTTGGAGGTTTTGGGCTCCCAGACCTTCTCGTCTATTATAAAGCGAACCAGCTTAGTAGATGGATCATAATCACATTGAACCCACCATCTAATCTATATGCCTACATTGAAAACCATCTTTTCACCCTGGCAGACCCCACCAACTATCACCCTCCTATATTGCTTAGGGGTATTAGCGATGTGTGGCAAAAGCTCGATAAACAGCTCTGATCTCCCCCCCATCGCCTGTAATGCCTCCTACCGAAGTATGTAATCCCAGGTATAAGAACCCCCTCAGACTTCTGGAAACAACTTTCTAACATTGCAGCGGCAGATATATTTTACACAGATACTATTCCCACATCAGACATTTTACTCCCAACTTTGTACAGCGACACGACTTCGACTCTGTCTGTAAAACTGCTTCCAAGAGACTGCCAATCACACGTCAGGGTACATGGCTAGAATTGCACTTATTGAAACAGTCGCCTCACTCCAAAGATATTTCTTTTCTATATAATTGGCTTTTAACCAATGATTCTCAGTTTAAACCCCAATATGTGGGAAGAGGATTTGGGTGTGACCTTTTCTGATCCAGAATTACATTTTCTGATCTCCAGATCACATGGATTTTCACGCTGTGTAAAGCTTCAAGAGAACTCTTTTAAATTATTAACACATTGGTACAAAACCCTGTTTTTTCTCCAGACAATTAATCCCGAGATCCCAGATACCTCCTGGAGATGTCGATCTGGCAGAGGCACCTTATCTCACCTTTGGTGGCATTGAGCTCTTATCAAAGATTATTTGGAAGCTATCGAAAATGGCATAAATGAAGTGTTCTAGTAAGCTCACAGTGACTCCTCAGTTGGTTCTTCTGTGGTGCCCAACCTCCTCTTTTACACCACGGAAACACAATCTACCCACATTATTACTATCTGCAGCTAAATTGTTAATTCCAACATTCTGGCGGAACCCAAGGCCTCCAACCCTACAAGACTGGGCCAATAAGGTCAATCCAATACTTCGACTAGAGGAGAAGCTCACTTGGGAAGCTATGACCAGAACATCCTTCCTCAAAATCTGGGATCTCTGGATGCAATCCAAATACTTGGACACATCCCACCTGACTCCTACACAGCCTTGAATTTTATTTTTCTAAGGGTACATTCACACGAATGTGTAACCCTTTCCGTTTTGCGGTCCATAAAAAACGGAACAGTGTGTCTGCATTTTGCGGACGAATGACTTCCGTTAGTGTTCCGTATGTCTTCCATTTTTTTACAGTCTGCAAAAAAGGAAAGGGAAAAAAATTATTATTAATGGATATGTTGCATCAGCTTTTGTAAGCCAAAACCAGGAGTGGAACCTACAGAGAGAAAGTATAATGGAAAGATTTGTACCTCCACCAGGTTTTTCTGCCCCACCCCAAATACTGATGAGGGATTATTCACACGACTATCTGTTTTTGTGGTCTGAAAATTGAAGATCCGCAAAACTCGGACACCGGCCGTGTGCATTCCACATTTTGCGGACCGCATAGTCTTTCTCCTGTGTAGAAATGTCTAGTCTATGCAATTGCGGACAAGAATAGGACACGCTCTGTCTTTTTTGTGGGGCCACGGAACAGAAGTATGGACGCGGACAGCACGCGGTATGCATCTTTTGTGGCCCCGTTGAAATGAACAGATGCGGACAGAAATATACAGTCGTGTGAATGAGCCCTGAAAGATACTGATTAAATACGGACTGTGCTCATTTCCCTCGGTATATGCATAGCAGTTACTGATTAGATCTCTCTATATTCGCATCTGTTTAACTTTTCTCAGAAGTTGCAGGAAGTTTTTTTCATCTTCGTTCCTTTCTATTACGTTTTCCGGCATCAGGAAGTAGTCGGTGTTATTCTTGTCGCTAAAAGAGGAATCCACACGTCTGCTCCCAGCATTGCTTGCATTTTGTATGCAGTTTGGGGATGTTTTTAACTCTGGTCTTAATCGCCTGCGTCCCTTAAATATGCGCCTAATTAATGACAAGGTGCGCACGCTTTGTGATAAATTAAGTGCACCTTCCAGCAGTTTGTGTTCCTACAATGAAATCTATCTCAGCTGGCGTAGGATACTGTTGTAAATGATGGCAGATCTGCTGGAACTCACCAAGCACAGCTCCATATAATGTATAGCGGTTGTGTTTGGTATCGCAGCTCAGCGCCATTCACTTCAATGGGACTAAGCTGTGCCTAGGTCACGTGACCGATGAACGTGATGTCACACTGCCTTGGATAAAGCTACTGCAAACGCTGCTGCCTTCACAAACAGCTGATCGGCAGGAGTCCCAGGTGTCGAACCCCCACCGATCAGATACTGGTGACCTGTCCATCACTGTAAGGCTACATGCACACGATCAGGATTGCGTGCAGAAAATCAGCACCGTAGGTCATGTACATTGTATTCTATGAGAATTTGAAATTCTCAATGCACAAGTTGCAGATTTTTTTTCCGCGCGGATTTTGACCTGCGGTGCGGATTTTTAAATCCGCAGCATGTCAATTTATTTTATTTTTCCTGACCGGATTTTCTTCATTCACTTAGTGAAATCCGCATGCAGAAAATCCGCACCGAATCCGCAGGCAAATCTGCACCAATTAATGCAGATTGACCGCACAGATTTGCCTGCGAACACCTGCGGATTTCAGTGCGGATTCTCCGCACATGAATCCTGAACGTGTGCATGTACCCTTTTAAAAGGTTTGTCTGGTTTTAGTTAAATAGGTGAATAGGCTGCAGTAAAGAAGTGAGCTGTACTTGCCTAGTGGATCCAGCGATAGCGGTGACATCATGTCGACAGCATGTCCCCCAGTGTTGTCTGTGCTCCCTTATATTTTTTAGCTAGGGGGGTTGCAGTCATTGCGCTAGAATTGTTTTGGTCCCTCCTCGACCATAACAATTCTAGCGCAATGACTGCAACCCCCCTACTGAATGTCTTTCTAGGTTTTCCTGTTCCTCCTTTGGATAGTTGTTAGCTTTTTTTGTGTTCTTGTACTTGAATTTAAAATTATAAATTTTTTCTCCAGGGAGTCAGTGTCTACATAGGAAAACATCGAAGATCGCTAGTAAAGCTTACTTTTGACCCATCACTTAGTACTGAAGAAATCCGCCGTGCCTTGTACAGTAAACTGGACCGTGTCATTCAGACCATGTCATTTACAGAAGAAGCTATGACTGCTGCGCTGTCTGACAGAATCTCCACTAATAGGTTTAATAAGGATGACTTTGAGAACAGCAGGAGAGCGTTTAAGTCCAGTCCAGGTACAGACAGACCATAGATCCTATGTTTCACTGCCTTGCACATATCTACTGGATATTTGACCTATACTAAACCTTCCCTTGTTCTCTTCCAGGTTATGAGATCACATTTACCTTACTCAACCCAGATCCGAAATCCCATGACCTGAACTGGAACATAAGCTCTGCCTCAGACCAGTATATCCAGCCATTCCTGGATAAGCTGCAGCCAGTCGCTAACTTCTCTGTTGATTCCCAAGTAAGTATCTTGTGCGTAAGGTTGGTCATAGTCATAAAGGGGTTGTCTCATCAAGGCAACCTCTATCGTATGCCATATGAGGGTGAAAGGATGGAAAAACCAGGACTTACTCATTGGGGGACTTGGCCTGTGCATGTATTACCATTTGACTGCTGCCCTTTACTACTTCATTTCCCCTGCAGGGGCTGGAAATTTGCCGTCCCGCATGTAAAGGTCCTTTATATGGACCGAGGAATGGGGCAATTATTGTGAATCGTACCTGATAATTGTCCCATGTAAAGGTGTCGGAGATCACCTGAAAAAATGCCTGTTCATTAGTTGCATCTTTTATGTGGCACCTACAGTCATCATTTACTATCGAGTGGTAAAGGGGTTGTGTCAGCTAGTTTGAGCCTATAGAGCAGAGGACATGCTCTGCTAGATCGCCACTAGCACGTCCACAATATACATTTTCCATAGCTCTAAGTGCTTTTATAAAAATCGAAAAAAGATTTTATATCTATGCAAATGAGGCTAGTAAGGAGACCAAAGGGCTGTTACCAACATTTCAGGAGCCCAGCCCCGCTCACTGTGAAGGAGCCCAGCACCGCCTACATCCTCCGAATCTCCTCCTTGCTCCCCCGACATCACAGAGTTGCTGTAATCTCACTCATGCGCTAGTATGCCGCATGTGAGTGCCAGCATGGTGTTCCTTCCCTGTGCTGGCATCAGCCTCAGGGAATGAACTGCGCATGCGCTAGCTGGCAAGGGTGAGATTACGGTGCTTCAACTATGTGACATCAGGGGAGCAAGGAGGAGATTCGGAGGATGCGGGCGGTGCTGGGCTCCTTCACAGTGGGCGTGGCTGGGCTCCTGAAACTTTGGTAACAGCCCCTTGGGCTCCTTACTAACCTTACTGTGTGTTTTTTTTTTTTTGGCTGAATAAAAGCACCCAGAGCTATGGGGATTGTATATTGTGGACGTGCCAGTCGCGATCTAGCTGCGCATTTCCTCAGCTTTATAGGCTCAAAAACTAGCTGACATCACACCTCAGGACAAACCCTCTATCCCACCTCTGGTCAGACCCCCCCATCACATGGCAGCACTGCCACTTTACAGGTCCGGGACTCATCTTGGGTCTTCTGGCCCACTCTGCATTGTAACGTGATGTCGCACAGCGTCAGGTAATAGTTTGCGCCTATGTGCACTACATCCTGACACTGTACATAGTCAGGACACAGGTAGAGCCAGCGCAGCGCCTCCCTCACTGCTCCCTGCCCCTCCCACATGCTGATGACCACTTCCATAATGGAAGCAGTGAAGTGTCGACACATCATATGACCGATGCGGGTACTGATTGGCTTAAGCAGTCATGTGTCGACATATGAAGTATTTGCTGGAGCATTGTAAACTAGGACCAGCCGTGTGCCAGGGAAACGTTGACACAAGAACAGCGGGTTTGTCATTTTATACCATTGTGGCTAGACTAACCCTTTAAAATCCTAATCAGCGGTATGGGTCACGTGCAGATATGTGATCTCACAATATATCATTATTAATACTTATTAGATTACAATCTCCGTGATAACGTGCGCTTCTTTACCTATGTTACAGATATTGTATTATGCGATCCTGGGCGTCAATCCTCGCTTTGAAAAGGAAACGTCAAGCTACATCCTGAATGCCCACAACCTGCCTCACGTCATTAACCCTGTAGAGGCAAGGCTTGGTAAGAACTCTTATTCTCAGTTTAGTAAATATTGGTTACATTAGGTAACATTTGATGAACCTGCCCTACTACCGTATATTGTTAACATGCAGTTAGCTTTGGCTTGGTTTACACATTCAGATTTTTTTAATGTGGTTTTTGAAGCCTAAAACAGTGTTTGGATTAAAAAAGTGGAGATTCACTCTTTCCTTTATACGTGTCTTCTGTTTATGATGCGTTCCTGGTTTTGGGTTCAAAAGCTGCATTAAAAAAAACCTGAAGTAGAAACCCAGCCTAAGACCTTGATCACACATCAGTGTTTTGATCAGTGATTTCCATCGGTGATTGTGATCCAAAACTAGAAGTAAAGCCTCCACAGACTTGAGGTAGAAGGGAAAGATCTGCTCCTGTTCTGTGTTTCTGCCCCGCACTTGGTTTTGGCTCACAATCACTGATGGAAATCACTGACCGAACACTGACATGTGAATAAGGCCTAATACATGGTTATGGAAATGACTACCTTTAGCAAAGAACACAGTCAATTAAAAATCTCTTTTTTAAACCAGACAAGGGCCGCAAGCTTTTTAATGGATGTCAATTTGAGTTTGTGTCTCGGATGTCTACTGTTTAATATACTTTTTTTTCCCCCCGAATTCAAAGGTTCCAGTGCCGCCTCTCTATACCCTGTCCTGAATTTTTTGCTGTATGTCCCAGAGTATTTCCATTCTCCCCTGTACATCCACGATAAAGATGGAAAGAGAGTGACCTCTAATGCATTTCACAGCCCCCGCTGGGGTGGTATCATGGTAAGTCCATAGTTAAGGTCTACCCACCCATCTAGGGTTATTACACGCTGTGGCTATTGGTATCTGCGAGCCGGCAGGGTTTCTCCTGCATGTGGAAGCCGGAGGGTGTAAACCAGGCCTGAAAATTAAATGTGAAACTGGCCCGCTGACATCAGCCTCAAGGCTCCAGAAATCTGAGATATTTGACATATCGGAGAGTTGGCGATTACCTTCGACTTGCTTTCCGTGACTGCAGGATTCAAATTTGTGAAATGTTCTTGTTTCAGCCCAGCAGATTTTTTCTCATAGAGAGATTGCTTCTGTTGGCCTACTACCTTATTTTCCCTGGACAATGCCGATTTATTTGTGAGCGGCCTCTGATCGCTGCTTCTGTAAGTGCAGGGAGGCTGAGGTAACGGGGGACAAGTAATGAATGTTATTAAAAGGCTTTACTATTAGAAACTGTTAATACTAATGGTGAGTGGTGGTCACTGCCACTATTAATGGGCATTGCCTGTGACTGGCAGCGTTAGCATCGGCACCCTTAAAGCACAACTAAGGCTGATGTTTTAATAGGCAGTGTTGTTATGGCACTAATGATGAACATCTGTATCTAGAAGTATTAATAGTAATAATAGGCACTGCCATACCTGGTCCTATCAATGCCCGCTACAGTGTGGCACAATTTAAAGAGATTGTGTCATCTGACACTTTGATGGCATATTGCTAGGATGTGTCAGATAGTTGCAGGTCCCACCTCTGAGACCTGTACCTATCTCTAAAACAGGCCCTCAAAAGTGAAGGAGGCACTCTACACCAATGCAGCATGCTCTCCATTGACGTCTATGGAAGTCCCATAGAAATGATTGGAGAGCACATCGCGCAAGCGCTGCCACAGTTCTATTGACTTAATACATTTTCTTGCCTTTTTTAAATGTAAAAATCCATTGAGCTAAACATTAAGGTCTAAAATGCAGCAAGCATCCCGCATTAGGATGTTGGTTTTTAATAGGCCGGGTGCCCAAGTTGTATTTATAAAAAAAATCAGGATTTGCAAATTCACCTCAATCCCACACAGTATCTGCTGATCTCTCCTAAAACCAAGTTTTAAATAAGTGATGGTTTTCTTTCTGTGCCAGACTTCGGTTTAAACTGGGAGAATTTACAGTATAATGTAGGAAACCTCATCAGATTTTTTAAAGTGTAACTATTGTTGAAATCTTTTTTCCCGTAAATCAGTAGTAAAAGCAGTAAAAATCTTATTACAGGAAAGTGCTTCTTTCTCGCCCAGTTTCCTTGGGGGACACAGAAGACCTTGGGTATAGCTCATCTCCCTAGGAGGCGTGACACTAAGTGAAAACTGTTAAGCCCCTCCTCCACAGCTATACCCTCAGCCTGGAGAGAGAGGCTGCCAGTTTTAGCTTAGTGTCCAAGGAGGCAAGACACTCCCTGCTACTGCAGGGCTGTTTTCTCCTTGTTTAAATTTTGATTTTTACTTTTTTCTTTTCTTTTTGTTCCAGATCATCAGGGACAACAGAGACGCACTAGACCTCTCTGTTTCTCCCGGGGTTGAGCTGCGCCAGTGCCGGTCATCCGCACTGCTGCCTCCCCCACAGAAGACAAGGTGGATCAGGGCAGCCCAGCTCCCCTACATCCCGCCAGCGCAAGGGTCGCCCGCACGCCAAGTCCCTCTTCCAGCGTCCTGCCACTACGGTGCCAGTAGCTGAAGGGGCGACCCTGCTGGAATGGACCGAGGGTGAAGACGACTATGGTGAGAGAGTGGCTTCTCCAGCCCTACGTCCCCCACCCCCCACCCTGGTCTCCTGCGTGCCTGACCCCCCATACTGGGCCTCTGGACCCTTCGGTCACTGCTGGACCTAGGCTGGCCCCTGGGGTGCTGCGGGGCGACATTCTACTCCTGCTCCCTCTCCTCCCTTCTGGCCCTCATGGGACGTTTTAGCAGCAGAATGCTGAGAATAGGCATTCACTTATCAGCGTCCCTCCTGGGAACGCTGTGCTCGCATCCTCACGGGCACCCAGTCTCAGGGTCCCCCCATCCCCTCACCGATGCGCTGCTCTGGACCGGGGGCTTTTTCCTGACGGCAGTGCTGCTTGGGTTTTTTACTTCCCGGCCTGCTCGGCCGCACCTCCGGCGCTTCTTCCCGGCCTGCTGGGCCGCACCTCCGAGCTGGGCCGCACTCCGGCACTCCTTCCCGGCCCCCGACTGTTCTGGCCTGCGGGGTAGACTCCCGCGGCCGGCATCTGGCTGAGCACGATGCTCCAACGATTCCGGCCGGCCGTCGGCGACTTCCGGTCGGCCGGGCGCCGCAAATTTTGGCCCAGGCTTCGGGCCTACTGGGCCGCATTCCGGCGCTCCACCCGGGCCCCTGACTTCCGGTCCGTGGGGTGGGCTTCCGCGGCCGGTTTGTCCGGGCAGTCCGCTCCGGTTTCCTGTGCGGCCCCGGTCAGCCGGGTGCCGCAGAAAATTTAGGCCCCGGCTTCACGGCCTGCTAGGCCGCAATCTTCCGGCCTCTGTTGAGGGGGCGGGAACTTCTCCGGGCGCGAATCCTTCCCGCCTGGAGGTTCCCCGCCCCCAGGGGATCACGGCGCCGCCTCCTCCTCCCTTCCAGGTTGGTTGGCTGTTAACCCTTCGGGTACCGGCGGCTCCCGATGGGCCTATATGGCTGGCGCCCCTCCCCCCTCTACTTCTATGCTGGGCACCTGTATGGTGGCACTTCTTTCTGCCTCAGTGAGGCTATTTTTTATTTAGAAATGCATAAAATGGTTAACTAATGGATATCTTGTGCGCTGCGCAGGACGCTGCAGCCTTATCTCGGTAGCGCCGCCTGTATGCGTGCTCCTTCCATGAGCGGCATTGTGTCGCACTCCCCGGCTGGTGCATGTTTCCCTTCTAAGTGGTTCTTGCCCTCTCCGGGATACAGCGCTGGCCAAGTGCATGCGCTCTCTTTTTTTCTGTAGGCAGAGTTCGTCACCCTCCAGCTATGGTGCCTGCCATGTGCAGACAACCCCTTCCTAGGCGGGATACTGCACTCTCTCGGGTTGCAGGCTTGCCTGGTGCATGACCCCCCGCTTAGGTGGAATACTGCACTCTCACCGAATACGGTGTTGGCCATGTGCACGAGAACTCTGCACTCATTGGATTCGCTGCAGGCCATGTGCACAACCCCCTTCCATAGGCGGAATGCTGCACTCATTGGATTCGTTGCCGGTCTTGTGCATGTCCTCCTTCCATAGGTGGAATCTGCACTCTCACCAGATACGGTGTTAGTCTGGTGCACGACCCCCTTCCATAGGGGAACGCTGCACTTTCACTGGATTCACTGCCGGCCATGTGCGTGATTCCTTTCCATAGGCGAAACGCTGCACTCACTGGATTTGATACCGGCCATGTGCATGACCCCCTTTCGTAGGCGGAATGCTGCACTCACTGGATTCGCTGACGGTCTTGTGCATGACCCCCTTCCATAGGCGGAATGCTGCACTCACTGGATTCGCTGCCGGTCTTGTGCATGACCCCCTTCCATAGGCGGAATGCTGCACTCACTGGATTCGCTGCCGGTCTTGTGCATGACCCCCTTCCATAGGCGGAATGCTGCACTCACTGGATTGCTGCCGGTCTTGTGCATGACCCCCTTCCAGGGGGGGAATGCTGCACTCACTGGATTCGCTGCCGGTCTTGTGCATGACCCCCTTCCTTAGGCGGAATACTGCACTTCATTGGTTATGGTGCTGGGCAGCCGGCCATGTGCATAACCCCCTTCCATAGGCGGTATGCTGCATTCTCATTGGATTCGCTGCCGGCCTTGGGCATGCCTTCGTCCCTCAAGCGCCATGCATACGCCCTCACTGACTGGGGTCGTTCTCTCGCTGGTAAGTTGCTGGCCGCGTGCATGACCCCCTTCCATGGTGGGATGCTTGCAACTCACTAAATCCACTGCCGGCCATATACATGTTCCCCCTTCCGTGGGCGGTGTACGGCACTCTTACTGGATTCGCTGCCGGCCATGGGCATGTCTCCTTTCCTCAGGCAACATACACACACTCTCACTGACTGTATTTGTTCTCTCGCCAGTGTGCTGCTGGCCAGGTGCCTGACCCCCATCCATGGCGGGGTGCTCGCATTCTCCCTGGTTGCAATACTGGCCATGGGCATGGCTCCCCCTTCTGGGCAGCATACTGCACTCTCACCAGATACGTTGCTGGCCTCTAAGATGGGTGGAATGCTTGCACTCCCATTGGATACGGTGCTGGCCTTGTGCGTGACCACCCCTCATTCCATGGGTGGACTTTTTGTGCGCTTACAGGACTCACAACTGTCCTTGTATATGCTGTGCTGGACTTGTACTTGTCCCCATTCATTGGCGGAGTAGTTGTACTCTCACAAAATTCGGTGTTTGGTGGATTATTGCACACTCACTTAATGCTAGGATTACCCTGTGCATGTCCACTTTTCACTAGGTGGACGTCCTGCTGGATGCGGTGTGGCCATGTGCATGGCCCTCTTCTGGGCGGAATATGGTATGTCTTACTTCTCTGAAGTAGGTGCTGGTCTTGGGCATCACCCCCTTGTGGGGCGGGCTTTGCACGCTTGCTGCCCGCAATGTTTGCCAAGTACATTGCCCTCTCTTCTGGGCGGACTGCTTGCGTTCCGTCGCATGCCATACTAGTCCTTTGTGTATGTCCCCCCTTCCGGTTGCACTTTGCACTTCCGTGGATTCTGTGGGACTCTGTGGCTGGCCCTCCTTGCTGTTTGACTATTTCGCAGTGGGCGGACGCTCTTGGGCACTCTGTGCGTTGTTGGGCCGTGTATGCCTTCTCCTTCCGTAGGTGGGTTGGCTTTCTCACTGCTTATGGGGCTGCTTGTACGTATGCCTCCATTCTTCCTGCGACTTGACGTTTTTCTCTTGGGATACGGTGATTGCCGCCGGCCTGGCATTCTTCTCTGAAGAGATCTTTCTGTTCACCTGGCCTGGACGGGCTCTATTGCTCTCTACTGCAGCGAGCTGGGTGGTATCCATTCTCTGTTCAGAGGGTATATTTGGTGTTTCCGTTGTGACGGTATCCACCATATTCGTTGGCCCTTCCGCCTGGGGAGTGTTTGTGGTTCCTAGATGTGTACCCATTAGTTAACCTGTGGCATTGCTTCCCAGCGCAAGCGGTCACATGGTCGAGAGTGCTGTCTCCAGCGTCCCTCGCAGTCTACGTTGGCTCTGGCGGGATTACGGTTCCCTCGCCTGTTGCCTTTCCTCCTCTTGGATGCGTTTTGGTTTGAGTCCTTCCTGTTGGCACCCTCCGTGCTTCAGTTTGTTTTGCTACCAGGTTCTAGCCGCTCTTTTCGAGCAGGTCGCCCAACTTCTCTTGGTTGCTCGATTACCCAGGTCTCAGGGACCTCCACTTTCGATTCGTTAGGGTATTCGCCTTCTGCGAATTGGTGAGCCGGACATCTCGGAGTAGCGGAGTTCTGCTTTTGAGCGGTCCTGTGGCTTCCCTGTTGCCCGCTCCTCCTTGCGGTTGGAGGCTGTCATCCGTCTTCTCGGCTATTTTTCTCTCGACGGCTCTGTTTTGGCTTCTCCGGGGTCAGTTTTACTCCGATGTGGCTTCTGCCCCGGCCAGGCTTCAGGGGCTGTTCCTTCACTGCCCTCCCCCCTGGGGAGACCATGGTTGTTCATATGGATGGTCCCGGTGTTCCTTATGACCTCGTACTGTCTCCATGGTTCACACTGGCTGTACTAGCTGTGTGCCTATTACCGGGTTTGCCGCATTCTGTCCTCCCGCTGGGTGCAGATTACTTTTACCATTCTGGGCGATGGTCCTACTTGGACTTTACCTTCTCGGTAACCTGGCGGGCCTACTTTCTTCTGTCAAGATTACCCTTCAGGCCCCCACACCGGGACTGTAGAACACCACCTTCTTGTGGTGGCTACAACGACAAGGACTTTAGCCTGACTTGTCCTGGAGTCTGTTGGATACTGGCCGGGTCCCTTTCGGTTCCTTCCGTTTGTCCATCTGCTCCCCCACTCCGCGTGGATTCGGGACGGCGTTGCTCGGGGGCCGACGGGACCAGTTTTCCCGACCTTTTTGCCCGTGTCACTGATTTGCGCTTACTCGCATTGGGTTTCCTCCCGTCTGCCCAGACGAGTCCAGCGAGCACACTAGTGTTAGCTCCCAGCCGTGCTTCGTCCAGGTTCTGTTGTCTGACTTAGGGTCTTCCCTGGGGTTCTTTAGGAAGCTGGTCATTCACCCAATTCTGCCTTTCTCTTCCCATGATTTGGTCTTCTCCAGTCTGGCCTGGACCTGCGACTGGGACTCTGTTACTTGAAGTGTCTGCGGTTTTTTGTTTGGACGTCTCCGACTCTTGTCGACGCTCGGTCTCTTGTTTCCAGGAGGTCCGCGCCAAGGTTAACGGCTCCTGGGTGCTTTCCTCCGCTTTAACCAAATGGCTATTGCTGTGGTTACTGCTCAAGGGCAGGGTTCTGTTTTTTTGGTGTCACCGTTCATTTCACCAGAGCGGTTGGTGCCTCCGGGGCCGGAGGCCTTGGGCTTCAGCCATGTCATTGTGCAGGGTGGCCACGGTCTTCCTTGCACTCTTTACCAGGTTCTCCTGAGTGCGTACTCTGGCTTCGGCGGCGGCTGCTGCCTTGGGCCGCCTGGTTTTTGCAGGCGGCATTTCCTTGCTGCCTTCGGGTGCTTCGCCTTGGTGCTGTGGTCCCTCCCCTCTTGGACTGCTTTTGAACGTCCCAAGGTCTTCTGTGTCCCCCAAGGAAACTGGGCGAGAAAACGAGATTTTTGTATTACTTACCAGTAAAATCTCTTTCTCGCTCTTTCCTTGGGGGACACAGCACCCACCCATTCTTTGGTTTTCTCTGCACGGTTTCCGAGTTGTTTTACCCGTTGGGTAGTTGGCTTGTTGGTTCCACTTTTGGACTTTGCCTTTTTTCACTACTTGGACACGCAACTGGCAGCCTCTCTCTCCAGGCTGAGGGTATAGCTGTGGAGGAGGGGCTTAACAGTTATTTCTTAGTGTCACGCCTCCTAGGGAGATGAGCTATACCCAAGGTCTTCTGTGTCCCCCAAGGAAAGAGCGAGAAAGAGATTTTACTGGTAAGTAATACAAAAATCTCGTTTTCTCCACATATCAGATGCCTTATCTCTTAGCTTCTCATGGCATTTCGCATTCACAATTTACTGGTAAAATTCCTTGAGAGAGATGAAGATGAATTATCCGTTCTCTGAGAGATTAGGTTACATAATCTAGAAAGTCCATAGAGAGGAGTAGGTAGGAACTGCATAAAGAGAAAGAAGCAGCTACACACACACACACACAGACACACACACAGACACAGACACACACACACACACAGACACACACACACACACACACAGACACACAGACACTGCTAAAGACTGTACTAAGATCTCTGTCTCGCCCGTATGTCCTCCATGCTGCAGCTTTTGAGGGTGTCCTATACAGAGATAGGAGAGCAAGATGTCACCTCCTCTCTGTGCTGTGCATGGGAGTCATCATTGCAGCTAGTCTACACCTACCCGCTCAGGGAAAACTAACATTTGGATATGGAGCCTGCAGAGGGGAAAACGTACACACGACCTGGAACGACATGTACGCTTCAAAGTCTTCTGCTTGATCAAAGTCATCCCTTATCCAAGGTGATAGTCCTATTGTTGGAACCCTATGGATCATGAGAAAGGGACCACATACTCCTCAGAGCCCCCTCAAATGAACAGAGTGGCAGGTCGAGCATGTGCACTGCCGCTCCATTCATCTCTGTGTCCGGAGACAGCTGAATACAGCACTTGGCCATTTCCAGAACTCCCATAGAGATTAATGCATCAGTAATTTACATGCTCGACCTGCCGCTCTGTTATTTTGAGGGGGCTCCGAGGGATACAGAGTAACTATTCTCGCGATCTGATCTAATAGTTATCACCTATCCTGTGGACTTTAAAAAAAAACTCTATAAAGGGAACCTGTCACCTAGAAAATGCTAATTGCCTGTAGCATGATTATAAAGGTGTCTGTGTCTTTTCTGTGCAATGCGGAAAAAGTCTGGAAAAAGACTTTTATTTAACTGGCCGCGCTATGTAAACGATAATCTTGAAGTCAAGGGGGCAGCGGCTTTCTCACCTGAAGTCAAGTGCGCCCCGCCCCCTTTCCCTCCACTTAGTGTTTGGTTAATATGATTTCCTTTACTACTGGATGCTTGAATGTAGTCTTGCGCTGTGTCCCTGCATGCCAGCTCCTGCACACTGTTCTACTCTGCTGGGAGGTAGTTTTCATAAGCTCATTTCTCAAGAGCCTGTGCATGCGCGAGACTACATTCAAGCAACCGACAGTGAAGGAATTGGAAATCCTATTAATCCAGCGCTAAGGGGAGGGAAAGGGGGAGGGGAGTGCTTGACTTCAGGCGAGAAAGCCGCTGCCCCCTTGACTTCAAGACTATCGTTTACATAGTGTGGCCAGTTGAATAAAAGTCTTTTTTCCAGACTTTTTCCGCATTGCACAGAAAAGACACAGACTCCTTTTATAATCATTCTGCTGGCGGTTTAATATGCATTTTCTAGGTGACAGGTTCCCTTTAAGATAACTTTTTGTTTAATTAAATAAAGTGAATTTCTGATGTCCCAATATATTTAATGTTGTGAATGGTTCCAGCCCCCCAACAACTATTGCACACCTCTGAAACCCAGTCAGAGGGTCCATTGCAGTGTGTAACAGTATGTATATGGTGCCCAGTTCCTAGACCGATTGCTTATATAGCACCAGTATATACTGCAGACTCTCTTACACACACTATGGAGCCAGGTAAGCTGTCTGTGTGTTTGGAGTATGGAAGGAAACTGGAGAACCCTGTGTAAATCCACGAGAACGTAGAAACTAGGGATCAACCGATATAGATTTTTTTAGAGCCGATAATCTGTGAACTTTCAGGCCGATAGCCGATAATTTATACCGATCATTTTATATCTCATAATATCTATTATATTAGTTGGTAGTCACTGAGGTGGTGGAAATGTGCATTTGGCACTAGTATATTATAAATGTAAATTATAAATTAATAAAGCCATTAGTTCGTGGTCAATTTATAATTTGCATTTATAATATACTAGTGCCAAATGCCAATTTCCACACCATCCTCCCCCCTCCTCACTGACTTTATTAACCCCCATAAGACTTCAGATCAGACCTTTGTTAACCCCTATCAGACCTCAGATGAATAAAATAAAAAAACTCCTCACCACTCCTGCGCCGCGGCTCCTCTTCATCTCCCCTTCACACTCCCCTGTCTCCTCTGGCCCGCGCTGCACTGTCACCTGACAGCGTGCAGCATCAGGTCAGTGCGTGCACTACGTCCTGACGCTGTACGAGGTCTGGACAGTGCAGCGCGGGCTCCATCAAAGAAGACCAGGAAGGGTGAGTATCGGAAGCGCTTGCTGCGTTTCTTCCCTGCTCCTGACACCCAATGTATACTAGTGCGTGCTTCCATAATGGAAGTGCTTACTAGTATTCGCTTTATTTGCATTATCGGTATATCGGGAAGGTTAGATACCGATAATGTACAAAATCCTGAATATCGGTACTTCCGATAATCGGTCGATCCCTAGATATCAGTACTTACGATAATCAGTCGATCCCAAGATATCGGTACTTACGATAATCGGTCGATCCCTAGTAGAAACTCTACGCAGATGTGACACTGGCAATCACTGAGCCACCATGCTGGGCGTACAATATCTGTACTGTACCTCTGTGTAGGGCCTCATGCACACGACCGTTGTTTTATTCCGTGTCCGTTGTGCCATTTTTTAGTTATTTTCTGAGGACCCATTGACTTTCAATGGGTCCGTTGAAAACTCGGCTAATGCACCGTTTGCCATCCGCGTCCGTGGTTCCAGTCCGTCAAAAAAATATAACCTGTCCTATTATTTTTGCGGAAAACGGTTTGCGGACCCATTCAAGTCAATGGGACAGCTAAAAAACGCGGAGGCACACAAGATTGTCCTCCGCGTCCGTTTTTTTCCTATCATTTGCATAGCAAACTTGACTTATTTTACTTTCCTTTTATGTCTGGTGGTCCTCCAAAAATAAAGGAAGACACACGGAAACAAAAACGGAACAACGGAACCCAATTTTGCAGAACGGAACACAACAACGGTCGTGTGCATGAGGCCCAAGATGCATCTTTTGTCTCCTGGATTTACAAATTTTGGGTTGACTGAGTCTCCACCAGGGGAAAGCTCACAAGGGCGCTGGGTCTGGAACCTTTTGTGCTGACCTGGATGTTTCACTGTATAATTCCTCTTCTTAAATCTCTCAAAATAAAGTGTCATTTCTTTCTAGGTGTATAATGTGGATTATGGAAATCCAGATGATTCGGAATTTCCTGTTCATGTTGATATTGATATGGTGAAAGTGATGGAGGTTTTCCTGACACAGCTGCGGTAAGCTGCACCTTATATGAATATACATTGTATTTATTTTCACTTCTTAACCCTTAGAGGACCCTGAGATTTTCAATTTTTGCGTTTTTCACTCGCCGCCTTCCCATAGTCCTAACTTTTTTATTTTTCCATTCACATAGCCTTATGAGGGCTTATTTTTTGCGGGACAAGTTACTTTCTAATGGCGCCATTTACGGTTGCATACCATATACTGGGAAGCGGAAAGAAAAATCCAAATGGGGTAGAATTGATACATTTTAAATATAATTTTTTTACACCGTACATTATGCGGTAAAATTGATATCTTCATTCTTCAGGTCAGTACAGTTATGATGCCACACTTGTATAATATTTCTTGCGTTTTAATACTGAAAATAAAACTTAAAACCTTTCAGAAAAAAAAAACAAAACATTGTAGCACCATATTCTGACCGCTATAACTTTTTTGTAGTTATGTGTACGGGGCTGTGAATTTTTTGTGGGGCGATCTGTACTTTTCAATGATACCAATTTGTGTGTGTGACTTTTTGATCACTTTTTGTAAAAAATAAAAAATAAAATTATTGGGGAGTTGAAGTGACAAAAAAATGTCTAATTAGCTGTTTTTATTTTTTTCCCGTTATAAAAGTGTACATAGCCTTTAAGAAAAAAATCTGTTAAAAGCATATTTTATCTTTCCATTGTGTGATATATTTTCATGCTTCTCCCAGGTTGCTCCTAGGCATATCAAAGGTTTGTGCGTCTGACAGCTATCAAATAGAAAATCCAGGGAATGAAGGACTGACTGACTGGGAACTGGATAAACTCCTGTGGACGAGAGCCGTGGAAAACATTGCTACAGTCACCACCACATTGACCTCTTTGGCTCAGCTTCTGGACCAGATTGGAAACATAGTGATCAATGATAACGTGGCTTCAGAAGTGAGTCCCTCCATTTTCTTAGGGTCACAGATAGAAGATCAGTTTTGTCTTTGAGGCTTATGATTCCCTATCGAGGGCAGCATAAAGTGAGGACAGAGATCTTCATTATAGTGGTGTGTCACTTATTAGTTTTCTTGCAATAATTCCCCTAAAATCACACTTTATTATTTGCAGTGCTTCCCAAATATGGAGCCTGTGTATTCTTGGCGGCAGGCTTCTCCTTCAGCTGATTGATGGCTTTCTCCCTATTACTGTGCGTAGGAGGAAAGCTGTCAATCAGCATCAGGTAGACGGGGGAAGCAGTCAGCTCATAAATATCAAGAGTTTTACATTGAGTGCATGTTTTTGAGACTACTTCTAAGTTTACTTTTCTTGCCCTTAAAGGGCATGGGTCCCCAGGTTTAGGATTCCCTTTAACTTCAGTTAAAGGGCATCTGTCAGCAGGTTTGTACCTATGAAACTGGCTGACCTGTTACCAGGGCTGTGGAGTCGGAGTCGGAGTCGAGGAGTCGGAGTCGGAGTCCATTTTGGGTACCTGGAGTCGGAGTCGGCAAAAAATGAACCGACTCCGACTCCGACTCCTACTAAATTTAAATTGGAATAAAAAAAAAAAAAAAGCAAGTTTAAATGTCCGAATTCATAAACAGTTATAATTAATGACTTCTCTACTGTAAGAATAAAGGCCAATGCATGCCTCATGTAACCGCAAAACAAACGCGTTCAGTGATGTGAAGAAGCATGCTTTTCATATGCTTCACTATATGGCACGCAATGCACAATTAGGAGTGGCAATACATATACTTTCCATTGTGTTGTGTTCTGATGTTACAGGGAACACAATGCCCATGGTTTACCTAGCCTCTCACTGATAAGGGATTAAGTAAATATGTGTTTTGCAGGACTAGAGACACTTGTATAAGTGAAGGGAATGGAGGGTCAATAGTTCAAGACTGAAGCTGTAAACCATTGGAAAAACTGCTGTCATTCAGCTAAGGCCCCATGCACACGGCCGTGTTTCACGGCCGTGTGCGGGCCGTGGAACCGCGGCCTGGATCCCTCCTGAGAGCAGGAGCGCACGGCGTCACTGGTTGCTATGACGCCGTGCGCTCCCTGCTGCCGGCACAGTACAGTAATACACTGGTATGATCTATACCAGTGTATTACTGTACTGTGCCGGCAGCAGGGAGCGCACGGCGTCATAGCAACCAGTGACGCCGTGCGCTCCTGCTCTCAGGAGGGATCCAGGCCGCGGTTCCACGGCCCGCACACGGCCGTGTGCATGGGGCCTAAGGCTATAAAACGTGTAAACTCAGAATGTTATCTTAAACTTTAAACATGACTATGGGATTCTTCTAGGGAAATCATGTTTTAAAATAAATGTCCCTTCCTGGATCCTCCCACTGCCCTGTCTTCAGCAGAAGATCAGCACACAAAGGAGAAGGTAGCAGCTTCTGCCCAACTACCTCTCTGTGCTAGAAGAGCTTAGAAGAACTTCTTTCTTTCCTTCAAGGAATGTATAAAATACATTTGCATATTAAATACAGAGGAGTCGGGGAGTCGGAGTCGGAGTCGGAAGTACAAAAAACTGAGGAGTCGGAGTCGGAGCATTTATCTACCGACTCCACAGCCCTGCCTGTTACATGTGCGCTTGGCAGCTGAAGACATCTGTGTTGGTCCCATGTTCCGCATTGCTGTTTTAATGTATGCAAATTAGCCTCTAGGAGTAAGGGGGGTGTTGCCATTACACCTAGAGGCTCCGCTCTCTTTGCAACTGCTGCGCCCTCACCACTTTGTCATGGTCAGGTGTGGTTATGTTTTTACTGCCTGGCCCTGTCAGTCAAAGTGGAGAGGGGTGGCAGTTGCAGTGAAACAGAGCCTCTAGGAGTAACGGCAACACCCCCGTTGCTCTTAGAGGTTCATTTGCATATATAGATAAAACATCATTTTTTCTCAGCAGTGGGGACACATATGAACATGGGACCAACACAGATGTCTTCAGCCGCCAAGGGCACATGTAACAGATCAGCCAGTGTCATAGGGACAAACCTGCTGACAGATGCCCTTTAAAGTCTTATAGCCTATTCCCATCCAGAGCTACATTTACAGTTCTGACAGTTCTTACCTGAATTTACACAGATGAGATACTTTAATTCTCTGCAATATACTGTCTGCCATTAATGGATTTTTAATTAATTTAGACTACTATAACGCCCATGTCTATACCTCCAAGAATGCCACTTGGCAGGACGTACTCTCTACAGACACTGAACCAGTGGGTTTGGTTGGGATATACGAGCTCAGTAAATGAACTGTTGATGAGATTGGGCTATTAAGACATATTAGACATTCTGTAATTCAGGAGAAGCTCAATATATGCAATTAAGTAATTTCATAATTATTCATCATTAGGTTAGATCTTGCCTAAGCGTAGAGGGTGTTCAAAGGCAAACCTTTAATAATACTAAATTGTCCTTCCTGACTGTAGTTGGGAAGGTAGGGTAGTTATTAACCTGTTAATTTGGTGTTCTTTTCTTTACAGCTGCTTTCACGTGTCATTTTTAGTGGGGTTTTGTTGTAGAAATGCCAGCTCCCCAGATACCAGCTGCACGTCTATGGGAAATATGAAATGCCAGTATGCCACACACACAAAGACACACAAATGTTTTTATTTTATTTATTTATTTATTTTTTTGCTTCTTAAAGCATGCTGTAGCTTTTGGTGATTTTTCAAGCACTTTGACATCACCTTCTCTATAGGGGAAAACGCCTTAAAGGAAAGATGAGATAGTGGCCCAGGTTTACTAATGTGCCTGCACCAAAAATAAAAAAATTGGTGCAATTTTGGAGCATCTAAGGTTTCTGAACTTTTTACCATCATGCTCAACAAGGGGTGAGGTGAAATGTTTTGTGTGAAAATCTGTCCAAGTGTAAGTTGGTATAGAGTCAGAGAAAAGTGTTTAAACCCTGCACCAGATTTATCATCCAGCCTGAGCCCCTGTGATAAATCTGGTGAAGGTTCAGATATCACATCTAGGCTTGCATCACTTACAGCAGGCATGCTCAACCTGCGTCTCTCCAGCTGTTGCAAACCTACAACTCCCAGCATGCCCGAACAGCCTACAGCAGGGCATTGTGGGAGTTGTAGTTTTACAACAGCTGGAGGTCTGGCCGCAGGTGGAGCATGCCTTCCTTACAGGATTAGTAAATCTGGGCCACTGTGTGCAAAAAGGCAAAAAAAAAAAAGCCACAAAGACCTTATCCTAACTTTTTTTTTTTTTTTTTAACATGGTAATAAATGGCAAAGCAAAGTTAATGTGTCTAATGACTGTAATAGTCCATTCACTACCCAGAACTTCTTTCTTATTAGAAGACAATGAGCAGGATAGACGATCAGTGGGGTCTGACACCCCGCACCCCCGCCAATTATCTGTTTAGCAATAGCTTTGGTTCTGGAAACAGACAGCTCCTTCTACTTTGGACTGAGCTTAGAAATACGAATGAGACTGTGAAAGGTTTCTTGTCCCAGCCTGTACAAGCGTTATTGAGACCTCTGCATAGGAACGGGTGACCAGGTTACTTCCTTTGACATTTTAACATTACAAATTGTGAGAAGGATGCGGGAGAACCATATGTTAGGTCTAACGCACAGGAAAAGCTGCAGCCAATGACCTGTGCAGCAGCCTGCATGTCACAAGCAGTGTATCCGTTCCGGCCACCGCACGGAAGGCAAGAATTGATTGGTTGACAGCAACTTTACATACACTGAAAAATATGCAGAGGTATAAGCCTAGACTTATACACCTAGAGTGGACAGCAGTGGCATCAGAAGCCATGGTTAACAGAGTTTTTTTTTTTTTTGTTTTTTTTTCTTTGTTTTTTTTTCTTCTTTCCCCCCCCTAATTACTAGAGTTGAGCGAACCAGAACTGTAAAGTTCGGGTTCGTACCGAACTTTAGGGTTTTTGGACCCGATCCCGAACATTTCAGTAAAAGTTCAGGTTCGGTGTTCAGCGCTTTCTTGGCGCTTTTTGAAAGGCTGCAGAGCAGCCACTCAACAAGCGGTTAACTGTCTGACCTTAGAAGCTTTCACAGCCATGCCTATTAATGGCATGGCTGTGATTGGCCAGTGTAACATGTGACCCAGCCTCTATATAAGCTGGAGTCACGTAGCGCTGCACGTCACTCTGCTGTGCTTAGTGTAGGGAGAGGATGCTGCTGGTTATTTCAGGGAGAGAATAGGAGAGACTCTTTTCTCAAAATCAGAATCTAACTCGGCGATCTACATACATTGTGTTTTGTGGATGCAGGGCACAATTTTTTTTATCCTGCCCTGAGCCCAGTGACCGAAAAAAATAACTTTTGGGACATTGAAAATCATTTTTTTTTTTTGGCAATATACAACATCTGGATTAGTCAGTGTGCAATTTAAGTTAGAAATACACCCATCATTTTCTGGGGTTTTAAAAACACACTTTTTTTTTTTGCCAAAACCACTATTTTCAGGCCTTGCAGCATCAGCACGTGTGAAATTACAGGCTTATATACTGCTGTCAAATTCAGTTGTTAAACACTCGTTTGGGCAAAAAAAAAAATTAGTTGGCAGCCTTTGATGCAGATGTCATTGTGAGATACACCCATAATACATTTGGATTAGATTCAGAGATTTGAAATACCGCCATTTGGTGCACCAATATTTAATTTAGGCCTACAGAAGTTCAGTCTGTGTGAGATACACCCTTTACATACAGGGGTTTGATTCAGGCATTTGAAATACAGCCATTTTGGGCAAATAAATATTTAATTCAGGCCTACAGTGGGTCAGGCAGTGTTAGATACACCCTGTATATACAGGGCTTATATTTTTTCATTAATAAAACACCCTTTTTGGGGCAAAATGCACAATATTTCAGGCCTTGCAGCATAAGCACGTTTGAAATTCCTGGGGTATATACTGCTGCCATATTGAGTTATTAAACAAACACCCGTTTGGGCAAAAAAAGTTTATTTGGCAGCCTTTGCTGCATATGTCATTGTGAGATACACCCTTAATACATTTGGGTTAGATTGAGAGATTTGAAATACCACCATTTGGTGCTCCAATATTTACTTCAGGCCTACAGCCCTGCCCCAGAAGTGGAAGAGATTGGGTGCACCGATTCCCAACCACTTATCTTTTAAGATGAGTACATGGAAGGACCATCGCAGCACGTCTCGGATGATGACGAAACACAGGTGCCAACTGCTGGGGCTTTCGAAAGTGTGCAGACCGACAAGGAAGGCAGAGGTGAAGACTGGGTGGAAGATGATGTGGAGGACGATGAGGTCCTCAACCCCACATGGAATCAAGGTCACGAGAGTGACCTATGTAGTTGGGAGGAAGAGGCGGTGGTCGCACAGAGCCACCAGCACAGCAGAAGAGGAAGAAGGGTGCAAAAGCGGAGCGGCCGTCCTCTAGACAGTACGCCTGCTACTGCCCACCGCAGCAAGGGACCAAGCACACCAAAGCCAGCTCCAAGGAGTTCCCTGGCGTGGCAGTTCTTCAGACTATGTGCTGACGACAAGACACGAGTGGTTTGCACGCTGTGCAATCAGCCTGAAGCGAGGCATAAACGTTCTTAACCAGGCATTTAAGTGCAAAGCACGAGCTGCAGTGGAGTAGACACCTCAAAAACCAAGAAAGGTCTCTGGCTCCTCCTGCTTCCTCTTCTGCTGCAGTCGCAGCCTCTTCATCCACCTCTGAAGTGACAGTGCCACCTGCCACCCCGCAAACAGGATCTGCCAGCAACACCAACACCTGGGTCACCAAGCATCTCCACAATGTCCCACGGAAGCGTTCAGCTCTCCATCTCCCAAACACTGGAGAAGAAAAGGAAGTACCCCCCTACCCACCCGCGATCCCTAGCCCTGAATGGCAGCATTTCTAAATTACTGGCCTTTGAAATGCTGTCATTCCGTCTGGTGGAGACGGATAGTTTTAAAGGCCTTATGGCAGTGGCTTTCCCACAGTACGTCATGCCCAGCCGCCACTACTTTTCAAGGCGAGCCATCCCTTCCCTTCACAACCAAGTAGGGGACAAAATCAGGTGTGCACTGCGCAACTCCATCTGTGGCAAGGTGCACCTGACTACGGATCCGTGGACCAGTAAGCACGGCCAGGGCCGTTATATCTCCATAACAGCACACTGGGTAAATACAATGTACAGCGCTGTGCTTGGTAAGCTGGGAGAAAGCCTCAGTGAAGGCAGAGAAGTTCACAGCAGCACTAACAGCTGATTGGTGGGGGGTCCCGGTGTCGGATTCACACGATCAGATAGTGAGGATTTATCCAGAGGATAGGTCATCAGTGTAAAAAGAAAAAACTAAAAAAATTCTCGGAAAACCCCTTTAATGATGGGACTTCATGTAGAATCTGTGATTTTTCACCAAATTGACAAAGTATCACAAGGACATGCCATCACTTTATGATCAACTAAGTCTGACCTCTGGGCCCTCCACCGATCCTGAGCATGAAGCGGCCTGCACAGCTGGCACTGGGGCACCATCGTTCTTCGGGTTGATGGGAGTCCCAGAAGTGAGAACTCCACTGATCATAAAGTGATGGCCTATCCTATAAAACAGAAATAACCCGTTAACTGTATCTAATGGTATCCTTGATCCCAAACTAACAAAATCTTCAAGTATATAGTATCAAGTAAATTTAACATGTGATTGCCATGTGTGTCTCTGCAGGTATACAACTCTGTGTCCTCCATTCAGATTGCACTGTCAGAACTGGAAGTTGGCAGGTTGGAGAATGCCTTCAAAGCAAGCAAAGAAGCCATTACATCTTCAGAGAAAGCTTTCTTCGACCCCTCATTGCTTCATCTTCTGTATTTTCCAGACGACCAGAAGTTTGCAGTTTATATCCCCCTTTTCTTGCCCATGGCTGTCCCCATATTGTTGTCTTTACTAAAGATTGCCAAGGATTACAAGCTAAGTAAGAAGGAGCCCAGCAAGACAGACTGAATGTTACAGTTCTTAGATATCATTCATTTGATTCCTCAAGTGAGGAGAGCACTGAGTTCTATTTATTATCTGAATGTATCATGAATATTGTAAATCCAGGGGAGAAAATCCGTCATGTGGGGGCGATGGAAGCTTGTGAACGGCTAATTACTAAGTATTGGGCAGTTTCACCTTTCATATGAAATCTGCCCAAGTGGGACTTGTCTTCATTTGTATCTTGCTTCTTTTGAGTCTGTCTTATTTTTGAAATATGGGAAATCTGCATCCAGTGTTTAAAGGGGTATTCTGGTTGTAACATGTTATCCTGTGGTTAGGGGACAACTATTAGATTGGTGGGTGTCCGACTGCTGGAACTCCGAATGATCATGAGAACGGGAACCCGTAGCCCATGAGGCCCCCGAAATGAAGAGTGGCAGGTCGGACATGTGCACTTACAAGATCCCCATTGTATGTATTAGACCTGTGATCGTCCAGGACTTGCAGCCACAAATTGGACCATGTTAAGGCTGTCTGAATGAGGCCTAGGAGTGCTAACAGCCTGCATGCTTAATCTTGCCGCAGTGTATTAAGGTGCACTTTAAAATTCAGATAAACTTTATTAAAACCTATTTTAAATGTGTTGGAAATAATTTTTGTAATGTACTTGAATTATTATTATATTTTTTTACTTTTCCTTGTGAAGTTCAGATGCCTTTTGTGCTTTACAATCCGTACACTCAGGTGCCTATTTCGCAGGGAAAAGTAAAAAAAAAAACAACAAAAGTTCAAGTACATTACAAAAATGATTTGTCTCATTTAGATTAGGTTTTAATAAAGTCTATCTGAAGTTTAGGTACACTTTAACTATTCCATGCCTTTTACCTGTGCTCATCACAGTGGTTCATAGGTTAGTGATGTAAAAGGAGTCATCTCAGGGAATAACTTGACTTGTGCTTTGGTTGAAATCACAATGTAAAGCAGTACATGTAAATATTAGTTCTGAACTTTAAATTAAATGGATTTTAAAGGGTATTTAAGGTTTTATTTTATTTTAATTTTTAAATGTGAAACACTCCACCTATCCCCAGAAAAGGTAATTGATATTAGATCGGTCCAGGTCCACATATTGGGCCCCCCTGCTGATCAGCTGTTTGTAGGGGCTGTGACACTCATACAGCCACTGTGGCCTCCTGCACCTTGACGTCTTAGTAGCAGAGGTGCACGATGTTGTCCCATTCAAGTGATTGATACGACTAATAGACAGCATGCAGGTAGATTGATAGGAGCACACACCCCGCTGCTGCACCTTCAGCTGATCAGTGGCAGTGGAAAGAGTCAGACCCCTACCGATCTGATACGGATGGCATAGGGCAAGGATCCTCAACCTGCGGCCCTCCAGCTGTTGCAAAACTACAACCTCCATCATGCCGGAAAGCTTACCACTATCAGGGCATGCCAGTAGTTGTAGTTTTGCAACAGCTGGAGAGTGGCAGGTTGGGTATCCCTGGCACAGGCCATCAATATTCTGATCCTTTAGTTGAATTGCAGTTTCTCTGAAGCGTTGCTAAATATCTTTCTTTTCACTACAAATTTTGTACATATCAGGCATATTTACAAAATTGTTATTTTTCAAAAACAGTGGTACATGAAGGTTCATTGTGTTTCTGTCAGAAAAGTTGGAACAGGCGCTTTGTAAAGGCTTTGATCATGCTGAACACCATGGGCCAGTTTCGTCATTATCACTGCGTGTCTGGGACTTTTTCAATGTCATGTGTGCATAATTTTTTGTGCAAGTGAGATTTTTCCACGGGCTCGCCACTTTCCTGAAAAGGAGGCATGGCAGGGCCGGCGGCCCCTCCACATTAATCATCTTCACCGCCAGTTTTCTGCCATAGAATAACACTGAAATATATGCCAGCCAGGAGCTGGCATATATTTTGGTTGAAGGGGTTCTGCAGTTTATTTAAACTGATGATCTATCCTCTGGATAGATCATCAGCATCTGACCGGCGGGGGTCTGACACCAGCAGCGCCGCGGTCTTCTCACAGTTTACCGCTGGCCCAGTGACGTCACTACTAGTATCAACTGGCCTGGGAGCTCCTAAGCTCTGTTCACTTGAATGGAGCTTAGGCCCGCCCAGGCCAGTTGATACTGGTCGTGACGTCACTGGGCCTGCGGTAAACGATGAGAAGGCCGCGGCTCTGCTGGAGCGCCGCTGCCTTCTCAAACTGCTGATCGGCGAGGTCCCGGGTGTCGGACCCCCGCCGATCAGATGCTGCTGATCTATCCAGAGGATAGATCATCAGTTTAAACAAACTGCAGAACCTCTTTAAGGCACATGGACTGCGGCAGTGCACTGGTTATCATCAGTGATGGTCAGTTCGCAGTGTTCGCCAGCGAACACATGCGGGTTGCCATCTTTAGTAAGGTTAGATTCACCCGTCCGTCGATGCACAGGTAAGCCCTTACCTGTTCCTGTGCCGCGAGCCGGTCTGAAATCAAATGCGGTCACCGGGAGCAGGCATTTCTGAGAACAGTAGCCGGGGGCCTTCATCGGGCTGTTCTCGGAACTGCCCCCTCCCGGTGACCGCATTTGATTTCAGACCAGCTCCTGGCACAGGCACAGGTAAGGGCTTACCTGTGCATCGCCGGACGGGTGAGTCTAACCTTACTAAAGATGGCAGCCCGCATGTGTTCGATGGCGAACTGACCATCACTGGTTATCACAGCCTGCCAAGTGCCATATTTCTCAATGATTTACACCAGACAACTGGCATAACTGCACTGATAAATATCCTCCAAAGCTTTCCTTCTGTACATAATAAAAGCCACTGCTCGAAGAGAGCTTGGTGCAAAGGAATTTATTCAGTTGCCATTGAACACAATAGAAGCTGTAAAATCTCTTTTGCACTGAGCTCCATCTAGTGCTGGCTGCAGGAAAATGCTGTAGATTGATGTTGGGCAGCTCCCTCTAACCCCCTCTTCTATAGCAGTCACATAGTCAGTGTCCATGGTAAGTACTAGAGCTGAGCGAATTTCATGTTATGAAATTCGTTCACTCTTTGTTTGGTGGTAAGGCATAACGTTATGCAGTCTGTCATAGAATTGCATTATGGTCCGTGGTAACGGAATCCATAACGCAATTCTGCTTTTACCACCAAACGAAGCGTGAACAAATTTCATAACAGGAAATTCGCTCATCTCTAGTAAGCACACCACAGAATCCAGCACTGGACTGTGATATAATGTGAATTCCAGAAGCAGAAGACTCAGCAGAAAGAACCAACTGTAACATTTCATCCAATGTTCTAGTAATATTACTTTTGTCATTTTGTCACATTTTTGGGGGCCATGAAGGTTCTCTACCCTACTCATCTAGGAGGAGGTGGCATTGACCCCTCTAATATGGTACTTGAGAAACGATAGCCATATAATGAAAGGACAATATGTAAAGCTTGAATATTGGGCTTTGTGTGTGAATCCTATTTGAGAAAACATGCCATATTTGTTCATAAATCACTTTATTAAAGGGGTTATCCCATGACTAATGTAAAAAAATGCAAAATCCGGCATCATATAGTTCAAGGAAGCCTCTTTCTAACAAAGCTAGAACCAGCCCTGTACCTCACATGGATCCTGAGGTCTCCACATTCATTGCTCTGTTGGATTTATATCTAGCTGGCAGCTCAAGGGGAGGGTCTTTTCTGCTGCAGCTCAGGGGGTGTGTCTCAGCTCTCCCTATCACAGTACAGGAGGTGTGTCTTTACTGCAGGAGGTAGTTGAAGGATGAAACTGAGCATGTGCGGCCATCTTAGTGATCCATACAAAAATAAGAAAAAGAACAGACAGTAGATAATATAAATATAAATTTTGTTGAATAACTCAGTGGCTATGCAAAATTTCTAATTAGATGCAATTACATAAGTATTCTTTCCTCCACTGGTCATGTCAAAACTGTTGGATAAAGCAGCGCTCCGAAGACTGAACGAAGCTGATTTTTTTATAAAAATGTATCTGTAGTCATTTATCTGTAGTAACATGGCCACTTATATCCAGTTTTGGAGGAAAAGACTTACAGTAATCCTGGACAGTTCCTTTAAATCCTTCAGTAGTAGATGCTGGAAACAAGAAGCAATTTACTGTTGTAGGGACACCAAGATGGATATTCTTATTGTATGGACACACAAAGGGGGCTATTACTGTTGTAAGGGACTCAAAGAGGGGCACTCCTACTGCATACATGCCAACATTTAGGCCACTTGCACACGTTGCAGATTTTTAGCACGGATTCCTGTGCAGAAAAACTGCAGCGTATTACAGTTCCGGCAAAGTGTATGAAATTACGCTAATCTCATGTACACTACAGATTTTTTCTGTGTTGAAATTGACCTGCCGAGCAGATTTCTCATTAAATTGCATGTCAATTATATTTGCGCTTGTAGCTGCGGATTTCACCCTTTTCAATAGAGCGAGATCTGCGGCAAAACTGTATCACACCAGAAACCACGGTTAGGCATTGCAGATTTAGGAGTGGACATACTGCAAAAACGCACATAAATCTGTATGGATGCAGGGGATCTTAAAGGGCATCTTTCAGCAGATTTGTACCTATGACACTGGCTGACCTGTCACATGAGCGCTTGGCAGCTGAAGACATCTGTGTTGGTCCCATGTTCATATGTGCCCGCATGGCTGAGAAAGATGATGTTTTATATATATGCAAATGAGCCTCTAGGAGCAACGGGGGCGTTACCATTACACCTAGAGGCTCTGTTCTCTTATTCAACTGCCTCATCGTCGGCACTTTGATTGACAGGGCGAGGTGTGGTGATGTTTTTACTGCCTGGTCCTGTCAATAAGTAGACTGGGTCAGCAATACATAGTGCAGCACAAAATACTGCCTTAGGAGAACTAGATACTGCCCCAGAAGCTGACCCTCTGTGGTGGCCGTCAGCAGCTGCACGTTCTGTCCTCCTCTAGTTGTCTCTAAGTAAGTGTTTGAGCCATCGGCAACTACGCCCCTGTTAAGGGAAATATAAATGTTTGATATTTAGGGCGATCTCAATAATTAATATTCATAAATAGATGTGAGTCGTCTAGAGATGACTCTGCCTATATATGCCTAAAATAAGAACTATGTTAGTCAGCTAATTGTCTAACTAACTACCTCTGTTGCCTATACACTCCACTGACGTCCGCTCTACCATGTGTGCCTCTCTTTATGCTCAAATCCCAAGAGTCCTCCCCCCTAGTCCCAAATGCTGAAGTAGGGGGGGATGGAGTTTGACCATGGGGCAGAGATGTGGAAACAGGTTTATGATGTCTCTGGTTAGAAAGCCCCCTGACAAACGGTGCCAGAGAGTCTGCCATCTCTTTGTCCTGAGGTGACCAGCAAACGGCCCATCCTACTGTTTAGGGCCTGAACAAAAGAGGACTAGATACTGATCAGCTGTTATCCTACAGGCTATCAGCACAAGTTTTTATCTAAACATGGGGGATGAACTGTTGATAAGAGTTGATAGGGAATTGAATCTATGGAATATTTAATACACTTCCCTCTACATTATGTATGTGTGTATATATATATATATATATATATATATATATATATAATCCATAGGAAAGGTCAGGCAGCACTCCCTTGACATGGAGTTATAGCTGTAAGGTGCCCGCGGTGGTCCCTCGATTTAGGACGAAAACAGCAAAGAAAGTCCACAGCACTCCTTGAAGTATAAAAAATGTGTAATTTTATTCACGCATGTCGAAATTTGACAACGTTTCGGTTATCTCACAGAACCTTTCTCAAGTCAGGTGAACATAAAGTGCATATGTGCAAGTATAAGTACATCATCACATTGTAACCAATCAATTCATCAACCAATACAAAACCAGTACACTCCCATATTTAAGGCATGTTACAATTCATTCATTAACTCCATGTGTGCACATAAAGACGGATCGCGGTGCTTCCTCATCATTTCAATATCGATCATGATTATTCATCATCATACTGAGTGAATAAAAGTGCATACAATAAAGTGCAAAGTGCAGTGTAAATCCTACATATTAAAATACCTTGCTGTGGATTCATGTGCTGGAACAGAAGGAGATGGCGTCTAAACTTCTATGGAGGCACGCCACTGCTCCGCGTCTATTCCTCCTCAGTACGCATGTGTCAATTCCTTCCCCACTGACGACGCAGTACATAACCATTGTGCGTCATCAGTAGGCGGAGACCCAGCGTCATGTCGTCAGATCCACTCCGTCAGCGCCTAACACGCGCGCACGAGTGTCAGTACGCTGCAGCAGTAATTCGGGACCAGTCACAGGTCTATTCCGCCATTTTTCATTAGGGCACTCATTTGGGCAATACCTTACGCCTCTTTCTCCTTCTATTACCACTTACCAACCAGCAAAGGTAAACGCCTGAACCATACTTTCAAAGTGGTCAAACTTTGAAAGTGTCCCCAAGTGCAGTCACAAAAACCATCAAGCGCTACAAAGAAACTGGCTCACATGCGGACCGCCCCAGGAAAGGAAGACCAAGAGTCACCTCTGCTGCGGAGGATAAGTTCATCCGAGTCACCAGCCTCAGAAATCGCAGGTTAACAGCAGCTCAGATTAGAGACCAGGTCAATGCCACACAGAGTTCTAGCAGCAGACACATCTCTAGAACAACTGTTAAGAGGAGACTGTGTGAATCAGGCCTTCATGGTAGAATATCTGCTAGGAAACCACTGCTAAGGACAGGCAAGAAGCAGAAGAGAACTTGTTTGGGCTAAAGAACACAAGGAATGGACATTAGACCAGTGGAAATCTGTGCTTTGGTCTGATGAGTCCAAATTTGAGATCTTTGGTTCCAACCACGTGTCTTTGTGTGACGCAGAAAAGGTGAACGGATGGACTCTACATGCCTGGTTCCCACCGTGAAGCATAGAGGAGAAGGTGTGATGGTGTGGGGGTGCTTTGCTGGTGACACTGTTGGGGATTTATTCAAAATTGAAGGTATACTGAACCAGCATGGCTACCACAGCATCTTGCAGCGGCATGCTATTCCATCCGGTTTGCGTTTAGTTGGACCATCATTTATTTTTCAACAGGACAATGACCCCAAACACACCTCCAGGCTGTGTAAGGGCTATTTGACCATGAAGGAGAGTGATGGGGTGCTGCGCCAGATGACCTGGCCTCCACAGTCACCGGACCTGAACCCAATCGAGATGGATTGGGGTGAGCTGGACCGCAGAGTGAAGGCAAAAGGGCCAACAAGTGCTAAGCATCTCTGAGAACTCCTTCAAGACTGTTGGAAGACCATTTCAGGTGACTACCTCTTGAAGCTCATCAAGAGAATGCCAAGAGTGTGCAAAGCAGTAATCAAAGCAAAAGGTGGCTACTTTGAAGAACCTAGAATATTACATATTTTCAGTTGTTTCACACTTTTTTGTTATGTATATAATTCCACATGTGTTAATTGCATGATTTTCCTATTTTATGACGTAAAGTCATGATTTTATTAAAGACACGGAGGCGAGTATTGCATCACTCTTTCTTTACTGAAATCCACAGCAGCAAAGAGTTAACATAAAAAATGAAGGACAACCCCAAACAAACCCTCCCACTATACAGTCCATAAATAGGTCCTCCTCCGTCATCTCTTCCTCTTTCTTTGATGTGGACCACTTGAATACTGGACCGAAACACCCTGTAACAGAACTCCAACCGGAAACCATGAACCGAGAAACTGGAACCCGAGCTCAACCGGAACAACGGCCAACAGGTCCCAAGAACTTCCTGGAACGCACACTAGACCCGCATCGGGAATCAACCTACGGAAAAGAAAAAACAGGATAATACAAGGTAACTCCTAGACCCAAAGTCTATTCCAAGCATGTGGGAAAAAACAAGCGTCAATCATAAAGAACGCAATAAATAATATAACACAATCCTCTGGTTATCATACATAAATAACATATAAGCAAGCAAAATAGGGAGGGAAAAGTAAAATAGGGTGGGCAATACTCGCCTCCGTGTCTTTAATAAAATCATGACTTTACGTCATAAAATAGGAAAATCATGCAATTTTATAACAAGACACGGAGGCTTCGTATTGCAAGTTTAAAGCGTCTAAATCACCGCAGAAAAAGCATGTGGAGGTGGCCTGAAATAAAACTCCCGAAACGTAGAAGCTCTAGACCAATCAGCTAAACGAAGAACATCCTCCAGACGCGCCCCTGCAATGGTCATGGAGGTAGCCGAAGCTCCCCTCACCGAGTGAGCCGTGAAAATTGACGTATCAACTCCAGCTAGGGAAAGGATCCACTTAACCCAACGGGATAAAGTGACGCTAGCAACCGGGAGAAAAGGCCTGCGGAACGAAATGAACAATTGCGGATTAGAAGGTCCACGTAAGGAAATCGTGCGGTTCAAGTACTCCTTCAAACATAGCACCGGGCAAAGGGCCTGATTGTCAGGAAAAGCCGGGTAAGACACCGCCCGAATATTAGTCTTCGTGCGGCGTGATATATTAAACAAGACACCGCCTGGAGTAAGGGACAGAGCATCGAAGTCTAAAGCCCGCACATCCGAAACCCTTTTGCAGGAGACTAAACACAGCAGGGTGACCAGCTTCGCCGAGAGTTGGCGTAGAGTTAAAGAAGAAATGAGGGGCCAGCTAGAGAAAAATTGAAGCACCAACGTAACGTCCCAAGAACTCGTGAACCGGGGTCTAGGAGGGCGAGATAAACGTGACCCTTTCAGGAGGCGACACACTAAAGGGTGTTGACCAGCCGGGCAACCAGCAAACCCTTCGTGTCGAGAGGATATGGCCGAACGGAAAAGGTTAATGGACCTATAAGCTTTACCCTCCTCATAAAGAGACGTCAAGAACTCCAGCATGTCAGTCACAGGAGCTGAAAGGGGATCCAGACTCCGCCCCACGCACCAGTCAGACCAACGTTACCAGGCTGACTGATAAGCGCGTCGGGTTCCGGGGGCCCACGCGTTCTCCAGGAGGGTACGAGCCGATCCCGATAAGCTTGCGACGCCCCAATGTTCCCTGAGATTCTGCACACCAGTTGGTGAAGAGAGCCGTCCGCCACCATCGGATGAAGTTGGTCCAGAGGTCCGCGAAGAAGATCTGGAAATGATGGAAGAAGACGGGGGTCCTCCACTAGAAGTTCCAGGAGTTGAGGGAACCAGGATTGGGCTTGCCAAAAGGGAACTATCAGCACTAAGTCTGCGAGTTGGCGATGGACCTGAGAAAGCACTCGCGGGATGAGCGCAAATGGGGGAAAAGCGTAAGCCAGTTGACCCGACCAATCCTGTAGAAGGGCGTCCACAGCCACCGACAGAGGATCCGGTCTCCAACTGTAGAAGTGCGGGAGCTGGGCGTTCCAACGTGAGGCAAAGAGATCCATAGAGAGAGGTCCCCAAATCGACATGATAGAGGAGAAAACCGCTGGATCTAATCTCCAATCGCTGAAGTCCGAAGAATGACGAGAACTCCAGTCCGCGAAAGTATTGTGTAGCCCTGGGATATATTCCGCGATCACCGTAAAGCCTTTGTCTAGGCAAAAGGACCAAAAATCCTTCGCCAGGTGGGTTAGGATTGATGAATGGGTGCCCCCCATGGCATTGACATAACGCACGGCCGACACATTGTCCATCCTGAGTCTGATACAAGCCGACACCCTGTCGCTGGTGAAGCTGCGGATGGCGAAGGAAACTGCTAACAACTCCAGAGCGTTTATGTGGAGATGGGACTCGTTGCCTGACCAGGGCCCTCCGGTGGAAACCCCATTGCAGTATGCACCCCAGCCGAGGAGACTGGCATCCGACTCCACGATCAGATCCGGCTGAGGACCCACGATGGCCTTGCCATTCCACGCGTCGAGGTTGGCGATCCACCACATGAGTTCGTCTCTCGTCTCGTGGTCCAGAGTCACCAAGTCGGCGTAGGACGCACCCGCCTGGAGATGGGCGATCTTCAGTCGTTGCAATGCTCGATAATGAAGAGGCGCTGGAAAAATCGCCTGGATGGAAGAGGACAGAAGACCGATAATGCGTGCCAGGTGACGCAGCGACATCTGAGGAAGCCTCAGGACGTGACGTAGTTCCTTGCGTATAGACCTGATTTTTGGTCCAGGAAGGCATAGGGTCTGCTCGCTTGAGTTCACCACAAAACCCATAAATTCCATCGACCTGGAAGGATGTAGGCAGGACTTCTCGGTGTTGATGACGAATCCAAGACCTGTGATAAGAGACATCGCAGCCTGTAGGTGAGTTAAAAGCTCCGATGGGGATTGAGCCATGAAGAGGATATCGTCCAGGTAAATCACAAGACGAATACCCTGCCTGCGAAGGCAAGCCACCACGGTCTCATCAATTTGGTGAAACACCAGGCGGCTGACGAGAGGCCAAACGGAAGACACGTGAATTGCCAGAGGAGGTCGTGCCAGCAGAATTGAAGGAGTGTTCTGGACTGAGGGGCCACAGGAACCGTCAGATAAGCGTCTTTCAGGTCCAACTTCACCATCCAGTCCCCTGGAAGCAAAAGGTCCCTGAGCAAGTGAATCCCTTCCATTTTGAAATGGCGGTAACACACAAACCTGTTCAGATTTCCGCAAATTGATTACCGGCCGGAATTGGCCCCCTTTCTTCTCCACCAAAAACATATTGCTGACCACCCCGAAGGAGTGAGGAGGCGCTTCCTCTATTGCTCCTTTGTCCAACAGGGAACGGAGCTCTCGGTCCATGCAAGATTGGGCGGTTTCTGACAGTACTAGTGGATGAGGATCTGGGAGCGACAGGTGAGATACCACAAGATCTATACGAAATCCCTGGACCGTGGTTAATATCCACGGATCGGAGGTTACCCGGTTCCAAGCGGGTAAAAAATGTCGGAGTCTGCCCCCGATACAAGGGTTGGAAGAAAGATATAGGTTTTGAGGACTTACCAAGTGGACGTCTTGAGCCAAGGTTGCCTCTGAATCCTCTGGAGCGAAATGGCTGACCCCTGGATGGGAAGAAGGTAGACTGTTGTCTCTGATCCTGGAACGATGGCCTTTGATTATAGGGACCTCGAGCGTTTCCACGCGTCTGGAAGTGGACACGGCCGGACAGTCGGCCCCTGAAACTGACGGCCCTATTAGAGACACGCCCGTGGAATACCTTACGCATGGAGCTCTGAGCTTTATCAAGCGCAGTAAAAGCTCCTACAAATTTACCTAAGTCCTTAATAAAACTATCGCCAAACAGGAGCCCCTGAGCCTCCTTGCCCGTCTCCGTCAGAGCCATGTTGTAGAGTTTGGGCTCAATCTTCATGAGCAATGCTTTCCTTCGTTCAATGGATAATGAGGAATTAACGTTTCCTATTAAACAAATGGCGCGTTGTGCCCAGCCACTGAGTTCTGCTGGGTCTATGGCCGTACCCTCAATTCTGGCAGTTTCAGCCAATTCTAATATTTTTGTCATGGGTCCCAGACTGTCCAAGAGCTTGTCTTGACAAGCCCAAAGAGCAGAGTCTAGGCCCTTGCGGGGGTTAAATCCCGACTTGGAAAGGAACTGGATCATCTTAGGATCCACATTGGGCGTGTCGCACACCTTATTCGGGATTAAGGGGCGGGGGCATTCAGCCTTCAATTTATTCCGGGTTTCTTTGGAAAGAGGTTTCTCACTCTACTCTCCAGATATTGTGCCACGTGTGGGATAGGCAACCATTCGGCCGACCTCGGATGGTGGAGGCTGTCTGGATCAAAAAGGGGGTGCCTTGCGGGTCAATCAGGGAACTAGATCCCGGGAGATTATCATCCGGACCCACACTGGAGGGGGGATGAAGCGGAGGGGAAAACCCTTCCAATTCGTCAGCCACCCGGACCCCTTCAAGGTCTACATCAGAGGCATAAGGACCCTTCACTAAAGACCTCCTCATCAGACTCAATTTCAGAGTCAGAGCTGAGTTCGGGACGAGCCCGAGCGGATTTCCAGGGGCGCGCTTTTTCCGCCTGGCGCGGGCAGGCTCTCTTACGTGACCTATGCACGTTGTCTTTTGATGGAGCTAAGCCATCATTGCAATCAATTCTGGAGGTAACCGGGGCAACAGCAACAGGCTGGGTGGGGGCAGTGTTTTGCGCTCTAAGCGCCTGGGAAATCGATTGAGAAATAATAGAAGAGACATTGCCCATGGCATTAGCTATTGCTGCAGATATAGATTGCTGTAGATCAACAGCATGGGAGTCAGTGTGAAGCGTATTTGAAACTGCAGGGAGCATGGCAGAATCAGTGGAGGGACCCTCTAGAGCGGGGTGCACAGAGGGGTATCGTTGGGCAGGGACATGCTAAAGGAGTTAGTCACTCCTGAGGAGAAAGAGCAAGATGGGACAAAACCTATCTAAGTTAAGGGCAGACAGGAGCAGGCACCGATGTCCAAGCCGTGAGGGAACAACGTGCCGACGGAAGAAGGTGCAGGGGGGGAGGAACCGACACGCCCCCCTACAACCAAACGAAACAAGGAAGTGCTCTGGATGGTTGCCGAGAAGATAAGTCCCGGCGCCGTACTGTATATGCGGGAGTACAAAGATGGCGCCCGAGACACACGTCAGCAAGCGTCCCGCCCCGCCCCCCCGCGACTGCCGCCGAAGTCCCGCGAGACACGAGACTTCGGGCGGCACGAAGCGCGAACGGCTAGCCGGACTGAAAATGGCGTCTGAAGTAAGAAGGGGAAGGGGGGGGATCGGGGGCACAGAGGGCACAATAAGAGGCGCAAGGATGCGAGCGGAACTTGCAGCAAGGGAAGGCAAAAACCTTGGTGGAATCAAACAATGACAAAATGAAAGTAATGATAATAACAGACCAACGGAATATCACAAAAACTCTGGTAACTACACAGGGAGTAGACCAAGTTAACGGATAAGCATTTAAATTAACAAATCCCAAAATGCTACAGGTTAGGAATAAATCTAATAGAAAACCGGAGAGGTACTTATCTGCTGTGGGCAGCAGCAAAGAAAGAGGAAGAGATGACGGAGGAGGACCTATTTATGGACTGTATAGTGGGAGGGTTTGTTTGGGGTTGTCCTTCATTTTTTATGTTAACTCTTTGCTGCTGTGGATTTCAGTAAAGAAAGAGTGATGCAATACAAAGCCTCCGTGTCTTGTTATAAAATTCATAGTTTTGATGCCTTCAATGTGAATCTACAATTTTCATAGTCATAAAAATAAAGAAAACTCTTTGAATGAGAAGGTGTGTCCAAACTTTTGGTCTGTACTGTGTATATATACACATACACATACATACATACACATATATGCACAATTCTACTACTTCCCTCTACAGGCCCACTTCATTATTCAGTGCTGAACCCAGTAGGGCACCTGCGGTCGCCGGGCAGGTACATAGGTAGCAGATGCTCCCAGTGTTAATTACCGCTGAGAGCATCAGATCGTTATCTACTTGAGCAGCAGAAGTTACGAGTGCTTAGGTGGCCCCCTGGGCATCGGCCCACTGGCAAATTTCCATGTAGAGTCTATGGCCAGTCCACTTCTGGGCATAACTGCTGTAAGGGGCTCAAAGGGAACATTACTACTGTATGGGTGCACAAACAGGGACGTAACTACTGAGTCATTTTCAGTGCGGGCCGCAGCGATATACACACACATATACACAGAGGGACCTGGTCTTGTCCTCAACAATGGCGGCTGCCTTCAGCGTGGACCTCTGATTCACTCAGCGTTGAGAATTAGGCTCCTTTGACAGTGGATGGCCTGAACAGCTACCAGCACCGATTGCTTGAGAATTAGGAGAGGAGGCTAGGGGAAAAAAAAGTTGGTATCTGCAGAGCGACGGCTACAGCCTGGTATTGGAGGATGCCGTTGTTGGAGGAAGTAACAGGTCCTTTTCAACCAATGCTTCAAGGGGTATTCCCATCTTGCTACTTCATCCTCAATTGCTGCCAGCTAGCTGGTAACTTCCTGCTTTTCTGCAGATAAGGCTGGGCGGGCTTAGGCAGCTAGAGTGAAGGCGGCCACGCCTCCTTATGACATCACACTGAGTCCTGCGTGCTCGTTCATGTGAAGAGTATGACTCATCAGTCTGCAGTGTCTGAGGGGAATGGTCACTCAGAGAGCCATGTGAAGTGAGCTCAGTGCACAGTAACATGTGGCTGTTCTGCACAGTTTTACACACAAAATCTCTGTCTGATCTTTTACAAACCCATTCTGTGCATCAAAAACTATAATTCCATATTATACATTAGCCCAAAAGCTTGACCAACCCCCACCCACCACTGATGCAGATTTGTTTCCATTACAGCTGTGCTCCAGTTGTGTATAAACCTTACACTATGTATCTTTATAGATGCATATACAGCTCAGCTACATGTGTCTTCTCCATTGTCTGAAAAGCTTCATATACAGCTCTGTTACATCTGTCTGTTTATCTCTTCAACCAGCACTGTGTCAGAACAGCTGCATATTCAGCTCTACTACATCTGTTTCTCTCTTCAACCAGCACTGTGTCAGAACAGCCGCATATTCAGCTCTACTACATCTGTTTCTCTCTTCAAACAGCACTGTATCAGAACAGCCGCATATTCAGCTCTACTACATCTGTTTCTCTCTTCAAACAGCACTGTATCAGAACAGCCGCATATTCAGCTCTACTACATCTGTTTCTCTCTTCAACCAGCACTGTGTCAGAACAGCCGCATATTCAGCTCTACTACATCTGTTTCTCTCTTCAAACAGCACTGTATCAGAACAGCCGCATATTCAGCTCTACTACATCTGTTTCTCTCTTCAAACAGCACTGTATCAGAACAGCCGCATATTCAGCTCTGCTACATCTGTTTCTCTCTTCAAACAGCACTGTATCAGAACAGCCGCATATTCAGCTCTACTACATCTGTTTCTCTCTTCAAACAGCACTGTATCAGAACAGCCGCATATTCAGCTCTGCTACATCTGTTTCTCTCTTCAAACAGCACTGTATCAGAACAGCCGCATATTCAGCTCTGCTACATCTGTTTCTCTCTTCAAACAGCACTGTATCAGAACAGCCGCATATTCAGCTCTGCTACATCTGTTTCTCTCTTCAAACAGCACTGTATCAGAACAGCCGCATATTCAGCTCTGCTACATCTGTTTCTTTCTTCAAACAGCACTGTATCAGAACAGCCGCATATTCAGCTCTACTACATCTGTTTCTCTCTTCAAACAGCACTGTATCAGAACAGCCGCATATTCAGCTCTACTAGATCTGTTTCTCTCTTCAAACTGCACTGTATCAGAACAGCCGTATATTCAGCTCTACTATGCCCCCCATCAGCCTCATATAGCCCCCATCAGCCTCATATAGCCCCCATCAGCCTCATATAGCCCCCATCAGCCTCATACAGCCCCCCATCAGCCTCATATGTCCCCTATCATCCTCATATGGCCCCCATCATCCTCATATGGCCCCCATCAGCCTCATATGGCCCCCATCAGCCTCATATAGCCCTCATCAGCCTCATATGCCCCCCATCAGCCTCATATAGCCCCCCATCAGCCTCATATAGCCCCCCCATCAGCCTCATATAGCCCCCATCAGCCTCATATAGTCCCCATCAGCCTCATATGTCCCCAATCAGCCTCATATGTCCCCCATCATCCTCATATAGCCCCCATCATCCTCATATGGCCCCCATCATCCTCATATGTCCCCCATCAGCCTCATATGTCCCCCATCATCCTCATATAGCCCCCATCATCCTCATATAGCCCCCATCATCCTCATATAGCCCCCATCAGCCTCATATAGCCCCCATCAGCCTCATACAGCCCCCCATCAGCCTCATATGTCCGCCATCAGCCTCATATAGCGCCCCCATCAGCCTCATATAGCCCCCCCATTAGCCTCATATAGCCCCCCCATTAGCCTCATATAGCCCCCCCATTAGCCTCATATAGCCCCCCATTAGCCTCATTTAGCCCTACCCCATTAGCCTCAATAGCCCCCCCATCAGCCTCATATAGCCCCCCATCATCATCCATCCGCCCCAAAAGTCAGTCCGTCTGCCCCCTCAAGTGCCTCCATCAGCCCCCAATCTCATATATAACATATACTCACCCCGCTGTCTCTCCCACGCCGTCCGCTCTCTGAGTCCTCTCTCCCTTCCACAAAGTAATCGGCCGCGCATGCGCAGATCTATTTTCATCTTTGCTGTGCTACAACGCGGCTCAAAGGAAAATAGATCTGCGCATGCGCGGACCGCCCGGCGACGTGCGCGTTCTTGATAATGAGTACAGCCGCCGCTAGATCACCAGGGAAGGAGTGCGCAAGCGCGGCCAATGGATGCGGCCGGCGAGCGGCAGCCGTATCCATGGGCAGCGCTTATAAACTAGTGATTTCTGATTTTGAATTTATAAAAGAATAGTAGTTTTTTTTTAATTAGTTGTATTTAGTAAAAAGTTTATTGGGGGTGTTAAAGGGGATATTAATTATTGATATTTATGCAAATCTCAATAATTAATATTCATAAGTAGGCGTAATCGTCTTGTGATGACTCCGCCTATTTATGCCTTAATGAACAACAATTTACTGCTGATTACCTTAGTCTAATCACCAACTACACTTACTGCATGCGCCTTACTGACTACCGCTAGTAATCACACGTTACACAATAGGTACAAATGACACAGTATTTATTAATCCTTACAGAATACACAAGTAATACAGTGCCAACAATATACTACCTCTACGGCAGCGATTCCTTGCAATTATAAAGGAATTATAGGTTTATAACTATATATATCTATAAACAGATGGATAGATATATATTGTTATAACAATGCACAATAATATAGATACACACACTAATACAATACACTAACACGGCACTGACTACACTAACACAGTCCCAAATCCACCCCAAGATCTAACTAGTATTAATGACCATACACATTCATACACGGTCGCCCACCCAAGCCTGACTATATACTATCCCTAAGGGGTAAAATCAGGGGTTATTACATAAACTGTGCGGCTGGGGTAAGCAGGACAGCCGCGGGGGTAGAGACACCGGGGAACAGGGGATGTTAATGCCGGGGGGGGGGGGGGGTATCAGGACCTGGGTCAGGGGAAGATGAGGGTCACCAGGGGTACAGGAGATGAGGGTATATTATAGGGGGCAGTAAGGTATGGGGGGAAATAAGGGATATAGGGCAGGGTAGATAGGATTCTATAGGGTTAGGAGGGTGTATAGGGGGGTAGATAGGGTATAGTAGGGTGGATTAGCGTTGGTGGTATAGGGGGGGTAGGTAGATAGTGTATAAGAGGGTGGATTAGCGTTGGTGGTATAGGGTGATACTTATGTTATCCTCTGCTCGTTGTCCAGGGGGGCTCGTTTCGTCCAGGGATGATCCTCTCTAATGCGGGTGTTGGACCGCTCTTCCTCAGCGTAGCGCTGCCGGACTATTTAAGTCCAGCAGCGCTCGCTCCCGAGGCCGCCCGTCCCGCGGCGCGCATGCGCGCCGCCGGCCCGAACACGTGGGCCGGCGCGGTGATATGACATCACCGCGCCGGCCCGCGCCTCCCAGAGCGCGCTTCTAGGCGGAGGATTCCTTTGATCCTCCGCCTGTAGTCCTCTGCATACCTTGCGGTGCGATAATTATCGCGCCGGAGGTATGCAGATAACAGAGGGAGGGATGTTTGTTTCCCTCTCTCTGTTATGTTAACTATCCCCAGCAGCTGGGGATAGTTAAATACCAAAAGGCATCGGATCTCTATTGATCCTATGCCTTTTGATGTCACCAGAGGCTGGACATGATTGTCCAGCCATCTGGTGACCTTCCTCATCCCCTGCAGGGATGCAGGAGGAGGGGGGGGGGGGTCACATTTTGTCTGATACTATATGTGTATGGATGCTTGGGGCACATCCATACACATATATATCTATATCCATATATATATATATATATATATATATACATATACCTAGTGAGGGGGGGGGGGGATCATATGTATATTCATTGATGTTTGGGGCACATCCATGAATATACACCTACACACAGGGCACAAACATTAAGTCCACCAATACATATATCTATACATATACACGGAGATGTAGGTCAAAAAGGGGCCTATATACATCTCCGTGCATATCTATAGATCCCACCTGGACGAGCCTATGGACAAGGGCTAATATATATGTATATATGTCAAGGCATATATACATATATATTTAAATATGACACTTCCCTCAACAATCCCCCTGTTGTCGGGAATACGACAATAAACATTTTGGGGGAAGGGTTGGGAGGCATTTGCCTCCTCAATCGTACCCTTGGTGACAGTTCAGGGAGGACTAAAGTAATCTGACTCTTAGGTACCTAGACATCACTCATCGTGTATAACATCTCCATCCTGCCTCTCATCAAAAGGTCTCCATCCACCGAATACACCATCTTCTTCTCCTTGGATAACTTTCTTGGTATCTTATGATCTTCAGGTGACAGCCACTCCCAACGTAGTTTATGCCTGACTCCGGAACGGCTTCACCCTTGCAGTCTTTTGATCACTCCACTCAGCGACCGTGTATGGTCTTTTCTTTCTCTTTGCCAGTGTTGCTTTCCCGGCGTCAGTCCCCCGCAATGTCAGTGCCAGTCCTTCGGTGTCAGTCACTCCCAATGATTCTGGAATGACTTTACCCTTATGTAGCACCTCCTTCTGGGGTACTGACGGCCGTAGGTTGGCCTTTTAACACAATTACGAATTATCTTGATTGAAGACTTAGTTGTTCGAGAGGTTCTCCCATGGACAGATACGTAGATATTTATAAGGCAGGACAGAATTTCTGGTGAGAGGTGATGTCATAGTACCTAAATTCTAACTGCGGGAAGGAACCCCGCACTACCACCATTCAGTCCAACCCTTACAAAAAGTCACCATTGTCGATGTTAAAGTGGCAAATGCTTTGGTAATGAGGGGCCTGACCCTAGGGAATCTACTCTTCCCCACTCACACAAACAGGTCCCATCCCTCCCAATACAGCCTAATTCAATTTAGTGTGTACCCATAGAGGCTCCAGCAACCTGGCCTATCTCTCTACACCTCCAAAGATGCCGGTAGTTAACAGACTTCCGTGTCATTGGGAAATGACTATAGGATGCAAGTGTGCGTTCAACCATAATGTAGTATGGCTGTCGCACAATTGCACCCAGAGCCTCCACGGGCACACAAGGAACTCACATGCTTATCATCAATATGAATCTATACACAGTATAACGGTTACAGGGTGGCCTAGGATACATCCCAAACCCTTATACGAAACTCTACTATATTACAACACATTATATATATATATATATATATATATATATAATGCTATGAGGTTACAGAATGTCCTTTGGATTTTCATCCCGATCCTCATAGGAAACAGTATGTCCATACAGTCTCTGGCTTCAGGACTTTGTTGGAGCTAAGTCCTGAGCCTCCTACGATTGAATTCATGAAGCTCTGTCTGGTTCTGGTTTAGTTGGTCCGCAAGTCTCTTGACCCTCCTGTAGATTAGACACAGTCCCGTGTACATGATGATTACCAGAACCAGAAGAACTATCACCGGGTGTATCAATAGATTAAAGAAGGATGTTGCCTTGGGACTGTAGCCGAACAGACTTTCCCACCAGGAAACTTTGGAGTCCTTGTCCAAGGCGGTAGTGATTGCCGTTATTTTGTTCTTGTCGTGGGTCAGTTGGATGGTGGCCCGTTTCTCAGTTTCTCGAAGATTCTGAAGTATTTCGTCTTCTTGGCTGAAGTCTAGTAGGAGGTGTTTGAGCTCTATCCCAAAACCAAGAGGAATCCTCTGGAGTCTCACCGGAACGTCAGGGCGGATGTCGAGTCTCTTCTCCGGGGTGATTGGTGTCCTTCCTTGTAGCTCTGCGACATCTAAACCTAGGACGGGACTAAGGGTGCAATACGCTCCAGGGAGGAGTTCTCCTCTCTCGGTGCAATTAGTTCCATAAATGGTGTAAGACATATTTTGCCTCTGGTACCAGCACCAATACCCTTGCCCCAAGTATTTAGGGGAGGAGGGCATTGGGCTGGCCTTCATCTCACAGGACCCCTCGGTGCTCCAGCACTGGTGTCTTAACACCCGATCCTGACCACCTTGACAGAGGATGGCATCCTCTTTCTTCCAGCATCCCTCTGTGTCTAACAGATAAGGATGGCCTCCCTCATAGGTTAGAACGCCCGAGGGGAGCTGTGGATGAAGCACCGTCTGGTTATTTATGACAATCCCTAGGTTAACTGCACTGTAACCCTGTCTAAGATGACCAGATACCGGAGCCAATGATGACGCAGTGCAAGTGAGATTCCTACAGCCGTGCCACTGTACTATCCACCAGTTGGTGTGATTGGCTGCAAAAGGAGATATAAGAGGACTTACCCGTTGGCGGAGGTTAAATGGAAAGTGGCCGCCGTACAATGATGATACAATATGTTTAAGGTTGCCTGAGAGTTCACTCTGGACTTGCGTACACGCCAGAGCGAGCTGAGCTCTATCCTGTTCTTCCAAGAGACCCACAACTAACCTTCTAAACTTCTCTCGTAAAGCAGAAGATAGAGAGGTAGTGGCATCTATGTGCGAATGCTGCAAACCCTCTAAGACGTGGTTTACATCAAGCTGGGTCTCGAATCCTTCTCCGGCGTGTCGCGCAACATCCCCAAGTTTACCTCTCAGGACTTCCATGTCCATAGTGTTCAGGGCGCCCACTCCCAATGCACCTCCGCCTAGTCCCATGGCTATCAGATCTCTTCTTCCCCTTTGATTCCTGTGTATGAGATCATCCTTTCTTACCTCTTGCCCCGCCTCTATCCAACCTCTTATCATGTCAATTTGGTTCCTCACAAACTCCCCACATCTGTGATCCCATTGGTCGACTCGGAAGTCATCTACGGAAATTCTCCAAGTAAATAGGACGAATTTTGTCCCCGTGATGATCTTCCATGGGGATGACAGTTGAGGAGCTATAGGATCTGCCAATTGATGGATAGGGGCGTTGCAAGAGTCTAAATGCATTTTTACAGGTTGGAGACCTGTTGCTTCATAGGGGATCCTCACCACGGTTACACAAACTTGCCCTCTACCTTTGAACGGATACCATTGGTCACTTTCTCCAACCTGTAGCACTAGTTTTCCTACGGGTTTGGATTTAGACAGATAGACCCATTGTGTAAAGGTCCAGCACCCTTCATCTACTGCCTCGCAAAAAGGCCATCTAAACGAACCATCTATATTGATGTCAAAGTTAATATCCCTGCCACTGGGGTCTTTCCAATCGGAAGACACATACCTCCCCCGGTATTCCTCATTCATAGGGGTACCGTCCATCCATACATCCACTGTAGGGGTATCCACTCCATTGCACACCAAATCCCATCTCCAGGGATTAGTGTCCAAGGTTACCATCTGGGTATCTTGTTCCCAGTGGGCATAGGTGATGAAATAATATCCAGTCACCTCCTGAACACACTTGTCTCTCATGATGGTGATCATAAAAGACCGTATGGATGGAGATCCCTTTAACTGAGCATACCTGAGATCCTTGGCATCTGTCCGTACTTTTAAAATGGTGGCTCGGTAAAAGCCTTCCAGTTTTACCGGACCACTCTGGTCATTCCATAGGACCTGGCCAGAGTTACTGCAGTTTAACTTTAGCATCATTATACTGGTTCGTATGTAATCTGTGGACACATGTCCCTGAACATAACTGGATTCCCTAGTGATAATCATCTGGGAATCTCTTAACATACAATAAGCTTTTAGGGTGCCCTTTATCGGAATGGGTCTGTCAAAATATGTCCTTACCCTCAGCCCATCTTGGCTATCCCTCCTTATGAAGGTAGCTTTAAGGATATACCAGCCACTATATTCTGCACCCGTGACATCCTCGGGGCTCAGAACCCCCTCCTTGGTACACAACACTGTGGTAGTGTTGGCTTCCACTTGTTTGTAAGGATGTAAGTGAGGGTCCCTAGACACCCATCTTAAGGAACTCATAGGAGTAGGGTCAGAGTCCCGAAAATGTCTGAATTCTTTGAGGCAGAGGGCATGTAAATCATGTTGTATGGCAGACACATTCTCCACAGGGGTATAATGTTGAATTACACCTTGGGCGAAACTCTCCCTCTGGAAACCATACAGATACCACTGTCCTGGTGTAAAGGAAAAGTTCTCGTATGGTTTCAGGATTTTGCCCTCCAAACATTCCACCATTAAAAGGCCGGGTTTATTCATAGATATGTCAGCCATATCATTATTAACTCCCAGGCCCTCCCCCGAAGAGGTTGAGCCTGCCATCATCATGCTTACCACCAGTGCCACAAGTTGGGGATATGCCATGTTCAGAGGATTTCTATATCTTTTCAGGCTAGTCGTAACCTTGGTGAGTCTCCCTCCCGTGATCTGTTAATTCAATGTGTATGTAATTAGTTTCATGGATCCACCCTCGACCCACCAAACCCCCCCTCCCCCGGTTACCCAACTGTGTGAGGGTTATGTTATTGTATTGGGGAGGCTCGGGTGGCCTTGGCCTGGTCGATATGGATCCATAAAACTCCCTGCCGCCTACGTGACTTTTTCTTGGTCGTCATCGGCCTTTGCACCTTTAGCATGGTGTCACCCATTACTTCAAGGACCTGATAGGGTCCTTCCCAGTTTGCATCCCAGGGGCCGGCCCGACGGAAGATTTTCACCATCACCAGCTCTCCTACAGAGGGCATTGGTGTTTCCCCCTGTAGATACGGTCTGTGTAGCCGTATTGCTGCATGAGGCAATAACTCCTTCAGGTTTAGTTGTACCTGTTGGAGAAATAGGTCTCTGGCGATGGCGTTCTTCACCGGTTCTGACACCAGGGGTTCATTGGGCAGGCATAGGGGCATTTTGCGTCCGGTCATTAGTTCGAACGGGGTGATACCGGTACTGGTAGCCTCGGTAGCTCGGATTCCCATTAGCACGGCTGGTAGAGAGGTTACCCATGAGGAACCTTTCTCCAGTAGTGCTTTAGAAAGTCGTGTTTTTATGGTCCGGTTCATCCGCTCCACGATGCCCGCAGACTGAGGGTGGTAAGGCACATGAAACCTTTGCTTTATGTCTAACAGACCACAAAGCGCTTTCATTACCTTACCCGTGAAATGGGTCCCTCTGTCTGACTCTATCAATCTGGGAATACCCCATCGTGACAGAACCTGTTCCCAGAGAACACGGGCAGTGGTTGTAGCCGAATCGTTAACCGTGGGGATGGCTTCTACCCACTTAGAGAAGACATCCACTACCACCAGTGCATAACGATAGTTACGACTTCCTGTTGGTAAAGGTCCTATAAAATCTATTTGTAGTGCGGACCACGGACCATCTGCAGGAGGAACTCGCTGCAACACCGGCTTCAGGGCTGACGCCCTTGGGTTAACCTGAGCACATACCAGGCACTGTTGTGTTACTTCCTCTACTGTGTTGGACATTCCCGGCCAGTATAATTTGTCTCTCAGGAGAGACAAGAGTTTATCCCGGCCCAGGTGTCCAAACAGTTGGTGGTTCAATCTGGTTAGCTCTGCTTGCAGATGCTGTGGAACCACGGGAAGAGGAAGTTGCTGTGTACCGGTATCGTAACACAGGATCCCTTGTTGTATTGACCAGGGATGCTGTGGAGATATGAGGTGTGTCATTAAAAAAGGATCTTTTGCTTGTTCCTCCTCAAATGACACCGGGCCTTTACTCAGGTGGGTACGAACTGCAATCTGGTAGGCCGGTAGCGGCTCAGTGTCTGTTTCCTGAGGGATCCCAGACACTGCCGCTAGTTTGGCCAATTCATCCGCCTTGTTGTTACCTAGCGTCAAAGGCTCATCCCCTTTCTGATGCGCAGGGATTTTTATGATGGCTGCTTCCGCCACGTGTGCCATGCCCCATTCCCAAAGTTCTTTCAGGACCGACAAATGCACCAGAGGTTTGTTTTGGCTATCCACAAATCCTCGTCTTTTCCATGTGTCCAGGTGCAGGGTGAGAGAACGAACTACATATGAACTGTCGCTATATATAGTTCGTTTCCCTGGGGGTTGAAGAAGCAAGGCTTCCTTGACCGCCTCCAGTTCCGCCCGTTGTGCCGACATGTGACCCGGTAACTTGACAAGATTCTGGGTACCTGTGGTCTCATCCAGCACAGCAAAACCTGTGACATAGGTCCCATCCATGAAAAATCGAGAGCCATCAACGAAGATGACTCTGTCTTCTGGATGTTTATCGGTCCTGAAAATTTGTGGCGCGTTGATATGCGCTGGTTGGCCACAGTCATGTTCGGTGCCAGTTAGGTTCAGTAACTGGGACAGAACATACTTGGCTTTGTGGTTCACCTGCAGACTCCGGCCACTGAGATCCATAATCCATCTCCCGAATCTCTGTTGGGAGACTCCAGAGAGTGTATCACGGAGCAGGAGGGCCAATGGAGAGTGTGGAGTCTGCAAAGTGAGGGGCCTGAAGCCTACAATATGCTCAGTGGTTTTGACGGCATAGTGTATGGCTGCCAGTTGTTTGGCACACTCATCGAACCCTCGTTCAAAAGGCGAAAGTAACCTGGAGAAGTATCCCAGCGGTCTAGTGTCATACCCTATCTGCTGTAGGAGGACCGCTGAGATAGACTCCGTCCCTACATGCGCCTGTATGGCTATTTCCCCTTCAGGATGGGGGGTAGCCAATACAGGGGCAGAGGAGAGGTCCCTTTTCAAAGTAGAAAAGGCCTCTTCCTGTGTATCAGACCAGCCTTTGATTGAAGGGTCTTCTCCTCTGAGGAGTTCATAGAGGGGTTTTGCTTTGGCAGCAAAATCCTCTATGAACTCCCTCATGAAATTAGCGACTCCCAGGAATTTTCTTAAATCCTGTAGAGTGCCCGGCCTAGGTAACTTTACCATGGCTTCCACTCTGGCTGCCATGATTCCTTTGGCTCCAAAAGAAATTTGGACTCCAAGAAAAGTCACCTCCGTTCTGGCCAAATTTGCCTTGTGGGGACTCAGCTTGAGTCCTGACTTGGCCAGGAGTCCCAATAGCTCTTTTAACAGAACCAAGTGTTCTTCTATGGTTTCTGTTTGTAAGAGCAGGTCATCTATGTATTGCAGAAGGCATTCTGGCCGTGAAAATACACTCAGAACGGCCGCCAATGCCTGGTGAAAATACGTGGGACTACTGTGAAATCCCTGGGGGAGTACACCGAACATGTACTGTTTGTCCCCTACTGTAAAGGCAAATTTGTACCTACAGTTTTCAGTGAGTTCAATTGAGAAGAACCCATTGGCAACATCTATGGTTGAGAATATGCGACTTTTGCCGCTTATTCTGGCCATGATGTCGGGAGTCTGTGCCACCACTGGAGCGGACATTGGGGTGTATTTGTTGAGGACCCGGAGATCTATGGTGAGCCTCCATGCATTGGTGTCCTTTTTCTTTACTGGCCAGAGGGCACCCCCCCCCCCCCCCCCTTGTTGGTGATCAAATCCGATCACCACACACTGAGGGCTGTTAGGATGCAAATCATGTTTTACATTGGTAATGGAAATTTCCGCACCAGTGTCAAGCATGATTTCGGCGTCCTGATTTTTGATTTTGGCTTTTATGTGGGGTCTCCCTGAAGAATCCAGTATGATAGGACATACTGGCGCCAGTTCTTTAGGGATCCCTGATCTTCAATCAATTTCTACCAGACTCCCAGTAGGTACCTGTGAGGTACATACTGCCACTTGTGGGTTCTTGTTATGGACCCTTAGTGTGGATTCCAGGGATTCCACACTCCTTACCGAACGCGCTGGGTCATTCACAACAGCCACACGTTTTGGTGTCTGGACCTGTGAATGTCCCAGATATTCCCCCACTGGTTTGGCATAATTAGGTTTCATCTTGAAACCGTTATTATTGCCCGTTCTCTCAGGATTTGTCCGGTTATTACGTGACCATTGTGGACAATTCCTCTTTATGTGCCCGTATTGTAAACATAGGAAGCATCGAATGCTTCCCATCCTTTCCAGTGGCGGGCGCCGTGGGGCGAATAGTTGAATTACCCTTTGTGTGCTGTACCCGATCATCTTGAGATATATCAGGTACAGGCGCACGCTCCGTCACTTTGACGAATTTCTTATTGAGCAGTGTATCCTGTCTGCACTGCTCAATAATCATAGCAGCATCCGTGAGGGATGGTTCCCTGGCTGCGCTCAACCGGATTGCAGTATCAAGGTATGGGAATTTCTCCACAAACATACGTATCATACCCTGTGGAATTCCGACGCCGTGATCCTTTGTAACCCTTCTATACATGGCTTCAAACCGACTACACATAGACAAAGGTTCGTCATGTATAGTGGGTTTGAACTTGGACAGGATATCTGGAGTGACGTCCCAATGGCCCGTTGCCAGTCTCATGAGTATGGAGAGACGTTCCTCCTTGTCATAAAACTGTCCATTCATGGGTTGTGTCCTCCCCGTTACCTCATACCTTTGGTTTAGGTGTGTAGGTAACCATAACTTGAATAACTCCATGCGATATTCGTGAGCCACTGAATACTTGTTACAGTGACCCTCGAAAATATCACATGAAGTAAACGGATCTACAATGGGATCATATTTTGGGATCTCCTTGCAAATCCGTAACAGGAAGTTTATCCTTTCCATACTGGAATGGTTAGGGTAAAAATCTTCCTGTTTTTCCTGGACGCGTTGGCGGATTGGAAGTGGTAAATGGCCAACCACTTTCCTCTCTCCAAACGTTGTCCTGTTCCTGGAATCGGTTGCTACCCCTATTCTCCCTGGGTGTTTGGGTAAAAGGTAGCGTCCGTTCCACATGTCCCCTGGTGTCTACTGCCTCGGGTGTTTGATCCGTGGAAGATATTGGCGCTGTCGCCGCTGTCTCCCCATGTGCCGTTCCCGAAACACAAACCTGTTTCGTGGGCACCATGCTGTTAGCACCAAGCCGTGACAGATTCGAGATGACCTGCTGCAAATCCGCAATGGTTTGCGTTTTTGCAGCCAGGTCCTCTCGAAGTTGAACAATCATGCTATCCATAGATACCGTATTGTTCCTGAACTGATTTATCTCAGTGTACAGTCTGAGCAGTTCCTTGTCCATGTCAGAGTAGAAACTCTCCTTGTCCGAGAGTCTAGACTCTAACACACAAATCTCCCTGCCCCTCTCGGCCGTACACTGGGACTTCTCTTGTAGTTGTGTTTGTAATGTGTGCAACTGTTTAATGTTCTCAACACAACAATTGCAGTGAAAGTTTGCCATGTTGGAAACTTCCTCTGCCTTTGTTGTGCTGTTAAGTGTTTCTAGATGTTCTGGCTTCCAAATGATATCCTCAAAGGTATGAACCAATTTGGCTAACATTTGGAGTCGTTTTTTTGAACACACTACGATTAATGCACAGTTTATCGTGAGCGTATGCCTGGTCCAATAAAGTGGACCATAGCAGCTCAGTGGATTTGTAAGTGGTGGGGATGATGGGGTTGTATGTGCTATGTTTGCTGAGGTGTTGCAGTGTGGTGAAGTTCATACTCACTTTTTGACGAGAGGCCATCTTCATTGGTGTCGTTGATACTGTGTTGCTGCGTGGAGGAGGTCCTTCAATATTCGGAACGCCTTCTCCCGACCAGCCAGACGACTTCTGTTTCAATGATGATGGTTCTCTCTTCAGTGGTGTATGTGATGACTTCTCTCCAGTTGGCGTGTAAGGGAATCAGAAAATATTAGTACACAAAGATCAGGAAAGATTTTAGATTCTCTGCTGTAGAGTTTGCTCTGTGCCTGGTTATGATCGAGAAAACCCGCTCTACCTGTTCGAACCTTCAGGCTATGGACGCTCAGAATCCACTGACCGCGTCCTTCCCACCTGATTAGTTCCCAGCGTAAGCGATTTTTCCTTTCCAAGACCAACCACAGATACAAATTCCCAGCAGTGGGCCTGGCTCGCCAATGTTAAAGGGGATATTAATTATTGATATTTATGCAAATCTCAATAATTAATATTCATAAGTAGGCGTAATCGTCTTGTGATGACTCCGCCTATTTATGCCTTTAATGAACAACAATTTACTGCTGATTACCTTAGTCTAATCACCAACTACACTTACTGCATGCGCCTTACTGACTACCGCTAGTAATCACACGTTACACAATAGATACAAATGACACAGTATTTATTAATCCTTACAGAATACACAAGTAATACAGTGCCAACAATATACTACCTCTACGGCAGCGATTCCTTGCAATTATAAAGGAATTATAGGTTTATTACTATATATATCTATAAACAGATGGATAGATATATATTGTTATAACAATGCACAATAATATAGATACACACACTAATACAATACACTAACACGGCACTGACTACACTAACGCAGTCCCAAATCCACCCCAAGATCTAACTAGTATTAATGACCATACACATTCATACACTTTAACGGTCGCCCACCCAAGCCTGACTATATACTATCCCTAAGGGGTAAAATCAGGGGTTATTACATAAACTGTGCGGCTGGGGTAAGCAGGACAGCCGCGGGGGTAGAGACACCGGGGAACAGGGGATGTTAATGCCGGGGGGGGGGGGGTATCAGGACCTGGGTCAGGGGAAGATGAGGGTCACCAGGGGTACAGGAGATGAGGGTATATTATAGGGGGCAGTAAGGTATGGGGGGAAATAAGGGATATAGGGCAGGGTAGATAGGATTCTATAGGGTTAGGAGGGTGTATAGGGGGTAGATAGGGTATAGTAGGGTGGATTAGCGTTGGTGGTATAGGGGGGGTAGGTAGATAGTGTATAAGAGGGTGGATTAGCGTTGGTGGTATAGGGTGATACTTATGTTATCCTCTGCTCGTTGTCCAGGGGGGCTCGTTTCGTCCAGGGATGATCCTCTCTAATGCGGGTGGTGGACCGGTCTTCCTCAGCGTAGCGCTGCCGGACTATTTAAGTCCAGCAGCGCTCGCTCCCGAGGCCGCCCGTCCCGCGGCACGCATGCGCGCCGCCAGCCCGAACACGTGGGCCGGCGCGGTGATATGACGTCACCGCGCCGGCCCGCGCCTCCCAGAGCGCGCTTCTAGGTGGAGGATTCCTTTGATCCTCCGCCTGTAGTCCTCTGCATACCTTGCGGTGCGATAGTTATCGCGCCGGAGGTATGCAGATAACAGAGGGAGGGATGTTTGTTTCCCTCTCTCTGTTATGTTAACTATCCCCAGCAGCTGTGGATAGTTAAATACCAAAAGGCATCGGATCTCTATTGATCCTATGCCTTTTGATGTCACCAGAGGCTGGACATGATTGTCCAGCCATCTGGTGACCTTCCTCATCCCCTGCAGGGATGCAGGAGGAGGGGGGGGGGGTCACATTTTGTCTGATACTATATGTGTATGGATGCTTGGGGCACATCCATACACATATATATATATCTATATCCATATATATATATATATATATATATATATACATATACCTAGTGAGGGGGGGGATCATATGTATATTCATTGATGTTTGGGGCACATCCATGAATATACACCTACACACAGGGCACAAACATTAAGTCCATCAATACATATATCTATACATATACACGGAGATGTAGGCCAAAAAGGGGCCTATATACATCTCCGTGCATATCTATAGATCCCACCTGGACGAGCCTATGGACAAGGGCTAATATATATGTATATATGTCAAGGCATATATACATATATATTTAAATATGACACTTCCCTCAACAGGGGGGGTGTAATTGAATGAGACATGATTATATAGATGGGAATACCCCTTTCATTTGTCCTGAAAAACTCTTTAGGCCTCTTTCACACGGGCGTCATGTTTTTGGCCCTGATAAGATGTGGGTGCGTCGTAGGAAAATGTGCGATTTTTCCGCGCGAGTGCGAAAAATCGGCATGTTTGGGTTAGGTGTTGTGTAGATTGTATTATTTTCCCTTATAACATGGTTATAAGGGAAAATAATAGCATTCTTAATACAGAATGCATAGTACAATAGGGCTGGAGGCGTTAATAAAATAAATAAAAATTTTTTTAACTCACCTTAATCCACTTGTTCGCGCAGCCAGACTTCTCGTCTGTCTTCAGGACCTGGGTAAAGGACCTGTGGTGATGTCACTGCACTCATCACATGATCCAGCACCATGGTGATGGATCATGTGATGGACCATGTGATGAGTGCAGTGACGTCACCACAGGTCCCTTTTCTCACAAATGAAGGCAGAAGAGAAGCCGGGCTGCGCGAACAAGTGGATTAAGGTGAGTTGAAATTTTTAACCCCTCCAACCCTATTGTACTATGCATTCTGTATTAAGAATGCTGTTATTTTCCCTTATAAACATGTTATAAGGGAAAATAATAATAATGATCGTGTCCCCATCCTGATTGTCTCCTAGCAACCATGCGTGAAAATCGCACAGCATCCGCGATTTTCACGCAGCCCCATTCACTTCTATGGGGCCTGCGTTGCGTGAAAAATGCACAATATAGAACATGCTGCAATTTTCACGCAACGCACAAGTGATGCGTGAAAATCACTGCTCATGTGCACAGCCCCATAGAAATGAATGGGTCCCGATTCAGTGCGGGTGCAATGCGTTGCCCGTGTGAAAGGGGCCTTTAGGGTGCCTACACACAAGTACGGATTTCAAATCTGAAAATCCTCAGTTTTTTATGTGGATTTTTGTCCATTACGTGTGTTACTTGCGTTTCTTGGCGCAGATTTGATACAGTTTTTCCACAGATCTCACTTTCATTGTGGAGGGTGAAATCTGCTCCAAAAATTGCACAAACAAGTGACATGCTGTGGATTTTTAAATCCGCACATCAGGTTAACTTCTGCATACACATTGCTGGAATTATATTAGGGCTCATCCACACGACCATATGTATTTTGTGGTCCGCAAAAAATATGGATTACGTCCTTGTGCATTCCGTATTTTGCGGAAAGGAACAGCTGGCCCTTCATAGAACAGTACTATTCTTGTCCGTAATGCGGACAATAATAGGACATGTTCTATTTTTTACGGAATGGACATACGGAAACGGAATGCACATGGAATAACTTCTGTTTTTTTTGCGGACCCATTGAAATAAATCCGCTAAAAAAACAAAAACGTACAGACACAGAAAGAAAATACGTTCATGGGCATGAGCCCTTGTGCTGCGGTTTTTCAGCAGGAAATTGTGCAGAAAGCCTTAGGCTACCTGCAAGACTCAGGAACGGACCATCAGATCAACTAAAGAAAAAAAATGGGGGTCATTTACAAAGGTGCACCTTGAGTAGTCATTGCACCAGGAGTAGAATCTACTTCAGCCTTTGACTGGAGTAGTTTTTACTCCTCTTTTATGGCTGTTTACATGTGGAAAGGACGGCACACAAACTCCCATGCAACAAAATATTGTCGCACTGGTTTAAAAAAAAAAAAGTCTCAAAAGGGCGTAGCGCTTGTCATAAATGACCCTCAGTATTTTAATTAAGTGAATCACAGCTATGTGGAGGTGTATTCTCCTCACAGCTTACCAAGCACAGCGCCGCCCATTGGATAGTGGCTGTGCTTGGTATTGCAACCCAGTCCGTTCACCGAGCTGCTCCTAGGCCATGTGATCAATGAATGTGATGTCTCTTGCCTAGGTTAAAGGGAACCTGTCACATGGATTTTGTGTATAGAGCTGAGGACATGGGTTGCTAGATGGCCGCTAGCACATCCGCAATACCCAGTGACTCATCTCAGGGACAGGACTCCTCTCAGGTTAATTTGCATATGTATCAAATCTTTTTTTAAACACAATGAGGCTCCATTCACACATTCCATACATTTCTATGTGGCCGCACGACGTGCGGCCCCAATCCGGAGTGCACATTGCCACTGTCCATGTTTTGCGGATCCGTGGATCCGCAAAACACCCACGGATGTGTGAATGGACCCTAAAAGCACACAGAGCTATGGGGACTGGGTATTGCGGATGTGCTAGCGGCCATCTTGCAACCCATGTCCTCAGCTCTATACACAAAATTCCGGTGACAGGTTCCCTTTAAGGCCACAGTGCTCACTGGAGTGCCATGGCCTCTTCAAACAGCTGATCGGCTCAAGTGTTGGGAGTGGGACAGATACTGATGACCTATCCTGAGGACAGACTATGGGGGAGATTTATAAAACTGGTGTAAAGTAGAACTGGCTCAGTTGCCCATAGCAACCAATCAGATTCCATCTTTCGGGAGGTGGAATCTGATTGGTTGCTAAGGGCAACTGAGCCAGTTCTAATTTCCACCAGTTTGATAAATCTCCCCCTATCAGTATTAACTCAGACAAGCTCTTTAATTAGGTGGTATATTTTTCTTTCTCACTTCTGAAAAACGCGGCATGCTGTAGCTGTTGGCATTTTTCTAGCTTTTTTCCAACACCTTCTTTGTCGGATGAAAAGAAAGAAAACGCTAGCGGTAAGACTCACAGGATGAGATTTATCAAGACCGGCGCTTTCTGTACGGTCAAGGTGCACAGGCCTCGTCGTATATATGGAGTATTCTCCTGCAGTCTGTGCGCCTAAAAAGGAATATACGATAGATTTCTGTCATTTGCACCAGAAAATTGGGTAAATGAAGATAAATTTGTTGTGGCTGCTGGCCACACCCCTCCTCTTAAGAAAAAGTGGAGAAGAAGGCGTAAAAATTACGATATTTTGACACAGGGAGATGTTAAATGTCCCCCACAGTGCCCAGATTTGCCAGCCCTAAAGATGGGGTAAGCTTAGACCGGCTGGCAGATTTTTATGCCAGAATTGTGGTGCAAAATTGCGCATTGTAAACTCTGCCCCTTTGTTGAGCATACAAAAAAAGCTATGGCAGCACAATATTTCACATACAAACAATAAAGAAACTGAGAAATAAGGATCATTCTAACTTAAAATGGTATTATACCCACTATAAATGAAAAAAATAGAAGCTCCTTGCGCACATTTTTAATCAAACGTGTGTCAGGCCCATCTACCAGGCGTCAAGGTGGCTGAGCATGTCAGAAAAAAAGGTTAAAACCTAGATAAGCCAAACTGCGCAACTTTGTAGAGAGATTTTTGGGGCAGACATCAGTAAATCTGGGCCACGGTGTGCAAAAGATGCCACAAAAGCTGCAGCATTTAGGCCCCTTTCACACGAGCAAGTATTCAGCGCGGGTGCAATGCATGATGCGATTCATTTCAATGGGTCTGTGTACATGAGAAAATCGCAGCATGTTCTATATTCTGCGTTTTTCATGGCCCCATAGAAATGAATGGGGATGCGTGAAAATCGCATCCACAAGCAAGTGCGGATGCGATGCGTTTTTCACTGATGGTTGCTAAGAGATGTTTGTAAACCTTCAGTCTTTTATAATGCGCGTGAAAAACGCATTAATGCGCATTGCACCCGCGCGATAAAAACTGAATGCAACCACAGGCAAAACTGAATGAACTTGCTTGCGAAATTGCGCATTTTTCACTGAACGCATCCACAATGCATACGGACCTAATCCGCTCACGCTCATCTGTAAGGGGCCTTATTTGTGTTTTTAAAAGTAAAAAAAAAAGCCTAATTTGTGTGTGAGAGAACCGCAGGGCTCGGGTACGTGGCCGTATGTTTGGTCCACATCCAAACAGCATTTTTAGTGGGTCGGATGCCGACCCATTCACTTCAATGGGGACATAAAAGATGCTGACAGCATTCTGTGTGCTGTCCACATCCGCATGTCCGTTCCGCCGCCCCGCAAAAAAGATAGAACATGTCCTATTCTTGTCCGTTTTGCGGACAAGGATGGGACGTTTTTACAGGTGTTAAATACTAAATGGTGGAATACACTAGGCTGAGATCCGTGTTCTGCGAATCTTTGTACCTGTGGTTCTGCTTGCACACTATAGGATAAAGCACCGGCCTCTCTCTGTCACGGAAGGTGTGCAGGAAACTAGAACACACAAAATGAATATACGACTGACTGGATCCAAAACTAAGGAACAAAAAGGGAGAGCCCTGCATCAGACCTGGCTCTCTCCCTGACTGCTCAGCCTATGCGAAAATCCCAATGGTAGATGATTGCATATCCTCGTACCTCGACTGTATAACACCTGAACACTCTATAATAGTGAGGGGACACGACCACCGGCTCCCTACACTGGATACGAAGGGAGTCAGGGTCACCTGGGATCCAGCAAACAGAAAAACACAAATGAATGAACAAAACTTATCTTGTAGAAGACTCAGAAGTAGGAACAGCATGCACACACTCCAGGAAGGAATATAAAGGAAGGAATATAAACCGCAAAGTGATGCACTATGGGAAAGGATTTAAAGGGATGCAATCAGTGCAACTACATGACAGCTGAGAGAGGCTAACGAGATGAGAAAATGAAAGCAAAACAAAGGAACCTCAACGAGGAGGTTCTAGACGTCTGTCAGAGCTTCTCAGATGTCTGGTGGTGACAGTACCCCTCCTTCTACGAGTGGACTCCGGACACTCAGAGCCCACCTTCTCAGGATGGGACCTATGGAAAGCCCTGATGAGACGAGTGGCCTTAATGTCCGTCACTGGGACCCACACCCTCTCCTCAGGACCATAACCCTCCCAATGAACGAGGTACTGGAGAGAACCGCGGACAACACGAGAATCCACAATCCTAGAGACCTGAAATTCAAGATTACCATCAACCACAATCGGAGGAGGAGGCAAAGACGAGGGTACAATGGGTTGGACATAAGGTTTTAATAAGGACTTATGAAAAACATTATGGATCTTCCAAGTCTGAGGAAGATCAAGACGGTAGGCAACAGGATTGATGACAAGATTTTGTAAGGCCCAATAAACTTAGGACCCAACTTCCAGGAGGGAACCTTCAATTTGATATTCTTAGTAGACAACCACACCAGATCACCAACATTCAGGTCCGGACCAGGCACACGTCTCTTATCCGCCACACGCTTATATCTCTCACTCATGCTCTTTAGATTATCCTGAATCTCTTGCCAAATAGATGACAAAGACGAGGAGAATCTGTCCTCATCAGGTAAACCAGAAGACCCCTCTCCAGAGAATGTCCCAAACTGCGGATAAAACCCATATGCACCAAAAAATGGTGACTTATCAGAGGACTCCTGACGACGGTTATTTAAAGCAAACTCAGCAAGGGACAAAAAGAACACCAATCCTCCTGATTCTCCACCACAAAACAGCGCAGATATGTCTCCAGATTCTGATTGACTCGCTCTGTCTGGCCATTCGACTGCGGGTGGAAAGCAGAAGAGAATGACAACCGAACCCCCAAGCGAGAACAGAAAGCCTTCCAGAATCTGGAAACAAACTGCGTGCCCCTATCAGAGACTATGTCTGAAGGAATACCATGCAATTTGACAATGTGATCAATAAATGCCTGCGCCAGCGTCTTAGCATTGGGCAAGCCAGGAAAAGGGATGAAATGCACCATTTTGCTAAAACGGTCCACCACCACCAGAATCACAGTCTTCCCCGAGGAACGAGGCAGGTCCGTAATGAAGTCCATGGACAGATGTGTCCAAGGACGGGAAGGAATGGGTAAGGGAAGGAGAGGACCTGATGGCCGTGAATGAGGGACTTTGGCACGAGCGCAGGTCTCGCAGGCTGCCACAAAACCCTCAACCGACTTACGAAGCGCCGGCCACCAGAATCTCCGAGCGATGAGATCCACTGTGGCTCTTGCCCCCGGGTGCCCAGCAAGGACAGTATCGTGGTGTACCTTAAAAATCTTGTGTCTTAAAGCGAGAGGCACAAACAACCTCCCAGGAGGACAAAGATCAGGAGCCTCTGACTGGGCTACCTGAACCTCTGCCTCCAATTCAGGATAAAGAGCAGAGACCACCACACCTTCAGCCAAAATGGGACCCGGGTCTTCAAAATTCCCACCTCCTGGAAAACAACGTGACAGGGCATCCGCCTTCACATTCTTAACCCCAGGGCGGAACGTGACAACAAAATTAAACCTTGAAAAGAACAAAGACCATCTGGCCTGTCTCGGGTTCAGACGCTTGGCTGACTCCAAGTAGGCCAGATTCTTATGGTCAGTAAACACGGTAATAGGGTGTCTGGCTCCCTCTAGCCAATGGCGCCATTCCTCAAAAGCCAACTTGATGGCCAACAACTCCCTATCTCCCACATCATAATTTCTCTCTGCGGAGGAGAGTTTCTTCGAGAAAAAGGCACACGGTCGCCATTTGGCAGGAGATGGACCCTGAGACAAGACCGCACCCACACCCACCTCAGAAGAATCAACCTCAACTATGAAGGGTAGAGAAATATCAGGTTGTACCAAGATGGGAGCGGAAGCAAAACTCTCCTTGATATTAGAAAAGGCCTTACGCGCCTCTACCGACCAGGAGGAAAAATCTACCCCCTTTCTAGTCATATCAGTGAGTGGTTTAACAACAGAGGAATAATTAAAAAAAAACTTCCTGTAATAATTGGCAAAGCCCAAAAAAACGCATCAGCGCCTTCTGATTCTCAGGAAGCTCCCACTCAAGCACAGCGCGGACCTTCTCGGGGTCCATGCGAAAACCAGACGCGGAGAGAAGAAATCCCAGAAATTGAATTTCTGGAACCGCAAACACACATTTCTCCAGTTTAGCGTACAATTTATTCTCCCGCAGGATGAGCAAGACCTGACGTAAGTGTTCCTTATGAGTTTTGAAATCAGGAGAAAAAATCAAAATGTCATCTAGATACACTAATACAAATTTCCCCATTAAATGATAAATAATGCTGTTCACAAAATGCTGAAAGACGGCTGGAGCATTCATCAAACCAAAAGGCATGACCAAATTCTCAAAATGGCCCTCAAGGGTATTGAAGGCCGTCTTCCATTCGTCTCCTTCTCTGACCCTGACCAGGTTGTATGCCCCTCTTGGATCCAACTTGGAAAAAACTTTAGCCCCAACAATCTGGTTAAACAGGTCCGGGATCAGAGGAAGCGGATAAGGGTCACGAATTGTAATACTGTTCAGTTCCCTGAAATCCAGACATGGTCTTAAAGAACCATCTTTTTTCTTAACAAAGAAAAAAACAGCGGCAACAGGTGACTTTGAGGGTCGTATGTGTCCCTTTCTCAGACTCTCAGAGATATAAGCACGCATAGCGACCCTTTCAGGTTGGGAGAGATTGTATAAACGAGATTTAGGCAGCTTGGCACCTGGGGTGAGATTAATAGGGAAATCGTACTCCCTGTGCGGGGGCAAGTCCTGAACTCCACTCTCAGAGAAGACATTCGAAAATTCAGAGAGAAAAGATGGTACAGTCTTAGTAGCAACCTCAGAAACAGATGTCGTGAGACAATTCTCTCTGCAAAAGTCACTCCAACCATTTATTTGCCTCGCTTGCCAATCAATGGTGGGGTTATGTTTAGTGAGCCAGGGTAGCCCCAACACTAGAGGAGTAGGCAACCCGCTAAGGACGAAACATGACACATCCTCAACATGAGCATCACTCACAATCAAACGGATATTGTGAACTATGCCCTTTAACGATTTCTGAGAAAGTGGAACGGAATCAATAGCAAAAACAGGTATGACCTTTCCCAAAGTGCATACCTGGAAACCATGAGTTATAGCAAATTGACAATGAGATTGACAGCTGCTCCACTATCTACAAAAATCTCACAAAAAAATGTTCTTGCTCTCTAGCGCCACCCTGGCAGGTAGGACAAAACGGGAACTACAAGCAAACGGAAAACCTTCAATTTCCGCATTAACCTTGCCAATAGTAACAGATGGAACGTTTTTAGAGGATTTTTTTCCTTTTTGTTACTTTATTACTCTCAAAAAACTGCCTGAATCTCCTAGAGGGACAAACATTTGCCAAATGATTTATACCCCCACAACAGAAACAAACCTTCCCATGAGGGCTGAATCCTCTATTGTCAGAGGTAATCAAACCCAGCTGCATGGGCTCTTGCTCAGAAGGGTTTGAGAGCGACTGAGACCCCTGTGCACTGAATGAGACCGCCGCACTGTCCTGGGACAGAGTATGACAGGGAGGAGTGATCTCTCCTCTCTCTCTAAGACGCCTGTCAATACAAACAGCCCGAGACATGGCAGAGTCCAAGGAGGTAGGTCTCTCATGAAAGGCAAATGCATCTTTCAATCCCTCTGAAAGACCATGGCAAAATTGACTTCGGAGTGCAGCATCATTCCAACCAGTATCAGTTGCCCATCTCCGAAATTCTGAGCAGTATATCTCTGCGGATTGTTTACCCTGGCATAACAGACGTAGTCTAGACTCAGCCAAAGCAATACGATCCGGATCATCACATATCTAACCCAGGGCTAAAAATAATTCATCCACTGAACGGAGGGGTCGTGCCCCCACCGGCAGCGAAAAGGCCCAGGACTGAGCGTTATCCCTGAGTAGCGATATGATGATCCCCACCCTCCGCTCCTCATCACCAGAGGAATGGGGAAGTAGTCGAAAATGGAGTTTGCAAGCCTCTCTAAAACAAACAAAATTCTCACTACCCCCGGAGAACGTATCCGGAAGCGAGATTTTAGGCTCAGAACAAACTCCATGAACGTAAGCAGGGTCACCTCAAACTGAGAGACAGTTTTTCGGAGATCTTCTACCTCCAGTGAAAGACCCTGCATGCGGTCAATCAAGGTTGAAACCGGATTCATGCTTAAGACGGTTTTGGCGGTTTATAATGTCACGGAAGGTGTGCAGGAAACTAGAACACACAAAATGAATATACGACTGACTGGATCCAAAACTAAGGAACAAAAAGGGAGAGCCCTGCATCAGACCTGGCTCTCTCCCTGACTGCTCAGCCTATGCGAAAATCCCAATGGTAGATGAACGCATATCCTCGTACCTCGACTGTATAACACCTGAACACCCTATAATAGTGAGGGGACATGACCACCGGCTCCCTACACTGGATACGGAGGGAGTCAGAGTCACCTGGGATCCAGCAAACAGAAAAACACAAATAAATGAACAAAACTTATCTTGTAGAAGACTCAGAAGTAGGAACAGCATGCACACACTCCAGGAAGGAATATAAACCGCAAAGTGATGCACTATGGGAAAGGATTTAAAGGGATGCAATCAGTGCAACTACATGACAGCTGAGAGAGGCTAACGAGATGAGAAAATTAAAGCAAAACAAAGGAACCTCAAGGAGGAGGTTCTAGACGTCTGTCAGAGCTTCTCAGATGTCTGGTGGTGACACTCTGGTGGCCAGGACCTTTGGAGTGCAGTACTTTTTCCTATAGTATGCAAGCACGACCACCGCTGATGTATTGCAGGGTGGTCTGTAGTGTTGATCGAGCACCAAAGTGATCGGGTGCTCGGGTTAAACACCTCGGGATGCCTGGGTGCTCTACCGAGCACAATGGAAGTCAATGGGAGAACCCGAGCATTAAACAAGGCACCCCCTGCTCTGAAGAGGGAAGGTGTCTGGTTCATAGGAAAAGGTCAGAAATTGATGGAAACACCACCGAAATGGTTTAGGAACAGCATGGGGAGGATGTCTGGCTGCATCTTGAAATCCCAGGTCGCTGCTGGGAACGATGTTGTCCTAGTAGTATGCCACTTTTACAGACTGACAATAATACACACAAAACCAAAGATAAAATCGATTTTAGAGGACAAATTGTTAGGAAACATTCTTTCTTGTATATTTACTTGTATGTAAAGTGCAAGTGCTGCCAAAATTTACAAGGAAGAGGCACTCCGATACAACCTGTATATCACATAAAGGAGAGCCTCATTCACATTGTGGTACAATTGTTTAGATAGTGGGAATCCTACACTCATAAAGCCTATGCACTAAGTGAAAGGGCTTCCAAACATTACTAGGAACCGGCACTCTAATACACCCTTTATTACACATAAAGGAGGGCATTATACACCCTTGTAAAATTATGATTGAAGGCCTGCTGGTGACCCTCAAAAATATTAGGAGCAAGGGCCTGCTGGTGACCCTCTAAAACATTAGGGGCGAGGGCCTGCTGCTGAGCTGACCGTCTAAAACATTAGGGGTGAGGGTCTGCTGCAGAGCTGACTCCCTAAAACATTAGGGGCGAGTGCCTGCTGCTGATCTGAGCATCGCAAACATTATGGGCGAGCGCCTGCCTCTGAGCTGACCATTAAAAAAATTATGGGTGAGTGCCTACTGCTTAGCTAACCATTGATAAGATTATGGGCGAGGGCCTGCTGGTGAGCTGACCCTCAAAAACATTATATGCGAGGGCCTGCTGGTGAGCTGACCCTCAAAAACATTATATGCGAGGGCCTGCTGGTGAGCTGACCCTCTAAAATATTGTAGGTGAGGGCCTGCTGGTGAGCTGACCCTTTAAAACATTATATGCGAGGGCCTGCAGGTGAGCTGACCATCTAAAAGATTGTAGGTGAGGGCCTGCAGGTGAGCTGACCGTCTAAAAGATTATAGGTGAGGGCCTGCAGGTGAGCTGACCCTCTACAACATTAGAAGCAAGGGCAGACTAATAGGTATGTTGATATGATGGAGGACGAGAAAAGGAAGATTGAACCATATACCCTTTTTTGTGGTGGAAGAGGTGCATGGGAATACAGTGTATTCAGTACATTATACAAAAAACATTTCAAGTGCCTTTATGTTCAGCCTCTGGTGAAGTAGAGAAGTCAGGGGCAATCCAGGCATTGTTCAATTTTGATAAGAGTCAATCTGTCAGCATTTTCAGTTGACAGGCGGATGCGCTTATCAGTTATTATGCCCCCAGCAGCACTAAATACCTGCTCTGACAAAACGCTGGCGGCAGGGCAGGCCAGCACCTCCAAGGCGTAGAGCGCCAGTTCATGCCACATATCCAGCTTGGACACCCAGTAGTTGTAAAGCACAGAGGGATCATTGAGGACGCTGACACGGTCTGCTATGTACTCCTTCACCATCTTCCAAAATTTTTCCCTCCTTGTGACACTAGGCCGCACATAAGGGGGAGTATAACGGGGCGCCGAAGGCGCACTCGGTCTCCCATCAGCAGCAGACCCGCTGCTTAGCTTCGGGAGCGAGGATCTGTGTTCGGCCTCGTTCTAAGGGCGGCTTTGCTAGCTGGGAGGCTCCCTGCTCCCAGGTCTGCCTTGAGCGCCGAGCTGATCACTTGATGCTCGACTTGCCTGTCTGTCAGTCATGTGACGCTGGCCACGTCACATGATCCTCACTCCCCACTATAAATACAGGCAACCTGCTGGCTACAGGTTGCCCGTGCTTTTGGTCCCTTAGGCTGTGTATTATTATTGTTATTTCGCTTACCTTTTGGATTTGACCCGTGATCTGCTTCCTGACACCTCTTCTCCCTGCTCCCTGAACCTTGACGCTACCTCTCGGATTTTGACCTCTGCTTGCTTTTGGATTTTGTCTTTGCCTCTTCTCTTGTACTGACGTGACCTCCCGGATTTTTACCCCGGCCCGCTCTCGGATCTGTCCTCCTGGACTGACCCCGGCTAGTTGACCCACCTCACCCTTCCGTTTTTGGTGGTACCTTGCTTGTTCCACCTCTCTGTCTGCTTGAGTGCTACCTCTCATTGGCTGTCGCCTAGTTGCGCCCCATCACCTAGGGCGGGTGGTGCAAGTAGGCAGGGACAGGGGACCGGGTGGCAGCTCAGGGGGTGCACCTCCGCTCTATCTTTATACCCGTGACGCTACCCTGTGACAGGTGAGGGTGCTGGCGGAGTGTCATGAAACTGTCCCATGCTTCGGAGAGTGTTGCTCTGTGTGTTCTCCGCGTCTCCCCTCCTCGGTTGCCCAAGGAACTACGTACTCTGCCGCCAGCGTTGTCAGCTGGAAATGTTTGGAGCAAAATTTCCACAAGGACCTTCTTTTATTGCACCATTTTGCTCGCCCTCTCCACCACAGTAATGAGAGATGAGAAGTTATGTAGCGGGGGTCGAGAAGGGTGAACAACCAGTAATCAGTGTTGTCCAAAATGTGTAAAACGCGTGGATCACAAAGTCATCCTTAATTGTGAGCAGCGAGCGTTTGAGTAGACACAGTGGGATAGTAAGGCTGATAATAGCGTTATCGCAGCTCACAATCTGTGTTGATTCCTCAAAGTTTCTTAAAACCTCACAGAGGTCAGACATCCATGCCCACTCCTTGCTTGTGAAGAGCGGAAGCTGACTGGAAAGGCGATGACCATGTTGTAGCTGGTATTCCACTTCTGCCCTCTGCTGCTCACAAAGTCTGGCCAACATATGAAACGTCGAGTTACAGCGCGTGCTCACCTCGCACAACAGTCGGTGAGCTGGCAATTGTAAGCGCTGCTGGACCGTTGACAGACCGGTGGAAGCTGCCGATGACTTGCGGAAATGGGCACACACGCTGCGCAGCGTCCCTGGCCGAAAGCACTTGTCCATGTGTCAGTGGTTAAGTTGACCTTCCCAGTAACTGCGTTGGTCAAGGCACGGGTGATGTTACGGGATACATGCTGGTGTAAGGTGGGGACGGCACACCGTGAAAAATAGTGGCGACTGTGTAATGAGGGATGGCCGCCGACATCAGGCTGCGGAAGGCCTCAGTGTCCACAAGCCTAGATGGCAACATTTCCAGGGCCAGTAATTTGGAAAGTTGTGCATTTAGTGCTATGGCCTGTGGGTGGATGGCTAGGTATTTGCGCTTGCGTTCAAATGGCTGGGGTAAGGACATTTGTACTCTGTGCTGGGACACTGAAGTGGATGTGGTCGCTGATGGTGCTTGTGAAGGTCCAGGTGCAGGTTGGGAGGCATCCAGCCCTGCGCCTTCGACAGGGGATTGGCCAGCACGTAACACAGGGGAAGAGGAGGCAGTGGTGTGCCCCGCAGACACAGATTCTGGATTCAGGCATTCGGCCCACCTACTACGGTGCTTTGATGCCATGTGGCGGATCGCGCTAGTGGTGGTAATGAGGTTGCTAGTGTTCATGCCCCTGCTCATTTTTGTATGGCACAGGTTACAAATTACAATTCTTTTGTCGTCCACTCTTTTCTCTAAAAAGTGCCAGACTGTGGAACACCTACCCCTTGACAAAGGAGATTTCCGCAAGGTTGTGCTCCGGGAAACAGTTGCAGGCCTGTTTGGTGTGGCCAGCCTTCTTTCTTTTGCCACTCCACTGCCTCTTCCAGCCTGTTGCGGTGCTGCGGATCCCTCCCCCTCTGTACTGCTGACCTCGCTCGGCTTGCCACCTTCCCAGGTTGGGTCAGTGACTTCATCGTCCACCACCTCCTCTTCCACTTCCTCACTCTGCTCATCCTCCTGACTTGTTGACCTAACAACAACCTCAGTTATTGACAACTGTGTCTCATCTTATCAACGTCTTGAGACACTAATTGCCGTTGACTTATTGGCAACTGTGTCTCATCATCATCCACCTCGTGAAACACTAATTGCCGTTCCCCACTGTCATCTTCTTGTGACTGGATGCTCAAGAGTTTGGGAATCGGCACAAGATCTCATATCCCTCTTCAAGCGGGCTTGTCGAGGGGCCCAAATGAAGGAATGGCGCTAAAAATAGCTCCTCGGAATATCTGAGTGTGGGATCACTTGTTTAGCAAGACTCTCCATGGTGGGAGGAAGGAAGATCAGGGTGAGGATTGTGTTGACCAGACTCTTGGCTAATGAGACTGGACTTGGTGCTTAACTGACTGGAAGCATTATCTTCTGCAATCCATCCGACCACCTGGTCGCACTGGTCTGACTTCGAGAGCATTGTCCTGTGCCACCCTGCAAACTGGGACATGAAGCTAGGTATCGTGGATGATTGTTTTTCTTGTGCTCTGGCAGCAGGCACAGTTTCAACGCGCCCAGGGCCACGGCCTCTGTGTGCACCATCAGCATCAGGGCCACGGCCTCTGTGTGCACCATCAGCATCACGGCCACTTCCCTGTCCCTTACTGCTCGCCTTCTTCATATTAAATGTTATATATGCTATAAAGTATGTCACACGTACAGTAGTGTAGGATTTGTAAGTGTATGCGCAAAAAAATAAAAAGGTTTTTGGCATGTGGAAACGTCACACAGGAGATATACCGCAGATAATGTCGCTGATGTCAGCATCGGCCAATATAAAATTACAGGGAATGTCACAGGTATTTTGGATGTGGAAACGTTACACGGGAGATGTACCCCAGGTAATGTCACTGTCCGCAGCGTACACCGTCTACGGAAAAAGTACACTGGATGTCACTGATATTTTTTGGATGTTGTGACATAGCAAGGGGTTTTGTTTGGGAAGGCAGGTATTTTCCTCCCAACATGGGTGGCTGGACCGATTTCCAGCCAGGTGAGACCGGAGCCGGAGTTTAAGTGCCTGTCCGGGTTTTGGCAGCACCTGGCTGTCCTTTAAATAGGCAGCTGGGCTCAGCAGCTGAGTCTCTGTTTTGGGATCTGAAGCAGGGTGCTGTGCTGGAAGGTTGAGAGCCACATGAGGGCTGCACGCTGGGAAACAGGCCCCTAAAGCCTGCCGTGGACTGCCGGGGATAAAACGGCTAGCAAGGTGACGTGTCTGTTCTATGGACTTTTCACTGTGTGAATTAACATCAAGACTGTAATGAGTAGTTTTCCTTTTGCCTTTTGTGTGAATAAACACTGACATTTTGATTTACAAACTTGTTTTGCCTCTCTACTGCGTTCGCTTACCCTGCCTTCCAGAGCAAATCCTCACAATGCACACGCGTTACATAGGAGATGTGGTGCAGCTAATGTCACTGTCCGCAGCGGACACCGTCTACGGGAAAAAGTACACTGGATGTCAGATATTTTTGGGATGTGCACACGTTACACAGGAGATGTAGCGCAGATAATGTCGCTGTCTGCAGCGGCCTAAGGGTACTTTCACACTAGCGTTTTTATTTTCCGGCACTGATTTCCGTCATAGGGGCTCAATACTGGAAAAGAACTGATCAGTTTTATCCCCATGCATTCTGAATGGAGAGCAATCAGTTCAGGATGCATCAGGATGTCTTCAGTTTAGTCTTTTTGACTCTTCAGGACGGAGATAATACCGCAGCATGCTGCGGTTTTATCTCCGTCAAAAAAACACTTGCCTGAATGCCGGATCCGGCATTTTTTTCCATAGGAATATATTAGTGCCGGATCCGTCCTTCCGGTCTGCACATGCGCAGACCTTTAAAAATGTGGGGGAAAAAAACTGGATCCGTTTTGCCGGATGACACCAGAAAAACGGATCCGGTATTGCAATGCATTTTTCAGACTAATTAGGATCCTGATCAGTCAGAAAAAATGACATGTGTTTGCATACAGTTTGCCTGATCAGGCAGTTCAGGCAACGGAATTGCCTTCCGGAATCAAACAACACAAGTGTGAAAGTACCCTAACTATTGTACGGATGCAGGATGCGCTAAAAATAGATATTGCTTTCACACACAACAGTCCTTAAAAGGACTTTTGGGTCTGTAAAGTTTTAGCAATTTAACCTGCGCTAAAAATATATATTGCTGCTGCCACACACAACAATAGTCCTTAAAAGGACTTTTGGGTCTCCTACAAGTTTTTAAACTACCCAATTTTTTTTTTTTAACTCCCTACACTATATTTCCCTTCTTCAGCACAGCTCTCCCTGACTAACACTTAGCTGAACACGTGTCATCGGGTGCTATATAGCACCCGATGACGCGTTCCGGCCAGCCAATCACTGTAATGCCAGTAACCAACATGGCTACGGCATTATAGTGAAGGGCAGTACTTACCTGCATGTTAAATGGCTGCGTAGCAGCCAACAAACGTGCGGGGAGAAGACACTAGCATTGCGCTCAAGCACATGCGGTATTCGGCCGAATACCGTCATGTGCCGAGCATCGAGCTGCTTGAGCCGAACTGGTGTTCGGCCGAGCGTGCTCGATCAACACTTGTGGTCTGTAACCATGGAAACAAGCAGTGTATAATGTAATAGAAAAATGAATCCAGCCAACAAAGGTAGCAATATGGACAATCACGATACATTAGTAAGTGCAGGGGCAGACTGGCCATAGACCCTATAGGGAAATTTCCCAGTGGGTCTAAGCACAGGGGGCAGCCAGAGTTCCCCTCATGGCCGCCGGCTGGATCCATAATGATCTGATGTTTTCAGCATTAGTTAATGTAGGAGCATCGGTTACTTATACCCCTGGGCGACATCCATAGGTGTCTTCCTTAACTCAACTGTATCATCATCCTCATGGCAGTGATATAGTTGAGTACTCTGAAGTGGTGTCACGCTTCAGTGTGGGAGGGAAACAGCACACCGAGCATAGGAGGGAAGGGGGGAACAGGGAATCAGGCCTGAGAACTAGGGAAGGAAAATGGATACCTCCTAGTGAAAACCCTAACCAAAATTCTGACTGACTACCAGTATAAACAGACCCCAAAGGTAGGTGAATTCATACACAGGAATACCTAGAGTCCTATCTAGCCTTATAAGACCCTGGTACTAATGGCAGGGACGAGACTACCTGTTCCTCCAAAATGAAGGACGGACAGGAGTCTCCCTCAGGCCTAATATAGACAATAGGGAAATGCAACTCACAGAACCCAAACAAAATACAAAAGGGAAAGGAAAGACTTAAAGGGGTTCTTCAGTTTGTTTAACCTCTTAAGGACATAGGGCGTACAGGTACGCCCTTGTGCCCTGGTACTTAAGGACACAGGGCGTACATGTACGCCCTGTGCATTTTCGATCACCGCCGCACGGCGGGCGGTGATCGGAACCCCGTGCCTGCTCAAATCATTGAGCAGGCACTTGGAGCAAATGCGCCGGGGGGTCCGGTGACCCCCCCATGTATGCGATCGCAGAAAACCGCAGGTCAATTCAGACCTGCGGTTTTCTGCGTTTCCGGGTTATTCGGGTCTCTGAAGTCCCGATAACCCGGAACAGGATGGTGATGGTGGTGTGATTTCACCCCACCAATCACCATCCAGCGATCCTGAGTGGTGATGGTGACATCACCACTCAGGATCGCTTTCTGATTGGTCTGTGGGCGGTCCGGCGGCAGATTCAAAAGAGGCAGGCGCTCCTCTCCTCCTCCTTTTGTGTTCCGGAGCCGGAGGAGAGAGGAGCTGCCTGCACGTGTCTGCTGCACCGATCTGCCAGGCCCGATCTGGACCCGATCTGTGCCCCCCAGGACCCCATCAGGTACATAGGGACAGCTAGGGAAAGTTTGGTTTAGGCAGGGAAAAAAAAAGGGAAAGTTAGTTTCTGAACTTTGATTGCATCACCCTAAGTTAGGGTGTCTGGGGTCCACAGCACAGCTGTGTGACCCTAGACCCCCCAGGGGTGCTGCCACTTGCCCCCCCACCCCCTGCCCCCCCCCCCACCTTTTTTGGGGTGCATTTTTTTTTTTTCCGTATACGCTGACTGTGGCCGGCACTTAGTGTCCGGCCACTGTTAGCGCATCGCACACCCCACCGCTGATCAACTTCGGACGGTTGATCAGCGGTTTTGAATTTATTTCCCCACATTTTTTGCCCTTTTTTTAGTTAGTTTATTTTATTTTTTTTCTGTTAGTTTTAGGGTGAGTTCGTGAACACCCGTGCCCCCACACACACGCACACAAAATAAAGAGTTACACACACGCACATATACACGCAGACACACACTCCCCTATGGCCCGCCGGACGTTCTCGGCCGAGGAGGCATACGCCCAGATTGCCTCTGACTCCGAGAGTCCCAGTGAGGATGAGGATGACCCCACATTCCTGTTGTCATCCGCATCCTCCTCATCATCTAGCGATGATGATGAGCCCCCAAGGCGGCGGAGACGCCGCCAGGCGGAGCAAGGGGACCGCCATGTTAGGGACCCTGTGGCCCACACTAGTACGAGCAGCTCTGGGGCTCGTACTGGTTTCCCGGCCCACCAGTTAAATCCACCGGAGCCCCCTGCCGGTGAACTTGTCTGGTGTAGCCCAGAGCGATACGAGCCTGTGATTCCTGATTTTGTAGGCCAATCAGGAATCCAGATTTCCACAGTGGGCTACACTGAATATGACTTTTTTTGTCATTTTTTCAGTGACCCACTGGTAAATCTGATGGTGGAGCAGACGAATCTGTACGCCCAACAGTTCGTCGCTCAACACCCGGGCTCCTTTTTGGCCAGGCCCGGTGGCTGGACGCCGGTCAGTGCAGCCGAAATGAGGATATTTTGGGGCCTCGTGCTGCATATGGGCCTGGTCAAAAAACCCAGTGTCAGGCTGTACTGGAGTGGGGACGTCCTATACCAGGCCCCACTTTACAGTACAGTTATGACACGCTCCCGGTTTGAGGCCATCCGGAAATGTCTGCATTATTCCGATAATGCAGCATGTCCCCCCCGAGGTGATCCTGCCCATGACCGTCTGTACAAGATACGGCCGGTCATCGATCACTTTGGGGCCAAATTCATGGAGGCCTATGTACCTGGAAGAGAGGTCGCGGTTGATGAGTCTCTCATTGCGTTCAAGGGGAGACTCATTTTCCGCCAGTATGTGCCCTCCAAGCGGGCGAGGTATGGCGTGAAGCTATACAAAATTTGTGAGAGTACCTCAGGGTACACTTACAAATTTCGTGTATACGAGGGGCGAGATTCCCGGATTCAACCCCCAGAATGTCCCCCCACTCTGGGTGTTACCGGGAAACTTGTGTGGGACCTTATGTACCCACTGCTGGATAAGGGTTACCACCTTTACGTGGATAACTTTTATACCAGTATCCCCTTGTTCCAGTCCCTTGCCGCCAGATCCACGTCCGCTTGTGGGACCGTGCGGAAAAATCAACGCGGCCTCCCTGCCCACCCCCTCCAGGTACCTATCCCCAGGGGTGAGACCCGTGCCCTTACCACTGGAAACCTGTTGCTGGTCAGGTATAAGGACAAGAGGGATGTCCTTATGCTGTCCACAATTCATGGTAACGGCATCACCCCTGTCCCTGTGCGAGGTACCGCGGCAACGGTCCTCAAGCCCGATTGTATCGTCGCTTACAATCGGTATATGGGAGGAGTTGATCTCCTTGATCAAGTCCTCAAGCCATATAACGCCATGCGCAAAACCCAGGCATGGTACAAAAAAGTTGCGGTCTACTTGGTGCAGGTTGCCATGTACAACTCTTTTGTACTATCCCGAAGCGCTGGCAGCACAGGGACATTCCTCCAGTTCTATGAGGCAGTCCTCAAGGCCCTGATCTTTTCGGACCGGGAAAGAGCAGGCCGGAGTACCTCGGGAACTGTAGGTGCCCGGATCGTCCCTGGCCAACACTTTCCAGGTGTGGTCCCCCATACTGGAAAGAAGGGACGAACCCAAAAAAAGTGCAGAGTGTGTCGCAGGAGGGGGATACGGAAGGACACGACTACTCAGTGCGACACTTGCCCCGATCATCCGGGCCTCTGCATTGACGGTTGCTTCAGGGAGTATCACACTTCCATGGAGTACTAAATTTATATCCCAATTTAGCACTGACATCGGATAAAAAAAAATGGTTCTCAGACTTGAGACACCCAAAAAAACTAAAATAATTTATTAAAAGTAGACATAGGTATTGCCGCGTCGGTAATAATCTCCTCTATAAAAATGCCCCATGACCTAACCCCCCAGATTAACACGGTCCAGAAAAAAAAAAAAAGGTGCAAAAAAAGTTTTTTTTTGTCACCTTACATAATAAAAAGTTTAATAGCAAGCGATCAAAAAGTCATATAGCCCCCAAATTAGTGCCAATAAAACCGTCATCTCATCCCGCAAAAAATGAGCCCCCACATAAGATAATCAGATAAAAAAAAAATAGAAAATGACTCTTAGACTTTAGAGATACAAATTTTTTTTTAGGGTATCAAAAAGGATAATATAGTCTAAAACCTAAATAATTGTAAAAAAAGTTGACTTATTAGGTATCGCCACGTCCGTAAGAATCTCCTCTATAAAAATACCCCATGACCCAACCCCCCAGATTAACACAGTAAAAAAAAATAGGTGCAAAAAAATATTTTTTTTGTCACCTTACATAACAAAAAGTTTAATAGCAAGCGATCAAAAAGTCATATAGCCCCCAAAATAGTGCCAATAAAACCGTCCGCTCATCCTGCAAAAAATTAGCCCCCACATAAGATAATTGGCTAAAAGAAAATTAAAAAAATGACACTTAGACTTTAGAGATACCCAAAAAAAAAATGTTGTATCAAAAAAGATAATATAGTCAAAAACCTAAATAATTGTAAAAAAAAAGTAGACTTATTAGATATTGCCGCGTCCGTAAGAATCTCCTCTATAACAATATCCCATGACCTAACTACCCAGATTAACACGGTTAAAAAAAAAAAAAAAAAAGTGCCAAAACCGCTATTTTTGGCACTTTTCTATTTCAGTCCGTTTTTTCCGGTAACAAAACAAGGGTTAACAACCAAACAAAAGTTAAAATTTATTACCCTGATACTGCAGTTTACAGAAACGCCACATTTGTGGTCGTAAACTGCTGTATCCGTAAAAGGGAGGCCGCAAAAGGAAAGGACCGACATGGTTTCTGGAAGGCCGATTTTGATGGCCTTTTTTATTGACACCATATCCCTTTTGAAGCCCCCCTAGAGTAAAAACTCCCTAAAATTGACCCCATCTAAGAAACTACACCCCTCAAGGTATTCAAAAATGATTATACAAACTTTATTAACCCTTTAGGTGTTCCTCAACAGTTAATGGCAAATGGAGATGAAATATCAGAATTTCTATTTTTGTGTACGGCCACATATTGGGTGTTTCTGTAAACGGCAGAGTCAGGGTAATAAAAATGTAATATAGAGCAACCAAAAATTATATTGCCCTAAAATACTCCCCCAAAAAATGCCACCTTATCCCGTAGTTTCCAAAATGGGGTCACTTTTAGGGAGTTTCGACTCCAGGGGTGCATCAGGGGGGTTGAAACAGGACACGGTGTAAATAAACCGGTCCATAAAAATCAGCCCTCCAAAAACCAAACGGCGCACCTTTCACTCTACGCCCCGCTGTGTGGCCGTACAGTAGTGTACGGCCACATATGGGTGTTTCTGTAAACGGCAGAGTCAGGGTAATAAAGATACAGTCTTGTTTGGCTGTTAACCCTTGCTTTGTTAGTAGAAAACATGGGTTAAAATGGAAAATAAGGCAAAAAAATGAAATTTTCCAATTTCATCCCCATTTGCCAATAACTCTTGTGCAACATCTAAAGGGTTAACGACGTATGTAAAACCAGTTTTGAATACCTTGAGGGGTGTAGTTTCTTAGATGGGGTCACTTTTAGGGAGTTTCTACTCCAGGGGTGCATCAGGGGGCTTCAAATGGGACATGGTGTAAATAAACCGGTCCATAAAAATCAGCCCTCCAAAAACCACACGGCGCACCTTTCACTCTACGCCCCGCTGTGTGGCCGTACAGTAGTTTGCGGCCACATATTGGGTGTTTCTGTAAACGGCAGAGTCAGGGCAATAAAGATACAGTCTTGTTTGGCTGTTAACCCTTGATTTGTTAGTGGAAAACATGGGTTAAAATGGAAAATAAGGCAAAAAAAGAAATTTTCTAATTTCATCCCCATTTGCCAATAACTCTTGTGCAACACCTAAAGGGTTAACGACGTATGTAAAACCAGTTTTGAATACCTTGAGGGGTGTAGTTTCTTAGATGGGGTCACTTTTAGGGAGTTTCTACTCTAGGGGTGCATCAGGGGGCTTCAAATGGGACATGGTGTAAATAAACCAGTCCATAAAAATCAACCTTCCAAAAACCATACGGCGCACCTTTCACTCTACGCCCCGCTGTGTGGCCGTACAGTAGTTTACGGCCACATATTGGGTGTTTCTGTAAACTGCAGAGTCAGGGCAATAAAGATACAGTCTTGTTTGGCTGTTAACCCTTGCTTTGTTAGTGGAAAAAATGGGTAAAAATGAAATATTAGACAGAAAAATGAAATTCTCAAATTTCATCCCCATTTGCCAATAACTCTTGTGCAACACCTAAAGGGTTAACAACATATGTAAAATCACTTTTGAATACCTTGAGGGGTGTAGTTTCTTAGATGGGGTCATTTTTGGGTGGTTTCTATTATGTAAGCCTCGCAAAGCGACTTCAGACCTGAAATGGTCCCTAAAAATTTAGTTTTTGTAAATTTCAGAAAAATTTCAAGATTTGCTCCTAAACTTTTAAGCCTTATAACATCCCCAAAAAATAAAATATCATTCCCAAAATAATTCACACATGAAGTAGACATATGGGGAATGTAAAGTCATCACAATTTTTTGGGGTATTACTATGTATTACAGAAGTAGAGAAACTGAAACTTTGAAATTTGCTAATTTTTCAAAATTTTTGATAAATTTGGTATTTTTTGGTGCAAAAAAAAATATTTTTTTGACTTAATTTTACTAGTGTCATGAAGTACAATATGTGACGAAAAAACAATGTCAGAACGGCCTGGATAAGTCAAAGCGTTTTAAAGTTATCAGCACTTAAAGTGACACTGGTCAGATTTGCAAAAAATGGCCTGGTCCTAAGGTGTAAAAAGGCTGTGTCCTTAAGGGGTTAAACTAATGATCTATTCTCTGGATAGATCATCAGCATCTGATCGGCGGGCGTCCAAAACCCGGGACCCTCACCGATCAGCTGTTTGAGAAGACAGCGGTGCTCCAGGAGCGCAGCGGCCTTCTCACTGTTTACCGTAGGCCCAGTGACGTCACGACTAGTATCAACTGGCCTGGGTGGGGCTAAGCTCCATTCAAGTGAACAGAGCTTAGCCCCGCCCAGGCCAGTTGATACTAGTCGTGACGTCACTGGGCCTGCGGTAAACAGCGAGAAGGCCGCGGCACTACTGGAGCGCCGCTGCCTTCTCAAACAGCTGATCGGCAGGTGTCCCGGGTGTCGGACCCCCACCGATCAGATGCTGATCATCTATCCAGAGGATAGATCATCAGTTTAAACAAACTGCAGAACCCCTTTAACTTCAAAGGAGCAATGTAAGCACGAGGAACTCAGCCAAGATCCAACTACAATCTATACAAAGGTCCAAACAGAAGCTATAAACCGCACAGCATGCTGGGAGAAGCAACTATAAATAAGGAAGGTTAAATGAGGTAAGGGATGTGGCCATTACCAGAAACAACACAGACACCTATCGGTCAGATCAAACCACGTGTTGCCAGTCTCACAGATCTCCTGCCACCTGTCGCGGGAACGTCCGTGACAAGTGGGTGGCAGTACTTTATGCTGCACTGTAGTATTTGGTTCTTCTGGGGTGGTATTTTGTTCTGCACTATTGTATAGCTGGCCCGCCTACTTCACGCTGGATCCATCTATGACATGGGGCCACTTTAAAGGGGTTATCCAAGGCTATAAACTGCCCCCCCATAAGCCGGGCCCCTCACAGTGAAACTACTTACCTGGCTCCTGGTCCCTGCACCGCCGCTGCTTCTCCCCGTAGTGGGGAGCGGAAACCAGGTAAGTATATTCAGTGTGAGGGGCCCGACTTATGGGGGGACAGTTTATAACCTTGGATAACCCCTTTACGTCCCTAAGTGCCTTTTTATTAACTTTCCCTATGTAACAAATGCCACTTTCTAAAGTGACACAACCCCTTTAAAGTGTTAAAAAAGGATGAAAACTTTCCCCCCAAAAAAGAGGCATTTTTAGGACCTCATACATTCCTTTTCCGGGCTCCACAGGTGGAGCTCCCCTCTCATTCTCGTCCCCTCAGGTAAGTCGGCCGCTGTATCTTTCTGCAGCCTCCGGAGCCGCGCATCATTATCACCCTGTCACAACAGCTCCATTGTTCTTCCCCATCAGCCAATCACAGGGCCCCATGTCCTTCCCAGGGCCCTCCGCCTCCTGCCCGTTCCTATAACGTTCACCTCCCCGTGTATCACCCAGTTACTATGTTATTATCCTAGCTGCCCACTTCTGAGGCGGGCGGGCGCAGGCGTGCGTACAAGTCAGAGACAAATCCTGCCAGCACAGGTGGGCGTCCGGCTGTGTTTTTTGCGTTTGATGCACACGCTCCGGATTAGAAGTGGATCGGGCGGGCGGGTGACTGGGATCCACCTCCTCACTTCTGCGCTCTTGTCAATCTCTCGCTCTCCGTGTCTTGCTTACTTCCTCCAGGCTGTCGGTCGGTTCCTTCCCCGGAGAATGAGCTCTTCCTCCCTGGGCACTGACACTCTCCCCGGCAGCAGAACGCAGGAGGGCAGCATGAAGGTGAAGCAGAGCGGCGGGCAGGTGGTGGCGGAGGAGCAGCTGCTCAGGAAGCCGCACATCTCTCCGGAGGATGTGCTCCTCTTGCAGAAGATCACGGCCGGTCAGTGCATCCTCCTCCAGCCATGGCGCAGGCGTCCTTCTAGCCATAGCCGGGTATTCTGCTCAGGGCATGGCAGACATTATTCATCTTGGCATCTGCTTTACCTGTTGAGAAGGGACCTAAAGCTGCTGGGCAAAGGGGGCAGGTGCCCTTGGGCCTCTCTCCCCCTAACACTAATTTTATAGTAGCCATATGGGCATTAGGTAGAGGTAGTGCTGATATACAAGCTCTATATGGCGGTATTATGTCAGCACCTTATGTTACGGTTTATTGTAGGCCTCATATTGTGGCGAGTATAGTATGTATGTAGTGTACGTGTTTTATACTTTTATGCTGTGTATAGTCTATATGTTTGCCCCGGGGTCCCTATGGACCTTGATCCGTTTATGTACATAGTAATTGAGGATGGTCGATTTGATCCGGTTTATTCACATGCCGCAGTTTTGTTGCAGAAATTTCACCGTCTGACACTTCACTTCACCAGAACACGGTTCATTCAGGGATAGTGTTGAGCGAACTTGTTTTTTAAGTTCTACGTCCAAAGTTTGGGTTTCGGGTTATCGAAGAATCCCGATATGGATTCCGCTACCACGGACCATAACGGAATTTGGAATCCATAAGGGGATTCTTCGATAACCCGAACTTTGGGCGCAGAACTTTAAAAACCGGATTCGCTCAACACTATTTGGGGACTTTTGTGAACCGTGAATGAGACAGTGTCAGAAATTTCTGCAACCAGTCTGCCACGTGCGACTGTGCCCATATTATAGAAGTGATATGACTTGAGGTATGTCCACGTGGCGTGGATTTGTCTGCATCAGATCCGCAGCGTTGTACAGTGCCAGCGACGCAGATGAGATTTTATTACTTCATCTGCACGCTGCGTAATAATCTGCAGCGTCAATTGACCTGCGGTGTGGATTTATGATGCGGATCTCTGCCGTGGGTTTTCCAACGGAGGGGGTGAAATCCACAGGTGTTACCACAGAAAAACCACATGGGCAGCCTGCGCTCTTTCCGCGGTGTTGGCTGCAGTTTTTGCCGCTGATCCCCACGTACCCTCGTAGTTAATCTGCTGTGGTACAAGCAGTCCACAGTAATTGATCGCTGTAGGTGTATTTGAGGTTAGTTTTTTTTTTTTTTAGACTGGAGTTGCTATGTGCACCTGCACTAAATGTGTAAAAATGGCGCACGGTAATAATACATTTGGTGCAAGTGCTATGTAGTTGCGCCTATTTCAGTAAGGCCTCTTGCACACAAACGTATTCAGTGTCCGTTCCGTTTTTTTTGCGGACTGTATACAGAACCATTCATTTCAATGGGTCTGCAAAAAAAAAAAAACGGAAGGTACTCCGTGTGCATTCCGTTTCTGTATTTCCGTTACGCAAAAAAATAGAACGTGTCTTATTTTTGTCCGCATTACGGACAAAGATAGGACTGTTCTATTAGGGGCCAGCTTTTCCGTTCCGCAAAATACAGAATGCACACGGATGTCATCTGTATTTTTTGCGGATCCGTTTTCTGCAGACCGCAAAATACCTACAGTCATGTGCACGAGGCCCAAAAGTGTACACCTGGAGTGTTTTTGCATCTTTTTACAAAAGTTGTACTTCTCAAAGTAACAAAAGTCTCAAGTCACAAAAATGATTTACTCTGAAATTCTGACTACATCTGTGCTGGAAGGCACAATGCTAAAAAATTTGCAATATTTTTTCGCAAGTGACCACAAAAAAAGTTGCGAAACCCCTACTTGTGACTTTTTGAAGCCAGAATTGTGGCGTACAGGGTTTAATAAACTCAACCTAATGAGCGTAATATAATCCTATTCTGCAGGGGGTAAAACTTTAACGGACCAGTTCTTTTGTTTTGAAAGGGTAACTTTAATCTAAACCTAAAAATTCTGTTGTGTCGCAGTCCTGGCGGTTCAGGAGGTGAGGATGTGGGGAGTTGTTTTGGGGGCTTTTAATAAGGCCCTATTGACACAACCGTATTTTTGGTTGACCTATTTTGAAGATTGGCTGTGGACCCACTCATTTCACTGGGTCCGTAAAAAATTCGGACACCACATCCGTGTGCTGTCTGCCTCTGTATGGCCGTTCCACAGTCCCATAAAGAAGATAGAACATGTTCTAATCTTGTCCGTTTTGCAGACAGAATAGGCATTGTGACAATGGATGGATCCGCAAAAAAAAATAATGGATGCAACACAGATGCCACACGGACGACTTTCGTATTTTTTACGGATCTGCGTTTTGCAGACTGCAAAATACATCTGGTCGTGTGACTGCACCCTGATGGAGATGGTATTTAGTTGTCCCTCACTTGTGACCACAGGGTTTCCTCAGTGTCCGTGGGATAACATCTGCAGTGTAAGGGTACGTTCACACTTTGAAAACTGTGCCGCCATACCTATTAAACAATCAAACTAATCAGCAAAGTGGTAGCACGAAGAAGAACACATTATTAGGTTGTTGCAGGGATTCTTTATTGGGAGAATCCTTCCAGTGCAAGTAGAAGGGGTAAATAGGGTACCTTAGACGGCCGTCCTAAAACATGTATATATTGTGAAATGGGGGGTACTATCTCTCCTAAGGGAGAGAGCGCCTTAATCAGTGTGAGGAGACTTATAGGCCATACATGCTCCTCTGGAATTCTGGGAGGAAAGGGATGCTCTCAACAAGCTCTGCCTCTAATGCCACCAGATGTAAGGCAGCTATCCTGTAAGTCAATGTTCAGCTCTTTAACTAAGCCTTGAGACATACAAGGAGAGATAGTACACCCCTAACCCTGACAGGCCTCTCGCCCAGTCAAGCCAGTACTCTCTGCTCTGCACTGATGAGGGGCAATCACCCCGAAACAGCTGTCTGCAGATGGGGTGCTGGCTTATTTAATATCCAATGTCTCAAGGCTTAGTTAAAGAGCTGAACATTGAATTATAGGATAGCTGGTGGTATTAGAGGCAGAGCTTGTTAAGAGCTCATTTGCAGTCCCTTTCCTCCTATATTGTGAAGTGAAATGTATGGTTTGTTGGCTGAATTGTGGGAATTTTCCCTAGGACAGGCCATCGATGTGTGTTCAGTGGGGTCTGGCTTTGCATTGACCGATTTCTGGTGTCTTCGGCCATCGTTTACAGGGGTATCCTGGTTATGTAAAGTTATCCCTTATCCACGGGATAGCGGCTCTCACTATTAGCTCGGTGGGGGACCCGCATGAGAATAGGGACCTTGTACTCTGGAATTCTCTATAGGATTGCATTAGTATCATGTGTAAATGGGAGTGTGAGGGTTTGGGATCTGGTTGATTCTATAGGCGGTCTTACTCTGGACTCCGTCAAACATTTCTAGTGACAGGAATCTTGTTGCTGTGCCAAAGGGGTTTGGGGACTCGAAAGTGCTGAGATCCACTGAAATTTAAAACGAATAGGTGTGACATTTTATAACTTGATACATTTAGGGTAAATTCACGTGCAGCTGTCTCCGCAAATGTTGCAGAAACAACTCTATTCACATCTTTGTTTTGTTTTAGACCTTTTTACCCCAAATTTGCAGCATGTGAGTTTACGGTTAGGCCATATGCACACAGTGCGTATTAGGCTACTTTCACACTGGCGTTTTGGCTTTCCGTTTGCGAGATCCGTTCAGGGCTCTCGCAGGCGGTCCAAAACGGATCAGTTTTGCCCTAATGCATTCTGAATGGAAAAGGATCCGCTCAGAATGCATCAGTTTCTCTCCATTCCGCTCTGGAGGCAGACACCAAAACGCTGCCTGCCTGACAAAGCGGAGCCAAACGGATCCGTCCTGGTACACAATGTAAGTCAATGGGAACGGCTCCGTTTTCTCTGACACAATTTGACACAATACATAGAAAACTGATTCGTCCTCCGTTGACTTTCAATGGAGTTCATGACGGATCCGTCTTGGCTATGTTACAGATAATACCGGATCCGTTCATGACGGATGCATGCGGTAGTATTATTGTAACGGATCAGTTTTTGCAGATCCATGACGGATCCGCCCCCCAAAACGCTGGTGTGAAAGAAGCCTTACATGCGTTTTTTTTTACACTGCGAATCTGCAGTTATACAGTACCAGCTAAGTAGATGAGATTTTCGAAATCTTATCTACATGGTGCGAAATGGGTCCACACAGTAAATTAATCTGTATAGCTGGATTTTCAATTCCTATTTCACCCTTTGCAATGCAAATGGTGAGATCTGGGGTAACTCCACACCAAAATCCAGCAAGTAACACATGAAGGATTTGGTGCAGAAAAGTGGCGAAACCTGTGCGGGTAGTCGGCACACGCGTCTGCCGGCCATTTTTGTTTTATTCTGATGTGTCTTGACCGCGAGTTAAGTGACTCGAACTCGCAGCGTCTTAGAGATCTATGATGCTATGAGTTCGGGTCAGTTAATCCGCAGTCAGACCATGACACATCTGACTAAGGGCTCATTCAGGCGACCATATGAATGAGTCCGCATCTATTACGCAATTTGTCAGAACGGGTGCGGACGCATTCATTTCTGTTCCGCGGCCCCGCAGAAAATATAGAGCATGTCCAGCATTTCTATCATAGTGCCAGCCATGTGCGGTCCGCAAATTGCGGAACGCACGCAGGCCGGTATCTGTGTTTTGCAGAACCAGCAATTTACAGATATCTGAATCTGTCCTTCGGTGGATCCCCTATTGACTGCTATAATGTGTTTTTACCATTACTTCTACACGTCAACGTCTCAAGATGCTTTAGCAATGATGATTGAACATTAAAGGGAGATGAAGGGAAACAAGATTATTTATTCTGTTTCTACCCGAGGGAAACGCTGACCTGATAGTACAGTCTGGATTTGGTAGCGTTTAATCTGCTACTTATTCTCTGTTGCTTAGATGTAATTGTTCATGGTTTAATGTGCCCTTGCCTTCCCCAGGCATTGTATGGTAGCAGTTTTTGTCTTATTCTCTATGCCCGTCTAGAGTGGGCCTACATGCCTAGTGCCAGGGAGATTAAGGGATTACCCATGCTAATCTGGTTGAGGGTTCCCATAGTATATCAGAGGAGTTAAAGGATTTTCCTTTTATACACCAGCCCCTTATAGGTAATTCAGGATACACGTGCCGCCTGTAGGAGGGACATATCTATCAAAGGAGGAGGCATCCACAGTCTTTACCTAAGAGTCCAGGGAGGCATGCTTTGTATTAATTGAGGCCTTGAGTCCATTTTCTTCTTCACTAGTTGTGTGTTTTTAAAAATTTTATTACATTTTTGGCCACTGGTCCATGTCATTGATGACGTCCTTGACAAAGACGATCAGTGTTTTATTCGTGAAGATGTCTGTGAAGGCTTCGTCTTTGCTCCTTGTGTCCTTTTTTGCCCCCGGTCCATTGATTTGATTGTATGTATTCACACATCTTTGCCTTTCCACTGACCATGGAAAAGCTGCATTAGATTATTATTTTGAAACAGGGATTGTCCAACTAAAGCCTTAAGGCGGGTTTACATGACCCAATTGTCGGGCAGATTATTGGGGATAAATGTCTAGATGAACACTAGTTCCCGATAATCTGCTTGTCTAAATGTGGAGAAGATCACCGATCGAGACGCTCGATCATCAGAGGAAACAATTGTTCATGCTGACACCTTAATTATTGTTTCTGGGCAGCAGGTCTTGCGGTGTGAACAGCACTCCGCAGCCCAGAAACAGTGAATCTGTATGGGGACGAGCAATCGCAGTCGCCGTCTCTCGTCCTCATATAGCGGAGGTGATCACCTCTACTGACGAGCAGACGACTGTCGGAAAGGAACGCTTCCTTCCAGACAATTATGTGCTAAATCTCTCCATGTAAATGCAGCATTAGGCTGAGTTCACACGGGCGTTGCGGGAAAAGGTGCGTTGCGGGAACATTGTAATTCGTTTTGCACTTGCGTGAGAAAAATCGGCATTGTTTGGTACCCGAACTTTTTCACAGAAGTTCGGGTTTGGGTTAGGTATTCTGTAGATTGTATTATTTTCCTTTATAACATGGGTATAAGGGAAAATAATAGCATTCTGAATACAGAATGCATAGTACAATAGGGCTGGAGGGGTTAAAAATAATAATTAAACTCACCTTAATCCACTTGCTCGCGCAGCCGGCATCTCTTCTGTCTTTTTTCTTTTTTGCTGTGTGCAGGAAAAGGACCTGTGGTGACGTCACTCCGGTCATCACATGATCCATCACCATGGTAAAAGTTCATGTGATGACCGGATAAACCATGTTATAAGGGAAAATAATAATGATCGGGTCTCCATCCCGATCGTCTCCTAGCAACCGTGCGTGAAAATCACACCGCATCCGCACTTGCGTGCGGATGCTTGTGATTTTCACGCAGCCCCATTCACTTCTGTGGGGCCTGCGTTGCGTGATAAACGCACAATATAGAGCATGCTGCGATTTTTAACGCAACGCATAAGTGATGTGTGAACTTCGCCGCTCATGTGCACAGCCCCATAGAAATGAATGGGTCCAGATTCAGTGCGGGTGCAATGCGTTCACCTCCCGCATTGCACCCGTGCGGAATACTCGCCCGTGTGAACTCAGCCTAAGGCCTCATGCACACGAAGGTATTTTTTCATGGTCCGCAAAACGGGGTTCCGTTGTTCCGTGATCCGTTTCCATGTGTCTTCCTTGATTTTTGGAGGATCACCAGACATGAAGGCAAGTGAAAAAAAATCTAAGTCAAGTTTGCCTTGCAAATGATAGGGAAAAAATGGACACGGATCACGGACGCGGATGACAATCTTGTGTGCCTCCGTGTTTTTTCACGGACCCATTGACTTCGAACCGTTGTCCGTGAAAAAAATAGGACAGGTCATATTTTTTTGACGGATCACGGACGCGGATGACAAACGGTGCATTAGCCGAGTATTCCACGGACCCATTGAAAGTCAATGGGTCCGCAGAAAATCACGGAAAACTGAACAGCGGACACGGGACACAACAACGGTCATGTGCATGAGGCCTTAGCCTGCTTTTACACGTTCACGGTTTGGTCAGTGTTTGATCAGTGATTTCCATCAATGATTGTAACCAAAACCAGGTGTGGGTCAGAAACACAACAGGAGCAAATCTTTCCATTACACCTTATCTCTGTGTAACCTCCATTCCTGGTTTTGGGTCTCAATCACTGATGGAAATCACTGACTTTAGTTAAAAGCAGCCATAGGGCTGTATTACAGCAAAGGATTTTTCTTTCCTTCCCAGCAATCGCCTGCTCATTAGTGGAGGAGAGCGCTGCTATTACATACAGCGGTCTCCTCCTCAGTATGGGGTGGAGCGATCGCTTATGCCATCCCTCGTCCCCATACTGACTTGTTATTTGCCAGCAGCAGATCGTGATTAGACAGCATGATCGATGCGCGATGAACAAGCAGTAATACGTGGCAGTATTACACTGCCAGATCATCTTTAAGGAGCGTTCATATGAATGCTCGTTAGTGATAATCTGTCCGACTATCTGCCAGTGTAATACAGGCCTTACTCTGGTTCATGCTGCGGATGAAACACACGCATTGAAGTCTGTGGATCTGTGAAAAGCACTTACAGAACACCGATGCCATGTGAGGTCCATTTTTACTGACCATTTGTAAGAGATGCTCTGGAAATCACCTGTTCAGCCTAGAAGTGCACGTGGAATACAGATGAGACATGGAGCGGAAAAAAAAACAGACACACGAACCAAACATGGATCCCTCATGGATGATCCACTGACCATCAACATGGACGTGTGAAAGAGGCCTTAGGACAAATGCAAAAAACAGAAGTCTTCCCATGGGTGTACAGTAGTGCTCAAGGTGCTGCTGCTCTGCGCTGTGTTGGGTGTTGGTTATAGGTCGTGTCTGCACTGTAAGGGACATTCTGCTAACATCCATTTGATAGGAGATAACTGATGACTTGGAGGGGTCCACTGATCAGGAGAATGGGGATCCTGTGTCCTCAGTTTGAATTGAGCGATGGTTAAGCATGCGCACAACTACTCCATTTAAACTCTTGGACTGTCCAGTAGAGATGAATGGAGCTGTGGTGTGCAAGCTTGACCTGCCCTCCATTCACACAGAGGGCACCGTTCTTATGATCTGTGGGGGGCCCAGAGGTCGGCGCCCACTAATTTAACAGTTGCAGACCCTTCTCCCGTACAGCACAGTCACAGCCTTTCTACAGTGCGGTATGGGGGAGGCTTCCTGCCCGTAGGCTTCCTGTGCTGATCTAAGCAGTCATGTAGATTACTTAGTTTCCTGTCTTCAGGATTGCTCTCATCAGATGGTTGCACCTTTCTTTCCTTTCTTCCTCCTGTACTTGGGGCATGAAAGGACGTCGATCAGCAGGAAATTCACTGATAAACCAGGCATGATGCCTTGCAGAGCTAGCTCAGCTGAACATAGCAACCTGCTGCTTTAGGCCTCATGCACACGACCGTTGTGTGTTGTTGCGGATCCGCAAAACACGGATGGCGTCCGTGTGTGTGTTCCGCAATTTGTGACAGTGGCCAGCCTCCCTAGCTGGTCACTGTCATGGCCTGCTATTGGCTGCTCCCCCCCCCCCCCCCCCCCTCATCACCGGATGTTTTGATCTGCACGATGCAGCGGTGGCCGTGCAGGGATTCGGAGGGACGCAGATGCTGGGGACTGGGTAAGTATCATCTATGGGAGGGGCCCAAGTATTTGTCCTATTGGATGACCCCTTTAGCGTTCTTTGGCCTTCATTTCACTTCTGTGCAACAATGAAAGTTATGGCCAGATATGTTAGTGAAGCTCTGCTTGTTCACAGTCTGGAAGCCAAGCATGGATGGCTGCACATGGCGCAGATTTGTGTGTAGAAAACCCACAAGAAATCTGCACCAAAACCGCTCACATCTTCACTATTTATTGCATTTTTTGTGTTTTTGTGCATTTTTATGCGGTTTTTGGTAGACTATAATTATTTATTTTTAAAGCGCCATTCATTCCATAGCGCTGTACATATGAAAAGGGGTATACATACGTAATACAGACAATTGCACTAAGCATAAACAAAACTAGTTACAAAATGGTACAGAAGGATACGGGCCCTGCCCGTGAGGGCTTATAATCTACATGGGATAGGAGAAGACACAGTAGGAGAGGGTAAAGTTGGTCATGGCAGTATAGAGGCAGCAGGGTCACTGGTTGTAGGCTTGTCTGAAGAGGTGAGTTTTTAGGTTTATTTTGAAGGATTCCGCTGCAGGCGAGAGTCTGATATGTTGGGGAAGCGAGTTCCAGAGTGTGGGGGATGCACGGGAGAAATCTTGGAGGCGATTGTGGGAAGAGGTGATAAGAGGAGAGAAGGAGGTCTTGTGAGGATCGGAGATTGCGTGTGGGGATGTATCGGGGAAAGTAGCTCAGAGATGTAGGGAGGGGACAGGTTGTGGATGGCCTTGTATGTATTTGTTACTATTTTGAATGGAATTCGCTGGGTAATGGGGAGCCAGTGAAGGGATTGGCAGAGGAGTAACAGGGTGAGAGGTGGATTAGTCAGGCAGCAGAGTTGAGGATAGATTGGAGGGGTGTGAGAGCTCTAGATGGAAGGTCCAAGAGGAGGATGTTAAAGTAGTCTAGGCGGGAGATGATGAGGGCGTGTACAAGCATTTTCGCAGACTCCGAGTTGAGGAAATCGCAGATACGGGAGATGTTTTTTGAGTTGGAGGCGTCAGGTGGTGGAAAGGGCTTGGATGTGCGGTCGGAAGGAGAGGGCAGAATCCAAGGGCACTCCAAGGCAGCAAACTTGGTTGACCGGGGAGAGTGTGCCGCCATTGATCGTGATAGGTCTGTTGGGGGAGTTGAGCAAGATGGGGCAAAGATGATGAATTCTGTTTTATCCATGTTAAGTTTTAGAAAGCGAGAGGAGAAGGATAATATGGAAGATAGGCATTGTGGGATCCTGGATAGTAAGGTGTTGATGTCTGGACCAGAGAGGTAGATTTGCGTGTCGTCAGCATAAAAGTGATACTGAAAGCCATGGGACTCTATGAGCTGTCCCAGGCCGAAAGTGTAGATATAGAAAAGCAGAGGTCCTAGGACATAGCCTTGCGGGACACCAACAGAGAGGGAATGAGACGATGAGGTGGTGTGATAGTGGGAGACGCTAAATGTCCGCTCTGTGAGGTATGATGTGATCCAGGAGAGGCCCAAGTCAGTGATGCCAAGAGATGAGAGTTTGTAACAGAAGGGAGTGGTCGACAGTGTCCAAGGCAGAGGACAGGTCAAGTAGAAGGAGGACAGAGTAATGTTTTTTTGGTTTTAGATGTTAGTATATTGGTTTTAGATGTTAGTATATTGTAGCCGGTCAAAGAGGGAGCAGGAGGAGAGATGAGAGGACAGTTCAGAATGGACATGTTGCTCAAGTAGCTTTGAGGCATATGGAAGAAGCGATATGGGGCGATAACTGGACAAAGAAGATGGGTCAAGTGAAGGCTTTTTGAGGATGGGTGTAATGGTAGCATGTTTAAAACCAGACGGGAAGACACCAGAGGTTACTGATAGGTTGAAGAGCTAATTTAGGGCTGGGATAAACACTGTGGTGAGGTTGGGGATGAGGTGGGATGGGGTTGGGTCAAGTGTACAGGTGGTGATATGTGATCTGGAGAGTAGAGTGGAGAGTTTTTCTTCTGTAATGGTGCAGAAGCGGGTTTTGGGAGAACAGGACTGAGCAGTTGTGTACAGGGTCTGTGGGGACTGTGCACTGAAGCTTTCTCTGATGTTGACTATCCTTTGTTTGAAGTATGTGGCCTCAGCTGACATTATTTTTCCGGGTTTTGTTGTGTGTGAGGGGGGCAACAATGTCCAGAGCTGTACTTATTGTGGTGTTATATAGGGTGGTGGCAGTATCTGGGTCTTGGAGGGAACAAATGTTAGAGAGTGGCAGAAGAGAGTCAGAAAGCAAGCGAAAGTCGATATGTTTAAGGTTCCTGTGGGGGTGTGCTAGTGTGTGGACCGGGGGAGCAGCAGAAGAGACCAGTGAAGAGAAGGTGAGTAGGTTGTGGTCGGATAGAGGGGGAGGCGAATTAGAAAGGTTAGATAGGGAGCAGAGGTGAGTAAATATCACTGAGAGGCCAAAGGAGGAAGAGAGTGATAGGAGTTTAGAGGCGGCTGAGTGTCAGGTGTCAATAGGGATATTGAAGTCATCCATGATAGTGGGGATGTCGGCAGAAAGAAAGTCTAGGAGCCAGATGTTAAAGTGGTCAAGAAAGATGGTGGGGGGGGGGGGGCAGTAAATGACAGCTACTTGGAGGTTGGAGGGAGAGTAGATGCAGAGTGTATTTCAAATGAAGGGTGTGTAATGGAGGGTGGCAGTGCAGTTGGGCTGTAAGAGACGGTGTCTGATAGGAGAAAACCAATTCCTCCACCATGTTTGCTGCCGGGGCGGGGGGCGTGAGTGAAATGAAATCCGCTATAAGAGTGCAGCAGGGGAGGAGGTGTCAGAGGGTGTCAGCCATGTTTCTGTGAGACCCAGAAAGGAAAGTATGAGAGATGAAAAGATCATGAATGTAGGACAGTTTGTTACAGACAGAGCGTGCATTCCATAATCCTCCTGCAAGAGGAACCAAAGGAGCAGGGGTCAGAGGAATGGCTATTAGGTTTAAGGGGTTTTAGAAGGAGATTTGTAGTAGGAGGTAGAGGTGATAGTGGGGATTTGCTGAGGGGGGCCTGGATTTGGAGATCTATCACAAGCAATAAAGGAGAAGCAGAGAAAATGTTAGTTGGTGAGAATAAGAGTGGGCATGAAGTATCTGTGTGTGTTTGGGGAAGGAAGTGTTTTATGTTTCCAAACAGGTTTGTGCAAGCGGTCAGATGAGAAGGTAAGATGGAGGGAAAGATAAATAGTTCCTTGCTGGGTGAATGGATGTGGGGGTATTGCAGGAGGTTTTGGAAAAGTGGGAAGAGTAAGATGAAAGACTGAAACATTGTTTGCTTTAGCTATTTCTGTAATTGCCTTTGGTCCTCTTCTGGTGACATTCTGGTATAATTTGGTATGTGCACTTGAAGAGTTGCACTTGAAAGATCTTGCATTGAAAAGACCAAGGTCTGAAAGACCTAAGGACTTAGATTTATACCACTCAGTGTTCAATCAGGTGTGAACAAGAGGGGAGGGGGCTACATTTGGCCTAATCAAGGGAGGACCAGATACAGGGGTGAAATAGTCAATGTAAACAAATACTCAATAAATCCAGCAGGGAAAGAGACATTAAAAGTTCAATGCAGACATACCAGTGGATTAGAAGGAACGATGAGACTCTGAGATATCAGACTCTGGAAAAGTTGGGTGCAGCAGTTAGGATTAATGCAGACATACCTGGAGAGGAGAGAATTGGGTGATGGTCAGTAGACAGTGATTACAAAGTGGATTCCATATCCATAATATTACATTCTGGTATAATTCGGTATGTGCACTTGAAGTGTTGCACTTGAATGATGTTGCATTGAAAAGAACAAAGTTGAAAAGGGTGAAATCCACACAAGAAAAATGCAACAAAAATCGACGTGCTTCAGATTTCAAAATACGCACAGCAGGTCAGTTTCTGCACCTAAGAATAAAGGAAAGTGTACGTGAGATTTCATATCTCGTTAACTTTGCTGGTATTGTATCACGCTACGGTTTTCCCACACAAAAATCTGCCTGGCAAAACCACACTTAGTCTGTCTTGTGTGCAGGCACTCTAAAAGTTCCTAAATATTAGCTGAACAGGGCACAAAAAAAGGTGCTACTGCTTAAAGGGCATCTTTGAGCAGATTTATGAAACTGGCTGATCCGTTGTATGTGCACTTGGCAGCTGAAGACATCTGTGTTGGTCCCATCTTCATATGTTTTAATATATGCAAATGATCCTCTAGGAGCAACAGTGGAGTTGCCGTTTCACCTAGAGCAGTGATGGTGAACCTTTTAGAGACCGAGTGCCCAAACTGCAACCAAATACCCACTTATTTATCGCAAATTGCCAACACGGCAATTTAACCTGAATACCAATATAGTATATCTTCCATGTACTTTATCATTTAGCTATAATAGCTTAATATCCTACATACAATGCGCTGCCTGTGTTGTTCATAGTGCGTCCTGTGCTGATGAATGGCAGGAAAAGTCTAAAGCATATTGGTACGCCATATCATTTTTCCAAGGCGCGGGTGCCCACAGAGAGGGCTCTGAGTGCCGCCTCTGGCACCCGTGCCATAGGTTCGCCATCACTGACCTAGAAGCTCTGCCCTCTCCACAACTGTCGCACCCTCTGCACTTTGACAGGTTAAGGTGTGATGATGTTTTCAGTGCCTGGCCCTGTCAATCAAAGTGGAGAAGGTGCAGTAGTTGCAGAGAAAGCAGAGCCTCTAAGTGTAATGGCAACGCCCCCGTTGCTTCTAGAGCCTCATTTTAATACACTAAAACTTCATCTTTCTCAGCAATGCAGGCACACATGAACCTGGGACCAACACAGATGCCTTCAGCTGCCAAGTACACATGCAACAGGGCAGCCAGTTTCATAAATCTGCTGACAGATGCCCTTTAAAGCAGATGTCTTCTTTTGTAATATTGATGATCTATCCTCGGAATATCAGATCATCAGCTGTTTGAAGAAAACGCAGCGCTCGTACTTGAATAGGGCGGAGTTGACCCATTGAAGTGAATGAGGATGGCATATTTGTAATTGCACTGCTCCGCCGCTGCAGTGTGGACGGCAAGCAGGTAAAAATTAAAGAGGAGGCAGCACACGTACAAGCGCTGTGGTCTCTTCAAACAGCTGATCGACGGGACGATGACTGATATTGATGACCTATCCTGATGATAGATCATCAATATTACAAAAGCAGACAACCCCTTTAAATTGCCCTAAATGTTGAGCTGCAAAACCACCAAGTTAACAATTTCTTTTTGTTGGTTTGCTGATAAGCCGTTCAAAGGGTTATCTTCCTTGAAGGGCTGAACAAGTTAGGTCATGGAATCCTTTCAACCTGCTGTAGATGTGAGATTTATGATATGGGCGGCGCGGTGACTCGGTGGTTAGCACTGGAGTCTTGCAGCGCTGGGGTCCTCTGGGTACTCCGTTTTCCTCCCACACTCCAAAGACATACTGATAGGGAACTTAGGTTGTGAGCCCCATGGGGGACAGTGTGATGCTAATGTCTGTGAAGCTCTGTGGAATATGTCAGCGCTATATAAATGAGTATAATAATAATGTCTGTCAGACTGATCAGTTACCCAAGTATTTACATATGTGTTCCAGTGTTCCTTTCTGGCATAGGAACAGAATACCAGAATCACCGGATTCAGCATATGTCGGTGCCTGATGGATTCCATTCACTATAATGGGGTCTGTCTGGTTTCTAGCATGAATACCTGCATTCTCCCCGACAAAATACAGTCACGTGGTTTTGTTTATTTTTTTCCCCAGAATCTGCAGTATTGTCCATGGAAATTATCAATGTCACTTCTGAGATAGTCCCGTTGTGGGAGAAAAAAAAGCTGCAAATGTTATTTAAAAAAAAAAAAAAAAAAAAAACTCCTACTACTCTGTTCTTGATCCCCGGCTGAGGCCAATGATTGGTTGCAGTGGTCATGTGGAGTCTCATCTCATCGTTGCTAGTAGCTTATGGACAAAGACTGTCGTCCTCTGCAGTAGGGATCGACTGATATTGATTTTTTTAGGGACGATACCGATAATTTGTGAACTTTCAGGCCGATAGCCGATAATTTATACCGATATTCTGGGAATTTTCATTTTTGAAAAAAAATAAAAAATTCCCACAAATCTTCTGAAAATTAATGTTTATAGTTAATGTGTAGTTTTTTTTTGTGTAAAGCTTTCTTTTTCATTTATACTTAATATTTTGGTGTTTTATTTTTATAACTTTTTTTTTTTTTTTTTTACTAACTTTTAGCCCCCTTAGGGACTAGAACCCTTGTCCTATTCACCCTGACAGAGATCTATCAGGGTGAATAGGAGCTCACACTGTCCCTGCTGCTCTGTGCTTTGTGCACACAGCAGCATGGAGCTTACAATGGCAGCCAGGGCTTCAATAGCGTCCTGGCTGCCATGGTAACCGATCGGAGCCCCAGCATTACACTGCTGGGGCTCCGATCGGAGGAGCAGAGGAGAGGAGATCCTGTGGAGGGGCGCACTGCGCCACCAATGTTTTTAGTACTGGGGTGGGGGCCGCACTGCGCCACCAATGCTTAATACTGGGGTGGGGGGGGGGCTTGGGGGGGAGGCGCACTGCGCCACCAATGTCTAATACTTGGGTTGTGGGGGGGGGGGCTGCACCACCAATGTCTAATACTGGGCTTGGGGGGGCGCACTGCGCCACCAATGAAAATTCATTTCTCATTTATTCATATACAGAAGGCGGGAGCTGGCTGCAGAATCACATAGCCGGCTCCCAACCTCTATGAGCTGTAGCTGCGATCCACGGCACCTGAGGGGTTAACTACCGCAGATCGCAGCTACAGCTCATAGAGGTCGGGAGTCGGCTATGTGATTCTGCAGCTCCCGCCTCCTGTATATGAATAAATGAGAGAGTAAGCTTCATTGGTGGCGCAGTGGCCATAGCTCCTCCCCTCCTCTTGTCCCCTGTCCTTTCATTGGCGGCAGCAGCACAGGGGGAGGAGACACTGCTTCCTTCTTCCCTGTGCTGCTGAGGGAACACGGAGAGCGATGTCAGCAGCGCGATCTGTGTTCCCCATACGCTATCGGAATATCGGCAAAATAAATGCCGATACCGATGGCGTTCAAAATCCTGAATATCGGCCGATAATATTGGTAAATCCGATAATCGGTCGATCCCTACTCTGCAGCATCTGTGCTTGTCGAGGACATTCCCACGACAGGTGTCAGGAGATCAGTGAGACACTGGCAACACGTGGTTTGATCTGACATGTTTTCCGTTTGGATGAAATGACATCTGGTGCTTGCCACACCTTCTTTCCCCAGGTGTGGCTATTAGGGTCATTTAACCTTTATCTATTTATAGTTGCTTCTCCCACAATGCTGTGCGGTTTATAGCTTCTGTTTGGACCTTTGTATCGATTGTGGTTGGATCTCGGCTGAGTTCCTGGTGCTTTCATTGCTCCTTTTGAAGTTAAGTCTTTCCTTTCCCTTTTTGTATTTTGTTTGGGTTCTGTGTGTTGCATTTCCCTATTGTCTATATTAGGCCTGAGGGAGACTCCTGTTCGTCCTTCCTTTTGGAGGAACAGGTAGTCTCGTCCCTGCCATTAGTATCGGGGTCCTATAGGGCTAGATAGGACTCTGGGTATTCTAGTGTATGAACTCGGCTACCTTTTGGGGTCTGTTCATACTGGTAGTCAGAACCAACATGTACCTCAGATATAACAGTATTAAATGTACAAGGGGGCCTAGACATATAAATTGCAACTCCTATCCTGACCAACCCAGTAGCCCCCAATAAAAATGAGGAAATATTCACATATAATATGTAGCAAATCTTTATTGATGGTAAAATAAAATATATAGACAGCTACTGGCTTCGGCAGGGTTTTCACTAGGTGTCTATTTTTCCTTCCCTAGTTCTCGGGCCTGATTCCCTGTCCCCTGTGGATTAAATTGAAGAGGTGAGTAGTGATTTTTATTTTGTGAACAGTTAAAGGGAGTCTATCGCCTCTTTTTCACCATTATAACTAACAACACTGGCCCATAGAAGATTGCAGACACATCCCAATGTGTCTGTATTCCATGTCCAAGAAAAGCACCTTTTATTCTGCTGGAAAACAGCTCCTAAGTGCCCAGCTCTGCTGCTGCAAGTGCCTAAAGCAAACCAGACTAACGAGGGGAGGGCTGCTTTAGTTGCTCATATCTTGGGATTGGTATCAGCTAGAGCTCCAACCTTTCAAACGATACCAATAGCATTATATCCACTATATCAGAAGCTATAGCCATTAGCAATCGAGTCAGGAGTAAAAGCTGTTTTTACTTTCACTTTCAGCCGGGCACTTAGAGGCTGTTTTCCAGCAGAATAAGGCTGGGTTCACACTGGCGTGTCCGGATTAGGTAGGTACTCAATTGCGCGAGTAGGTACTCAATTGCAGTCAGTTTTGACTGCGATTGCGTTCCTATGTTCAGTTCTGTGGTACCCAGACCCGAACTTCTTCACAGAAGTTCAGGTTTGGGTTCGGTGTTGTGTAGATGTTATTTTCCCTTTATAACATGGTTCTAAGGGAAAATAATAGCATTCTGAATATAGAATGCTTAGTAGGTGGTCAATTGAGGGTTAAAAAAAATAAAATAATTAACTCACCTTCTCCTCTTGATCGTGTAGCTGCCGGTCTCTTCTTGCTTCTTTAATGATGAGCTGCCGGCTAAATGACCTGTGGTGACGTCAGATCACATGGTGACCACAGGTCATTTAGCCCACAGCTCATCATTAAAGAAGTAAGAAGAGACCAGCAACTACACGATCAAGAGGAGAAGGTGAGTTAATAAATATATATTTATATAAAAATATATATTTTTTTTTTAACAACCCTCAATTGACCACCTACTAAGCATTCTGTAGTCAGAATGCTATTATTTTCCCTTATAACCATGTTATAAGGGAAAATAATACAGTGAATAGACTGTCACCTAGAACCCATGCGTGAAAATCGCACCGCATACGCACTTGCTTGCGGATGCTTGCGATTTTCACTCAGCCCCATTCACTTCTGTGGGGCCTGTGTTGTGTGATAAACGCACAATAAAGAGCATGCTGCGATTTTTCACACAACGCATAAGTGATGTGGGAAAATCACCGCTCATGTGCATAGCCCCGTGCGGAAATCTCGCCCTTGTGAACTCAGCCTAAAAGTGCTTTTCCTGGCCATGGAATAAAGGCACACAGGTATGCTTGGGATGTGTCTGCAATCTTCTGTGGGGCAATGCTTTTGGGTATATTGGTGAAAATTAGGTGACAGACTCCCCTCTTTACATAGGAAAGCTCGTTAGCGATTATCTGGTGGTGTAATTGTACAGCCAATTACCCGATAAACGGGCGAAACATTCATTCATGGGGTAATCCGATCGTTTGCGCAAACACAAAAATCATCGTTTGCCGGCAGCAGATGAATCTGCTGACGGCTAACAACCAGTATGGAGAGCGATGGCATTAGCGATCACTGCTCCCCATACTCCGGAGGAGATCGCTGCATGTAAATGCACCGGACTGCTCCACCAGCGAGCAGCAGATTGTCAGGAAGGAACGCTTCCATCCCGACAATCTGATGCCCTGTCACCCCATGGGTCCATTCAGACGTTTGTGTGTGCATTCTACATTTCACATACCGCACATGGCCGGCTCTATGAATTAAATACCTATTCCTGATTGTGGATAAGAATAGGACGTGCTCTATCTCTTTTTACGGGGTCACGGAACAGAACTACGGATGAGGACAGCACACGGCGTGTTGTCCGTATCTTGTGTGGCCCATTGAAATGAATGGGTCCGCACGCGCACCCATTACGCAAAATTGCGGAATAGATGCGGAGCCAGAATTACGGACATGTAAATGGACCCTCAGGCTTGGTTCCGACAAGTAAAATACATTTGACCTAAATCAGTGGCAGATCAGTACGCTGATCTGCTCTTGTGAACAGCACGTTTTTGGTGGCAGAACTGCTGCCAAAACCGCATCATACCAGTAGCTATTGTAGCCCTTACCCATTGACTGCAGAGGGTAATTCAGCTCAAACCTGCTTAAATGAAGTTACGTGCTCATTTGAAATCGGCAGGAGAAAAGCAACCATGAATAGGTTCTTTCGGTCGCCTCTCACACTGACCCTGCCGGGAAATGTCCATACTGTAAACGGATTTGCACTATTGCATACAGCTAAAGCTGTGGGCAGATCTGGCATATGTAAAATGCAAAACTTCAGCAGAAACCCAAGAGTCCATCTTGGATTCCGCAGTAGAGTTTTCCAGTGTAAAAAAAATAAATAAAAAAATCTGCCTTACCCCAATTTATCCATGACAAAGATCGTTTCACAGTCTGCATTGAGGACTATACAAATATGTGTACATCTAATATATAAAGCTGAGTGCATGTCCGCTAAAGGAATCCGCACCGTCGCATTTACAATCACAATATTTGGCACACAGGTACACCCGGTGTCCGGGAAGGTTTTACACCAGGTCTCCGCTCTCTAGGACGTACCGTTCCTGAGAAAATGCATTACCCAATAGAAGCCTAAGTCACATGACCCTTATCAGCCAATAGAAGCTCGCAGGTCCTCCAGTCTCCACATACACAGTTTTTCTCCAGGTTTCCATAACAACCCAGCCATTTATCTTCACTGCTGTAGGAGAGCTTTAAAGGAAATTTGTCTCCAGGATAATCGCTATTGAAGTAAAGCCATGGCCTAATAGTACACTTAGTACCTTATTTTAAGATGCGCCTTTGTTCCAGCAATCTATGTTTTTATCCTCTAAAAAAACTGTTTATTTGGTATGCAAATGAGCCAGTAAGGGGCCCAGAGGGGTGTCACTTTTGCAGGAGGGATTCCAGACACGCCCCTTGCCACAATGTGTCCATCCTTAAAAGACTTAAAACTCCTCCCCAGGCTCATCTAAACCACGCCTCTTATCTGGTTAGGCAACACCCACTCCAACTCCTGAGCCGACGGGGATTGAAAAAATTTGGATAAAAATCAACTTCTGGCAGCTGCAGGGGTGGGAGTAAGGGTGACTTTCTCCCTGCAGCTTACTCAGACAGCATAGTGCTGCTGTCTTAGAGTGAGCTGTTCAAAAGGACATGCCCCCGATCTGGTTAGGTCACGCCCCCTCCCACTCCTCAGCCGACTGAGATTGAAAAAAATGAAGTTAAAAATCAGCTTTTAGGTCCAGCTAAGTCATGCCCAGATCTGGCTAGGCCATGCCCCCTCCACTCCTGAGTCGGCGGGGGATTAAAAAATAAAGGGAAAAATCAACTTCTGGCAGCTGCAGGGGTGGGAGTAAGGGTGACTTTCTCCCTGCAGCTTACACTCAGACAGCATAGTGCTGCTGTCTTAGAGTGAGCTGTTCAAAAGCACATGCCCCCGATCCAGTAAAGGCCACTGTTAAGGGGTGGGCCCCTGTGGAGGTCACTGTCAAGTGTCAAGGGGGTGGTTTGCTTTGAAAGTCACTGTTAAAGGGGAAGGCTGCTGTAAAGGTCAAAGTTAAGGGGGTGGGCTGCAATTTTAAGGGACGGGGCACTGTGGGGGGTGGGGGGCGGGATGCTGTAGATGTCACTTGCTGTAGATGTCACTTATAGTGGATAGTATTTATCTTTTAACGACACACAAACATCAAATGAAATTGATTAAATATACCCGAGCGAAGCCGGGTCCTTCGGAAAATCTCCTGCGGATACGCTGTGTGTGGTTGTACCCACATGGTGCGGATTATGTGAGTGTTTCCGCAGGGATTTTCGTGCAGAGCATCTGCAGCATAATGCAGTACCAGCAAAGTGAAAGAGATTTGCTAAATCTACACGGTGCACGTTTTCTAAGCACCTGTGGTGCGGCACTTAAAATCCGCAGTATGGTGACTGATGTAGTGTGGTGCTCCGTAGACTTCAGTGGGGTTGTCTACACCAAAAATCACATAAAACCTGCACAAAACCTGTGATAAATAGTGCCGATTTAGGTGCGTTTTTTTAAATCGCCGTTTTCACGTAGATTTTCTGCATACAAATCCACATCGTGTGCAAGGGACTAAAGCTACTTCTTCATGTACTTGTGGCCAAGTTGTCCCAAAGGTTTTCTTTGTTCCCACAGCAACTGACCACTTAACACATTTATAATTGGTGGAAAGCGATTTCATTAAGCAGTACCTTAATATATTTAGTCAACATTGCAGTCGGAAAATAATCATTTTAAAGTCCATTTCTTTTAAAATGGAAAAATAAGAATTCTTTTTGGATTTCTTTTTCTTTGTGAGGGTCTCCGGAATCCAGTGTAATCTCTTTGTGACCAGACACCTACAACTTTTTAATAGATATGCTTATAGTAATTTCTGTCAGCATTGGTTCAATATTTGTTGGTAATGATTTTTTTAAAGAATTCTTTCACAGTGACGTATACTCGTGACTCGTGCCAGTATGTGTAAGCATAAATGACCCTTACTTTAGGTGCAAAGCCGAGGTGTAAAACTTAAAGGGGTTATCTCATGACTGATGTAAAAAATTAAATCCGACATCATATGGAACATGACAATCTCTTTCTAACAAAGCTAAAACCAGCCCTGTACCTCACATGAATCCAGACATCTCCCCCATTCATTTCTCTGCTCGATTTTATATCAAGCAGATAGGTCAAGGGGAGGGTCTTTTGTGCTGCAGCTAAGGGGGCGTGTCCATGCTCGCCCTATCACAGCTCAGGAGGCAGTAGAAGGATAAAACTGAGCATGAGCGGCCATCTCGGTGAGCAGGACAAAGAAATTTGTGGCGCTATACAGATGCATTTTATTGAATAAACCGCTGGCTATGCAAAATTTTTAATTACATGCAATTTTAAAAGTATTCAGATCAAAGTACTGGCTTGAAAACTGTAGAATATTTTTTTGTGGGACAACCCCTTTTAAGTGTTTTAATATCTATATTGTTAGAATTAGTAATGCTCAAATGTTGTAACCCCTTAAATATATCCCCCCCCCCCCTCAACTCCTTGTGTCCTTTATGACTGGCTATACATCTTAGATACAGTGCATTTGGAAAGTCTTCAGACCCTTGCACTTTTTCAAATTTTGTTGTGTTGTGGCCTTGTGCAAAAAAAAAAGCAAAAGCACAATTCTCCCCATCAATCTGGGCTCAATACCCCATAATGTGAAAGTAGAAACAGAATTGTTTCTAATTTATTAAAAAATTTAAATTTTACATGCACATAAGTATTCAGACCCTTTGCTGTGACATTGAAATTTATCTCTGAGGGCCTCATATTTCTCTTGCTCATCTTTGAGATGTTTCTACACCTTGATTGGAGTCTGCCTGTGGTAGGTTAAGTTGATTGGACATGATTTGGAAAGACAATCCCCTGTCTATATAAGGTCTTAGGCCTCTTTCACACGGGCATCATATTTTTGGCCCGAATAAGAGGCGGGTGCGTTGCCGGAACATGCGCAATTTTTCCGTGCGAGTGCAAAACATTGTAATGCGTTTTGCACTCGCGTGAGAAAAATCGCGCATGTTTGGTACCCAAAGCCGAACTTCTTCACAGAAGTTCGGGCTTGGGATTGATGTTCTGAAGATTGTATTATTTTCCCTTATAACATGGTTATGAGGGAAAATAATAGCATTCTGAATACAGAATGCATAGTATAATAGTGCTGGAGGGGTTAAAAAAAAAAAAAAAAAATTAACTCGCCTTCTCCTCTTGATCGCGTAGTTCCCGGTCTCTTCTTTACTAGCTGTGGGCTAAATGACCTGTGGTGACGTCAGATCACATGCTCCAATCACATGGTCCATCACCGTAGTGATGGAGCATGTGATCTGACGTCACCACAGGTCCTTTGCCCACAGCTCATCATTAAAGAAGTAAAGAAGAGACCGGGAACTACGCGATCAAGAGGAGAAGGTGAGTTAATTTTTTTTTTTTTTTTTTTTTTTTTTAACCCCTCCAGCACTATTATACTATGCATTCTGTATTCAGAATGCTATTATTTTCCCTTATAACCATGTTATAAGGGAAAATAATACAGTGAATAGACTATCACCTAGAAACCATGCGTGAAAATCGCACCGCATCCGCACTTGCTTGCGGATGCTTGTGATTTTCACGCAACCCCATTCATTTCTATGGGGCCTGCATTACGTGAAAAACGCAGAATATAGAACATGCTGCGTGAAAATCACCGCTCATGTGAACAGCCCCATAGAAATGAATGGGTCCGGATTCAGTGCGGGTGCAATGCGTTCAACTCACGCATCGCACCCGCGTGGAATACTCACCCGTGTGAAAGGGGCCTTACAGCTGACAATACATATCAGAGTAAAAACCAAGTAATGAGGAGGAAAGAACTGGTGCATGTGCAGGTCCTCGTGTGCGATTGCCTGAGCATTCAACCTCTGAAAGTAGCCTCACAGCGGGGGGGACGGAACAGTGCGCATGAGGCAGAATTGCGGGCATACGGCGCATGCATAAGACTACGTTCGAGTGCCCAGTAATAAAAGAATTGGAAATCCTATCAATCAAGCGCTAAGGAGCAGGCACACTTGACTTCAGGCTAGAAAGCTGCTGCCCCCTTGACCTCAAGACTATTGTTTGCATAGTGCGGCCAGTTGAATAAAAGTGTTTTTTCAGGCTTTTGGCACATCGTACATCAAAGACACAAGACAACTTCATAATTGTGGTACAGACAGCAATAAGGTACTGCTGGCAGTTTAATATGAATTCTAAGTGACAGATTCCCTTTAATAGCGCATTGGCCTCCATAATTCTTAAGAGGAAGAAGTTTGGAACAGCCATGGCTCTTCCTAGAGCTGGCTGCCCCTCCAAACTAAGTAATCAGGGTAAAGGGGCCTTGGTGAGAGAGGTGACCCAGTACTCAATGGTCAGTCTGACTGAGCTCTAGAGATCCTGTGTGCACATGAGAGAAACTTTCAAAAGGTCAGCCATCACAGGCTTTATAGCAGAATGGCCAGAAAGAAGCTTTTTCCTCAGTAAAAGATACGTAAAAGCCCACCTGGAGTTTTCAAAAAATCACCTAAAGACTCTCAAATTGTGAGAAACAAGATTCCTTGGTCTGATGAAACCAAGACTGAACAGTTTACCCTACTTTCACACTTGTGGCAGAGTAATCCGGCAAGCAGTTCCGTCGCCAGAACTGCCTGCCGGATCCGGCAATCTGCATGCAAGCGGACAGAACTTGTAGACGGATCCGGACGCAGATCCATCTTGCAATGCATTTGTAAGAACGGATCAGTTTCTCCGGATGTTATCCGGAGAAACGGATCCGTTATATATATTTTTTTTCACATTTTTACCGGTCTGCGCATGCATACATTTCAATTTAAAGGGGTTGTCTGAGTTATGAAAAAAAATATATAGCACTGAAAATCTGATGGGCAGCAATATATAACTAAGCTAAGCAAGTTTTATGCAAAAAAAAAAATATATATATATTTCCTCATTTCCCTGGTTCTTTTCTGGCCCTTTGTTTACATGCAATAAAAACAACCTCTGCCCCTCCCCCTGCTCTGCTAAGGGAGTGGCTACAAGAGCTGCCCTGAGTGACATGTCTGCCTGCTGGGAGACTCTGCAGCATGTTGTATGTGTAGGACTACAAGTCCCAGCTGTATAACGACACTGCTAATACACACAGGATCTTTCCCCTACCACCTTGTGCAATGCTCTCTCTAGTCTGTCAGCTCCTGCGCCCAGAATTGTCACTGCCTGCAGCTACCCAGTCTGTGCAGCTGAAGGGGTTAACTTTATCAGAGCAGGGAGAGAAGCTGACATCAAAGGTCATGTGACCCTCAATCAAATCTGATCAACCAGGCACTGCAGATAAATTGAGTTAATTGTAAAGTTGTTATATTTGCCTAGTTAGGAACATAGAAGGAACAAAAAAATAACTCTGACAACCCCTTTAAATTTAATGCCGGATCCGGCATTCCGGCAACTGATCCGGAATTTTCGACTGAGGTAATACCGCATTTCCTCCGTCCAAAACGCAGTTCAGCGACTGAACTGAAGACATCCTGATGCATCCTGAAAGGATTTCTCTCCATTCAGAATGCACGGGGATAAAACTGATCAGTTCTTTTCTGGTGTTGAGCCCCTAGGACGGAACTAAAGGGGCATTTAGGGACAACTGACTGGAACCCAGTTGAACATCTCTGAAGAGACCTAAAAAATGGCTGTCCACTGACTGTCCCGATGAAGACTGGCAAAGCTTGAGAGGATCTGCAGAGAAGAATGGCAGAAAATCCCTAAACCCAGGTGTGCAAACCTTGTCTCATCATACCCAAGAAGACTGGAGGCTGTAATCACTGGCAAAAGTGCTTCAACTAAGGGTCCATTCACACGTCCGTTTTTTCTTTCCTGATCTGTTCCGTTTTTTCAGGAACAGATCAGGACCAGATCTGGACCCATTCATTTTCAATGGGTCCTGGAAAAAATCGGACAGCACAATGTGTGCTGTCCGTTTCCGTTGTTCCGTTCCGCATGTCCGTTTAAATATAAAACATGTCCTATTCTTGTCCTGAAAAATCGGATCCTGGTACAATACAAAGTCAATGGATCCGCAAAAAACGGATGACATTCGGATGTCATTCCGTATGTCATCCGTTTTTTGCGGATTCCGTTCCTGGAAACACATAACAAATTTTTTTTTTTTTTTTTTTTTTTCAATTTTTTTTCAAAGAAATCCAAACAACTTTATTTGATTATTGAAATGTATACATGCTCCCGTTTTTTGCGGATCCGCAAAAAACGGATGACATACGGATGACATACGGAAACATTTTCAGGAACAACGGATCCGCAAAAAACGGACCGTTTTTCAGGATGGAAAAAAACAGGACGTGTGAATGGACCCTAAGTCCTGAGTAAGGCCTCGTGCACACGGCCGTTGTTTTGGTCCGCATCCGAGCTGCAGTTTTTGCGGCTTGGATGCGGACCCATTTTCTTCAATGGGGCCGCAAAAGATGCGGACAGCACTCCGTGTGCTGTTCGCATCTGTTGCTCCGTTCCGTGGTTCACAAAAAAATATAACCCGTCCTATTCTTGTCTGTGTTTTTCAGACAAGTATAGGCAGTTATATTAATGGCTGTCCGTGACGCACACTGACGCCATCCGTGTTTTTCGGACCGCAAAACAGACAATGGTTGGTCATGTTCACATAATTGCTTATTTTTATTTTAACGCAGGTGTTTTCATTATGCTTGAGACGTGGCTTGTGACTACTTTAATGCGCACTTTAATAGCTAGTATGCTAGTAGTATTTTGTACTTGTTTCCGGGATAAAAAAAACTGTTCTCAGAGGCTAATCGGCCTTCTGATCTGAAACTAGTTTATCCATGTGAACATAGCCTTATCATTCCTGACATGGAAAACGTTCTTTTAATTCGGTTTTTTTTCTTGCTAGAGTACTTGATTAATCGTTGAATTAATTGATAGAATACTTGATTACTAAAATAATCGATAGCTGCAGCCCTAGGTTCGGCTGACGTTTCTCTTTCGTGTGTGTCCCTCTTAAGTCTTCCTCACTTTGTATAGGTATAAAAGACCTGCGTCTATTATATTGTGCAGAGTGACCTACTTTACCTTAGGGTGGACAGCCAGGCATGACTTCTCCCTGTAGTTTCCAACCTGATTATCCCAGTTTTTGTGCAAGCCATTGTCAGTTATTAAGAACAGGTTCAGTGTTGTACACAACCCTCTGTACACAACATGAGCTTATCCACTTTCAGTGCATAGTAGTGTTATTACTGCACACACAGGACAACACTATCAAACACGTTATTTGTGAAAAAAAAAAACATAAGAAATAGACCCTAGTGACATGTGGTTGTCTTCTACTGAAAACCATTAGGCTTTTATTTTTTATTTTATTTTTACTGCGCGAGTGCAATGCGTTTTGCACGCGCGTGAGAAAAAAACTAAATGTGGTACTTAGACTTCTTCACTGAAGTTTGGTGTTCTGTAGAATTTATTATTTTCCATTATAACATGGTTATAATGGAAAATAATAGCATTCTTTAATACAGAATGGCAAGTATAATGTCAATTGAGGTTTAAAAAATAATAAAAACATACCGTAACTCACCTCATCCACATGATCGCGCAGCCGGCATAGTCGTCTTTCTTCTTTCAGGACCTGCAAAAGGACCTTTGACGTAAACGCGCTCCTTCTATCTTCATTCAGCAGGACCTGCGCTGACGTCACCGCGCTCACTATGTGGTGAGCCGATTACATCATCAAAGGTCCTTTTGCAGGTCCTGAAAGAAGACGATGCCGGCTGCGCGATCACGTGGATGAGGTGAGTTATGTTTTATAATTATTATTTTTTTAACCCGTCAAGGCACATTTTACTAAGCATTCTGTATTACGATTGCTATTATTATCCCTTGTAACCATGTTATAAGGGAAAATAATACAGTGAATAGACTTTAATGGGGTCCCCGGTTGCTCATCCCTTTCATCTCCTAGCAACCATGCGTGAAAATCGCACCACATCTGCACTTGCTTGTTGATGCTTGCGATTTTCACTCAGCCTCATTCATTTCTATGGGGCCTGCATTGCGTGAGAAAAACGCTGAATATACAACATGCTGCGATTTTTCACACAACGCACAAGTGATTTATGACAATCTGCACAGCCCCATTGAAGTGAATGGGTCCGGATTGAGTGCGGGTGCAATGCGCATTCCACCAGCGCGGAATTCTCGCCTGTGTAAAAGGGGCCTTAGTGTCAGAACCTGTGCTCACTGATGGAGTCTCTCATACTTCTGAGGGCCCGCCGGACCCTTGACTGGCTTGTTTTCTGTATTTTGGAACACTTTATTTCCTTCACATTATGTAAATGTTATGTGCTTGGTTCATTAGTGCAGCTCTAAATTATTTGCTATCATGTTTGTATTATAGCACAAGCATTCACATAAGCCGTTCATCATGCCTAATAAGACTGGCCAGATTGCCAGGATTAATATCTAGCCATTATTGTGCAGCCAGGCTGGAGCATGTACAGCGGGCGCTGGAACCGGAGCCTTCTACGTGATTAGCAGGATTTTGCATCTGTACCTCCCTCCTAACTCTACCCACAAACACCTTCTTGAGAGTTATACAACTGGATTAAAGTGGGGATTACTTGGAGCAAATTGTCACTCATTTTAGCTTAATTAATTGCTTTGGCACCAGCAGACCATGGCATCAGACTTCATGGTGGGGGAGGATGGCTTCAGTTCCCTGGAATTCAGATACACGTGGCAGTTTATTGTTCTTGGAGACTGCATTTCAGTAATTAGTACCAGAATACATTTTGGAGGCCATTTTAAAAATCGTACATGATTCCTAACTGGGTGTAAAATTTTTTCGGAAAAATGAAATTCATAGATGAGTATATACTGTAAATATATAGAACAGACTGACCTAGTCAGCGGAAGGATTCGCGTTTATTTTCTGTGCAGTCCGTGCAGAGAAAATCACAGCATATACTACTTTGTCTGGTTTTCACTCTAGACTCCGATTCAAGTTAGTCTGCCTTTTTCCTTGACCTACTATCAGTGTGTGATCTGTATAAAATCAGCAATTTTTAGCAGACTAAAAACTGACAGGTTTTACAACACTACTGATGGCACCTAGAAGATGCTTCTGGTAGGAGACAAAAGACCTGCAAGTATGTATGGTGCTCAGCCATTCAAGTAACTGCCAACACTGTGGTTGGTAAATTCAGATCATGTCAGTCCAGCCCCAGGAATGACCCCAAACCCCCTGGGACCACCCACTTATGTGCAGGGCTTACATAAGATGCTTATTTTCCCTTACGCCCAGGACAGCACCCTTGAGAGAGACCGCCTCCATCCAGGACAGGAAACGGGAACTTCCGTGAAGAGTTCTTAAGGAGGGGCCCTGTCCCTATACCACCAGTTTCCTGTTTCCTGTCCTATGGATAGGATGATTTTTTTGTGGAGAGCAAGATTTAGGCTGCAGGAGCCCCTGAAAACGCTCTTGATAGGCGGTGCTCAGGAAGTCTGCGGCCTGGCAACTTACAGAGGCGGGGGGGAGAGTTTTTGTTCCGCGTGAACCGGAAGTTGCGCAGTGAGCGTCCCGGAAGTGGGGGAGGGATTAGCACATCGCTAATGTCAGCCAGCTTAATACCCATTTTTCAGGTGACAGAAACCCTTTAAAGGGAACAGAAAATAAGCTGGCAGACTATCCAAGCAGAAACCTAGACCAGGGAGAATGGTGTTTTAAACCAAGAAGTCTTCAACCAGATAATTCAGCTCTGGGGCCATCCTCAAGTAGACCTATTCGCAACCAGAGAAAACAAAAAATGCAACCTATACTTTTCCCTAAATTTGGAAGATTCTCTGACAGGGATAGACTCCTTCTCCCTTCCGTGGCAGAATCGGCTTCTGTACGCCTTCCCTCCGCTGAGACAGGAACGGACGAGGATCATTTTGATCGCCTTCTTCTGGCTAAGGAGAACATGGTTCAACTGGTTGAGAAAGCTTTCTCTAACAGATCCTTGGATTCCTCCGGACAGGCAGGATCTGTTGTTTCAGGGTCCTGTCTTCCATCCGGAAGCGAGACACCTTCTAACAGCCTGGTATTTGAAAGGGAAATCCTAGAACGCAGAGGTCTATCTAAGGAAGTTGTATCTACCCTATTATCATGTAGGAAAAAAGTAACCTCTACCATTTACCTCAGAATATGGAAGGCTTTCTTAAACTTCTCTAAAAACCCAGTAAATCTCTTGAGTTCTCCTCCTATGTCTAAAATATTAGATTTTTTTACAAAGCGGTCTCGATAATAACCTAATACCTAGCACACTTAAGGTACAAGTTTCTGCCCTTAGTGCTTTTTTTGATTTCCCTATTGCCAATCATCCACGGATTAGGAGATTCTTTAAAGCAATTAGTAGGATTAAACCTGTGATCAGACCCTCAGTTTCCCCGTGGGATCTTAATCTAGTTTTGTCTAGAATGATGGAGCCTCCTTTTGAACCACTACAGGATTTGTCTATTAAAAATTTGTCGTTTAAGGGTCCATTCACACGTCCTTATGTGTTTTGCATAAAACACGGACACCGGCAATGTGCGTTCCGCATTTTGCAGACCACACATCGCCGGCACTCTCGTAGAAAATGCCTTTTCTTGTCCGCAATTGCAGACAAGAATAGGATATGTTATATATATTGCGGAACTGAAGTGCGGATCCGGAAGTGCGGATGCGGCAGCACATTCCGGCCCCATTGAAAATGAATGGGTCCGCACCTGTTCCGCAAAATTGTGGAAAGGATGCAGACCCATTTTGCGAACGTGTGAATGGACCCTAAAACCATGTTTCTAGTGGCAATCACCTCTGACCGGCACGTGGGAGAGATTTCCGCCTTTTCAGCCTCCCCTCCTTATACTAACATCTTGGAGGATAGAGTGCTCATTTAAACCAGATCCTTCCTTTCTACCTAAAGTGGTCTCCCTGTTTCAGAGAACCCAAGACATTGTTCTTCCTTACTTTTGTCAGTCCCCAAAGAACGAGAAAGAGAGGAGGCTCCATTGTCTAGACGTGAAAATATGTCTGTCTGAATACTTCAAAGTCACTAGTCAATGGAGAAAATCCTATAGACTTTTTGTAATCTGTAGTGGCAAAAACAAACTTATTTTTTTTTTTGCCACTACAGATTAGATTTAGACTCTAAGGACCGGCTATCTTTTGGCAGGAAAGTCCTGCAGGTTGTACCCCCCCCCCCCCCCCCCCCCCCCCCCCCTAAACTATTACTATTCTAGTCGTCTCTCAAGGGTGCTGTCATGGACGTAAGAGAAATTTTTAAGATTACACTTGCAGGTAATCACTTTTCCATGAGCCCATGACCGCACCCAGGATTTATTTCCGCCCTACCTTTCAGCCTGTCTAAAAAGAGTTTGTGTTAGATGTTTTCTAGGACAAGTTCTCGCAATTAACTGGTAGTTTAGGGGCAGTGCCCCTCCTTAAGAGCTCTCCACGAAAGTTCCTGTTTCCTGTCCTGGATGGAAGCTGTCTCTCTCAAGTGTGGTGTCATGGGCTCATTGAAAAGTGATTACCGGTAAGTGTAATATTAAAGGGGTTCTGCACTTCATTTAAACTGATGGTCTATCCTCTGGATAGATCATCAGCATCTGATCGGCAGGGGTCCGACACCTGGGACCCCCGCTGATCAGCTGTTTGAGAAGGCAGCGGCGCTCCAGCAGCGCCGTGGCCTTCTCGCTGTTTACCGCTGGCCCAGTGATGTCACGACTAGTATCAACTTGCCTGGGCGGGGCTAAGCTCCATTCAAGTGAACAGAGCTTAGCCCCACCCAGGCCAGTGATACTAGTCATGACGTCACTGGGCCAGCGGTAAATGGTGCATTTTCAAACAGCTGTTCGGAGGGGGTCCCAGGTGGGACCCCTGCCGATCAGATGCTGATGATCTATTCAGAGAATAGACCATCAGTTTTTAAACAAAGTGCAGAACCCCTTAACATTTTTAGCCCAGGACAGTCTGAATTTCCGTTTCCGTATTTCTGTTTTTCCGTTCCGTTGAAAGATAGAGCTTGTCCTATATTTGGCCGTAAATCACGGGTCGTGGCTCCATTAAAGTCAATGGGTCCGCAAACAAAAAACGGAACACATACGGAAATTCATCCGTATGTGTTCCGTTTCCGTTTTTTCTGAACCATCTATTGAAAATGTTATGGCCAGCCCAATTTTTTCTATGTAATTACTGTATACTGTACATGGCGTACGGAAAAACGAAACGGAAACACAACGGAACTCAAAAACGGAACAACGGATCCGTGAAAAACGGACCGCAAAAAACTATAAAAGCCATACGTTCGTGTGAACTAGGCCTTACTGTTAAGAATCCTTTTCTATGTTTGTGTACAAACTAGGGTTGTTGCAGGTATTGAAATTTCGATACCCAATCGATACTTTTGTCCCGGTATCGATACGATACCGGGATTTCCGTTTTTTCGATACTGGGCTGCGCTTCTGCGCAGTCTAGTATCTCTGAACATGAGAGCGCTGCTATCGGCGCGCTCATGTTCTCTCAGCAGCACGGGGAGAAGGAAGCTGTCCTCCCTCCCCCTGTGCTGCTGCCGCTGCCACCAATGAGAAGAGAGGGGCGGAAGAGGGGCGGGAGCACTGCGCCACCAATGATAGGACTATTCCCACACAGAGCGGCGCCCAGCGATGTCCCAGCACTCACCATTAGTCCTGGGCGCCGCTCTGTTCGCCCGCAGTGCCCCATTACTGTCTCCTCTCCTGCTCCACATGCTGCCGATTACTATCGGAGCGATGGGAGGAGACATCAGCTTCACTAGTGGGCGTTCCATCTCCCTGCGCTGCGATTGGACAGCGCTACAGCCAGGGATAAAAAACGCCCACTAGTGAAGCTGATGTCTCCTCCCATCGCTCCGATAGTAATCGGCAGCATGTGGAGCAGGAGAGGAGACAGTAATGGGGCACTGCGGGCGAACGGAGCGGCACGCAGGACTAATGGTGAGTGCTGGGACATCGCTGGGCGCCGCTCCGTGTAGCCTAATAGTGAAAGTCTGGAGTCCCATATAGTCAGTCTTTAACACATAATACAGGAGGCAGGTGCCGGCAGCAGAATCACATTGCCGGCACCCTGCCCCTGACAGGGAGCTGCGATCAGCGGCAGTTAACCCCTCAGGTGTGGCACCTAAGGGGTTAACTGCCGCTGATCTGCCAGTACCAGCCTCCTGTATAAAGGGGTAATTATCATTGGTGGTGCAGTGTGCCCCCCCTCAACCCCACATCCCATTAAAATCATTGGTGGCACAGTGCGCTGGCCCTTCTCAACCCCCCATTAAAATCATTGGTGGCAGTGGCCACAGGGACCTCTCCCCTCCCCCTCATTGGTGGTGCAGTGGCAGCTTCTGATCGGAGCCCCAGCTGTGTAAGCCTGGGGCTCCGATCGGTTACCATGGCAGCCAGGACGCTACAGAAGCCCTGGTTGCCATGGTAACATCCCTGATGCTGTGTGCACAAAGCACAGAGCAGCAGGGACAGTGTGAAGTCCTATTCACCCTGATAGAGATCTATCAGGCTGAATAGGACAAGGGATGAAAGATCCCAGGTTCTAGCCCCTAAGGGGGGAAATAGTTGTTATTAAATAAAAAGTGTAAAAAAAGTAAAAATAAACCCCACCAAAATATGAAGTATAAATCACCCCCTTTTCCCAATTTCACATATAAAATATATAAATAATAAACCTACTACATATCGCCACATCAGAAAAGTCCAAACTATTAAAATATAAAAAAAAAATCTAGGTGGTGAATGCCGGAACAGAAAAAAATAAATAAAAACTGCGCGATTCGCCATTTTTAAAAATGCACGTGGCTTTTTTGGTTTATTTTTTTTCGCGTGGTATCGAATGGTATCGAGTATCGCAATACTTTTTCATGGTATCGAAACCGAATCAAAAATTTGGTATCGCAACAACTCTAGTACAAGCCTTCTTTCCTCCAGACGTCACAGTCCTGGGGATAAATAGATGATAGAACAGATCTCTGTTCTGACGCATGATATATTTATACATGGTAATTAGGCTTCCCCTCAGTCTTCTTCTTTTTTCTAAAGTGAATAACCCTAATGTTGATAATCTTTCTGGGTACTGTAGTTGCCCCATTCCAGTTATTACTTTAGTTGCCCTCCTCTAAACCCTATCTAGCTCTGCTATGTCTGCCTTGTTCACAGGAGCACAGAACTGTACACAGTACTCCATGTGTGGTCTGACTAGTGATTTGTATACAAATATACTATCAAATGGATAGGATGGATATACCTATATACATATTTCCTGATGAAGAATTCTACTAAGGTTATAAAGACAACTGGATATCTGTATGCAACCAACTATCTTAGTCAAATATTGATGACTCCCCAGCAGTCTATTATTTGGTAATCCTTTTATGCAAAATTAAATAAAATAAAAAGACCCAGCGGTCTGACGACAGTACCCAGATCAGCCCAAGGAGGGTGGTCCCCGCTGTTGAGCCTACTCGGAGATCTCAAATGTCAGTGGTGGTGAAGGTGACGATGGTGACGTGTCGATGGACGTCACTTGGGTGCCCACAAAAGAGGAAGAGGGGAGTTCAGAGGGAGAGGCGGAGCAGCAGATAGAGAGGTGGAGAAGCAGGCAGAACTTGTAGTGTACCGTAGGCAAAAAGCAGACTGCAAATGTATCTGAAGTGAGCCATCCACCATGCACGGTCACATCTTGCGCTTCCAGGATATCTGCACATGGCTCCGCAGTGTGGGCTTTTTTTAACGTGTTAGCTGCTGACAAAAGTGTTGCCATGTTCAGCCTGTGCTATCAACGCATAAGTCGTGGTAAGCCCAACACTCACCTAGGGAAGACCACCTTAAGAGAAGGCACCTGGCCTCCAATCATCGAGCCCAGTGGGAGCAACGCCGTCAGAACCCACAGAGCCACACTTCTGGCGCTCCACGTCCAGCCTCTTCTCCTTCTCCTCTCTCCTCCCATTTGTCCTCCACTCCACCTTCCACCGTGCCGTTGTCTCGTTCATCTTTCAGAAGGCAGGCTTCTGTGGCCCAAATGTTCGAGCATAAAAAGTTGATGATGCCGGATATCCTTCTTGCCCAACGTCTGACCGCAGGCTTGTCATTAGAGTTGAGCGAACACCTGGATGTTCGGGTTCGAGAAGTTCGGCCGAACATCCCGGAAATGTTCGGGTTCGGGATCCGAACCCGATCCGAACTTCGTCCCGAACCCGAACCCCATTGAAGTCAATGGGGACCCGAACTTTTCGGCACTAAAAAGGCTGTAAAACAGCCCAGGAAAGAGCTAGAGGGCTGCAAAAGGCAGCAACATGTAGGTAAATCCCCTGCAAACAAATGTGGATAGGGAAATGAATTAAAATAAAAATTAAATAAATAAAAATTAACCAAAATCAATTGGAGAGAGGTTCCATAGCAGAGAATCTGGCTTCCCGTCACCCACCACTGGAACAGTCCATTCTCAGATATTTAGGCCCCGGCACCCAGGCAGAGGAGAGAGGTCCCGTAACAGAGAATCTGTCTTCATGTCAGCAGAGAATTAGTCTGCATGTCATAGCAGAGAATGAGGCTTCACGTCAGCCACCACTGCAACAGTCCATTGGCATATATTTAGGCCCAGCACCCAGGCAGAGGAGGGAGGTCCCGTAACAGAGAATCTGTCTTCATGTCAGCAGAGAATTAGTCTGCATGTCATAGCAGAGAATGAGGCTTCACGTCAGCCACCACTGCAACAGTCCATTGGCATATATTTAGGCCCAGCACACACACAGGCAGAGGAGAGAGGTCCCGTAACAGAGAATCTGGCTTCATGTCAGCAGAGAATCAGTCTGCATGTCATAGCAGAGAATGAGGCTTCACGTCAGCCACCACTGCAACAGTCCATTGGCATATATTTAGGCCCAGCACACACACAGGCAGAGGAGAGAGGTCCCGTAACAGAGAATCTGGCTTCATGTCAGCAGAGAATCAGTCTGCATGTCATAGCAGAGAATGAGGCTTCACGTCAGCCACCACTGCAACAGTCCATTGGCATATATTTAGGCCCAGCACCCAGGCAGAGGAGGGAGGTCCCGTAACAGAGAATCTGTCTTCATGTCAGCAGAGAATTAGTCTGCATGTCATAGCAGAGAATGAGGCTTCACGTCAGCCACCACTGCAACAGTCCATTGGCATATATTTAGGCCCAGCACACACACAGGCAGAGGAGAGAGGTCCCGTAACAGAGAATCTGGCTTCATGTCAGCAGAGAATCAGTCTGCATGTCATAGCAGAGAATGAGGCTTCACGTCAGCCACCACTGCAACAGTCCATTGGCATATATTTAGGCCCAGCACACACACAGGCAGAGGAGAGAGGTCCCGTAACAGAGAATCTGGCTTCATGTCAGCAGAGAATCAGTCTGCATGTCATAGCAGAGAATGAGGCTTCACGTCAGCCACCACTGCAACAGTCCATTGGCATATATTTAGGCCCAGCACCCAGGCAGAGGAGGGAGGTCCCGTAACAGAGAATCTGTCTTCATGTCAGCAGAGAATTAGTCTGCATGTCATAGCAGAGAATGAGGCTTCACGTCAGCCACCACTGCAACAGTCCATTGGCATATATTTAGGCCCAGCACCCAGGCAGAGGAGGGAGGTCCCGTAACAGAGAATCTGTCTTCATGTCAGCAGAGAATTAGTCTGCATGTCATAGCAGAGAATGAGGCTTCACGTCAGCCACCACTGGAACAGTCCATTCTCAGATATTTAGGCCCCGGCACCCAGGCAGAGGAGAGAGGTCCCGTAACAGAGAATCTGTCTTCATGTCAGCAGAGAATTAGTCTGCATGTCATAGCAGAGAATGAGGCTTCACGTCAGCCACCACTGCAACAGTCCATTGGCATATATTTAGGCCCAGCACCCAGGCAGAGGAGAGAGGTCCCGTAACAGACAATCTGGCTTCATGTCAGCAGAGAATCAGTCTGCATGTCATAGCAGAGAATCAGGCTTCACGTCACCCACCACTGCAACAGTCCATTGTCATAAATTTAGGCCCAGCACTAGTGTTGAGCGGCATGTCCCATATTCGAATTCGCGAAATTTTGTGAATATTCGAAAGAATATTCGTAAAATATTCGCGATTATTCAAATTCGTTATTATTTCGCATATGCGATAATTCGAATTATCGCATAATACATATGCTATGCAAAATTCACATGTGCGCTAATGAAATCGCCTTACGAAGATTCGCAACTCAATTCAATCACTAATGTATGAATGCAATGCCCTTTGCCTCTGTTCTGGGACAAGTGTAGATATTCGCATGTGCGCTAATAAAATCGCCTTACGAAGATTCGCACCTCAATCACTTTCTAGGGAATGTGAGACTTTTGGGAATCAATCGAGATACAGTGGGGGGTGATGACAGTAGTTGACAGAGTACAGATCAATGTAATCTGTAAGGTGGAAAGTAAAATAAAAAATACGAATATTCGTAAATCGAATTTTACGAAGTTCTACGTATTCGCGAATATGGTGCTATACTATATGAATGCACAGGCCTTTGCCTCTCTGTTCTGGGGACAAGTGTAGATATTTGCATTTGCGTTAATAAAATCGCCTTACGAAGATTCGCAGCTCAATTCAATCACTAATGTATGAATGCAAAGCCCTTTGCCTCTGTTCTGGGACAAGTGTAGATATTCGCATGTGCGCTAATAAAATCGCCTTACGAAGATTCGCAACTCAATTCACTAATGTATGAATGCAAAGCCCTTTGCCTCTGTTCTGGGACGTGCCGATATTCGCATGTGCGCTAATAAAATCGCCTTACGAAGATTCGCGCCTCAATCACTTTCTAGGCAATGTGAGTAAGATCTGAGCTGTTGGACCTTTGGGAAACAATCAATTATATGTGTACTGTAATTTTGTGGGGGGGGGGGGGGGGGGGAAACAAAAAACGAATATTCGTTTTTACGAATATATAGCACTATATTCGAAATATTCGCGAAATCGCGAAGTTGCGATATTCGCGAAAAAAATTTGCTTTTCGAATATTCGCGCTCAACACTACCCAGCACCCAGGCAGAGGAGAGAGGTCCCGTAACAGAGAATCTGGCTTCATGTCAGCAGAGAATCAGTCTTCATATCATAGCAGAGAATCAGGCTTCACGTCACCCACCACTGTAAGAGTCAATTTTCATAAATTTAGGCCCAGAACCCAGGCAGAGGAGAAAGGTCCCGTAACAGACAATCTGGCTTCATGTCAGCAGAGAATCAGTCTTCATATCATAGCAGAGAATCAGGCTTCACGTCACCCACCACTGCAACAGTCAATTGTCATAAATTTAGGCCCAGCACCCAGGCAGAGGAGAGAGCTCCCGTAACAGAGGATCTGGCTTCATGTCAGCAGAGAATCAGTCTGCATGTCATAGCAGAGAATGAGGCTTCACGTCACCCACCACTGCAACAGTCCATTGGCATATATTTAGGCCTAGCACACAGGCAGAGCAGAGAGGTCCCGTAACAGACAATCTGGCTTCATGTCAGCAGAGAATCAGTCTGCATGTCATAGCAGAGAATGAGGCTTCACGTCACCCACCACTGCAACAGTCCATTGGCATATATTTAGGCCTAGCACACAGGCAGAGCAGAGAGGTCCCGTAACAGACAATCTGGCTTCATGACAGCAGAGAATCAGTCTGCATGTCATAGCAGAGAATGAGGCTTCACGTCAGCCACCACTGCAACAGTCCATTGGCATATATTTAGGCCTAGCACACAGGCAGAGCAGAGAGGTCCCGTAACAGACAATCTGGCTTCATGACAGCAGAGAATCAGTCTGCATGTCATAGCAGAGAATCAGGCTTCACGTCAGCCACCACTGCAACAGTCCATTGTCATAAATTTAGGCCCAGCACCCAGGCAGAGGAGAGAGGTCCCGTAACAGAGAATCTGGCTTCATGTCAGCAGAGAATCAGTCTTCATATCATAGCAGAGAATCAGGCTTCACGTCACCCACCACTGTAAGAGTCAATTTTCATAAATTTAGGCCCAGCACCCAGGCAGAGGAGAGAGGTCCCGTAACAGACAATCTGGCTTCATGTCAGCAGAGAATCAGTCTTCATATCATAGCAGAGAATCAGGCTTCACGTCACCCACCACTGCAACAGTCAATTTTCATAAATTTAGGCCCAGAACCCAGGCAGAGGAGAAAGGTCCCGTAACAGACAATCTGGCTTCATGTCAGCAGAGAATCAGTCTTCATATCATAGCAGAGAATCAGGCTTCACGTCACCCACCACTGCAACAGTCAATTGTCATAAATTTAGGCCCAGCACCCAGGCAGAGGAGAGAGCTCCCGTAACAGAGGATCTGGCTTCATGTCAGCAGAGAATCAGTCTGCATGTCATAGCAGAGAATGAGGCTTCACGTCACCCACCACTGCAACAGTCCATTGGCATATATTTAGGCCTAGCACACAGGCAGAGGAGAGGTTCATTCAACTTTGGGTAGCCTCGCAATATAATGGTAAAATGAAAATAAAAATAGGATTGAATGAGGAAGTGCCCTGGAGTCCAATAATATATGGTTATGGGGAGGTAGTTAATGTCTAATCTGGACAAGGGACGGACAGGTCCTGTGGGATCCATGCCTGGTTCATTTTTATGAACGTCAGCTTGTCCACATTGGCTGTAGACAGGCGGCTGCGTTTGTCTGTAATGACGCCCCCTGCCGTGCTGAATACACGTTCAGACAAAACGCTGGCTGCCGGGCAGGCCAGCACCTCCAAGGCATAAAAGGCTAGCTCTGGCCACGTGGACAATTTAGAGACCCAGAAGTTGAATGGGGCCGAACCATCAGTCAGTACGTGGAGGGGTGTGCACACGTACTGTTCCACCATGTTAGTGAAATGTTGCCTCCTGCTAACACGTTGCGTATCAGGTGGTGGTGCAGTTAGCTGTGGCGTGTTGACAAAAGTTTTCCACATCTCTGCCATGCTAACCCTGCCCTCAGAGGAGCTGGCCGTGACACAGCTGCCTTGGCGACCTCTTGCTCCTCCTCTGCCTTGGCCTTGGGCTTCCACTTGTTCCCCTGTGACATTTGGGAATGCTCTCAGTAGCGTGTCTACCAACGTGCGCTTGTACTCGCGCATCTTCCTATCACGCTCCAGTGCAGGAAGTAAGGTGGGCACATTGTCTTTGTAGCGTGGATCCAGCAGGGTGGCAACCCAGTAGTCCGCACAGGTTAAAATGTGGGCAACTCTGCTGTCGTTGCGCAGGCACTGCAGCATGTAGTCGCTCATGTGTGCCAGGCTGCCCAGGGATAAGGACAAGCTGTCCTCTGTGGGAGGCGTATCGTCATCGTCCTGCCTTTCCCCCCAGCCACGCACCAGTGATGGACCCGAGCTGCGTTGGGTGCCACCCCGCTGTGACCATGCTTCATCCTCATCCTCCTCCACCTCCTCCTCATCCTCGTCCTCCTCGTCCTCCAGTAGTGGGCCCTGGCTGGCCACATTTGTACCTGGCCTCTGCTGTTGCCAAAAACCTCCCTCTGAGTCACTTCGAAGAGACTGGCCTGAAAGTGCTAAAAATGACCCCTCTTCCTCCTCCTCCTCCTCCTCCTCCTGGGCCACCTCCTCTTCCATCATCGCCCTAAGTGTTTTCTCAAGGAGACATAGAAGTGGTATTGTAACGCTGATAACGGTGTCATCGCCACTGGCCATGTTGGTGGAGTACTCGAAACAGCGCAACAGGGCACACAGGTCTCGCATGGAGGCCCAGTCATTGGTGGTGAAGTGGTGCTGTTCTGTAGTGCGACTGACCCGTGCGTGCTGCAGCTGAAACTCCACTATGGCCTGCTGCTGCTCGCACAGTCTGTCCAGCATGTGCAAGGTGGAGTTCCACCTGGTGGGCACGTCGCATATGAGGCGGTGAGCGGGAAGGCCGAAGTTACGCTGTAGCGCAGACAGGCGAGCAGCAGCAGGATGTGAACGCCGGAAGCGCGAACAGACGGCCCGCACTTTATGCAGCAGCTCTGACATGTCGGGGTAGTTGTGAATGAACTTCTGCACCACCAAATTCAGCACATGCGCCAAGCAAGGGATGTGCGTCAAATTGGCTAGTCCCAGAGCTGCAACGAGATTTCGCCCATTATCACACACCACCAGGCCGGGCTTGAGGCTCACCGGCAGCAACCACTCGTCGGTCTGTTGTTCTATACCCCGCCACAACTCCTGTGCGGTGTGGGGCCTGTCCCCCAAACATATGAGTTTCAGAATGGCCTGCTGACGTTTACCCCGGGCTGTGCTGAAGTTGGTGGTGAAGGTGTGTGGCTGACTGGATGAGCAGGTGGAAGAAGAGGAGGAGGAAGCCGAGAAGGAGGAGGTGGCAACAGGAGGCAAAGAATGTTGCCCTGCGATCCTTGGCGGCGGAAGGACGTGCGCCAAACAGCTCTCCGCCTGGGGCCCAGCTGCCACTACATTTACCCAGTGTGCAGTTAGGGAGATATAGCGTCCCTGGCCGTGCTTACTGGTCCACGTATCTGTGGTTAGGTGGACCTTGCTACAGATGGCGTTGCGCAGTGCACACTTGATTTTATCGGATACTTGGTTGTGCAGGGAAGGCACGGCTCTCTTGGAGAAGTAGTGCCGGCTGGGAACAACATACTGTGGGACAGCAAGCGACATGAGCTGTTTGAAGCTGTCTGTGTCCACCAGCCTAAATGACAGCATTTCATAGGCCAGTAGTTTAGAAATGCTGGCATTCAGGGCCAGGGATCGAGGGTGGCTAGGTGGGAATTTACGCTTTCTATCAAATGTTTGTGAGATGGAGAGCTGAACGCTGGCGTGTGACATGGTTGAGACGCTTGGTGACGGAGGTGGTGGTGGTGGTGTTGGTGGTACATCCCCTGTTTGCTGGGCGGCAGGTGCCAACGTTCCTCCAGAGGCGGAGGAAGAGGCCGAGGCGGCAGCAGCAGAATAGGCCGAGGCGGCAGCAGCAGAAGAGGTAGCAGGGGGAGCCTGAGTGACTTCCTTGGTTTTAAGGTGTTTACTCCACTGCAGTTCATGCTTTGCATGCAGGTGCCTGGTCATGCAGGTTGTGCTCAGGTTCAGAACGTTAATGCCTCGCTTCAGGCTCTGATGGCACAGCGTGCAAACCACTCGGGTCTTGTCGTCAGCACATTGTTTGAAGAAGTGCCATGCCAGGGAACTCCTTGAAGCTGCCTTTGGGGTGCTCGGTCCCAGATGGCGGCGGTCAGTAGCAGGCGGAGTCTCTTGGCGGCGGGTGTTCTGCTTTTGCCCACTGCTCCCTCTTTTGCTACGCTGTTGGCTCGGTCTCACCACTGCCTCTTCCTCCGAACTGTGAAAGTCAGTGGCACGACCTTCATTCCATGTGGGGTCTAGGACCTCATCGTCCCCTGCATCGTCTTCCACCCAGTCTTGATCCCTGACCTCCTGTTCAGTCTGCACACTGCAGAAAGACGCAGCAGTTGGCACCTGTGTTTCGTCATCATCAGAGACATGCTGAGGTGGTATTCCCATGTCCTCATCATCAGGAAACATAAGTGGTTGTGCGTCAGTGCATTCTATGTCTTTCACCGCTGGGGAAGGGCTAGGTGGATGCCCTTGGGAAACCCTGCCAGCGGAGTCTTCAAACAGCATAAGAGACTGCTGCATAACTTGAGGCTGAGACAGTTTCCCTGGTATGCATGGGGGTGATGTGACAGACTGATGGGGTTGGTTTTCAGGCGCCATCTGTGCGCTTTCTGCAGAAGACTGGGTGGGAGATAATGTGAACGTGCTGGATCCACTGTCGGCCACCCAATTGACTAATGCCTGTACCTGCTCAGGCCTTACCATCCTTAGAACGGCATTGGGCCCCACCATATATCGCTGTAAATTCTGGCGGCTACTGGGACCTGAGGTAGTTGGTACACTAGGACGTGTGGATGTGGCAGAACGGCCACGTCCTCTCCCAGCACCAGAGGGTCCACTAACACCACCACGACCATGTCCACGTCCGCGTCCCTTACTAGATGTTTTTCTCATTGTTATGGTTCACCACAACAACAAATATATTATTTGGCCCAATGTATTGTATTCAAATTCAGCGGGATATAAATTTGAGGCCTAGTATTTAGGCGCTGGGTGACCGGTATGGATTTAGTGACAGAATTAGACTTGGAAATGCACAGAAGCGTGTGTGTGTGAAGTTATTCTGAATGACCCAATGTGCACCTTGAATATTATATACCCTTTTAGGGATAGATTTCAAATAGCTCTGATATAGCAGAAACCACTAAATTATGAAATTGCTAAATTGGGAATTGTACTTCAACCCAGAACAAAAAATGTGCTTTGACGGACACTAAATATCTTGCCCAGCAACAACAGTACAACGGTGGGTAACGAGAGATTTAGAGGGAATTAAATTTGAGGCCTAGTATTTAGGCGCTGGGTCACCGGTATGGATTTAGTGACAGAATTAGACTTGGAAATACACAGTAGCGGGTGTGTGTGAAGTTATTCTGAATGACCCTATGTGCACCTTCAATATTATATACCCTTTTAGGGATAGATTTCAAATAGCTCTGATATAGCAGAAACCACTAAATTATGAAATTGCTAAATTGGGAATTGTACTTCAACCCAGAACAAAAAATGTGCTTTGACGGACACTAAATATCTTGCCCAGCAACAACAGTACAGCGGTGGGTAACGAGAGATTTAGAGGGAATTAAATTTGAGGCCTAGTATTTAGGCGCTGGGTCACCGGTATGGATTTAGTGACAGAATTAGACTTGGAAATGCACAGAAGCGTGTGTGTGAAGTTATTCTGAATGACCCAATGTGCACCTTCAATATTATATACCCTTTTTGGGATAGATTTCAAATAGCTCTGATATAGCAGGAACCACTAAATTATGAAATTGCTAAATTGGGAATTGTACTTCAACCCAGAACAAAAAATGTGCTTTGACGGGCACTAAATAACTTTCCCAGCTACAACAGGACAACGGTAACGAGAGATTTAGAGGGATTTAAATTTGAGGCCTAGTATTTAGGCGCTGGGTGACAGGTATGGGTTTAGTGACAGAATTAGACTTGGAAATACACAGTAGCGGGTGTGTGTGAAGTTATTCTGAATGACCCTATGTGCACCTTCAATATTATATACCCTTTTAGGGATAGATTTCAAATAGCTCTGATATAGCAGAAACCACTAAATTATGAAATTGCTAAATTGGGAATTGTACTTCAACCCAGAACAAAAAATGTGCTTTGACGGACACTAAATATCTTGCCCAGCAACAACAGTACAGCGGTGGGTAACGAGAGATTTAGAGGGAATTAAATTTGAGGCCTAGTATTTAGGCGCTGGGTCACCGGTATGGATTTAGTGACAGAATTAGACTTGGAAATACACAGTAGCGGGTGTGTGTGAAGTTACTCTGAATGACCCTATGTGCACCTTCAATATTATATACCCTTTTTGGGATAGATTTCAAAGAGCTCTGATATAGCAGGAACCACTAAATTATGAAATTGCTAAATTGGGAATTGTATTTCAACCCAGAACAAGAAATGTGCTTGAACGGACACTAAATAACTCGCCCAGCTACAGCACTAGGGACAGATTTAGCTGGATATAAATTTGAGGCCTAGTATTTAGGCGCTGGGTGACCGGTATGGATTTAGTGACAGAATTAGACTGGGATATGGCCAAAAAATGAACAGACTATTGCTGGTTAAATGCACTTGGTGTGACAGCTTCACCCTGATGTAGGCTTTAGCCAAAAAACAACCACACCATTGAGGGTTAAATGCACTTGGTGACAGGCGCAGCTTGCCCCTGATTTTGTATATGGCCAAAAAATGAACAGACTATTGCTGGTTAAATGCACTTGGTGTGACAGCTTCACCCTGATGTAGGCTTTAGCCAAAAAACAACCACACCATTGAGGGTTAAATGCACTTGGTGACAGGCGCAGCTTGCCCCTGATTTTGTATATGGCCAAAAAATGAACAGACTATTGCTGGTTAAATGCACTTGGTGTGACAGCTTCACCCTGATGTAGGCTTTAGCCAAAAAACAACCACACCATTGAGGGTTAAATGCACTTGGTGACAGGCGCAGCTTGCCCCTGATTTTGTATATGGCCAAAAAATGAACAGACTATTGCTGGTTAAATGCACTTGGTGTCACAGCTTCACCCTGATGTAGGCTTTAGCCAAAAAACAACCACACCATTGAGGGTTAAATGCACTTGGTCGCAGCTTGTGCTGGCGCACCACAAGACACAAAATGGCCGCCGATCACCCCAGAAAAATGAGACTGACAAACGGTCTGTGCAGCCTAAAAACAGTGAGCAATTGAGGATCAGCAGCTCAATGATCCACAGCTGCAGATCGATCAGTTAATCAAGTCCTTTGGAGGAGTTAATCTGCCTAATCTCGCCCTACTGTCGCAGCCGCAACCTCTCCCTACGCTAATCAGAGCAGAGTGACGGGCGGCGCTATGTGACTCCAGCTTAAATAGAGGCTGGGTCACATGGTGCTCTGGCCAATCACAGCCATGCCAATAGTAGGCATGGCTGTGATGGCCTCTTGGGGCAAGTAGTATGACGCTTGTTGATTGGCTGCTTTGCAGCCTTTCAAAAAGCGCCAAGAAAGCGTCACAAAAGCGCGAAGAAAGCGACGAACACCGAACCCGAACCCGGACTTTTACGAAAATGTCCGGGTTCGGGTCCGTGTCACGGACACCCCAAAATTCGGTACGAACCCGAACTATACAGTTCGAGTTCGCTCATCCCTACTTGTCATCTACTGCCATATAAACTGGTGGACTCTGAGTCCTTTAGAAAATTTGTGGCTATTGGCACACCACAATGGAAAGTCCCCAGGAGGAAATATTTCTCCCAGAAGGGCATCCCAGAGCTATATGTCCATGTTCAGCGGCAAGGGAATATATCTCTGGCACACAGTGTTGTGCCAAGATGCATTTGACCACAGACACGTGGTCTAGCAAACACCGGCATGGAAGGTACATAACTTTTACTGCCCACTGGGTGAACCTTCTGACGGCCATCAACCATGTAACCCTTGGCACCCGTGTGGATTTGGTGTTACCGCCACGGATTGCATGCAGGCCTGCCTCTTCTTCTCCTCCTATTCAATCCTCTGTCTCCTCCTCGGCTGACTCCTCCTTTTCCACTGCTACCGCTTCTTCCGCTGCAGCCCCCAAGCTCCACAGAACCGATTCGACTTGTCAGATGAGATGCTGCATTTTGTGCTGTGGCTGTTGTGCCTGGAAGCCAAGAGCCACACCACACCGATCCTGCACTCCTTTCAGCTCTGCGGTCACAGGCCGATTAGCGGCTAACCCCGCTCAATTTGACAGTTGGTAAAGTGGTGTGCGACAACGCTGCCAATCTGCAGTGTGTGCTGAAACAGGACAAAATGACAACGTGCCGTGCATGGCACACGTCGTGAACTTAGTCGTGTAGAGATTCGTTGCCAAATACCCCGGGGTCCAGGACATCTTGCGGCAGGCCAGGAAAATCTCTGGCCGTTTTAGAAGATCTTGCATGGCCATTGCTCGCCTTGCTGACGTTCAGTGGTGACACCACCTGCCCGTCAGACGTCTGATTTGTGACAGTCCGACGCGATAGAACTCCACCTTGTATATGCTTGATGGGCTGCTCCAGCAGCAACATGCCGTTAACGACTACCTGTTCGAATTCTGCAGCAGGACATGTTCTGGTGAGCTTGGTTTCTTTTCACCGCGCCAGTAGCTGCTCATTGACGACGCATGAAGACTTCCGCGGCCATTTGATGAGATCACCAAACTGGTCAGTCGCAGCCAGGGCGCTATCAGTGACATCGTATCTTACGCCTTCTTTCTGGAGCGTGCACTGCGTTGTCATTGTTTAAGCCGTTGAGGAGCAGGAGCTGGAAGATGAGGAAGTCGCAACGCTGAATGAATTCCCAGGTGGGGATACTCCATCTGAGACAAGTCAGCAGGAGTGTGAAGAGGAGTCAGAGGAGGATGGTGGCTGGGGGGAGGAGGAGGAGCAAGAAGAGCAGGCTTTGAGGGGGACTTTAAACTTTTCGGGGATCCCTGGTGTTGTCTGTGGCTGGGGGGAGGAGACCGAGGATGATCTTCTCCTGGGCGATGAGCAGGAGCCAGGGCGCTCCACCGCTTCCAATTTAGTGCAAATGGGGGGCCTTCATGCTCCAGTGATTGAAGAGGGACCCCCGTATAAAAAGCATAAAGGGCAAGGACCAGTACTGGGTGGCAACATACTTAGACCGCCGGTACAAACACAAAATGGCGGACATGTTACCAGCAACACAGAGGGCTGGCACAATTTGCCATGGAACTCTTGGCTTGCCCCTCGTCGAGTGTCCTGTCTGAAAGGACGTTCAGCGCAGCAGGGGGGATCGTGACCGATAAGCACACTGGCCTAGCTTATGGCAGTGTGGACTAACTCGCATTTCTAAAAATGATTGAAAGGCATGGATCTCGGAGGAATTAAACACCTGTGACGACCACGTGTAATTGAATTTCCTCATGCCAGCCCACACGTATCCGCCACTACACAGAACAAAGAATGGTCCTTGTCTTATGTATATACAGTGGCATAAAAGACCTTTTCTGTTTTAAAATACATACTTTTTTTTTGTGAGGATTTTTGCCATTGATCCCCCTCTGGTAGGTCACTGACCATGTTGTGGGACTATTTGTGCACTCCTAGTAAGTATTTGGTGGCTGCAAATATGACCTTAAGGTTTTTCAGGTTCGCCTGCCATTAAAGTGAATTTGGGCCCGCTGCGAACACGCGGTCTGCGAACATTTGCTCGCAAACGCACGTTAGCGAAATATAAGATTTTTAACTTACCTCTCTTGCTGTGGATGGCACAGTCCCTCTGCTGATCCAGCGGCTTTTCTTGTACTCCGGGTGCCTCCTAGCACTGTGACCTAGCATCGCACAATGGCAGATCATAGTACGTGCACCACGTCTTGACACTGTATGTAGTCAGGACAGTGCAGAGTGGCGCCTGGAGAAGATCACAGAGCAGTGAGTACAGGCAGCCCCAGGAGTGCTGGATTCACCGCTCCCCAATCCTACTGTATACTAGTGAGCACTTCCATAATTGAAGCACTCACTAGTATTCACTTTATAAGACACATTACCATTTCCCCCCACTTTTGGGGGTAAAAGTGCGTCTTATGGAGCAAAAAATACAAAAAATTTTTTCCAAAATCCATGGATGGTTTTCTGGATATAAATTTTTGAAGTCACTCCATGTATTCTACTTAGGCTACTTTCACATTTGTGTTGTTAATTCCAGTATTGAGATCCGGCAGAGGATCTATTTTGATTTTGCACATCAGGGTGCATCAGTTCCGTTAGGATGCGGTTGTGTGAAATCAAAACGGGAAAAAAAAGGATCCGTCGCTAAGTACACTGAAAGTCAATGGGTGACGGATAAATTTTTTTATTTTTTTTTTGGCTTCTAAACAAATGGATCAGTCACTATTGACTTACATTGTTTTCATAGCCAAACAGGTGTGTTTTTTTTTTTGTTTTGTTTTTGTTTTTTTAATGACCGGACACAAAACCGCAGCTTGCAGTGGTTTTTGTATCCGGTCACAAAACTGAATGCTGCAGGACCGGAGACATCCTGATGCTTCCTTAACAGACCTCTTTCCATTCAGAATGCATGAGGTCTCAACTGAAACGTTGTTTTACTGTATTGAGGTCCTCTGTCTGATCTCAATACCGGAAAACGACAATGCAAGTGTGAAAGTAAGTAGCCTTACTTTCCTTTCTCTTTAACTTCCTCCACTTTTAGAATGGCACACAGACTCAGACTTTCTTGGTCAGACCATTCACTGCAACCAAAGTGGGAAGGGAATTGGTGAATCAATTTGAAACAGAGCTTGACCCGTTTGGGAGAATCATGTCTGATCTGTGGGTCGGCAGTTACAATCATGTTAAACACCTTCACTGGAGGCTAGAGTTCAGTTCTCTCTGCATGCGCTGAAGGTGTTTCACCAGTTTCTCCATTCCCTCTGCACATGTATTGCAAAACCTGAAAGTATAAGGAGAAGTGAACAAGAGAGCGGCAGAAGACCTGAGCACATGCAACAGGCTAGTGAGTGGTAGCTGATGGCATGGTATTTGGTGATCTTTACTAGGACATGTTCACAACGGAGTGTTTCGGTTGTTCTGCTCTTTTAGAGAAAGATTTACCAGATTCTGCATATAGCTTAATCAAACGGAGCTGAACAGAATTCATTGACTACAGTCTATGGCAGTGATGGTGAACCTTTTAGAGACCGAGTGCCCAAACTGCAACCAAATACCCACTTTTTTATTGCAAAGTGCCAACGCGGCAATTTAACCTGAATACCAATATAGTATATCTTCCATGTACTTTATCATTTAGCTATAATAGCTTAATAGCCTACATTCAGTGCGCTGCCTGTGCTCTTCATAGTGTGTCCTGTGCTGATGAATGGCAGGAAAAGTCTAAAGCATATTGGTACGCCATAGACTTTTTCCAAGGAGCGGGTGCCCACAGAGAGGGCTCTGAGTGCCGCCTCTGGCACCCGTGCCATAGGTTCGCCATCACTGGTCTATGGGGTCCATTTGGTTTCCATTCAGGAGACTGCTTTTTGCCAGGAAAAGAAGTCCTGCATGTGTGACTCTTGTCCACTCTTTCTGGTGGGATTTGCCACAGATTCCCCAAACGGAACCTCCAATGTAAATGCAAACATGCCCTCCGAATTAAAATGTTACATCTACAAGGGCAAGTTCGTGTCTGCATTAGAGAGTCTCCATCACAGATTCCGCCAAAAAGAGAAGACAAAAGTCCTGCCTACATGACTTTTTTTCCACTGAAAAAGTAGACTCCTGAACGGCCCTCATAATAGTTAATGGGGTCTTTTCTGCTCTGTTTGGTTCAGTTATTGTATGTGCCGCATCCTGCCTTTCCGTTGCCTTCATTGCTCTGCTCTTCTAATGGAGCAGTACAATGGGAATGACTCACACTGGTGTGAATATGGCCTTACTGAATTTTGTAAACATTAATTTACAAAATAAAAGTTTTCTCACATTGCAAATATATATGTTCCCTGACTGATGGCTGAACCTGTGGCAACGCAATGGTCAAACTGGATGACATCTAGCAGTTCGTCTTCCATATGGGTAACTACGTCCATTATGTCGGAAAGATACGGTATTTTACACTTTTACTGTCTTGACTCTAGTCGTCAGATGCTTTTTATCCATCAGTCCATTTACTGACTGAGGTTATTTAGCATCATGGGCCTTTTGATATTGCAATATTGTACATTTTTAGGATGGTGGCTGAGGTCACGCTGTAAGCGTTGGGTGCAATATATGCATCAATACTTGCATTAGTTTTTAGTTAATATAATCGCTTATTTGTGCAGCGTGGTTTTGACATTAGCATCTGTGAGCATCCTTTTGTTTTTCATCTGACCTGGTAGAATGCTTTTCCTCGGAGACATCTCCCAGAGGGGGAAGGCAGCATGCCTGGGCTGTGTACTAAGGAGGAGCAGCACATCTTTTCCATTCTGTGATCTACCAACACTGTTACCATGGCAACAAGTACTGGCAGGGCAGGGGACTGAGCTGTTGCTATGGTGCCATGAGAGGAGAAATTCTTCCGGAAAGATTTAATAATTTAACCTGGTTTCAAGTAAACATGAAATGTGTATTTAGAGGTGTTTACGGTCTCTCTAATGACCAGGTCATCTAATATGCCTGGTGTTTTTTGGCGCTCAGACTCTGGTGAATGGAAGTTGGGATCGTAGCTTGTGTCCACATATTTGAAGCTAGTCATACACATTAGGCTTCTTTCACACGCGCATTAGGCTTGTCCGCCAGGGGAACAGCCTGCCGGATCCGTACTAACGTTTGCACACGTGTGCTGCCGGAAGTCAGCCCCGGCCACATTCACTATAATGGGGACGAGCTGGAAATCCGGTCGCAACACCACAAACAGGCTGAGTGACAGACGGACAGATACCGCAGCACGCTGTGGACAATCCTAACGTGAGCGTGAAAGAAGCCTCAGAGAGAAATGAGTTGATGGTTGAACTAACATCAGGTGAACTTTCGTTTCGCAGACCTAACTTACACAGTTTAGTCCATATTGGCCATTGCAGTTGATCAAACTAGCCATACATGTTCGATGAAACCGAGTGATGGACGAAAGATCTTTCTGGGAACGTTCTTTCAAAGAATAATCGATCTTTCTTTGAACAAAGGATCCTTCGTTCGTCATCAGTCGGCTTGGGCTACTTTCACATCTGCGTTTTCCTTTCTGGCTTTGAGATCTGGCAGAGGATCTCAAAACCGGAGGAAACCACTTCAGTTTTGTCCCCATTTATTGTCAATGGGAATAAAACTGAACAAACCAGTACAGAGTGCACCAGAATGCATTCCGTTCCGGGTTGTTGCGTTACCATGCCAGACACAAAACCAATGCAAGCTGCGTTTTTGTGTGTGCCATGGAAATCTGAAAACCATGTAAGTCAGTTGTGCCGAATCCGTTTTTTTTCGGACATGAAAAGAATGGACCAGACGCCCATTGACTTACAATAGTTTGAGCGCCGGATACAGCATGTTCATTTTCGATATAATACAACCGTATCTGTTCTGAACGGAAGCAGCTGGTTGTATTATTCAAACAGATGTGTTTTTTGCAGTCGTTTTGAGATCCCATGTCTAATATCAAAACTGGACAACAAAAACGCATATGTGAAAGTAGCCTGAGGTCTCATGCACACAACCGTATGTATTTTGTGATCTGCAAAAAAACGGATGACATCCGTGTGCATTCTGTATTTTGCGTAACTGAACAAATGGCCCCAATAGAACAGTCCTATCCTTGTCCGTAATGCGGACAATAATAGGACATGTTCTATTCTTTTGCGGAAAGGAAATACACACATACGGAAACGGAATGCACATGGAGTAACTCCCGTTTTTTTATTCTTTGCAGACCCATTGAAATGAATAGTTCAGCCTACGGTCCGCAAACAAAATAACGGAACGGACATGGAAATAAAATACGTTTGTGTGCATGAGCCCTAAAACCATCGTTCGTTGGTTGAAGTCATCCATTTTGATCAACTTTAGACTAATGTGTATGGCCACCTTAAACGGGTTATCCAACCCCTATAATGCCCCCCAAAATGCCTGGGTCCCTCATACTAGTTCTACTTACCCCGCTCCCCGGCACACACGTCGTTTCTGATGGCCGCCGCTACAGCACCCCGTCACGCGGATCAAAAACATTACAGACTGCAATGGGAACAAGCCTCCCTAGCATCGTGGGTGACACTAGGGAGGCTCGTTTCTGGCGCGGCCTGCTATTGGCTGCCATACACCCCATTCGCGCCCCCCCCCCCTTTCCTGGATGTTATGAACTGCATGACTGGGAGATGAAGCGGCGGCCGTGCGGCATCCGAAGCAAAGCGGGTGCTGGGGAACGAGGTAAATATAACCTGTATGAGGGGCCCGGGCATTATAGGGGTTGGATAATCCCTTTAAGGGGGACAACACTTTGAGTCTGTATCTCAGGAGAATCAACAATGGTTATACCTTCCAAGGCTGTTTATTTCTTGAGACCTTTGCCCAGCACAGTGTGGCAACACTCATTCCTGATAATCTGCCACGTGTAAAGGTGCTGCAGATCACCCGATAAATGAGTGAAACGCTTGTTCCTCGGGTGAAGCAATCTATCATGCGGACAACTAAATCATCGTTTCTGGGCAGCAGATGTCGTCTAAACAGCACTCTGCTGTTCACAAATAAGTTTAGGGGATCTCTGCGTGTAAATGCAGCCCTTCACCTCCACTGACAGTTGCCTGCTCCATCCAAACCTGCCTTAAAAGAAGTGGTCTTATCAGGCCTCATCCTCCCCCTCTCCTTTGTGGCTTCAAATCGGATTATGACACTTCTTGAAAGCTTGGCAGCTGAACAGAAATCTCCTTATCTTACCCCTTCCTTCTTGTGAAGAAGCGAGCATGATCCCTCACCCAGAAGCCTAGTTACTAAGCAAAATTAACCATTGTGCATCCTTCATCCAATGCCGCGCTCTTTACGTTCCTGTTTTTGCACTTTAGTGATAAATGCTAATTAGTTTAAGAGCTCATGTATAGAAACATATTTTTTGTCTGTGTCCGTTCCGTTTTTCTGCCACCCATATGCGGAACCATTCATTTCAATGGAGCCGCAAACAACAGAAATGATTCCGTGTGCATTCCGTGTCCATATGTCCGTATGTCTGTTCCACAAAATAATAGGACATGTCCTATTTTTGTCCTTTTTGCTGACAAGGACAGGCATTGTTGCAACACGGACGTCACATGAATGTCATCCATTTTTTTTTTTTTTGCAGAGCCGCGTTTTTTGGACTGCAAAATACATATGGTTGCGTGTATGAGCCCTTATGCCTCATTCACACATCAGTGTTCGGTCAGTCATTTCGAGCCCAAACCAGGTGCGGCTCTAAACACAGAACAGGAGCAGATCTTTCCATTATACCTTATGTCTCTGGAGGCTCCAATCCTGGTTTTGGCTTACAATCACTGATGGAAATCGCTGACCAAACACTGACTGTGTGAATGAGGCTTTAAGGGGTTTTCCAGGATTCTCATATCGATGGCCTATCCTCAGGATAGGTCATCCATTTGAGATCGGCAGGGGTTCAACTCTTGGCATCCCTGATAATCGGCTGTATGAAGAGGCTACGGCACTCTGTGACTGCTTAGACTTCATTCTAGTCCATATGTCGTTCTCTTCCCCAGTCACATGTCCTAGGCACAACTCAGTCCTATTCAAGTGAATGGGGTGAGCTGTGCTGCCAAGCACAACCGCTGCCTGTTGGACGGTGCTGTTCTTAGTTAGCTGTGAGGAGGCCGCCACTCTCGCCAAAGCTTCCATGAGGACCACGGCTTTCTCAAACAGCTGATTGGCCCCTTCTATCCTGAGGAGGATATGCCATCAATATGAAAATCCCAGAAACCTCCTTTAAACGGCTCTTGCTTGATTGATGTAGTCTTTGTCCTAAAGCTCAAATATTTACACTAAAGACCCCCATACACATAAGATTGTTGTCCGGCAAACCCACAATGTTCTGTGGGACCATAGTTGCCAACCGGCCCGAATTTACAGTGACTGTCCCTAATTTTGAGACACAGTCCCTGGAAGCCCTGATCATAAATGTGCAGCACTATACAGTTTGGGGGTGTTCCCGGAGGTGTAGCCTACTTGTGCCTAATTGTGCAATCTAATGGAGGAGCTTCTGACTCTTCTCCAACAGGCGACGGATAACTGGAAGAGACGGACTGAGTTTGAGTTTCAAGGCCCCATCCTTTTGTTCGTCTGGGAAATTAGCACAGTACACTGTGGGGGAGATTTATCAAGACTGGCTTAATTACCTATAGCAACCAATCGGACTGATCCGATCATTTTCCTAAGAAGCTTAGAAAAATGAAAGATGGTTGCTATGTGCAACAAAGCCAGTTTTAATAAATCTCCCTTGTGTATGACCATTCTCTGATGCTTAGGGCTGCAGCTATTGATTATTTTAGTAATCAAGTATTACTTTAATAAGAAAAAACTAATTAAAAAATTTTTCTATAAAAACTCATCAGCCCCCCTGCCATCAGTTCTCCTTCCCTTGTGCCATCAGTTTCTCCCCTCCTGTTCCCCCTCCAATGTAATTAGTTCCTCTAGCAGTACCACCAGTTCCCCTTCCAATGCCAGCAGCATCTCCCCCAATGCCACCAGCTTCCCCATGTCATCAGTTGCTTCCCCTCCCAGTGCCATCTATCAGCTGCCCCCACTGCAATTAGTTCCCCCACTCCTAGCCATCAGTGCCCAGCCGCAACGCCAGTGAACTAAAATGTCCTGAAGATGTGTGTACGCAGGGGCGTACACAGAAATCATTGGGCCCCATAGCAAGAATTTAGATTGGGCCCCCATGCCCGTTCCTAGTCCCTCCTACTATGCGCCCGGGCTCCTCTCACTACCCTCCCTAACTTATCCCCTGCCCCACCTCATGCAGAAGTATTTTGTTCTACAAAATGGCAGTACTCATGCCGGATCCCAACAGACCCATTAGGCTACTTTCACACTTGCGGCAGGACGGATCCGACAGGCTGTTCACCATGTCGGATCCATCCTGTGGCTATTTCGCCGTGCCGCCGCTCCGTCCCCATCGACTATATGGTGCACGGCGAAAGTCGCCGGACTAAAAAGTCAGACATGCAGTACCTTTTAGTCCGGCGGCTTTCGCCGTGCACCGCCATGCTGCGTCAGAGCTCCGCCCCCATTATAGTCAATGGGGACGGATCGGCGGTCGTGCTAAATAGCCGCAGGACGGATCCGACATGGTGAACAGCCTGTCGGATCCGTCCTGCCGCAAGTGTGAAAGTAGCCTTATAGAGAATGGGATCTGATAGGTCCCGGCGGTGTTCAGCATATATTGACAAGAATCTGGGGCGTTACATGATGTAACACCACCCAACTTTCCTGCTGTCCAGCATGGCACATGCACATGCGCATAGACATGAGAAAAGTTTGAGGAAGCGAGTGCCCCCCTTCCCATATCCTCTGTGTCATGCAGGACAGCTGGGAGACACTGTCATTACTCGCTATCCTGCATGACACATGTGCAGACAGGAGTCTCTGGGAAAGCTGGGTGAACCCCTCCCCCCGGCCTTTCCATGTTCTTATTATCTGCATTTAGGCCTTGCAGGATAGCAGGAAAGCTGAGGGACATTACATGATGTAACAGCACCCAGCTTTTCTGCTGTCCTGCATTGCACATGCGCATAGACATGAGAAAAGTTTGAGGAAGCGAGTGCCCCCCTTCCCATATCCTCTGTGTCATGCAGGACAGCTGGGAGACACTGTCATTACTCGCTATCCTGCATGACACATGTGCAGAGACAGGAGTCTCTGGGAAAGCTGGGTGAACCCCTCCCCCTGCCTTTCCATGTTCTTATTATCCGCATTTATGCCTTGCAGGATAGCAGGAAATCTGAGGGACATTGCATGATGTAATAGCACCCAGCTTTTCTGCTGTCCTGCATGGCACATGTGGAGAGACATAAGAAAGTAACACAACTCCCACCTCCCCTCATATCTTCTCCTACCTCTGCACTTGTGCCATGCAGGACATCAGGAAAGCTGAGTCACATTACATAATAGCACCCAGCTTTCCTCCTGTTCTGAATGGCATATGTGCAGAGGAATAGCCTGGGAAAGCTGAGTGACTCACACACACACCTCTGCACTGTCCTCACCTACAAGTGGTCACTTACTTCATTACTGGTGGGGTAGTGGCAATCCAGAGAGGAATCGGGCATAATGGAGCTAACAGGCGGGAGGCGGAGCTAACCGGCGGGAGGCGGGGCTAGGAGGCGGGGCTAGCAGACGGGAGACAGGAAGATAGACGGGGGCGGGGATTCTCCTCCACTGCGGGCCCCTCTTCCTCACGGGCCCCATAGCAGCTGCGTGGTCTGCCTATATGGTAGGTACGCCACTGTGTGTACGTCAGGATCCAGAGCAGAGCTGGGCGGGCAGGTGGGTGACCACGTAGCGTTAGTAACAGCAAGCTCTTCACTCACACTCCGTGGTCACATGGCACAAATGAATCATCGATGCAAAAAATATGCATCGAGGAATTTTTTTGTGTCGAGTTAATTAATTCGAGTTATCTTTTCAGCCCTACTGGTACTGCAGCTCCTCTTCCATTTACTTGACTCTCACTGATCTGATACTGATGATCTATCTTTAACCTGGAAAACCCCTTTAAATGGAATGTGTCATCAGATAAATGACCTACTGTTTAAATTTCACTATAATGTTAAGCATACATTTTATTTTTATTTTTTGAATTTACGGTGAATTTTGTTTTGATTTTCTATACCACTGTCTAAAATCATGCATTTTTCACACTGGCCACTAGGCCTAATAATATGCTGGGATTTCCTGTTCCTTACAGGTGACTTTTCAGTAGCCATTGCATGATCACAGGCAGAATTACAATATCAGATACCACCTCTGTATAGATAAGCTGTGATATCACCTATTGTGAATCATGGACCCTGTTATCTACTCCCTCCTGACTTCTGCGCAAGTCATAAAGTATATGCCTAGAAAACTCTACCATAGATGTCAATGAGGTCTCTGGCCCATGACTCTACTCTCAGGAACAGGACGTCTTGACGTTTTTAGGCCTAGTGGCCCGTGTGAAAACTGCGTGACTTAAAGAATGAAAAAATGTAAAATGGCACCAAATCACACCAAAAATAAAAAAATATATATTTAACATAAAAACTTTATTTAAACAATAGCTCATTTTTTGACCTATTCCCCTTTTTAAAGGTTTTTTTTTTTAGATCTTTTTTTACTAATGATACCCGGGCCCCCGCCGATCAGCTGTTTTAATAGGCACCGGTGCTCGCAGTAGCGCCACAGGCTTCTTTCTGCTTCCCAAGAACAGCGCCGTACATTGTATAGTGGGTGTGCTTGCTATTGTATTGCAGCTGGGTCCTATTCACAATAGGGCGGAGTTTTGCCTAGGCCAAGTGACCGATGAACGTCTCATGGTCTAGGGAAACCTGTTTGAAGGCCGTGGTGCTACTGCCTTTTCAAACAGCTGGGGGTCCCAAGTGGCAGACCCCCGCAATCAAATACTGATGACCTATCCAGAGAATGAGTAATCAGGGAAAATACCTTGGAAAACTCCTTTAAGTAGGTTGCAGTCTATGCACTACACTTCTTTGCATCTGGCAACTGCCTCTCCACAACCGATGTATGATGGGGAAAGAGATCGCCAGAAAAAGGACATTGTAATAGCTCCTGGATTTCTGTGGAACGCTAACCCATGAGAACACCTGTACTCAGCGAGGGCACCCACCGATCCTCTAATTACTGAAGGAGTCTACACAAGAGGAAGTCACTGCCATATGATCTTCTTGGGCACGTGTAATGGTTATTTGCATTTCACGTGTGCAGCGGTTAGCAGGAATCTCTGAAACAAATCCGCTGAGTAAATATTCCCTAAATGTCCCCAATTTTAATTTACTCTATAAAAAGTCTAAGGCTACTTTCACACTTGCGGCAGCAGGGTCCGGCAGTCCGCTCCGGCCCTATTCAATATTCACTTATTCAGAGCGGCAAACATGCCGAGAGGTGGCTGGACAAAAACCGCAGCATTCTGTAGTTTTTGTCCGGCCGCCTCTCGGCATGTTTGTTGCGCTGCCTCTGGGCCTCCCGCCTGCCCCCATTATAGTGAATAGGGCCGGAGCAGACTTCCGGCGGCACGGTGGGCTAGCGTTAGCTAGAAACAGCCTGCCGGAAAAGGCTACAGCAAGTATGAAAGTGACCTAATGTTTTTTTATAAATTAAAAAAATTTAATAAGTGAAGTGACGGACGCTGTGTAGAGCAGACTTATAAATTGGCTTTGTGTGTGTGCAGAGTGCAGTATGAATCCCGGGTGGCCTTACACCCAGAGTCCGTTGGGAATCTTTACAAAAATAGAGCATGGATCAGACGTGTTTGATTCTAAAAACACTCTGAGCGGTCTTCTGGGATTTGCTGCGTATGGAAAGTATTTGCAGCATGTTATTGATCATTGTATTTTCCCTAAGTGCCTGATATTTTTCTACTGAAAGACGAGAATAGACTTGGGCCACGCAAGCAAATAAATGTATTTGTATCTTTAAAAAAAGAAAAACGGCAAGGAGAAGAAAAAATATTAATTTAAAGGGACTAACAAATGAAAATCCTGCCATGATAGATGTGGGTCCCACCTCTGGGATCATCACCTATTGGGAAAACAAAAGTCCGTTTACACCCATTCACCAATTTCGCACTCCACTGCATACAACTTCTTCATGTCTATGGAAGTTTTGTAACTGGTCTAGCACTACAGAAAATGTTTTGTATGGTGCTTCTCAGGGTTGATCTTGGAGTCTGTAAGAACCTGGGCTTGTTCACTTATGAGATGTACACAGCAGCCACTGCAGAATTAAGACTTAAAGGCGTTGTCTAGGATAAAAAATTAAAATATCTGCTTTCTTTCAAAAACAGCAGCATCCCTGTCCACAGGTTGTGTGTGGTATTGCAGCTCTGCACCATTGACTCCAACACCAGACGCAACCCATGGACGGGGATGATGCTGTTTTTGGAAGAAAAAAAGCCATGTTTTTCTACATCCTGAATAGTCCAGTTGACTTCTATAGAGCAAAATATAGGTCGTGTGCATGACCACTAAGGATTTGCCAAGCACATGACCGCTCCTGAGTTATGCTTGGTGCTCCAGTGGCTTCAAGGGAGAGCTCATGCACTTGTAATTCAGTGGAGTCCATATTCTGTGTCTGCGGTACAAGTGTACACATACTTTATTTTTGGGTTTGTTTACACTGTTGAGAAAAAGGATAGAATAAAGATTTAAAGGGGTGTTCCACAAGATATGCCTTAAATGTCCAATATGTAGTTCTGTAGAACGTGCCACTGTGCCTGGTGAGAAGACTCTGCTATTTTCAGATGGGAATGAGGAGAGGTGCGCATGTGGGGCCACCGTTCTGTACCTGGACAGGCACAAAGGGGCCCTATTATGGACATAGGAGCGGGTCCCAGAAGAGGCACCTGCACCTGCCAGACATTTACAGCATATCCTGTGGATATACCATAAATGTTCCACATGGGACAACCCCTTTAACTGGCTGCCAACAGTATTGGAGCATGCTATACTGGGGAGGGTAGCGCGTTTCATCCTTCTCTCACATCATTGCACTGGAGAGGAGGTAACGGGCTAGATCATGCTTTTGTGCCCGCAGACAGAGATGTATGCTGCCCCTTCATAGTACAAATGACTCTTCCCACTTTTTTCTTTTTAAGGCTACACTCGCATGACCACATGTATTTTTCGGTCTGCGAAACGTGGATAATGTCCGTGTTGGGTCAGTTTTGTTTGTGAAGCCATTGACTTCATATGGTTTGTAGTCCGCATTTGCAGCCAAGAATAAGACAATGTTCTATCTGTTACGGAACAGACATACAGATGCAGAAAGCACACCGATCATCACCTGTGTTTTACGGACCGCGGTCGTGTGAATGTAGCCCGATTGTAATAATAAAGTTTGACAGAGAAGTGTATGGCGAGTGCACGGATAATGTTCCTCTGGGCTCTCTTCTTTCATCAGGTTGATAACCATACTTGAGGCTTCGCGTCTTGTATTTCTTCCCGCCTCATTTCCGTTTGCACTGAATGATGGCCGCAATGTGATCCTTCTGTGAAAATCAATCCATAGATATAAAGATGCGGCCGGTGTAGTGGGGGCTATTTACCTGCGTTTTAGGAACAGGAGCTGAGAGACTATTGTGGAATCCTGGCAACGCCTAATCCATTTCTATTTCGGGACTGCCATTTTAATGAGGCTGCAAAGCTGCTTAGCAGAAGTGTGGTTTTAGTCAATCAGCATTACAAATAACACGCAGCGGGCACGGGTACATTGGGTAACCACGTTTATTACTAAAGTGCCCCTGTCCTCTGGGGAAGATTTCTAATTCTCTTAAGTCGAAGATTTCAGCACCGCAGTTGGAAGTTGAATTCATTACATTCTGCTTAGTTTCAGTCTAACTCTTTGAGGCGTTCTCCACTCAGTCTAGTTGTTTTTTTGTTTAGTGTGTTTATTGTATTGCTGTTGAGACAACGTCCTTCTCTGATCTCGACAATATGGGGGGTCTCAACGCAGAGGTGGCTGAGCAAATCTGTTACCACCGACCTTCCTATCTGTTTGCGTAGACACATAGCTGTAGGTATCTTGATTTTTTTTCTTTTGTTGATTTGAGGTTCCGTTCCCAAGTAAATTAGGCCTGTGGTGCAATGAGGGTGTCACTGTTGCTCTTGTTGCACCCAAGATCCACTCATTTCTGTCGCCAGTCCTTCCTTGGCTGCTTTGATTGACAGGGCCAGACAGTGGCAAAGCAGTGAAAGGGGGGCTGGCCACAGAGAGGAGTGGAACTTGGGTGCAGCAAGAGCAACGGTGACACCCTCATTGCACCACAAGCCTAATTTTGAAATTTAAGAAAAAGTATCCTAACTCAGGAACGCAGCCTTAGATCAGCAGTGTTTCAATTTGGTGAACCCCAGCTATGTGTGTAGGCAAATATTAGGATAGGGAGGTCGCTGTTGGCAAATTTCCTTTAAAGTGCATCTGTCAGCAGATTTGTACCTATGAAACCTGCTGACATCGTACATGTGCACTTGGTAGCTGAAGGCATCTGTGTTGGTCCCATGTTCATATGTGCCTGCATTGCTCGGAAAATTATGTTTTGATATACTGTATACAAATGAGCCTCTAGGAGCAACGGGGGCGTTGCCGTTACACCAAAGGCTCTGCTGTCTCTGCACTTTGAGAAAGCTACACTGAGGCTGAGAGAGCAGAGCCTCTAGGAGTAACGCTTGTTGCATATTTTAAAAAAGCATGTCTGTGCAATGGGGTTCTTGCATGGTGTTTTTCTACCTATGTATTTTCCCCATACTGCTCTACAGAGTAAGTAACATAATGGAGGAGCTTACAAATTTCCCCATACTGCTTTGATATCATATGTGTGCGGTCCGGATCTGTATGTCTGTTCTGCAAATTTTACAACATGTCCCTATTCTTGTCCCTATTGCACATGAGAATAGTCATTTCTACTGATAGGAGTGAGAAAAATGTGGAATGCACTTGGGGTTTGTGGACTGAAATACGGTTGTGTGTGAAAATCTACTCCTGCAATCCTGACAAATACTTTTTAGGATTCAGTCACGGATCCGCAAAACACGGACACTGGCCTTGTGCATTCCGCATTTTGCGGACCGCACATGTCCCAGCACTATAATGGAAATGCCTTTTCTTGTCCGTGTCTGCGGACAAGAATAGGACATGTTCTATTTTTTTGCGGGGCTGCGGAATGGAAGTGCGAATGTGGACAGCACACTGTATGCCATTAAAAAAGGAATGGGTCCGCACCCGTTCCGCAAAATTGCAGAGCGGATGCGGACCCATTTTGCAGACGTGTAAATGGACCCTTATACAAATAAGGTTCATTGTGCACATTGCTTCCTCTAGCTCATTGCTGCTGGCACTGAAATCTCAGGGACTACAGGGGGGGGGGGTGCTTGGCGGGGTGATGGTGCATCAAATGGAGACGCCCCACCCTCCGGGCACTGAATATTGGCATAAATAGGGGTTTTCAATACTTAATGTTACAGGAGCATATTTTTTAGGTATGGTTATGTTTTGTACACCTACCCTTCATGACAGTATGTTTACTTTGGAACCGATTTTGGAGGTGACTGACTCCATTTAACAGTGGAAGTTATGGGGCTATACATGATTGTTTGCACAGTATATAACTTTTTGAACTATTGTATTTCCTAGGGGTGGGGGAGTGTAATGACTGTCCGTTATCTTTTGACGGTGGGTGGTACAAGTCCTCAGTCTGCAGTTACTTCTTTTGGCATTACAGTTGAGGGGAGGGGGGAGGGGGGGGTTAAAGGCTGCCTGGGCGCTCCAGTGCCAAAAAGCGTGCGTTAGTAACAGCCTGGGTTCTTGGCGCAGACTCTACTGACAGCCGGGTTCTGGGGAAGCACCAATCCCAACTGTTAACCCTTTGATCATGTAGTAATCTATACTGTGGCATGATCAAAGGGAATTCTGTCCTGCGATTGAGTCACGGGGTTTCAGTGACCCAATCGGAGACTGGGGGAGCGATGAGCAGTCAGACCTGATGACATATGAAGGACCCCAGGGCTGCCTGTTCCGTAAGCCTGCTGTTAGGACATGCTGACACAGAGTATAATGTATCAGCGTACAGGAGTCTGCTAATACCTTAGAAGTCTGAAATAGTCATAAACAAGTAATCCCATAATATGAGTTAAAAAATGTTATAAATAGTGTAAATTTTAGTACAAAATAAATTTAATTGTACACACATTAAATATACTTTTTAAAAATACAGGACCATAATGTTTGATGTGAAACATGAATGGCGTAAAAAATAGACGCCAAAAATGTCTTTTTACTATATTTCTGCAGCAAAAAAAAGATAAATTATACAGCAGTTTATACATACCCCCAAATAATCCAAAAAGACAGCATTTCTCACATATAAACAAGGTCTCGGACATCCACACCAATGAAAAATTTAAAAAATTATGGCTGCTGAAATGCAGGGAAGAAAAGAAAAATGAAAAACATTTTTCAAATAGTTCCCTTAGTAACATTGCAACATAGTAACATAGTATATAAGGCCGAAAAAAAGACATCTGTCCATCCAGTTCGGCCTGTCATCCTGCAAGTTGATTCAGAGGAAGGCAAAAAAAAAAAACTGTGAGGTAGAAGCCAATTTTCCTCACTTAACCCCTTAAGGACACATGACTTATCGGTACGGCATGTTTCCCGAGTCCTTAAGGACACATGACGTACCGGTACGTCATGTGTTGTTCCGATCACTGCCGTGCGGCCGGCTGTGATCGGAACAAGGTGCCTGCTCAAATCATTGAGCAGGCACCTCGGCTAAATGCGCGGGGGGGTCCCGTGACCCCCCCATGTCCGCGATCGCAACAAACCGCAGGTCAATTCAGACCTGCGGTTTGTTGCGCTTTCTGCAGTTCCTGATCGCTGCGGTCCCTGACCGCGGCGATCAGAAACTTTAGTGTGGCGAAAATATATATTTATCACCCCCCCCTGCACCTCTGAATGATTTTAGCCCGGTGGGAGGTGCAGGGGGGGTGTTGCGGGCGGTGGGGGCGGCAGGCGGGATCGCGATCCCCCGCCCGCCTCCTATTGTGTAATCGTTGGTGTACAGTGGGTATACCAGGGTGCCAGCACATTGCTGGCACCCTGGTATAAACGGCTGACATCGGTGATGCGATGTCAGCCGTTTAACCCTTTCCATACAGCGGTCCGTACGGACCGCTGTATGGAAAAAGTTAACAGTAAGAGGGAGCTCCCTCCCTCTCCGATCGGGGGGCTGCAGTGCATTTGCAGCCCCCCGATGGAGAGGGAGAGAGCCCCCAGACAGCCCCCCAGAGCCCCGTCCTTACCCTTCCCCGTCTGCGCAGTTCTGACCATAACTGAGCAGACGGGGAAGGTTCCCATGGCAACAGGACGCCTGCTCAGGCGTCCTGCTGTCCATGGTGCTGAACAGATCTGTGCTGAAAGCATAGATCTGTTCAGTGTAAGTAAAATACAGTACAGAGCCCTATATAGAGTACAGTACTGTATTATACAGACATCAGACCCACGGAATCTTCAAGAACCAAGTGGGTCTGGGTCAAAAAAAAAGTGAAAAAAAGGTAAAAATCAAAAAACACTTATCACTGATTAAAAATTAAAAAAATAAAATTCCCTACACATGTTTGGTATCGCCGCGTCCGTAACGACCTGATCTATAAAACGGTCATGTTACTTTACCCGAACGGTGAACGCCATAAAAATAAAAAATAAAAAACTATGATGAAATTGAAATTTTGTCCACCTTACTTCCCAAAAAAAGGTAATAAAAGTGATCAAAAAAGTCGCATGTACGCCAAAATTGTAACAATCAAACCGTCATCTCATCCCGAAAAAAATGAGACCCTACTTAAGATAATCGCCCAAAAACTGAAAAAACTATGGCTCTTAGACTATGGAAACACTAAAACATCATTTTTTTTGTTTCAAAAATGAAATCATTGTGTAAAACTTACATAAATAAAAAAAAAGTATACATATTAGGTATCGCCGCGTCCGTATCGACCGGCTCTATAAAAATATCACATGACCTAACCCCTCAGGTAACCACCGTAAAAAAATAAAAATAAAAGCGGTGTAAAAAAAGCCATTTTTTGTCATCTTACGTCACAAAAAGTGTAATAGCAAGCGATCAAAAAGTCATATGCACCCCAAAATAGTGCCAATCAAACCGTCATCTCATCCCGCAAAAAATGAGACCCTACTTAAGATAATCACCCAAAAACTGAAAAAACAATGGCTCTTAGACTATGGAGACACTAAAACATTTTTTTTGTTTTAAAAATGAAATCATTGTGTAAAACGTACATAAATAAAAAAAATTGTATACATATTAGGTATCGCCGCGTCCGTGACAACCTGCTCTATAAAATTACCACATGATCTAACCTGTCAGATGAATGTTGTAAATAAAAAAAATAAAAAACGCTGCCAAAAAAGCTATTTCTTGTTACCTTGCCGCACAAAAAGTGTAATATAGAGCAACCAAAAATCATATGTACCCTAAACTAGTACCAACAAAACTGCCACCCTATCCCGTAGTTTCTAAAATGGGGTCACTTTTTTGGAGTTTCTACTCTAGGGGTGCATCAGGGGGGCTTCAAATGGGACATGGTGTAAAAAAAAACAGTCCAGCAAAACCTGCCTTCCAAAAACCGTATGGCATTCCTTTCCTTCTGCGCCCTGCCGTGTGCCCGTACAGCGGTTTACGACCACATATGGGGTGTTTCTGTAAACTACAGAATCAGGGCCATAAATAATGAGTTTTGTTTGGCTGTTAACCCTTGCTTTGTAACTGGAAAAAAAAATTAAAATGGAAAATCTGCCAAAAAAGTGAAATTTTTAAATTGTATCTCTATTTTCCATTAAATCTTGTGCAACACCTAAAGGGTTAACAAAGTTTGTAAAATCCGTTTTGAATACCTTGAGGGGTGTAGTTTCTTAGATGGGGTCACTTTTATGGAGTTTATAATCTGGGGGTGCATCAGGGGGCTTCAAATGGGACTTGGTGTCAAAAAACCGGTCCATAAAAATCAGCCTTCCAAAAAACAAACGGCGCACCTTTCCCTCTACGCCCCGCTGTGTGGCCGTACAGTAGTTTACGGCCACATATGGGGTGTTTCTGTAAACAGCAGAGTCAGGGCAATAAAGATACAGTCTTGTTTGGCTGTTAACCCTTGCTTTGTTAGTGGAAAAAATGGGTTAAAATGGAAAATTAGGCAAAAAAATGAAATTCTCAAATTTCATCGCCATTTGCCAATAACTCTTGTGCAACACCTAAAGGGTTAACGACGTATGTAAAATCAGTTTTGAATACCTTGAGGGGTGTAGTTTCTTAGATGGGGTCACTTTTAGGGAGTTTCTCCTCTAGGGGTGCATCAGGGGGCTTCAAATGGGACATGGTGTAAATAAACCAGTCCATAAAAATCAGCCTTCCAAAAACCAAACGGCGCTCCTTTCACTCTACACCCCGCTGTGTGGCCGTACAGTGGTTTACGGCCACATATTGGGTGTTTCTGTAAACGGCAGAGTCAGGGCAATAAAGATACCGTCTTGTTTGGCTGTTAACCCTTGCTTTGTTAGTGGAAAAAATGGGTTAAAATGAAAAATTAGACAAAAAAATAAAATTCTCAAATTTCCTCCCCATTTGCCAATAACTCTTGTGCAACACCTAAAGGGTTAACAACGTATTCAAAATCAGTTTTGAATACCTTGAGGGGTGTAGTTTCTTAGATGGGGTCATTTTTGGGTGGTTTCTATTATGTAAGCCTCGCAAAGTGACTTGAGACCTGAACTGGTCCCTAAAAATTGAGTTTTTGTAAATTTCTGAAAAATTTCAAGATTTGCTTCTAAACTTCTAAGCCTTATAACATCCCCAAAAAATAAAATATCATTCCCAAAATAATTCAAACATGAAGTAGACATATGGGGAATGTAAGGTCATCCAAATTTTTGGGGGTATTACTATGTATTACAGAAGTAGAGAAACTGGAACTTTGAAATTTGCAAATTTTTCCAAATTTTTGTTAAATTTGATATTTTTTGGTGCAAAAAATATAATTTTTTTGACTTCATTTTACCAGTGTCATGAAGTACAATATGTGACGAAAAAACAATCTCAGAATGGCCTGGATAAGTCAAAGCGTTTTAAAGTTATCAGCACTTAAAGTGACTCTGGTCAGATTTGCAAAAAATGGCCTGGTCCTTAAGGTGAAATAGGGCTGTGTCCTTAAGGGGTTAAGGGGGAAAAAATTCCTTCCCGACTCCAATCAGATAACTCCCTGGATCAACGACCCATCTCTAGTAGCTATAACCTGAAATATTATTACAAGTATAAATTGTGAAGAAAGGTGCAACCTACAGAAAAAGGTCAGTTCCATGGTACTGTGAAGAAAGCTAGACATGCGCGAGCAAAGTTTTTTTTTTTTTGTCTTTGTGTTTCCTCTTATATTAAGTTAGTTATTGCACATTATATTACTAGAACTAGCCCAATACTGTTATCGTTTTGAGTCTTCAGATTTCCCCTATTCTTACCAGTCAACAATACTTTTTCGTCTATAAATGGAGGAATAATTGCATATTTATTACTCGCAGTTCCCTGCTTTTCTCGGTCCATTGTGAAGAAACCTCTTCATAGTCTGCAGAAACCATGAATAACCTTTCCTTCTATTTCCAGATTACTTATGCACCCCAGAAGAGAACATTTACAAGATAGACTTCACCAGATTTAAAATCCGTGATATGGAGTCTGGAACCGTCCTGTTTGAGATCACAAAGCCACCAGCATCTGGTGAGTGATAGAAATAGAAAATACGGGGTGGTTTTGCTCTGGTTGATAGAAAGACGTGAATCTGTGTGACGGCCATTTGAAAGACCCTTGGAAAATTACTAATTAATTTGCTATTGCATTGTGTGTGATACTCCATTTATTTATACGGTAAAATGTACATGAAACTGAAAACAAAAAAATATATATTTCAGACTAACAAGCGCTCGAATACACTTAACATTGAAATTCTGCTCCGCCACTGTTGACCTCAGTCAGTCCCAGAATATCTGGGCAAAATGTAGCAGTGGCCTAAAGCATTTGGCAGCAAAAGTTAATTGGTGTTGCTATGGAGGAGAATTAAGGCATTGGTAAAAATGGAGTTGGCCTTAGACAAGCCCTTTAGTGTGTTTTTTTTTTTTTTTTTTTTTTTTTTTCCCTCTTTTCAGGGATCTAGTGCAGTGTTCTCCCTGAGCTTCATGAAACTAAGGACAGAGCAAGTTCAGTAGGAGGAGACAAAATGTGTACCAACTTTGTGATCTAGATAAGCTAGGTGACAAGTCCCACATCTATTAGACTACACAAAGTGTAACTTCACATAAGTGTAGCTTGCCAATAAGTCTCTATACACAGCTGGACTTTTTAAAGTATACCTGAGTGTAAAAAAAAAGTTTGTACAAAAAAGCACTTCCATTATGTAATCATAGCTTTGAAGGAATAGTTATGTTTGGGTTTTCCACCAATTTTTTTTTCCAGCTGTATTATTTGTTTTAGCTGCACAGCTAGATGTATTTCACTCAGAAGCTGGGGGTGTCTAACTTCTGCCAGCACTGTAGTACGTCTGTGACTACCTTCCCCTTACTTCCCACTATGTTTGTGCTCACAGAACAAATAAAGAGGGATAAATCACACTTATTGACACATAGGAGGTCCCTGTGACTTCAGAAGCAGTGTAGAAGCAGTTGTTTAATCAGGCTCAGGATCTCGGCTAGCTCTGAGACTTCCGGTCAGTCATCTTCTGTGTCTTTGTTACCAGGGACAGATCTTGTCTGACCAGAGGCAGTTGACTGCAACTTAGGCTTACTGAACAAGCAAGTGATTTTGTTGTACTGCATATCAGCATATTAAAATGTTGGCCATATCTCAATTGTACATTTGCATTGGTCCTGGATCTTAGTGCCCGGCAAGGGGCAGAAGACTCAGACTGTGGTCATTTGGTCTCTATGGGTAGCCAAACAATGCAGACAGGCGTCAAAAGGGAAGACTGTTTTATGCGTGCGTGTTATTTATTTACTTTTTTAGTAGGAACTTTTAGGGGATGTCAAGTGGGATAAAAGAAAAGGAGCAGAATGGGTTAAAAAAAATAAGATTAATTACTTACCTCACAGTGCCCTCCCCCCTTTTACTGCCATTTTAACGCTCCCCAATCCCCACTGGTTCAGTCGAGACACACAGGACATGCCCTGTCAGTCAGCCACTAGCTGCAGCAGTGACCCACCTTAGTCTGTGATTGGCTGAATGGGCATTTCCTGTGTGGAGACAGGGCCAGGAAGTGGAGATCAGTAGTGCTGTAATGGCAGTGGATTGATGAGGTTAGCAATGCTGCATTTTTTTATAATTTTTTTTAACGATTCTGCTCCATTTCTATAAAAAAAAAAGTTTTATCCCGCCCCAACAAACCCTTTAATGTTTATTTCTACATTCTGGTATTTTAATTTTAGAAATAGTTTCATGTAGATGTAAATGTTACTTTATATGTTGTAGAGCGGGAACATGGCGATAAAAAGGACGTGGATCCAAACGCAGGTAGATTTGTAAGATACCAGTTCACCCCTGCTTTCCTGCGACTGCGTCAGGTTGGAGCCACGTAAGTAAATTAGCATACCAACTTGTATACCAAAATTAGTTAAAGACCACTAAGTAAGTGAGTAGTTGTATGCTGCCTAAAGGATCTGAACATGTGATTCATCAAAAGAAATGTAATTCGAGTCTAACCCTTATGATCAGATAGGATTCAAAAGATTTAATTGGCATCTGTCAGCAGACTTGTACCTATAAAACTGGCTGGCCTGTCACATGAGCGTTTGGCAGCTGAAGGCGTATGTGTTGGTCCCAGGTTCATATGTGCCTGCACTGCTGAGAAATATGAAGTTTTAATATATGCAAATGAGCCTCTAGGAGCAACGGGGGCGTTGCCGTTACACCAAGGAGCTCAACTCTCTCTACAACTGGTACTCCCCCTGCACTTTGATTTACTTTAAGTCAGGGCAGAGCGTCTAGGTGTAACAGCAACGCCCCTGTTGCTCCTAGAGGTGCATTTCATATATTAAAACTAAATTTTTCTGACAGATGCCCTTTAACTGATTCCTGGCGCTGGGTTCTGACTCCATGGTCCCCCTGGTCTCCCTTGGCCCCCCTGGGGCATTGCAGGTCTTGGGTCTACCTATGTTAACATCTGATTTGATGTGGGTCACAAGGACACTGCAGCCAATGACTGGCAGCAGAGGTGACATTTCATCCATGCTTCATGTCACTTGGTCACGTGATGCATGGGTGACATGTCACTGCCACGGCCAGTTACTGTCTGCAACGTCCACATGACCCGCATCAATCTGGATGTTGACACAGGTCACCTGCGCCACCTGAGGGAGAGCAATGGAGCCAGAACCTATTGGTGAGGATTAAGCTTGTATGATTCCCACTACGGCAAAAAAAATTAAAAACATAGAATGAGAAGGTGTGTCCAAACACACAGCAATTCCACTGTGGAAAATCCACAGCACACCTGTCACATGTGGCAGTACTCTAAAGCTGCAAGAGTTTGTCTAGATTTTACCTTTTTGTGAGTTTTATTCTCATATTCTAGAATAATTCCTGTCAGTGATCATTCAGAGGGGTGATTTGACCCCTGAATTGCCCACTCCATATGCCCGGGCGCTCACACAATATACTTACCCTGCTCGCTTCCTTGCATTACCAGCCAGTGATGCTAGGGAGGCTTGTCCCCATCACCACCTGCCGTTGACTGTCTCTCTCCCCCCGACATCGGATATTTTCACCGCGCACGGGGAGAAGCAGCAGCAGTTTCTGTGAGGGGACCAGGAGCGGCACAGGTGCCGGGGAGCAAGGTAAGTATATTGTGTGTGAGGGGTCCGGGCATATGGGGTGGGCAATACAGGGGCCGGATAACCTCTTTAAATGATCACTGACAGGAATTATTCTACAAAATGAGAATAAAACTCATAAAGGTAAAATCTACAGCTCTATAAAACATAGAGTAATAACTAAAACTTTGCTAAAAAAAACTAAATACAAAATATGTTCAGTTTCACTTGACCTAATATACTCAGTGGTGAGTTCTAAGGTAGTCTTATGCATTAGTTGTTCCACAGATCTCCTCCTGAAAGGTTATAACTGAGATTTTGTATGGGTGAAGAAACGAAATATTCAGCATTAAGGTGCTAGAATGTGGTATAAACAGACATTTCTTTCCAAGTCAGTGAGAAAATGCTAAAACACTTTGACATTTGGTTTGTGGTCAGGTTAGTTGTCAGACCAAACCTTTCCATAAATGGCTATAGTAGCCTCCAGATCTGAGCTATACAAAGTATTGCACACCAAGAAAACTGTGTGCCTTTCCAAGTAAATGGACTTTTTTGGGGTTGCTAGGCACTTTATGTGGTGCGCTGACTGTTCCAAAGTTAAATTCTGAGTTCACTAGTTCAAATTTATTCTAAAAGAGGTAACCCAGCTTCAACAAATGAGGCCTAGGCATTGTAATGAAAAATGATGCAGTATCCTGATTGTGCACTGTTAGAAGATCTCTGATTGCTCAGTGGGCACCCTCTGAGATGCCTACTGTGAAAACCTAACATATAAATGTCTACACGGAGAAATATCACATATAAAACTGGAGAGGGGATTTTTTTTTGTTCTCATTAATTCAATTGTTCCCCCCCCAGGGTTGAATTTACAGTCGGCGATAAGCCCATAAATAACTTCCGAATGATCGAGAGGCATTATTTTCGTGACCAACTTTTGAAAAGTTTCGACTTTGAATTTGGGTTTTGCATTCCAAGCAGTAAAAACACATGTGAACATATCTATGAGTTTCCACAACTTTCAGAAGAACTTAGTGAGTATTGCTTTATTACTTTACTTTTTAGGCTACTTTCATACTAGCGTTATTCGCAGATCCGTCATGGATCTGCAAAAACGGTTCCGTTACAATAATACAACCGCCTGCATCCGTCATGAACGGATCCGGTTGTAATATGTCTTCTATAGCCATGACTGATCCGTCTTGAACACCATTAAAAGTCAATGGGAGGCTGATCCGTTTTCTATTGCATCAGAGAAAACTGATTCGTCCCAATTGACTTACATTGTGTGTCAGGACTGATCCGTTTCGCTCAGCACCACATGGTGGACAGAAAAACGCTGCAGGCAGAGTTTTAGTGTCCGCCTCCAGAGCAGAATGGTGACTGAACGGAGGCAAACTGATGCATTCTGAGCGAATCCTTTTCCATTCAGAATACATTAGGGCAAAACTGATCCGTTTTTGATCGCTTGTGAGAGCTCACAAACTGAAAGCCAAAACGCGAGTGTGAAACTAACCTTACTTAGGCTGATCTTTATAGCGGATTAGAGCTAATAGTGGATTTCAGAATGTCAGATCTTTTTGTTATCCGGTAGAGGTGTCTGGCAGTGGCCAAAGGGCTCTTTACACGGGCCGATTCTCGGTCAGATGATCGCTAACAAGTGTTTATAGGAATGCTCATTAGCGATTTTCTGGTATTGTAAGAGTGCCACTGATTACCCAAAGAACGAGCGAAATACTTGCTCATTGGGTAATCGCGTCATTCATGCAGTCAGAAAAAAAGTCGTTTGCCGGCAGCAAATTGTGCTGTTTAAACAGCCCCTGCTGCCAGGAAAACGAGTCAGTATGGGGATGAGCGATGGCATTAGTCTGTGGAGGAGATCGCTGCATGTTAGTAGGATGCATCAGGACGTCTTCCGTTCCGGCAGTTGCAGTTTTGTGTCTGGTCCAAAAAACTGATCTGGCACTGAAAACAGTGTAAGTCAATAGTGACGGATCCGTTTTTTTTAAATTTATTTAAAGCCTAAAAAACGGATCTGTCACCCATTTATTTTCAATGTATTTAGTGACTGATCTGTATTTTTATTTTTTCCTTTTAACACAACCGCATCCTAATGGAATGGACACTATGCACCCTGATGTGCACAATCAAAACTGATCCATTTAATTCCAGTATTGAGATCCTCTGCCGGATCTTAATACCGGAAGTAACAACTCAAGTGTAAAAGTAGCCTAAGCAGTATAATGTGTAATCCCATGTTTTCTTTGCGTCAACCATTTGCCAGTTTCCAATACACAGCATGATGTTCAGAGAACATAAAGCGCAGAATACAACAGATGTCAGTAGAAATAAGAATCGGAGAAGTTGGACTTCAACATGTCGATGATTTTATTCTCATAGGGGTCAATCTGCTACCAGAGGTGTCAGCAGTTGCTTATTTCCCGGCCTAACCCCATGTGTAGGGGAGGCTAAATGAATAGCTGTTGGATGAAGGAATGTTTACCTGCCGGCTAGTAACAGAGTATGGCCACCTTCACAAAGAGCCGCATATGGTTTCTGTGTGGTAGTTGTACCGTTCAGTAATTAGAAGCCATAGCTCTGTAGTAGCCATTACCATATTAGAAACCTAGAAGATTGACGCCAGATAAAGACCACATGCTTAGTCTAGTCTGGAGGTTTGGTGAAAGCAACTGCCACCTTTTCATTAAAATACCTTTTGACCTTGTTTCTGATCTCCATCCATCTAAATTCAGATTATGCCCCCTTCTTGTGTTTAGCATTGTATTAGTATATTAGTGTGTTGTCTATGTTACAGTGAAAAAATAAATAAACTTTGGATACCTGGTGGATCTCCAGCTCCAATTAGGAGGATCCCTCTACCTTAACTTCGGCAACTACACATGTCTTCATTTATTACTTGATGTATTGTTGAATACTGTATTATATGCATTCGAATCCTTTTTTGTGGTCTTTACGGGGGCAACAGTGATGCTGAGAGAGAGATTTGAGCTCCTTTGTCTTACACTTTTTCCTTTATCTGTTATATTTTGCAGTTCGTGAAATGATCATCCATCCCTATGAGACACAATCAGACAGTTTCTACTTTGTGGACAACAATCTAGTGATGCACAACAAGGCAGATTATTCATATAGCGGGGGCCCTTGATCCTGTCGTAAAGAGCTCCAAAAATCGAAGCATTGAAAACAGTCCCCTTCCCCTTTAGCAGTTATGTAAGGGATCGTACACAATTTCATGTAGGAAACCAATCCAAGCAACAAGATTGTCTGCCAGTAGAAGTTATACAACTGAGCCTATATCTGCCCTTTCACTCCCAAGCCTTCTAGCACGGTAAAATAGTGCAAGAACTATTCGTAAATTCCACCTTTTTGGTATGGACGCCTTCATAATGATTTGAATGCTGTCAACAAGAATGTGATGATTGGCTTTCACCAGACGGACCCAGTGACGAGAGTAGTCTAATAAGCATCCGTGTCATGTTCAACGTAATGGGTGTTCTCCTGGAACAAAGGACTATTATTAAACCATCATTCCAAGTTTGTCGCAGGACTAATCGTTGTCATCTCACTTGGGCCATGTTGTCTTGGGACCGACCGTTCCCATAGGACACAGAGTTTTCCTCAATGTATTTGTTTTAAAAAAAGAAAATGAAAACACGAGTAATGATGTTGATGTGTCAGCTTGGACCAGACTGTTGTTAAGGAAATCCAAGCCAAAGATTGAATCTGTTCTTCCTCGTAGGCTTGCACTTGTTAGTGTTCCTTCAACGTAAATGTACAATTAAATAGGGCAGGTTTTCCACTTGCTTTTTTTCTAAAATCACAGCCAGGCGTGACACAGATTTTCCTGGTTTTAGGCAGCAAAATGTTAACGCAAGAAAAACAGAAATGTCTACAATGGTACAAAGTGAAGAAGACCTAAAACCTATTATACCAGTTAGCACAGTAGGCAGAATATATTTTTTGAAACTAAGAAAAATAATTGCTAGTGGGTTGAATGATGGTGCAGATATGATGCACTTGTTGGTTCTGTCTTGATCACTAGAAACGATAGTGTACATGTTGCCTGTATTATGTTCCATTACGTATACTACGTTCCTCAGGAATTGGTCACATCAGCACGAATGGAGGCATAAAGTGCTGCATTCCTCAGTGATGTCACCGACTCCTCACAAATGAATGGACACTCATGAATACAATTTCAGCCAGAGGACACATGTGGTGCATTCTTTTTTTTTTTTTTACTTGTTTGAGAAGGTAATCTACATACATTGTATGTGTAATTGATGATGCCTGTATAATACAATGTACATAACACAGTATATTGAATTGTATGAGATTTCCAGTATAATACTGAACCTGAAGTTCGTTGACCTGTCTAATACTTGACTGTCTATATTGTATATGTGTTGCACCAGTTAAGTCGGTCCTGATTTGGTGGGCCTCTGGATGCCTGCATTACGGAAGTAACTCAGTTTCTCTGCAGAATGTTCTGTATCACTGTGTGGTACAAGTCTCGCTGAATAAAGGGCGGACAATGTCACACGAATCAATGTGACTAATTAGTATAATTAGACTTTTACATAATGTTACTTGTTTCTCCGGTGTGATTCCATCTGACAATGTTCTTTGACCATGTGATTTTATCAGAAATTTGAGAAACATTCCAAATATGTCGCTCATATTGTTCATTCCTTTTTTTTTTTTTTTTTTTCTAAACAGCCTTTTTTTTAATATTCTGTCAGAATCTCAGTTCCATAGTGGGCTTGGGAACCTGACTGGCTGTTACTGAACACAATACTTACTAGCATATGTAATGACCAGTTTGTAGACTAAGTTGTCTATTGCAAGTATGTTTATTAACGGTTGTCTTCTCATTCGTTTTTCTAATAAAATTATTAGGGTGTTTATTTCCAAAAATAACAGCTCTGTTCTCCATCTTGTCTTAGGTTCTTTTTCAGGAGAAATGCGATGCTTAAGTCTTGTACTACTGTCCAAATATTATCACACTGATGTTCTTGGCTTGCTGTATTGTATGTACACCAACATACATGCTGTTTCACTCGTTACAATATTTTCTTCTTTCCTACTTGTTGCATAATGTAAGGCTTAACAAGTGGTTGGGATTAGTATTTTCTCTAATCTCTAATTCTCTTACTCTTCAGTCACTAGGCTAAATGAAAATTGTGTGATTTGTCATAAAAACTGTACTTCATCAAAGATTCTGCGTCTAAGTATATATGTGCAAAAATGTAGGTAATGAGGCAATGAGACCTCTTGCTCCTCTATTCACTTGAGAAATGTAGGAAAGACCTAGGTGTCGGGAATATGCTGCTTTGCAAGCTGTTGAGGCAACTTTGGTAGTTATGCAGTGTGTCCCTAGAAACTTTGCTGTTGGATCACCTTTCTCATCAGCTGCGACAAGGGCTTAGACTGCCTGGTGTCCATTGCAGACCCATTGAAAGGTCTGAGGTCTAGCAAGCCACCTCCTAACCAGACAGAAAGTATTCTGAATTCTCCCTTTTTCTTAACCTATTGTTAATGTGTAGTAGTAGTGGAACTGGGAGAAAGCAAATTGAGAGACAAAACTGATTATTTCTAAAACAGATTGAAGTTTGTTTGGGTTAACTTTTTGGATTTTGGGGCAGTTTGTCTGATATTGTTGACTTATCAGGAATTTCCCTAAAAAGGTGAAAACATGGAGTACCAGGGTTGAGTTCTCTTCCAAGATATCATTGCATTGTGTCAAGCTAACATTGGTACAGGTCGGTATGCCTCATTTGCTACTAATATGAAGACGGAACCGAACTTGACAAAAAATTATCAATCTCAAAACCTTTGGCCACAACTGTTAATAGGGATATTGGTTTGGAAGCTGTGTAGAACATAAAAACATAGAAACATGTTTCTATGTTCTACCCAGCTTCCAAACCAATATCCCTATTTACAGTTGTGGCCATAGGTTTTGAGATTGACAATTTTTTGTTTTCATAAGGTTTGCTGCCTCTGTGTTTTTTTTTCTTTGTCAGATGTTTTTATGCTGAAGTATAGTTTTTTTTATACTGAAGTATAATTCATAGCATTTCATAATTATTTTTTTTACTTTTTCAAGACCTCTGCAGTTTGCCCTGGCATGCTAGATATCAGCTTCTGGGCCTAATGCTGACTGATGGCAAACCATTCTTTCCTAATCAGTGCTTGGAATTTATCACAATTTCTGTGTTTTTGTTTGACTTCCCACTTTTTGAGGATGACCAACAGCTTCTCAATGGGATTAAATCTGGGGACCTAAAATTGTAATGTTTTATTCACTGAGCTGCTTAGTTATCACTTTTGCCTTGTGACGTGGTGCTCCATCATCTTGGACTAAGCACTATTCATCACCCAATTACTCCTGGATCAGTGGGTGAATTTGCTCTTGAAGGTTTTCATAGCATGCTTAATTCATGGCACTGTTCTTAGGTAAATTTGTGAGCAACTTGTTCCAATGATCCAAGAGCAATTTGTAAACATTGCTTTTTCCAGGATGATGGCGCACCTTGTCACAAGTCAAAAGTGTTAACTAAGTGGCTCAGTGAACAAAACGTTAACACTTTTGATCCATGGACAGGAAACTCCCCAGATATCAATCCCATTGAGAACCTGTGGTCAATCCTCAAAAAGGAGTTGGACAAGCAAAACACAAATTGTGATAAAACGCCAAGCATTGATTAGGCAAGAATGGTTTTTAATCAGTCAGGATTAAGCCCATAAGCTGATATCCACCATCACAGGGCGAATTGCAGAACTCTTAGGAAGGGTCAACACTGTAAATCATAGGTCCCCGACTTTTTGTTGTGAGCCACATTCAACTTTCAGTGATGATCGGGAGCAATGCACAATTCAAAAATTAGAGTAGTTTTGAATGTGGAGAACCAAAAAAGATGAAATTGCAAACATTTGCTGATTAATATTTCAGTCTAAAATTTAACACTAGTAGGATACCATCCACATTGGCACTGTTTGGTGGTCAATCTAGGATAGGTCTGCAACATTGTTAATTGCCAGTACATATGATCATGGCTCAGGACTCCCATAGCGAGCCACACAATAGGGGATCGCGAGCCACATGTGGCTCAATAAATATCAAAAACTTCTGAAATGCTTATAATTGTACTTCAGTATATCATAGAAACATCTGACAAAAAGATCTAAAAAGACTGAAGCAGAAAACTTTGTGAAAACCAAATTTAGTGTCAGCCAAAAAATGTCCGCCACTCCTACCTGCAGGCCGTGGCACACTTTTGGGCAGTCAATAATTATTATATTATCTATGAAAAAAATTATATACAGAAGATGATTTTTAAACATCAGTTAGTGGGTTTACCTTCTAATTTTATATAAGTGGCTATGATTTCTTTCAGTACATTAGTTCCAATGGCTGGCTTGAGGAGGTTGAAGAGGTTCTGCGGCTAAGTTTATCTTTACAAACCTGTGGTTAATGAGGAAATGAGACATCTTGCCTCCTTGTGTCTCATTTCAGTGACATTTTAACCTGGAGCCTGACCTGAGTAATGTAGGAAAGACTAGTTAGCAATAAGCGACGTTTCAAGCGGTTGGCGCAATTGTGGTAGTTAGGCAGTATTTCCCTAGCAGGCAGACTGTCAAATATGGATAAGCTGGATATATATATATATATATATATATATCTATATCTATATCTATATCTATATCCAGAAAATGGACAGCACTCCAGCTAGATGAAATAAGTGATTCCTTTATTCAACCATCCGGTGCAACGTTTCGGCTCCAAAAATGAGCCTTTTTCAAGCTTGAAAAAGGCTCATTTTTGGAGCCGAAATGTTGCACCGGATGGTTGAATAAAGGAATCTCTTATTTTCATCTAGCTGGAGTGCCGTCCATTTTCTGGATACATTGGTTGGGGTAAGAAGTCGATTCCCCTGAAAATTTTTAAAGGAGCAGTAAACCTAAAGTGCCCAACTTGTACAACTTGAGTTGCTAGTACCCTTTACATCTATATAGAGTGAGATAAAATGGTGATCATGGAGGCGGACATTTCTGTGGACTTCCTCAGTAATCCCACAGAAAAATCATGCAGTCAGCATCTCCACTGCCTATGTACAGTGCATTAAACCTCCACAGAGGACGGCTGTGCAGTAGACAGGTAAGCTGCTATGCAGATACAAGTCGGTGCAAATACTAATCTGGGATTTTTATTTGTACAGGGAATCGGAAGTTTTAGCTCAAGCATTGTATACATGCTTTATTTGAGGAATGACAATTGGATTTTCTATTTGGTCATAATCTGTACAATGTAAAGAAATGCAAGTATATCTTCTGTACCCTGCATCTATATGAGTGATACACTGCAATGTTACAGTACAATGTTTTATTTCATATGTTTAAATGTTTTTTGGTAACCTTCACTTATACTCATTTGACTTGTTATCTCCTGAAGGTAGCCTGCTGGGCAGTACAAAGGCTGAGGCTTCATATGCCAATAGGACCTCAATAAATGCAGTGCCCCAGATCAGACAAGACAAAGTAGAAAAACTTTTAATGGGCGTCTGTTAGTAGTTTTGACCCCTCTAAACTGCTGATAGCACTGTATAGGTGACGGAGAGCATTGCAGGTATGCCTAGAGAGATGGCCATTTAGGTTGTATGACCGGTAAATCAAAGTTTTCATCCCCTGGTGCCATGAGTGCAAGTTTTCCAGAAACAGTACCTTCATGTTCCTGCTCTGAGTGACAGCTTTAGTATCCAATCATGAAACCCTTAGAACTGTCACTCAATGGAGAGGCGGTTGTAGTAAAAAAAGAAAAGCAGTCAGGTGCTGCCGAGTGTCAAAACGAAATGCACTGGGTCCTTAAACACCTGTCCCTTTTACACACAAAAAGTGGTGCACAGCCCCAAAATTAGATGCCATAACAATGCAAAGCGGAAAATAGAAAAGGCGGCACTCACCAGTGTTGGTAAAAAAAAATCCTTTGTTCGGCCAATAAAATATTCGGGCAGTAGCATACGGTGACAGTATACAAAGAAAGGATTCGCGGCGACTGCCGCTTCGTGCTAGTTTGCGCTTCGTCTGGCCGTCGCCGCGAATCCCCTCTGTGTATACTGTCACCGTATTTTCCGCTTGGCACTCAACGGAAAGGGGTTGGGAAGCACTCGGTGTAGAGGGCACATGAAGGTAAGCCCCTCCTGGGTAATCAAAGATGTGGGAATTGATTTCTTGGTCGTGCAACCTGGATGACCATTGGTAAGTTTACTAATTTTGAGTGGTCAAAGCTAAAATGGGGGTTTCTAGGGCTAATGTATTGATGACCTATCCTTAGAATAGGTTGTCACTCAGTATTAGATTAGTGGGGTTAGTATCCCGGCACCCCTGCTGATCACCTGTTGGCAGTGGTGTTGCCGTAACTTGGCCCTGCCATTACACAGTGGACTGAGCTATGTAGTTCCAGTGCCTTGTTCTGGCACCAGAGCTTGTGAAAACAGCTGATTGGACCCCTGCCACTCTAATACCGATGACCTATCCTAAAGGTCCTTTTACACAGACCAGTGTTGAATAAACACTCATTCCCAAAGATTGGTCTTTGTGAAAGGAAGTCTGATCACCTAATGAACAAGCTCATTCATTGTGCGATCATATTGTTCTGCCTGCACAGAAAATCATTGTTCCTATGCAGCAGATTGTACTGTCTAAACAACGATCTGAAGCACAGGAACAATGATTTTCTATGGGGGCAAGCGATCGCTATATTGATCGATTGTCCCCATAAAGCGGAGAAGATTGCTGCATGTAAATGCAACCCCCAATCTCCATTTATGATCAGGCAATTATTGGGAACTTCTTCTGCTTCCTCATTATCGGTCTGTGTAAAAGGGCCCTAAGGATAGGTCATCAATAAATTAGTCCTGGAAAACCCCTTTAAGCCGACACCTAGGATCCCACTAGTTATTGATTGAATAGCAGGGCAATCCATTGCAAGTTAGTACATTTTTCTTGTGAAAAATGTGTTGTAGGTATTTTACGAACTAAGGAAAATCAAACAAAATTTTGAAATTCAATTTGTTTCTTACATTGCTAGGAAAATATTTTTCCATGATTAAATCTGTAATTGTGTAGGATTTTTGGCTGCAAGCTCTTCTCGTACTGCCGAGTTTCAAGTGATTTGCACTCTTGGGATTTAATTGTTGGCTTCAGGGAAACCTGGTAGCCCAATTTTGCCCTCTAAACCCAGTAAATTATAGTAGGTGCATATGGTCCCCGATGGTATTCTTGTATGTTCTCTTAGACTTCAGAATGCAGTAAAAAAATGATTTTTATTCTGGGCTCCCGCCTTATGCTAATGATCTGTCTGAAGTTGAGGAGGCTGGCACTGGGAGTAAAGCTAACCTCGCAAGGAGCGATCCCCATGCCATTGCTTGGCCCCATACTGTCTAATGGTTTGCCGGCAGCAGATCGTGATTTAGACAGCACGATCGGCCTCTGGCAAGCGCTGATTTTTAGGCATGCTTAAAGGGGTTGTCACTTCAGCAAATCAAATTTTTTATGTAGAGAAAGTTAATACCAGACACTTACTAGTGTATTGTGATAGTCCATATTGCCTCCTTTGCCATCTTGATTTAAAATTTTCAATCACATTATACACTGCTCAGTTCTGTGGTTACAACCACCCTGCAATCCAGCAGCGATGCCCGTGCTTGCACACTATAGGTAAAAAGGCTGGCCTCTCTGGTGGCCGGGACCGTGGGACCTCACATAGGCTGGTGCTTTTGCTAATGTGACACAACCCCTTTAAGGTTGTATTACAATGGTCAATTTTTCGGCTTATAATTACTTTATAATTGCTTTTCATGAACGCCCGTTAGCGATCATCTTGCCGTGTAAAACTGCCACAGATTGCCCGATGAACGAGCAAAAGCTTGTTCATCGGGCAATCCAGATTTTTAAGCATGCTTAAAAATTAACACTTGCCAGGGGCAGATCGTGCTGTCTGATAGTGATCTGCCGCTGGCAAACCACTAGTCGTTATGGGGATGAGCTATGGCATAGCGATCGCTCCTCCCCATGCTGCTCAGGAGATCGCTGCATGTAATAGCAGTTTGAGAAAGTAATACAGGCTTTAAAATTCTGAATTGCCCCGTTTATCAGATAATCGGCGGCAGTATTACACTGCAAGATGATCGCTAACTAGCATTTAAGCGGACACTTGTTAGCGATTATTGGCTGAAAATTCGGCCAGTGTAATACAGCCTTAAGAAAACATAGAAGAACACTATCAGGGACCACATGAAACCTGCTTTAAAGGTAATCCAGTGGGTTTGATGGGCAGAATCGGGCTGACGGGTTCCCTTTAAAGAATTTTCCATGAAATCACAACGATGGACTATCCTTTCTGCAGAATGCCCTCTGCCCATTGATCAAACATATTGATGGTGTGTTCTTAGTATAGGACATCAGTGTTATTTCCTGGAAATCCCAGTCATGGTTGTGACCAGCGTGCTCATGTTTCTATAGGCAAATTTGATGAATATAGGCTTACCTATGCAGAGATTTGAGGCCCACCTGTCATTCAGGTCCCTGTGTTTTCGGCTTTGTTTCATTTTTCTGTATTATGCAGAGTTTTACTTCCTTGTGTTCCATATTTTGTATCACATTATATTCTACACAAACGTGTTTCCAACTATTCTGCAAAATTTTCAACTGTATGTCCACAAGTCCTGTGTTTCCATTGTGTACTGTCTTGTTAGCATATATGTTTTCTTTTTCGTATGTATATTTTTATTAGATGGAGTGTGAGAACTTCATTTTGAGTAAAAGTGAAATGAAAACTTTTTTGTGTTTCTAGTGTTTTTTTATTTTATTTTATTTTTTTCTTCCAATCTGGTGATGCCTAAAAAAATTACTCAAGTAAAGAAATTCAAACAGCTTCTACGTAATATGCATGCAAATCGGGTAATGTTGTAAAAAGACAATATATGAGCAAAAGTATTGGGACACAGCTTTTAATTCTTGAATTCAGGTGTTTCAGAGGGCTATTGCCACAGGTATATAAAATCCAGCCCCTAGCCAGGCCATCTGCCTTTACAAACATTTTATGAAAGAATGGGTAGTTCTAAAGAGCTCACTGAATTCCAGCGTGTACCTGTGATAGGATGACATGTTTCATGAGTGCCAGATGATTGCTAACAAGCATTCATAGGAACAATCGTTGGCTATTATCTGGCAGTTAAAAGATGGCGCAGATTACCCAATGAACGAGCGAACAGATTATTCATCAAGTACTGTAATATGATAGTTTGTTTGCTACCTAAATTGTCATTTGCTGGCAGCGGATCGTGCTGTCTAAACAGCACTCTGCTGCTGGAAAACAATGATTATGCATGGGGAAGTGTAATGGCATTATTGACCTCTACTCCAGAGTACTGTATGTAAATGTAGTGGTCTTCTTCAATGACTAGCAGTAGCCTGCCAGAAAGGAACACTTCCTTCCTAACAATCGCATGCTAAATTGTCCCATTGACCTTTTAGTTCATGAAGTTTGTTCCCTCCTGCATATTTCACCATCAACTATGAATGGTATACTTGCAAAATGGAACCATTTAGGAACCACAGCAACTCAACCACCAAGTGGAGACCACATAAAGTTACAGAGTGTGAGTGCTGAGGTGCAGAGTAGCTACCAACGCCCTGCTGACCTAATAACTGCGGAGTCCAAACCTCTGTCATTAACAAAAGCACAAAAACTGTGTCGGGAGCTTCATGTAATGGGTTTCTATGGCTGGGCATGTGCATGCAAACTTTAAATGACCAAGCACAATGCCAAGTGTGGAGTGGTGTAAAGAATGCCGACTCTGGAGCAGCTGGAACGTGTTAAGTGGAGTGACAAATCATGCTTTTCTCTATGGCAGTCTGATTTACGAGTCTGGGTTTGGTGATTGCCAGGAGAACATTACCTGCTTGACTGCATTGTGGAGAAGGAATGATGCTGTGGGGTTGATTTTCAATCATTGGCCTAGAAATGGAAACTTTGAAGGGGTTTTCTGGGACTACTATGGTTTTTAACAGATATGCTCATGTAGTTGCTTACTTCAAGTACTTCTTCCCCAAGTTTCCTTTTTCAATTTGTTCTCTCTTTTACTATGTAGACAAATCATTGTGGCCTGTTACATGCACTTCTCCTTTCTCTGCCACAGCTCCAGCACCACCCAGCTAGTTCATAGCGCTTTTCACCCAGCTAGTTACATAGACACTCCCTTATTAGTGCTCTGACCATGGACATAATATGACGGGAAATAATAAAGTGACCACAGCCCATAATAGAAGATAGGACCAATAAAGGTAATATATTACAAAATTACAGCTAGCTTCATAAATGATTATTTTAAAGGATGTTGATGCAAACCAGAAAACCTCTATAATGCTTCAGCATGCCAAGACATTTTGGACAATTGTAGGCTTCCAATCTTGTGGGAACAGTTTAGGGAAGGTCATTTTCTGTTCCAGCATGACTGTGCCTCAGTGCACAAAACAAGTTCCATGAAGGCATGGTTGGGTGAGTTGTGAGGTGTGGAAGAATTTGACTGGCCTGCACAGAGCCATGAACTCGACCCCATTGGATCCATTTGGGATGTACTAGAATGGAGATTCCAAGCCAGGCCTTCTTGGCCAACATCTGTTTCTGACCTCAGAAATGCTCTTCTGGGTGAATGGGAAAAAATTCCCACCAACAAAGTCCAAAACTTGTAAAAACCCTTCACAGAAGAGTGGAAACTGTTTTATCTGCAAGTGGTAGAAAAACGTCAATGCTTGTGAAGGTGTGCCTATACTTTATAGTGTAAATGTCATGGCTTCCACAATGACTTGCAATCCACTGATGGCACACATCAATCAGCATCACCCTGTAGAAACACATTAAGTCACAATGTACAGTCAGGTCCATAAATATTGGGACATCGACACAATTCTAACATTTTTGGCTCTATACACTACCACAATGGATTTGAAATTAAACTAACAAGTGTGCTTTAACTGCAGACTGTCAGCTTTGATTTACTTCCAAAACAGGTGAATGGTGTAGGAATTACAACAGTTTGCATATGTGCCTCCCACTTGTTAAGGAACCAAAAGTAATGGGACAGAATAATAATCATACATCAAACTTTCACTTTTTAATACTTGGTTGCAAATCCTTTGCAGTCAATTACAGCCTGAAGTCTGGAACACATAGACATCACCAGACTTTGGGTTTCATCCCTAGTGATTCTCAGGTAGGCCTCTACTGCAACTGTCTTCAGTTCCTGCTTGTTCTTAGGGCATTTTCCCTTTAGTATTGTCTTCAGCAAGTGAAATGCATGATCAATCGGATTCAGGTCAGGTGATTGACTTGGCCATTGCATAACATTCCACTTCTTTCCCTTAAAAAACTCTTTGGTTGCTTTTGCAGTATGCTTTGGGTCATTGTCCATCTGCACTGTGAAGCGCCATCCAATGAGTTCTGAAGCATTTGGCTGAATATGAGCAGATAATATTGCCCGAAACACTTCAGAATTCATCCTGCTGCTTTTGTCAGCAGTCGCATCATCAATAAATACAAGAGAACCAGTTCCATTGGCAGCCATACATGCCCACACCATGACACTACCACCACCATGCTTCACTGATGAGGTGGTATGCTTTGGATCATGAGCAGTTCCTTTCCTTATCCATACTCTTCTCTTCCCATCACTCTGGTACAAGTTTATCTTGGTCATATCTGTCCATAGGATGTTGTTCCAGAACTGTGATGGCTTTTTTAGATGTCGTTTGGCAAACTCTAATCTGGCCTTCCTGTTTTTAAGGCTCACCAATGGTTTACATCTTGTGGTGAACCCTCTGTATTCACTCTGGTGAAGTCTTCTCTTGATTGTTGACTTTGACACACATACACCTACCTCCTGGAGAGTGTTCTTGATCTGGCCAACTGTTGTGAAGGGTGTTTTCTTCACCAGGGAAAGAATTCTTCGGTCATCCACCACAGTTGTTTTCCTTGGTCTTCCGGGTCTTTTGGTGTTGCTGAGCTCACTGCTGCGTTCCTTCTTTTTAAGAATGTTCCAAACAGTTGTTTTAGCCACGCCTAATATTTTTGCTCTCTGATGGGTTTGTTTTGTTTTTTTCAGACCAGTGGCTTGCTTCACTGATAGTGACAACTCTTTGGATCTCATCTTGAGAGTTGACAGCAACAGATTCCAAATGCAAATAGCACACTTGAAATGAACTCTGGACCTTTTATTTGCTCATTGTAATTGGGATAATGAGGGAATAGCACACACCTGGCCATGGAACAGCTGAGAAGCCAATTGTCCCATTACTTTTGGTCTCTTAACAAGTGGGAGGCACATATGCAAACTGTTGTCATTCCTACACCGTTCACCTGATTTGGATGTAAATGCCATCAAATTAAAGCTGACTGTCTGCAGTTAAAGCACATCTTGTTCGTTTAATTTCAAATCCATTGTGGTGGTGTATAGAGCCAAAAATGTTACAATTATGTCGATGCCCCAATATTTATGGACCTGACTGTATGTAGCTGCATACATTTCATTGACATGTCACATACTGTGACATTTGTTATTTCTGTTGGTGCGATTCAGAGGAAAAAAGTCTGCCTTGTTCTATTGCAACACTTTTGCTAAAACATCCCCTTCACTTAAGAATACAGTTACATTGTAGTGTCTACATTATGGCCACAAGATCCAGAAACTCAACAGTTCAAGGGCAGCAAACTTACAGTACATCACCATTGAAGCCTTGGCTTGCTTGAACTATGGGGTTTTCCATGTTTGGCAACTGTACTTTGGATGCGAAAATTATTTGTTTAATGGGTTACTATTTTTTCATTAAAAAAACTGTTTCTAATTGCAGTTTATAACTTACACTGTTTTTAAGGGACAAAAAATGAGATAAAAGGGTTTTACAAGACTTATATACTGAGGACCTTTCCTCTGGATAGGTCATCAGTATCTGGTGGGGGTCTGACACCCAGGACCCCCGCCGATCAGCTGTTCAAGAAAGCACCACGGCCATAGCCTTCTCTCTGCTTACCAAGCACATCGCCATACAATCTATAGCTGCTGTACTTTGTATCGTGTTCATCCCCGTTCACTTCTATGGGGCTGAGCTGCACCTAGGCCACGTGACCAAAGCAAGCGCCAGTGCTTTCTTAAACAGCTGATCAACAGGGATCCCGGGTGTTGGAACCCCACCGGTCAGATACTGATGACCTATGCTCAGGACAGGTCATCAGTATTAAAGTCTCGGAAAACCCCTTTAAGGCCTCGTTCACAAGTCCATGTCTGTGATGACATCCGTGACAAGATGGTCACTGGTTCATCCGCAAAGATGTCCGTGAAGGATACATGTTTGGTCTGTGTGTCTATTTTATTGTTCTCCGTGTGACATTCGTATTCCACGTATAGTAGTATACAAAAGTACACATGAAAAAAGATGGTACACACAAAAAAAACACTTAAAAAATTAAAATCCAGTAATTCATAAGGAGTGTCAATACGTATACAACCAGTCCTGAACCACTTCACGGAATAATAAGATACAAATAATGTGACCTCAAATGTAAAATAAGTCAATGTCCTCTTCATGATGCACAAACCTTTGGCATGGATAAAGAACAAATAGACACATAAAAGAATATGATGAGAAAAATATACCCAAGAGTCACAAAATAGGGGGTAAAACAGACACACGCATATCGCTGCATTAGGGCAAAACTGATCCGTTTTGGACCGCTTTTGAGAGACCATGACTGATCTCACAAACCAAAAGCCAAAACACTAGTGAAAGTAGCCTTACTTGATGATCTCAGACTATGACCCATGCGCCAGAAAATTACAAGTAGTAATAGTCAATATGTACCATTCTATATCCATGTACAAATTCAAGTTAAAAAATGCTTGTAAAACATCAACATGGTTGAATTACCAAAAGATGAAGCAGGTGCTTACATTAAAGGGGTTATCTTTTTTTTTTTTTTGCCCCTATGATGTTTCTTTAGATAATGATGATCATTGCCTTCCATACCAGGACTGTGATGCGCTCCCTGGTCTAAATAAGTGGCCGGCACTTACGGTATCACGTTCTGTACATTGGGCACGTGATCCTAGCCCAGCTGCTACAATGTACACAGGTTGTTTATGTGCAATCAGCGCCTGTGGACACAGTGGGCGGAGCTTCTGGCTGTGTCCATTGTTGGAAGTCCCCATTTTGATAGTTGGTGTAGAAAAGTTTTTGACACCTGGGCAGGATGGGGGTGGATAAGGGACCGGAACACTGGCCCCAGCAAATTTACTAACGTAGACCTGGAGACAGGAATATATGTTGGCGAAAAATCTGATTAATTTAACCTAAGCCTAATAGGAGCGTTAAAATAAAATAAATAAACTTTATTGGTATTACTGGTTTAAAACTTACGGGTGTGTTGCCCCAAATTTTATGTATGTAAAAAACAGGCTTCAAGAGGAGCATACACTGTGTGGCTTGATGAAGCAATAAATCACCACACAGTGAGTGTTTCTGAACCAAACAGTATGTCAGAGCTCACTGACATACGGCTCAGACCCTCCTCTAGCTAAACAGAATGTCTGAAGGCCAGCTCACAGAAGCCACTGGTATGCCTTCAGACAATTATCCCAGAGAATTTAACTAGTAACTTCCCTAAGATTTGCAACTATAAGGGCTTGTTCACACGACCGTATGGCTTTTTCAGTGTTTTGCGGACCGTTTTTTCACGGATACGTTGTTCCGTTTTTTGTTTCCGTTTCTGTTCCGTTTTTCCGTATGGCATATACAGTATACAGTAATTACATAGAAAAAATTGGTCTGGGCATAAAATTTTCAATAGATGGTTCCGCAAAAACGGAACGGATACAGAAGACATACGGATGCATTTCTGTATGTGTTCTGTTTTTTTGTGGACCCATTGACTTGAATGGAGCCACGGAACGTGATTTGCAGACAATAATAGGACAAGACTCAAAATGTAGCGGAACGGAAATGCGGACATACGGAAACGGAATGCTCACGGAGTACATTCAGTTTTTTTTTTGCCGACCCATTAAAATGAATGGTTCCGTATACGGAACGCAATAAACGACCCGTATACGGAACGCAAAAATCGTTCGTGTGAACGAGCCCTTAGTCTCAATGTTCTAGTATGGCCAGTACCGTGGAAGTATCGGCGCTAGGATGGGCGCACGCGGCTGTGTTAGCACCAAGCTTTAAAGGGGAATACACCCCACCACCAGGGGCATGGCTTCCACCGGAGGCTTGCCTTTTGAAGTTATGAGGTGTTCCGACAGTCGGATAAATACGGGGAAGCCTCTGACATCCGACTGGCTGGCCGCATAAAGCAGCGCTCCTGAGGGTGGGGTGTATTCCCCTTTAAAGCTTGGTGCTCACACGGCCGCGTGCAGCCATCCTAGCGCCGATACTTCCACCAGAGTATCATAGTTACTTTCAGGCAGGGATATTATGCAAACAAGGTCTCCTGTGTATGGCTCCCGACGAAGTGCTAACAATAAGAGCACAGAAACTCGTTGAGCCACGTGTATTTAATCTTATCCTAAAACCTGGGATTGATCCACGGTACTGGCCATACTAGATGCCAGACTTTAAGCAACATTGAGACTTATAGTTGCGAATCCTAGAGAGGTTACTAGTTAAATTCTCTAGGATAATTGTCTGAAGGCATACCAGTGGCTCCTGTGAGCTGGCCTTCAGACATTTTGTTTAGCTATAGGAGGGTCTGAGCCGTATGTCAGTGAGCTCTGACATACTGTTTGGTTCAGAAACATTCACTGTGTGGTGATTTTTTTGCTTCATCAAGCCACACAGTGTATGCTCCTCTTGAAGCCTGTTTTTTACATATATGAAATTTGGGGCAAAACACCCATAAGTTTTAAACCAATAATACCAATAAAGTTTTTTTATTTTAACGCTCCTATCAGGCTTAGGTAAAATTGATTATTGTGTAAGGGACGTATACCACTATACTAGCACTCTCAAAAATCTGATTAGCCTAATATATGATGAGGGGTACACCTCGTTATAAATTAGGCTAATCCTCAGGCAGTGCAAGCGGAAACAAAGACCAGCATGACATCGCCAGTATTTGTAAATGTGGCCCATGGTTCTCAGAAAATGGCTGTACTGGTCCCCAGAAGCTGTTCAAAAGCAACATGGTGTCCGTAAACCAATCCATCTAAATCGGCACTGTAAAAGCCAAAAGGTGGTCTTTCCCTTCGGAACCTTGCAGTGTGCCCAAACAGCAGTTGATGTCCATATTTATGGCTTTTGAGTACCCTGCAGAACAAGCCTAACAATATAAGAGGTGTGGGGTGTCTCAGATGGCGCAAGCTGGGTGCAACATACAGTACTGGACACTGCAATGCCATATTTGTGGAAAACTTGCAATTTACATTTCACACAGTTCCCTGCTTATTAATTTCTTCAAAACATCTGTGGTTTCAAAATACTCACACCACCTCTTGATAAATAACTTGAGGGGTGTAGTTTCCAAATTGGGGTCACTAACAGGGATTTTCACTCTACAGGTACCCCAGGGTTTTGCAAAATGTAATGTAAATGTAGTGCCCAAAAACCATTGTAGCAAAATCCATGCCCCAAAAGCCATGTGGTGCGCCTTTCCTTCTGAGCCCCTGACGTGTGCCCATACAGCAGCTAACATCCGCATTTATGACTTTTGCATACCCAGTAGAGCCCACCTATCAATTCAAGTAGAATGGAACGAAATGCCATTATCTGTGGAAAACTTGTAATTTTCATTTTTGTTGCACGGTCCGCTGCTCATTAATTTTTCAAATACTTTTGGTGCCAAAAGGCTTGCTCCACCCCTAATAGCGGAGTTTCCAAAATGGGGTGACTTCTCAGGTGTTTTATTTATTATTTCACCCCAGAGCCTCTACAGTTGTCAGCACAAGATGTGTAAATCTCCACATTGGGCCTCAAATGCACATGGTGCTCTTTTACTCCTGAGCACTGTTGTATGTCCAAGCAAAAGATTAGGGTCATATATAGGATGTTTATTAAACCAGGATGCATAGCACAATATTAAGAAGGCTTGCTTTTGACCCTGACACATGCTAAGTAGAGATGAGCGCATTTTTTAAAAATTCGATTTGTCGGTTTGCCGAATTTTTCGGGAAAAACTTGGTTTAATCTAAATATATTTGTGGCAAATTATGTTAAAAAAACTGCTATTTCCTGGCTGCTGAGAGCCTTTATAGTGGTGTAGAACACTGTGCCTTGGTAGTGAAATGACACCGTGAGTCCATATGGTGTCTCTTTTAGAATCACTGCACACTTCACTTATAAGGGCAGTCACGGGGCCAAAACTGACCAAATAAATCAAGTATGAACTCAACCTTACAGGTCGATGTTAGTGCCAAGAAGAAGCACACTCCTTTTACACCGTCATCAGCTGATTCCACATAGATGTTATCAGAACCTGTTCTATTAAACACTTATACAAGTAGAGACCCCCAACAGAGTGGAGAGGGTGTCAGCAGTAAGTTTGTGTTGACGTCACTGATTAATTTGCCCTTCTTCTGATCCGTGAGAACAATAACCCACAAAAAACAGGTCCTGTCTGTGGAGCATACTCCTTCACTTGGTCAGCATTTGCTCAATAATCCATCAGTATTGCTAATGCCAAAAAAAAACAGGACTTGATCTAAAACAGAGATGACACATGAATGGAATACTTGCATGTCTTCTGTGTTTTGTACCCACTCCTGCTTTTGGCTACCAAATTATAAGACAATTCTGATGGGACCATACAGGCCTTACAGCTGCTACACAGACAGGATCCGTTGTGCACAATGATAGAGTCTGAAGGTGGCGGTAGCAGCATCAGGAGGCCACCGAGTGTCACAATGACAGTCTGGAGTTTGCAGCAGTATGAGGACGCCACCGAGTGGCACAATGACCGAGTATGAAGGTGGCAGCAGTATGAGGAAGCCAAGAGTGGCACAATGACAGAGTCTGGAGGTGGCGGCAGCCGCAGCATCAGTAGGAGGCCACTGAGTGGCACAATGGCATATTCTGGAGGTGGCGGCAGCAGCAGTGGCAGCATCAGGAGAAGGCCACCGAGTGGCACAATGACACAGTCTGGAGTTGGAAGCAGTAGCAGCATCAGGAGAAGGCCACCAAGTGGCACAATGACAGAGTCTGGAGGTGGCAGCAGCAGCATCAGTAGGAGGCCACAGAGTGGCACAATAACAGAGTGTGGAGGTGGCGGCAGTATGAGGAGGCGACCAAGGGGCACAATAACAACGTTTGGAGGTGGCAGCAGTATTAGGAGGCCATCGAGTGGCAGAATGACAGAGCGTGGAGGTTGCAGCGGCAACATCAGGAGGAGGCCACAGGGTGGCACAATGACCGAGTGTGGAGGTGGCGGCAGCATCAGTAGACCACAGAGTGGCAAGGTGACATAGTGTGGAGGTGGCAGCAGCATGAGGAGGCCACAGCATGAGGTGGCCACAGAGTTGCACGACAACAAGAGATTGCGGAAGTGGCAGCAGCATGAGGCCACAGAGTGGCTGCTTCGTCTAGTCCAGTGTTTCCCAACCATTGTGCCTCCAGCTGTTGCAAAACTACAACTCCCAGCATGCCTGGACAGCCTTTGGCTGTGCGGGCATGCTGGGAGTTGTAGTTTTGCAACAGCTGGAGGCACACTGGTTGGGAAACACTGGTCTAGTCATTTATAGGGAATATGGAACAGAACAGAAGGTTAAAATTTCTCAACTTTATAAAGTGTTGCTAAAAACACGATTTAATAATACACGTTCTCTGGCACAAAAGACTTGGCAAATTGATTGTCCGTGAATTTCCCTCGAAGATTGGGATAATATAATTTTAATCAAGTTTTGGTTCAATTTAATATTCAATATTTAATAAATGTAATAATAAAAATTAAGTGTTACCTAAGACAGGAGAGAATCTGCCAGTCTTCTGTTTATTCAACGACGTGGTTACGATGGAGAAAGCATTCCAAAAACAATTTGGAGACGAATCCTGTCAAGATTGATGCAAGTGCGGTATCGGCTGCTCATCGACCCAGATACTTCTAGGGGAACCTGCTTGGCATGAACAGACAATGAGAAGACAAAGCGTCAATATAGCTTCGAGCCTGGAAGAGTTGCGAAGTTCATCAAGATATGTCACTAAAGATTTTCCTGCATATAATCACAGCGCTGACCTCTGAATAAATTTAGTTTTTCGACCTAAATACTTCAGTAAAGATTTTACCGCATATAACTGCAGCGCTGAACGCTGAATAAAATTAGTTTTTCGACCAAAATACTTCAATAAAGATTTTACCGCATATAACCGCAGCACAGACCGCTGAATAAATTTGGTTATTCAACCAAAATACTTTAATAAAGATTTTACCGCATTTAACTGCAGCGCTGAACATTGAATAAAATTAGTTTTTCTACCGAAATACGTCAATAAAGATTTTACTGCATATAACTGCAGTACTGAACGCTGAATAAAATTAGTTTTTCGACCAAAATACATCCCAATAGGTTTTACCACATATAACTTTGACCGAAATACGTCAGTTAAGATTTTACCACATATAACGGAGCACGGAGATGGAAAGGGTCCTTGGATATCCCCCGCACTATACGGACGTCTTAGAAATGAACTGCTGCTCTCGACAACAGCTCCTGGGAAGGTCATGGAGAGTCCCGGTCATCCGGCATCTATTCGCCCCGCTGAAGGATTATTTTGAAAGTGTGTAGAAGCCACATGGGGCCCCCACACTGCAGATTTATCATGGAGAAATCATGGAGATTTTACTGCATATAACCGCCGCGCTGACCGCTGAATAAATTTTGTTTTACGACCAAAATACTTCAATAAAGATTTTACCGTATATAACCGCAGCGCTGAACGCTGAATAAAATTAGTTTTTTGACCGAAATACGTCAATAAAGATTTTACCACATATAACTGCAGCACTGAACGCTGAATACAATTTTTTCGACCGAAATACATCAATAAAGATTTTACCACAAATATTACTGCAGCGCTGAACGCTTAATATATTTAGTTTTTCTACCGAAATAAGTCACTAAAGGTTTTGCCACATATAACTGCAAAAGTGAACGCTCAATATATTTAGTTTTTGTACTGAAAAAATAATAATAACTGCAGAAGTGAAATGCTTATATATTTTTCTTTTTGTACTGAAAAAGGCCAGTAAACACTTTTAGCAGAAATAAATGCACTAGTGAAGTGCGTATACACTCACCGAAAGAATTATTAGGAACACCTGTTCTATTTCTCATTAATGCGATTATCTAGTCAACCAATCACATGGCAGTTGCTTCAATGCATGTAGGGTTGTGGTCCTGGTCAAGACAATCTCCTGAACTCCAAACTGAATGTCAGGATGGGAAAGAAAGGTGATTTAAGCAATTTTGAGCGTGGCATGGTTATTGGTGCCAGACGGGCCGGTCTGAGTATTTCACAATCTGCTCAGTTACTGGGATTTTCACGCACAACCATTTCTAGGGTTTACAAAGAATGGTGTGAAAAGGGAAAAACATCCAGTATGCGGCAGTCCTGTGGGCGAAAATGCCTTGTTGATGCTAGAGGTCAGAGGAGAATGAGCCGACTGATTCAAGCTGATAGAAGAGCAACGTTGACTGAAATAACCACTCGTTACAACCGAGGTATGCAGAAAAGCATTTGTGAAGCCACAAGCACAACCTTGAGGCGGATGGGATACAACAGCAGAAGACCGCACCGGGTACCACTCATCTCCACTACACATAGGAAAAAGAGGCTACAATTTGCACGAGCTCACCAAAATTTGACTGTTGAAGACTGGAAAAATGTTGCCTGGTCTGATGAGTCTCGATTTCTGTTGAGACATTAAAATGGTAGAGTCCGAATTTGGCGTAAACAGAATGTGAACATGTATCCATCATGCCTTGTTACCACTGTGCAGGCTGGTGGTGGTGGTGTAATGGTGTGGGGGATGTTTTCTGGGCACACTTTAGGCCCCTTAGTGCCAATTGGCCATCGTTTAAATGCCACGGGCTACCTGAGCATTTCTGAAGGCAAAAGGGGATCCAACACTGTATTAGGGCTCTTTCACACTTGCGTTCTTGTCTTCCGGCATAGAGTTCCGTCGTCGGGGCTCTATGCCGGAAGAATCCTGATCAGGATTATCCTAATGCATTCTGAATGGAGTGAAATCCGTTCAGGATGCATCAGGATGTCTTCAGTTCCGGAACGGAACGTTTTTTGGCCGGAGAAAATACCGCAGCATGCTGCGCTTTTTGCTCCGGCCAAAAATCCTGAACACTTGCCGCAAGGCCGGATCCGGAATTAATGACCATTGAAAGGCATTGATCCGGATCCGGCCTTAAGCTAAACGTCGTTTCGGCGCATTGCCGGATACGACGTTTAGCTTTTTCTCAATGGTTACCATGGCTGCCGGGACGCTAAAGTCCTGGCAGCCATGGTAAAGTGTAGTGGGGAGCGGGGGAGCAGCATACTTACCGTCCGTGCGGCTCCCGGGGCGCTCCAGAGTGACGTCAGGGCGCCTCAGGCGCATGGATGACGTGATCGCATGGCACGTCATCCATGCGCATGGGGCGCTCTGACATCATTCTGGAGCGCCCCGGGAGCCGCGCGGACTGTAAGTATGCCGCTCCCCCGCTCCCCGCTCCTACTATGGCAACCAGGACTTTAATAGCGTCCTGGCTGCCATAGTAACACTGAAAGCATTTTGAAGACAGATCCGTCTTCAAATGCTTTCAGTACACTTGCGTTTTTCCGGATCCGGCGTGTACCTCCGGCAAGTGGAGTACACGCCGGATCCGGACAACGCAAGTGTGAAAGAGGCCTAAGTATCGTGTTCCTAATAATTCTTTAGGTGATTGTACTTTTTTCCTTTTTGTACTGAAGTAGGGCACTGAACGCTTTCACCACATAAAACGGATCAGTTTTGCCCTAACGTATTGCTGGAATGACAGAGCTGTATAATGGCTATTTGTATCACCAAATAATCTTTCCCTACACTTGTAAATCGCTTTTCTAGCAGTGTCACTAGCGCCTTCTGACATCTCTCCCTGCACTAAGATGCTGTGAAATGATTCCTCCCTATCCTTTCCCTGCACTTATAAATAGTTTTTTCATCATTTTTTTTTACAATCAGGTTTTTCCAATTGCTGTCCCTAGCGCCTTCTCATGTCTGTCCCTGCACTCAGAACGCTTGAAAATGTCTGACTCTAGGATGGCTGCTGTATTTATAGGGCTGTGACATCACAGGGCTGGCTGGCTGCTGATTGGCTGCATGCATGGCATTATGGGTCAGCCCCAGAGTTCCTTGCCCCATGTCCTCACACGTGTAGCCGCCATTTTAGGAGAAATTGCGATTCATTACCACGAAGCGCGAGGAAATTCGCATTAGTTGCCAATCTAATCTTTCCTGAAATTTGGATCGAATTCCACTTCGTCTGATTCGATTCACTCATCTCTAATACTAAGCACAACATACTGGGCACTGAAATAGCATATCTGTGTAAAAATTGCAATTTTCTCTTTGCACCCATGCTCTAAGAAGGAATGAAGCTAAAGGTTGCCACCTAGTGTTCATGTAAAATTACTACAACGCAGTAATGTGTCCTATGTGTACTGTATACTTATAAGGGTGCATTCAGACGACCATATTTCTGGGTCTGTATCTGTTCTGACCTATTCATTTCAATGGGGCCGCAAAAGATGAAAATGAGTAAGGGAAGACATCCATACCATAGTTGAGATAAACACTCATAAGCTATTAGATACAGTCCTGATCAAAAGTTTAAGACAACTTGAAAAATGGCAAAAAAAATAATATTTAGCATGGCTGGATCTTAACAAGGTTCCAAGTAGAGCTTCAACATGCAACAAGAAGAAATGGGAGTGAGACAAAACATTTTTTGAGCATTCAATTTAATGAAAACAACGAATAAACTGAAACAGGCTGTTTTTCAGCTGATCAAAAGTTTAGGACCACACCGCCAAAAAAAGAACTAAACCCCCTCAAAACAGAAATCCAACTTCCAAACATGAACTCAGTAATGAGTAGCTCCGCCGTTATTGTTTATCACTTCAAAAATGAGTTTCGGCATACTTGATGCAAGCGTTTCTATGAGGTGAGGGAACATTTCTCCAAGTGGTGAAGATGGCCGCACGAAGGCCATCTACTGTCTGGAACTGTTGTCCATTTTTGTAACCTTCCCTTGCCATCCATCCCCAAAGGTTCTCAATTGGATTTAGATCAGGGGAACACGCAGGATGGGCCAAAAGAGAGATGTTATTCTCCTGGAAGAAGTCCCTTGTCCTGCGGGCATTGTGTAATGTAGCGTTGTCCTGTTGAAAAACCCAGTCGTTACCACACAGACGAGGTCCCTCAGTCATGAGGAATGCTCTCTGCAACATCTGGACATAGCCAGCGGCTGTTTGACGCCCCTGCACTTCCTGAAGCTCCATTGTTCTACTGAAGGAAAAAGCACCCCAGACCATTATGGCGCTCCCTCCACTGTGGCGCATAGAAAACATCTCAGGTGGGATCTGCTTGTCATGCCAGTAACGTTGGAAACCATCAGGACCATCAAGGTTAAATTTTTTCTAATCGGAGAATAAAACTTTCTTCCACCTTTGAATGTCCCATGTTTGGTGCTCTCTTGCAAAGTCCAAACGAGCATTTCTGTGGCGTTCAAGGAGACGAGGTCTTTGAAGAAATTTTTCGTTTTTGAAGCCCTTCAGTCTCAGATGCCGTCTGATGGTTATGGGGCTGCAGTCAGAACCAGTAAGGGCTTCCACTTGACATTTTTGTTCCATAACCCTCAGGATCATTTAAGACATTCCAAATGACTGCCTTACTGCGTCCCACCCCAGCAGCGATAGCGCGCTGTGAGAGACCCTGCTTATGCAGTTCAACAACCTGACCATGTTCAAAAAAGGAGTTTTTTTGCCTTTGCCATCACAACGTGTGACTACCTGACAGGAAATGACAATGAATCAGCATCTTTGCACAGATTTGGCTTTTTAAAGGCATGTGGTCCTAAAATTTAAATCAGCTGAAAAACAGCCTGTTTCAGTTTGATCATTATTTTCAATTAATTGAATGCTCAAAAAATGTTTTGTCTCACTCTCATTTCTTCTTGTTGCATGTTGAAGCTTTACTTGGAACCTTGTTAACCACTTCAGCCCCCCTAGCTTAAACCCCCTTAATGACCAGACCACTTTTTAAAATTCTGCACTACACTACTTTCACGGTTTATTGGCCGGTCATACAACTTACCACCCAAATGAATTTTACCTCCTTTTCTTCTCACTGATAAAGCTTTCATTTGGTGGTATTTCATTGCTGCTGACATTTTTACTTTTTTTGATATTAATTGAAATTTACCGAAATTTTTGCAAAAAAATGACATTTTTCACTTTCGCTTGTAAACTTTTTCAAATAAAACGACATTTCTATATTAATTGTTCTCTAAATTTATTGTTCTACATGTCTTTGATAAAAAAAATTTAATAAGTGTATATTTATTGGTTTGGGTAAAAGTTATAGCGTTTACAAACTATGGTACAAAAATGTGAATTTTTCCGCATTTTGAAGCAGCTCTGACTTTCTGAGGACCTGTCATGTTTCCTGAGGTTCTACAATGCCCAGACAGTAGAAATACCCCACAAATGACGACATTTCGGAAAGTAGACACCCTAAGGTATTCGCTGATGGGCATAGTGAGTTCATGGAAGTTTTTATTTTTTGTCACAAGTTAGCGGAAAATGATTTATTTTTTTATTTATTTATTTTTTCTTACAAAGTCTCATATTCCACTAACTTGTGACAAAAAATAAAATTTTACATGAACTCACCATACCCCTCACTGAATACCTTGGGGTGTCTTCTTTCCAAAATGGGGTCACTTGTGGGGTATTTATACTGCCCTGGCATTTTAGGGGACCTAAAGCGTGAGAAGTAGTTTGGAATCCAAATGCGTAAAAAATGCTCTTTAGATACTCTTTAGAATTTGGGCCCCTTTGCTCACCTAGGCTGCAAAAAAGTGTCACACATGTGGTATCGCCATGCTCAGAAGAAGTAGGGCAATGTGTTTTGGGGTGTATTTTTTTTCTCATATACCCATGCTGGGTGAGAGAAATATCTCTGTCAAATGACAACTTTGTATAAAAAAAATGGGAAAAGTTGTCTTTTAGAGAGATATTTCTCTCACCCAGCATGGGTATATATAAAAATACACCCCAAAACACATTGCCCTACTTCTCCTGAGTACGGCGATATCACATGTGTGACACTTTTTTGCAGCCTAGGTGCGCAAAGGGGCCCAAATTCCAATGAGTACCTTTTAGGAGGGCATTTTTAGGCATTTGGATTCCAGACTTCTTCTCACGCTTTAACGCCCCTAAAATGCCAGGGCAGTATAAATACCCCACATGTTACCCCATTTTGGAAAGAAGACACCCCAAGGTATTCCGTGAGGGGCATGGCGAGTTACTAGAATATTTTTTTTGGGCATTTTTTTGGCACAAGTTAGCGGAAAATGATTTTGTAAGAGAAAAAATAATAATAATAATTTTCCGCTAACTTGTGCCAAAAAAAAATATATTCTAGGAACTCGTCATGCCCCTCACGGAATACCTTGGGGTGTCTTCTTTCAAAAATGGGGTCATTTGTGGGGTATTTATACTGCCCTGGCATTTTAGGGGCCCTAAAGCGTGAGTAGAAGTCTGGAATATAAATGTCTAAAAAAATTTACGCATTTGGATTCCGTGAGGGGTATGGTGAGTTCATGTGAGATTTCATTTTTTGTCACAAGTTAGTGAAATATAAGACTTGTAAGAAAAAAATAAAATAAAATACATTTCCGCTAACTTGTGCCCAAAAAAAAAAGAATGAACTCGCCATGCCCCTCAAAAGTGATCTTTTTATAGCGCCGCAACAATTTTACGGTGTTTTTGCAGTGATCAGAAAAAAATTAATTTCTGTCACTGCGGTGGGGCGGAATGAACGCAAGTGTGCTCACAAGATCAGGCCTGATCGGGCAAACACTGCGTTTTTTGTAGAGCCTATAGAACATGTCCTATTCTTGTCCGCAATAGCGGACAAGAAAAGGCATTTTCTATATAGTTCTGGCAATGTGCGGATCCGCAAAATGCGGAAAGCACATTGCCGGTGACTATATTCTCTTCTTGACAAAAACTAAACGGGTGAAAATGCTCCAAACCCAGACACTGTAGCGCGTCTATAACAGGGGGAGCAATTCCTCTGCATGCGGTCCGCAGACAACGGCAATCCCCAGCAAAAAATGCGTACAATGGAGGATGCCGGTGCGGACCGCATGCACCACAAGAACATCTTACACAAAATGATACATTGTGCAGATGAAAAAGTATACATACACAATTCACTGCAAAAAATGCACCAAAATGATTCACAACTGACAATACTAGCTAATTCCTCAGGCTGATGTTAAAAGCTGAGAACTTTGCCAATATCTTCCAGTCAGGAACATATCGGAGCCCCTCATGCACCACGTCACGGTGTCCAGGGCCAGCTCTATCATAAGGCAGCCCAAGCGGCTGCTTGAGGGCGCAGAGAAGGGGGGGGCGGCGCCTGGGCGGAAATCAATTAACTTACATTTACCTCGCTGAGCCTGTTTGCTAAGCAGCTGGCCGAACCCCGCCCTCACTCTCTGTCACAGAGCGGCACGCAGCTGACAGGCTGAGGGAGCACACACACTCTGAGCTACGAGACCCTGGTGTATTTAAATCTCATTTAGCATGTCTTTCACATCACATCAGAGGCAAGGCATTTACCCACACAGCTATGACAGCTGTATAGCCAATTAAAAAATAAAAATAAAAAATATATAAGACTTCTACTGTAGATAGAAACATAGAAACATAGAATGTGTCGGCAGATAAGAACCATTTGGCCCATCTAGTCTGCCCAATATACTAAGTACTATGGATAGCCCCTGGCCCTATCTTATATGAAGGATGGCCTTATGCCTATCCCATGCATGCTTAAACTCCTTCACTGTATTTGCAGCTACCACTTCTGCAGGAAGGCTATTCCATGCATCCACTACTCTCTCAGTAAAGTAATACTTCCTGATATTACTTTTAAACCTTTGCCCCGCTAATTTAAAACTATGTCCTCTTGTAGCAGTTTTTCTTCTTTTAAATATTCTCTCCTCTTTTACCTTGTTGATTCCCTTTATGTATTTAAAAGTTTCTATCATATCCCCTCTGTCTCGTCTTTCTTCCAAGCTATACATGTTAAGGTCCTTTAATCTTTCCTGGTAAGTTTTATCCTGCAATCCATGTACCAGTTTAGTAGCTCTTCTCTGAACTCTCTCCAAAGTATCAATATCCTTCTGGAGATATGGTCTCCAGTACTGAGCACAATACTCCAAATGAGGTCTCACTAGTGCCCTGTAGAGCGGCATGAGCACCTCCCTCTTTCTACTAGTAATGCCTCTCCCTATACATCCAAGCATTCTGCTAGCATTTCCTGCTGCTCTATGATATTGTCTGCCTACCTTTAAGTCTTCTGAAATAATGACCCCTAAATCCCTTTCCTCAGATACTGAGGTTAGGACTGTATCACTGATTTATATTCTGCTCTTGGGTTTTTACGCCCCAGGTGCATTATTTTGCACTTATCCACATTAAATTTTAGTTGCCAGATTTTTGACCATTCCTCTAGTTTTCCTAAATCCTTTTCCATTTGGTGTATCCCTCCAAGAACATCAACCCTGTTACAAATCTTTGTGTCATCAGCAAAAAGACACACCTTACCATTGAGGCCTTCTGCAATTTCGCTGATAAAGATATTAAACAATATGGGTCCCAGAACAGATCCCTGAGGTACCCCACTGGTAACAAGACCTTGGTCTGAATATACTCCATTGACCACAACCCTCTGTTGCCTGTCCCTCAGCCACTGCCTAATCCATTCAATATGGGAGTCCAACCCCAAAGACTGCCATTTATTGATAAGCCTTCTGTGTGGGACAGTATCGAAAGCCTTACTGAAGTCTAGATAAGCGATGTCTACTGCACCTCCGCCATCTATTGTTTTAGTCACCCAATCAAAAAAATCAATAAGATTAGTTTGACATGATCTCCCTGAAGTAAACCCATGCTGTTTTTCATCTTTCAATCCATGGGATTTTAGATGTTCCACAATCGTCTCCTTAAGTATGGTTTCCATTAATTTCCCCACTATTGATGTCAGGCTTACTGGCCTATAGTTGCCCGATTACTCCCTACTATCTTTGATACCTAGTGTACATACACATGATAGCTGCCCCAGTACACTGTGTATGGATGTAGCAGAGCTGGGTGTGTTGGGGCAACTATTATGTGTATGGTTGTACCCTAGGTATCAAAGTTCTCTACAGTAGAAGGTCTTATATATATATTTTTTTTTAAGTAACTGTCTGTACAGCTGTCATAGCTGTGTGGGTATATGCTTTGCCTCTGATACAGAAGGTCATGGGTTTAAATCCCATCACAAACTTTTCTGAAAGACAGGCTAAATAAGAACATGAGCACCAAATCTTCAACACTAGAGGCTGCTGGGAACACAGGAAGAGGAAGAGGCTGCATCGCTGACATGGAGGTAAGTATAAAAGTTTATTTTATTTTTTTTCAAAATACCGGACTGTTACTTTACTGCCATGGGGTAGGGGGGTGGGGGTGGGCTATTGGCGCCATGATACTGGCACATGGAGGGGGGAGGAGAGAGGCACTTGATACTGGCACATTAGGGGGCAGGGGGAGAGGATGGCACTATGATATTGGCACATGGGGGGGGTATGAATCATGAGGGGCAGAAATGTGAAATGATGGGGGGGGGGGCAAGAAATGGATATGAATCATGAGGGGCAGAAATGTGAAATGATGGGGGGGGAGGCAAGAGATGGATATGAATCATGAGGGGCAGAAATGTGAAATGATGGGGGGGGGGCGCCAAAATGGAGATTCGCTTATGTTGACAAAAATCCTTGCACCGGCCCTGATGGTGTCTCAGCACGCATGGGGTCCTACCACTCAACTGCCCGAGGTGTGTGAACAGGGTCTGAACAGTGCAATTAACTCACAGCCACGCTCTCACATGCCTCCCGTTTAGGCCACTTTTTTCAGTGAGCTTTTGTCTTTATGTGTATGGAATGTGCCACTTTATTTTGTTGGTAACATTCTTTGCACCTGGTAGCTTCTGTGTCACATGGTCTGTTTTGGGTGCGGCTCAGAGCTTTATTTTACCTCACAGTGCATTGGTGATACCACTATAGAGGCATGTGAGAGCGTGGCTGTGAGTTAGTATTGTCAGTTGCATATTATTTAGGTGCATTTTTTGCAGTGGATTGTATATTCTCTTCTTACCTGATGTAGATGCAGTATGCCCTAATTTCAGAGTTCATCCATGATTTAGTAGCTAAGGCTACTTTCACACTTGCGACAGAGGAATCCGGCAATTTATTGCATTTTAAGGCCTCATGCACACGGCCGTTGTTTTGGTCCGCATTCGAGCCGCAGTTTTGGAGGCTCGGATACGGACCCATTCACTTCGATGAGGCCGCAAAAGATGCGGACAAGAATAGGCAGTTATATTAAAGGCTGACGGTGCCGTTCCGCAAATTGCGGAACGCGCATGGACACTATTCATGTTTTGCGGATCCGCGGTTTGCGGACTGCAAAACATACAACGGTCGTGTGCATGAGGCCTGATCCGTCTTACAAATGCATTGCAAGAACGGATGCCAGATCCGTACACATTTTTACCGGTCTGTGCATGCACAGACCGGAAGGACGGATCCGGCATTCCGGTATTTTGAATGCTGGATCCGGCACTAATACATTCCTATGCAAAAAAATGCCGGATCCGGCATTCAGGCAAGTCTTCAGTTTTTTTGGCCGGAGATAAAACCGTAGCATGCTGCGGTTTTATCTTTTGCCTGATCAGTCAAAAAGACTGAACTGAAGACATCCTGATGCATCCTAAACGGATTACTCTCCATTCAGAATGCATGGGGATATGCCTTATCAGTTATCTTCCGGTATAGAGCCCCTAGGACAGAACTCTAAACCAGAAAAGAAAAACGCAAGGGTACTTTCACACTAGAGTTTTTCTTTTCTGGTATTGAGTTCCGTCCTAGGGGCTCAATACCAGGAAAAAACTGATCAGTTTTATCCTAATGCATTCTGAATGGAGAGCATTCCGTTCAGGATGCATCAGTTCAGTCCCTCTTACATTTTGTGGCCGGAGAAACTAGTAGTGTTGAGCGCAAATATTCAAATCGCAAATTTTAATTGCGAATATCACCACTTCAAGAATTTGCGAACTTTTAGAATATAGTGCCATATATTCATGAATAGTGTTGATCGTGAATATTCAAATCTCGAATTTATCGTGAAAATATTACATTGCCGATTTTCGCAATCAAGTAAATAATGACTGGAGATCACAAATTCTCGGATTTTCAAATTTATGGCGGATATCCGGCCAAAAATTTGATAAATATCACAAATTTGAATATTGCCTTTGCCGCTCATCACTAATCACTAGGATATGCTACAGGTGTCAGACTGGTGTGAGTCCCACCTCTGGGATCTGCTTTTCCAAAGTGAAGGGTAAGCAGCCACGCATGTATGGCCACCTTCCATTTACTACTATGGAAGTTCTGCTGGCTCGGCTCTATCCGGCAGTCCCATAATGTTGAATGGAGAGGTGGCCAAGCTTACATGGCTTGCTTTCCACTCACTGCTGTGGGACTTTCCGAAATAGCATCTGGTTTCGGAAGTTCCATAGCAGTAAATGGAAAGGATACCGCACATGTGCAGAGTGCTCTGCTTCACTTCAGGGATCCTGTTCTGACATGCCACCGATCTGACATTTATGGCATGTCCTAGTGATGTGTCATAAATGTAGACATGGGCCAACGCCTTTAAGGACTGGCAACATTTTTCTGCCTCTGCGTTCCAGCTGTCATACGTTTTTAATTTTTAATTTTATTTTGAGTTATGAGACCTTGAATTTTGGGGGGCCGAGTTCTATTTTTTATTGGAACCATATAAAAAAAAAATTCCACTACATTCTGGCCAAAAGATGGGGATACTAAATAGAGGACCCCCTCATTCACAGGAATCAGAAAGGCATGCTCAATTGATTAAAATTACAATAAAATCCAGGAAGCTAATGGCAGATTACGTAAATTGGGGTATAAAGATTGGATGCTGGACAGATCACAAAATATTGTTGAACATAAATCCAGACATTTCCTTTTGTTTGACCCACATTGCAAAAATAACATGCAAGTTAACAAACTAGTGTTGACCGAGCACCAAAGTGCTTGGGTGCTCTGGTGCTTGAGTAGAACACCTCGGTATGGTCGGGTGCTCTACAGAGCACCCGAGCACAATGGAAATCAATGGGAGAACCAGAGCATTAAACCAGGCACCCACTGCTCTAAAGAGGGGAAGGTGTCTGGTTAACAGAAAAAGGTTAGAAATTGATGACAACACCACTGAAATGGTTCGGGAACAGCATGGGGAGGATGTCTGAATGCATCTTGGACTCCCAGGTCGCTGCTGGGAACGATGTTGTCCGAGCAGTACGCCACTTTTACAGACTGACAATAATACGCACAAAAGCGAAGATAAAATCGGTTTTACTTTCAATAGATTTTTATTGTCAGAGTATTGGCTCATGCCAAAAATGAAACATCATATAAAATACAGGCAGTAATATGAGTCACTGAGCACAGTACTCCTAATTTTTGTTTAAGTACAAAAATAAGATGTACAAACAAGTATAAATTTTCATAGCAAGATCATGTCATGCAAAGTATAACAAATAAACGTATAATCAAACAATAATCATACAGTAATTTTACAGTAATTTATGCCGCGTCCTCATTTCAACTTAAAATACAGGTGCAACCAATTTAAGAGACATTCAATAACACATATGTGCATCCACCCGATTCCCGTCACGATTGCTCTATCCCTCCCCTCTACCACAAAATATTATTATTTTGCATTATCCGGAGTCGCTGGACACAGACCCCCCCAGGGCTTTCCATTTCAAGTCATGCTGATCAACCTGAAAGGTTCGATGAGCTAGTATACAGTGTATATTCATATGATTTAGTGGTATTGACCGCAATAATGATCTCTTGAAGATCAGGAATAGTAGAACTTTTCCAACTTCTCAGGATTGCCAATTTAGTGGCGAGTAATAGATAGAAACATAGAAACATAGAATGTGTCGGCAGATAAGAACCATTTGGCCCGTCTAGTCTGCCCAATACAGGTCCTTCTAAAAAAAATTAGCATATTGTGATAAAGTTCATTATTTTCTGTAATGTACTGATAAACATTAGACTTTCATATATTTTAGATTCATTACACACAACTGAAGTAGTTCAAGCCTTTTATTGTTTTAATATTGATGATTTTGGCATACAGCTCATGAAAACCCCAAATTCCTATCTAAAAAAATTAGCATATCATGAAAAGGTTCTCTAAATGAGCTATTAACCTAATCATCTAAATCAACTAATTAACTCTAAACACCTGCAAAAGATTCCTGAGGCTTTTAAAAACTCCCAGCCTGGTTCATTACTCAAAACCGCAATCATGGGTAAGACTGCCGACCTGACTGCTGTCCAGAAGGCCATCATTGACACCCTCAAGCAAGAGGGTAAGACACAGAAAGAAATTTCTGAATGAATAGGCTGTTCCCAGAGTGCTGTATCAAGGCACCTCAGTGGGAAGTCTGTGGGAAGGAAAAAGTGTGGCAGAAAACGCTGCACAACGAGAAGAGGTGACCGGACCCTCAGGAAGATTGTGGAGAAGGACCGATTCCAGACCTTGGGGGACCTGTGGAAGCAGTGGACTGAGTCTGGAGTAGAAACATCCAGAACCACCGTGTACAGGCGTGTGCAGGAAATGGGCTACAGGTGCCGCATTCCCCAGGTCAAGCCACTTTTGAACCAGAAACAGCGGCAGAAGCGCCTGACCTGGGCTACAGAGAAGCAGCACTGGACTGTTGCTCAGTGGTCCAAAGTACTTTTTTCGGATGAAAGCAAATTTTGCATGTCATTTGGAAATCAAGGTGCCAGAGTCTGGAGGAAGACTGGGGAGAGGGAAATGCCAAAATGCCTGAAGTCCAGTGTCAAGTACCCACAGTCAGTGATGGTCCGGGGTGCCATGTCAGCTGCTGGTGTTGGTCCACTGTGTTTTATCAAGGGCAGGGTCAATGCAGCTAGCTATCAGGAGATTTTGGAGCACTTCATGCTTCCATCTGCTGAAAAGCTTTATGGAGATGAAGATTTCATTTTTCAGCACGACCTGGCACCTGCTCACAGTGCCAAAACCAATGGTAAATGGTTTACTGACCATGGTATTACTGTGCTCAATTGGCCTGCCAACTCTCCTGACCTGAACCCCATAGAGAATCTGTGGGATATTGGGAAGAGAAAGTTGAGAGATGCAAGACCCAACACTCTGGATGAGCTTAAGGCCGCTATCGAAGCATCCTGGGCCTCCATAACACCTCAGCAGTGCCACAGGCTGATTGCCTCCATGCCACGCCGCATTGAAGCAGTCATTTCTGCAAAAGGATTCCCGACCAAGTATTGAGTGCATAACTGAACATAATTATTTGAAGGTTGACTTTTTTTTGTATTAAAAACACTTTTCTTTTATTGGTCGGATGAAATGTGCTAATTTTTTTAGATAGGAAATTTTGGTGTTCATGAGCTGTATGCCAAAATCATCAATATTAAAACAATAAAAGGCTTGAACTACTTCAGTTAGTGTGTAATGAATCTAAAATATATGAAAGTCTAATGTTTATCAGTAATTTTTTGAGAAGGACCTGTATACTAAATACTATGGATAGCCCCTGGCCCTATCTTATATGAAGGATGGCCTTATGCCTATCCCATGCATGCTTAAACTCCTCCACTGTATTTGCAGCTACCACTTCTGCAGGAAGGCTATTCCATGCATCCACTACTCTCTCAGTAAAGTAATACTTCCTGATATTACTTTTAAACCTTTGCCCCTCTAATTTAAAACTATGTCCTCTTGTAGCAGTTTTTCTTCTTTTAAATATTCTCTCCTCTTTTACCTTGTTGATTCCCTTTATGTATTTAAAAGTTTCTATCATATCCCCTCTGTCTCGTCTTTCTTCCAAGCTATACATGTTAAGGTCCTTTAATCTTTCCTGGTAAGTTTTATCCTGCAATCCATGTACCAGTTTAGTAGCTCTTCTCTGAACTCTCTCCAAAGTATCAATATCCTTCTGGAGATATGGTCTCCAGTACTGAGCACAATACTCCAAATGAGGTCTCACTAGTGCCCTGTAGAGCGGCATGAGCACCTCCCTCTTTCTACTAGTAATGCCTCTCCCTATACATCCAAGCATTCTGCTAGCATTTCCTGCTGCTCTATGATATTGTCTGCCTACCTTTAAGTCTTCTGAAATAATGACCCCTAAATCCCTTTCCTCAGATACTGAGGTTAGGACTGTATCACTGATTTTATATTCTGCTCTTGGGTTTTTACGCCCCAGGTGCATTATTTTGCACTTATCCACATTAAATTTTAGTTGCCAGATTTTTGACCATTCCTCTAGTTTTCCTAAATCCTTTTCCATTTGGTGTATCCCTCCAAGAACATCAACCCTGTTACAAATCTTTGTGTCATCAGCAAAAAGACACACCTTACCATTGAGGCCTTCTGCAATTTCGCTGATAAAGATATTAAACAATATGGGTCCCAGAACAGATCCCTGAGGTACCCCACTGGTAACAAGACCTTGGTCTGAATATACTCCATTGACCACAACCCTCTGTTGCCTGTCCCTCAGCCACTGCCTAATCCATTCAATATGGGAGTCCAACCCCAAAGACTGCCATTTATTGATAAGCCTTCTGTGTGGGACAGTATCGAAAGCCTTACTGAAGTCTAGATAAGCGATGTCTACTGCACCTCCGCCATCTATTGTTTTAGTCACCCAATCAAAAAAATCAATAAGATTAGTTTGACATGATCTCCCTGAAGTAAACCCATGCTGTTTTTCATCTTTCAATCCATGGGATTTTAGATGTTCCACAATCGTCTCCTTAAGTATGGTTTCCATTAATTTCCCCACTATTGATGTCAGGCTTACTGGCCTATAGTTGCCCGATTACTCCCTACTATCTTTGATACCTAGTGTACATACACATGATAGCTGCCCCAGTACACTGTGTATGGATGTAGCAGAGCTGGGTGTGTTGGGGCAACTATTATGTGTATGGTTGTACCCTAGGTATCAAAGTTCTCTACAGTAGAAGGTCTTATATATATATTTTTTTTTTTAAGTAACTGTCTGTACAGCTGTCATAGCTGTGTGGGTATATGCTTTGCCTCTGATACAGAAGGTCATGGGTTTAAATCCCATCACAAACTTTTCTGAAAGACAGGCTAAATAAGAACATGAGCACCAAATCTTCAACACTAGAGGCTGCTGGGAACACAGGAAGAGGAAGAGGCTGCATCGCTGACATGGAGGTAAGTATAAAAGTTTATTTTATTTTTTTTCAAAATACCGGACTGTTACTTTACTGCCATGGGGTAGGGGGGTGGGGGTGGGCTATTGGCGCCATGATACTGGCACATGGAGGGGGGAGGAGAGAGGCACTTGATACTGGCACATTAGGGGGCAGGGGGAGAGGATGGCACTATGATATTGGCACATGGGGGGGGTATGAATCATGAGGGGCAGAAATGTGAAATGATGGGGGGGGGGGCAAGAAATGGATATGAATCATGAGGGGCAGAAATGTGAAATGATGGGGGGGGAGGCAAGAGATGGATATGAATCATGAGGGGCAGAAATGTGAAATGATGGGGGGGGGGGGGGGGGGGGGCGCCAAAATGGAGATTCGCTTATGTTGACAAAAATCCTTGCACCGGCCCTGATGGTGTCTCAGCACGCATGGGGTCCTACCACTCAACTGCCCGAGGTGTGTGAACAGGGTCTGAACAGTGCAATTAACTCACAGCCACGCTCTCACATGCCTCCCGTTTAGGCCACTTTTTTCAGTGAGCTTTTGTCTTTATGTGTATGGAATGTGCCACTTTATTTTGTTGGTAACATTCTTTGCACCTGGTAGCTTCTGTGTCACATGGTCTGTTTTGGGTGCGGCTCAGAGCTTTATTTTACCTCACAGTGCATTGGTGATACCACTATAGAGGCATGTGAGAGCGTGGCTGTGAGTTAGTATTGTCAGTTGCATATTATTTAGGTGCATTTTTTGCAGTGGATTGTATATTCTCTTCTTACCTGATGTAGATGCAGTATGCCCTAATTTCAGAGTTCATCCATGATTTAGTAGCTAAGGCTACTTTCACACTTGCGACAGAGGAATCCGGCAATTTATTGCATTTTAAGGCCTCATGCACACGGCCGTTGTTTTGGTCCGCATTCGAGCCGCAGTTTTGGAGGCTCGGATACGGACCCATTCACTTCGATGAGGCCGCAAAAGATGCGGACAAGAATAGGCAGTTATATTAAAGGCTGACGGTGCCGTTCCGCAAATTGCGGAACGCGCATGGACACTATTCATGTTTTGCGGATTCGCGGTTTGCGGACTGCAAAACATACAACGGTCGTGTGCATGAGGCCTGATCCGTCTTACAAATGCATTGCAAGAACGGATGCCAGATCCGTACACATTTTTACCGGTCTGTGCATGCACAGACCGGAAGGACGGATCCGGCATTCCGGTATTTTGAATGCTGGATCCGGCACTAATACATTCCTATGCAAAAAAATGCCGGATCCGGCATTCAGGCAAGTCTTCAGTTTTTTTGGCCGGAGATAAAACCGTAGCATGCTGCGGTTTTATCTTTTGCCTGATCAGTCAAAAAGACTGAACTGAAGACATCCTGATGCATCCTAAACGGATTACTCTCCATTCAGAATGCATGGGGATATGCCTTATCAGTTATCTTCCGGTATAGAGCCCCTAGGACAGAACTCTAAACCAGAAAAGAAAAACGCAAGGGTACTTTCACACTAGAGTTTTTCTTTTCTGGTATTGAGTTCCGTCCTAGGGGCTCAATACCAGGAAAAAACTGATCAGTTTTATCCTAATGCATTCTGAATGGAGAGCATTCCGTTCAGGATGCATCAGTTCAGTCCCTCTTACGTTTTGTGGCCGGAGAAACTAGTAGTGTTGAGCGCAAATATTCAAATCGCAAATTTTAATTGCGAATATCACCACTTCAAGAATTTGCGAACTTTTAGAATATAGTGCCATATATTCATGAATAGTGTTGATCGTGAATATTCAAATCTCGAATTTATCGTGAAAATATTACATTGCCGATTTTCGCAATCAAGTAAATAATGACTGGAGATCACAAATTCTCGGATTTTCAAATTTATGGCGGATATCCGGCCAAAAATTTGATAAATATCACAAATTTGAATATTGCCTTTGCCGCTCATCACTAATCACTAGGATATGCTACAGGTGTCAGACTGGTGTGAGTCCCACCTCTGGGATCTGCTTTTCCAAAGTGAAGGGTAAGCAGCCACGCATGTATGGCCACCTTCCATTTACTACTATGGAAGTTCTGCTGGCTCGGCTCTATCCGGCAGTCCCATAATGTTGAATGGAGAGGTGGCCAAGCTTACATGGCTTGCTTTCCACTCACTGCTGTGGGACTTTCCGAAATAGCATCTGGTTTCGGAAGTTCCATAGCAGTAAATGGAAAGGATACCGCACATGTGCAGAGTGCTCTGCTTCACTTCAGGGATCCTGTTCTGACATGCCACCGATCTGACATTTATGGCATGTCCTAGTGATGTGTCATAAATGTAGACATGGGCCAACGCCTTTAAGGACTGGCAACATTTTTCTGCCTCTGCGTTCCAGCTGTCATACGTTTTTAATTTTTAATTTTATTTTGAGTTATGAGACCTTGAATTTTGGGGGGCCGAGTTCTATTTTTTATTGGAACCATATAAAAAAAAAATTCCACTACATTCTGGCCAAAAGATGGGGATACTAAATAGAGGACCCCCTCATTCACAGGAATCAGAAAGGCATGCTCAATTGATTAAAATTACAATAAAATCCAGGAAGCTAATGGCAGATTACGTAAATTGGGGTATAAAGATTGGATGCTGGACAGATCACAAAATATTGTTGAACATAAATCCAGACATTTCCTTTTGTTTGACCCACATTGCAAAAATAACATGCAAGTTAACAAACTAGTGTTGACCGAGCACCAAAGTGCTTGGGTGCTCTGGTGCTTGAGTAGAACACCTCGGTATGGTCGGGTGCTCTACAGAGCACCCGAGCACAATGGAAATCAATGGGAGAACCAGAGCATTAAACCAGGCACCCACTGCTCTAAAGAGGGGAAGGTGTCTGGTTAACAGAAAAAGGTTAGAAATTGATGACAACACCACTGAAATGGTTCGGGAACAGCATGGGGAGGATGTCTGAATGCATCTTGGACTCCCAGGTCGCTGCTGGGAACGATGTTGTCCGAGCAGTACGCCACTTTTACAGACTGACAATAATACGCACAAAAGCGAAGATAAAATCGGTTTTACTTTCAATAGATTTTTATTGTCAGAGTATTGGCTCATGCCAAAAATGAAACATCATATAAAATACAGGCAGTAATATGAGTCACTGAGCACAGTACTCCTAATTTTTGTTTAAGTACAAAAATAAGATGTACAAACAAGTATAAATTTTCATAGCAAGATCATGTCATGCAAAGTATAACAAATAAACGTATAATCAAACAATAATCATACAGTAATTTTACAGTAATTTATGCCGCGTCCTCATTTCAACTTAAAATACAGGTGCAACCAATTTAAGAGACATTCAATAACACATATGTGCATCCACCCGATTCCCGTCACAATTGCTCTATCCCTCCCCTCTACCACAAAATATTATTATTTTGCATTATCCGGAGTCGCTGGACACAGACCCCCCCAGGGCTTTCCATTTCAAGTCATGCTGATCAACCTGAAAGGTTCGATGAGCTAGTATACAGTGTATATTCATATGATTTAGTGGTATTGACCGCAATAATGATCTCTTGAAGATCAGGAATAGTAGAACTTTTCCAACTTCTCAGGATTGCCAATTTAGTGGCGAGTAATAGATAGAAACATAGAAACATAGAATGTGTCGGCAGATAAGAACCATTTGGCCCGTCTAGTCTGCCCAATACAGGTCCTTCTAAAAAAAATTAGCATATTGTGATAAAGTTCATTATTTTCTGTAATGTACTGATAAACATTAGACTTTCATATATTTTAGATTCATTACACACAACTGAAGTAGTTCAAGCCTTTTATTGTTTTAATATTGATGATTTTGGCATACAGCTCATGAAAACCCCAAATTCCTATCTAAAAAAATTAGCATATCATGAAAAGGTTCTCTAAATGAGCTATTAACCTAATCATCTAAATCAACTAATTAACTCTAAACACCTGCAAAAGATTCCTGAGGCTTTTAAAAACTCCCAGCCTGGTTCATTACTCAAAACCGCAATCATGGGTAAGACTGCCGACCTGACTGCTGTCCAGAAGGCCATCATTGACACCCTCAAGCAAGAGGGTAAGACACAGAAAGAAATTTCTGAATGAATAGGCTGTTCCCAGAGTGCTGTATCAAGGCACCTCAGTGGGAAGTCTGTGGGAAGGAAAAAGTGTGGCAGAAAACGCTGCACAACGAGAAGAGGTGACCGGACCCTGAGGAAGATTGTGGAGAAGGACCGATTCCAGACCTTGGGGGACCTGTGGAAGCAGTGGACTGAGTCTGGAGTAGAAACATCCAGAACCACCGTGTACAGGCGTGTGCAGGAAATGGGCTACAGGTGCCGCATTCCCCAGGTCAAGCCACTTTTGAACCAGAAACAGCGGCAGAAGCGCCTGACCTGGGCTACAGAGAAGCAGCACTGGACTGTTGCTCAGTGGTCCAAAGTACTTTTTTCGGATGAAAGCAAATTTTGCATGTCATTTGGAAATCAAGGTGCCAGAGTCTGGAGGAAGACTGGGGAGAGGGAAATGCCAAAATGCCTGAAGTCCAGTGTCAAGTACCCACAGTCAGTGATGGTCCGGGGTGCCATGTCAGCTGCTGGTGTTGGTCCACTGTGTTTTATCAAGGGCAGGGTCAATGCAGCTAGCTATCAGGAGATTTTGGAGCACTTCATGCTTCCATCTGCTGAAAAGCTTTATGGAGATGAAGATTTCATTTTTCAGCACGACCTGGCACCTGCTCACAGTGCCAAAACCAATGGTAAATGGTTTACTGACCATGGTATTACTGTGCTCAATTGGCCTGCCAACTCTCCTGACCTGAACCCCATAGAGAATCTGTGGGATATTGGGAAGAGAAAGTTGAGAGATGCAAGACCCAACACTCTGGATGAGCTTAAGGCCGCTATCGAAGCATCCTGGGCCTCCATAACACCTCAGCAGTGCCACAGGCTGATTGCCTCCATGCCACGCCGCATTGAAGCAGTCATTTCTGCAAAAGGATTCCCGACCAAGTATTGAGTGCATAACTGAACATAATTATTTGAAGGTTGACTTTTTTGTATTAAAAACACTTTTATTTTATTGGTCGGATGAAATATGCTAATTTTTTTAGATAGGAAATTTTGGTGTTCATGAGCTGTATGCCAAAATCATCAATATTAAAACAATAAAAGGCTTGAACTACTTCAGTTAGTGTGTAATGAATCTAAAATATATGAAAGTCTAATGTTTATCAGTAATTTTTTGAGAAGGACCTGTATACTAAATACTATGGATAGCCCCTGGCCCTATCTTATATGAAGGATGGCCTTATGCCTATCCCATGCATGCTTAAACTCCTCCACTGTATTTGCAGCTACCACTTCTGCAGGAAGGCTATTCCATGCATCCACTACTCTCTCAGTAAAGTAATACTTCCTGATATTACTTTTAAACCTTTGCCCCTCTAATTTAAAACTATGTCCTCTTGTAGCAGTTTTTCTTCTTTTAAATATTCTCTCCTCTTTTACCTTGTTGATTCCCTTTATGTATTTAAAAGTTTCTATCATATCCCCTCTGTCTCGTCTTTCTTCCAAGCTATACATGTTAAGGTCCTTTAATCTTTCCTGGTAAGTTTTATCCTGCAATCCATGTACCAGTTTAGTAGCTCTTCTCTGAACTCTCTCCAAAGTATCAATATCCTTCTGGAGATATGGTCTCCAGTACTGAGCACAATACTCCAAATGAGGTCTCACTAGTGCCCTGTAGAGCGGCATGAGCACCTCCCTCTTTCTACTAGTAATGCCTCTCCCTATACATCCAAGCATTCTGCTAGCATTTCCTGCTGCTCTATGATATTGTCTGCCTACCTTTAAGTCTTCTGAAATAATGACCCCTAAATCCCTTTCCTCAGATACTGAGGTTAGGACTGTATCACTGATTTTATATTCTGCTCTTGGGTTTTTACGCCCCAGGTGCATTATTTTGCACTTATCCACATTAAATTTTAGTTGCCAGATTTTTGACCATTCCTCTAGTTTTCCTAAATCCTTTTCCATTTGGTGTATCCCTCCAAGAACATCAACCCTGTTACAAATCTTTGTGTCATCAGCAAAAAGACACACCTTACCATTGAGGCCTTCTGCAATTTCGCTGATAAAGATATTAAACAATATGGGTCCCAGAACAGATCCCTGAGGTACCCCACTGGTAACAAGACCTTGGTCTGAATATACTCCATTGACCACAACCCTCTGTTGCCTGTCCCTCAGCCACTGCCTAATCCATTCAATATGGGAGTCCAACCCCAAAGACTGCCATTTATTGATAAGCCTTCTGTGTGGGACAGTATCGAAAGCCTTACTGAAGTCTAGATAAGCGATGTCTACTGCACCTCCGCCATCTATTGTTTTAGTCACCCAATCAAAAAAATCAATAAGATTAGTTTGACATGATCTCCCTGAAGTAAACCCATGCTGTTTTTCATCTTTCAATCCATGGGATTTTAGATGTTCCACAATCGTCTCCTTAAGTATGGTTTCCATTAATTTCCCCACTATTGATGTCAGGCTTACTGGCCTATAGTTGCCCGATTACTCCCTACTATCTTTGATACCTAGTGTACATACACATGATAGCTGCCCCAGTACACTGTGTATGGATGTAGCAGAGCTGGGTGTGTTGGGGCAACTATTATGTGTATGGTTGTACCCTAGGTATCAAAGTTCTCTACAGTAGAAGGTCTTATATATATTTTTTTTTTTAAGTAACTGTCTGTACAGCTGTCATAGCTGTGTGGGTATATGCTTTGCCTCTGATACAGAAGGTCATGGGTTTAAATCCCATCACAAACTTTTCTGAAAGACAGGCTAAATAAGAACATGAGCACCAAATCTTCAACACTAGAGGCTGCTGGGAACACAGGAAGAGGAAGAGGCTGCATCGCTGACATGGAGGTAAGTATAAAAGTTTATTTTATTTTTTTTCAAAATACCGGACTGTTACTTTACTGCCATGGGGTAGGGGGGTGGGGGTGGGCTATTGGCGCCATGATACTGGCACATGGAGGGGGGAGGAGAGAGGCACTTGATACTGGCACATTAGGGGGCAGGGGGAGAGGATGGCACTATGATATTGGCACATGGGGGGGTATGAATCATGAGGGGCAGAAATGTGAAATGATGGGGGGGGGGGCAAGAAATGGATATGAATCATGAGGGGCAGAAATGTGAAATGATGGGGGGGGAGGCAAGAGATGGATATGAATCATGAGGGGCAGAAATGTGAAATGATGGGGGGGGGGGGGGGGGGGGGCGCCAAAATGGAGCTTCGCTTATGTTGACAAAAATCCTTGCACCGGCCCTGATGGTGTCTCAGCACGCATGGGGTCCTACCACTCAACTGCCCGAGGTGTGTGAACAGGGTCTGAACAGTGCAATTAACTCACAGCCACGCTCTCACATGCCTCCCGTTTAGGCCACTTTTTTCAGTGAGCTTTTGTCTTTATGTGTATGGAATGTGCCACTTTATTTTGTTGGTAACATTCTTTGCACCTGGTAGCTTCTGTGTCACATGGTCTGTTTTGGGTGCGGCTCAGAGCTTTATTTTACCTCACAGTGCATTGGTGATACCACTATAGAGGCATGTGAGAGCGTGGCTGTGAGTTAGTATTGTCAGTTGCATATTATTTAGGTGCATTTTTTGCAGTGGATTGTATATTCTCTTCTTACCTGATGTAGATGCAGTATGCCCTAATTTCAGAGTTCATCCATGATTTAGTAGCTAAGGCTACTTTCACACTTGCGACAGAGGAATCCGGCAATTTATTGCATTTTAAGGCCTCATGCACACGGCCGTTGTTTTGGTCCGCATTCGAGCCGCAGTTTTGGAGGCTCGGATACGGACCCATTCACTTCGATGAGGCCGCAAAAGATGCGGACAAGAATAGGCAGTTATATTAAAGGCTGACGGTGCCGTTCCGCAAATTGCGGAACGCGCATGGACACTATTCATGTTTTGCGGATCCGCGGTTTGCGGACTGCAAAACATACAACGGTCGTGTGCATGAGGCCTGATCCGTCTTACAAATGCATTGCAAGAACGGATGCCAGATCCGTACACATTTTTACCGGTCTGTGCATGCACAGACCGGAAGGACGGATCCGGCATTCCGGTATTTTGAATGCTGGATCCGGCACTAATACATTCCTATGCAAAAAAATGCCGGATCCGGCATTCAGGCAAGTCTTCAGTTTTTTTGGCCGGAGATAAAACCGTAGCATGCTGCGGTTTTATCTTTTGCCTGATCAGTCAAAAAGACTGAACTGAAGACATCCTGATGCATCCTAAACGGATTACTCTCCATTCAGAATGCATGGGGATATGCCTTATCAGTTATCTTCCGGTATAGAGCCCCTAGGACAGAACTCTAAACCAGAAAAGAAAAACGCAAGGGTACTTTCACACTAGAGTTTTTCTTTTCTGGTATTGAGTTCCGTCCTAGGGGCTCAATACCAGGAAAAAACTGATCAGTTTTATCCTAATGCATTCTGAATGGAGAGCATTCCGTTCAGGATGCATCAGTTCAGTCCCTCTTACGTTTTGTGGCCGGAGAAACTAGTAGTGTTGAGCGCAAATATTCAAATCGCAAATTTTAATTGCGAATATCACCACTTCAAGAATTTGCGAACTTTTAGAATATAGTGCCATATATTCATGAATAGTGTTGATCGTGAATATTCAAATCTCGAATTTATCGTGAAAATATTACATTGCCGATTTTCGCAATCAAGTAAATAATGACTGGAGATCACAAATTCTCGGATTTTCAAATTTATGGCGGATATCCGGCCAAAAATTTGATAAATATCACAAATTTGAATATTGCCTTTGCCGCTCATCACTAATCACTAGGATATGCTACAGGTGTCAGACTGGTGTGAGTCCCACCTCTGGGATCTGCTTTTCCAAAGTGAAGGGTAAGCAGCCACGCATGTATGGCCACCTTCCATTTACTACTATGGAAGTTCTGCTGGCTCGGCTCTATCCGGCAGTCCCATAATGTTGAATGGAGAGGTGGCCAAGCTTACATGGCTTGCTTTCCACTCACTGCTGTGGGACTTTCCGAAATAGCATCTGGTTTCGGAAGTTCCATAGCAGTAAATGGAAAGGATACCGCACATGTGCAGAGTGCTCTGCTTCACTTCAGGGATCCTGTTCTGACATGCCACCGATCTGACATTTATGGCATGTCCTAGTGATGTGTCATAAATGTAGACATGGGCCAACGCCTTTAAGGACTGGCAACATTTTTCTGCCTCTGCGTTCCAGCTGTCATACGTTTTTAATTTTTAATTTTATTTTGAGTTATGAGACCTTGAATTTTGGGGGGCCGAGTTCTATTTTTATTGGAACCATATAAAAAAAAAATTCCACTACATTCTGGCCAAAAGATGGGGATACTAAATAGAGGACCCCCTCATTCACAGGAATCAGAAAGGCATGCTCAATTGATTAAAATTACAATAAAATCCAGGAAGCTAATGGCAGATTACGTAAATTGGGGTATAAAGATTGGATGCTGGACAGATCACAAAATATTGTTGAACATAAATCCAGACATTTCCTTTTGTTTGACCCACATTGCAAAAATAACATGCAAGTTAACAAACTAGTGTTGACCGAGCACCAAAGTGCTTGGGTGCTCTGGTGCTTGAGTAGAACACCTCGGTATGGTCGGGTGCTCTACAGAGCACCCGAGCACAATGGAAATCAATGGGAGAACCAGAGCATTAAACCAGGCACCCACTGCTCTAAAGAGGGGAAGGTGTCTGGTTAACAGAAAAAGGTTAGAAATTGATGACAACACCACTGAAATGGTTCGGGAACAGCATGGGGAGGATGTCTGAATGCATCTTGGACTCCCAGGTCGCTGCTGGGAACGATGTTGTCCGAGCAGTACGCCACTTTTACAGACTGACAATAATACGCACAAAAGCGAAGATAAAATCGGTTTTACTTTCAATAGATTTTTATTGTCAGAGTATTGGCTCATGCCAAAAATGAAACATCATATAAAATACAGGCAGTAATATGAGTCACTGAGCACAGTACTCCTAATTTTTGTTTAAGTACAAAAATAAGATGTACAAACAAGTATAAATTTTCATAGCAAGATCATGTCATGCAAAGTATAACAAATAAACGTATAATCAAACAATAATCATACAGTAATTTTACAGTAATTTATGCCGCGTCCTCATTTCAACTTAAAATACAGGTGCAACCAATTTAAGAGACATTCAATAACACATATGTGCATCCACCCGATTCCCGTCACGATTGCTCTATCCCTCCCCTCTACCACAAAATATTATTATTTTGCATTATCCGGAGTCGCTGGACACAGACCCCCCCAGGGCTTTCCATTTCAAGTCATGCTGATCAACCTGAAAGGTTCGATGAGCTAGTATACAGTGTATATTCATATGATTTAGTGGTATTGACCGCAATAATGATCTCTTGAAGATCAGGAATAGTAGAACTTTTCCAACTTCTCAGGATTGCCAATTTAGTGGCGAGTAATAGATAGAAACATAGAAACATAGAATGTGTCGGCAGATAAGAACCATTTGGCCCGTCTAGTCTGCCCAATACAGGTCCTTCTAAAAAAAATTAGCATATTGTGATAAAGTTCATTATTTTCTGTAATGTACTGATAAACATTAGACTTTCATATATTTTAGATTCATTACACACAACTGAAGTAGTTCAAGCCTTTTATTGTTTTAATATTGATGATTTTGGCATACAGCTCATGAAAACCCCAAATTCCTATCTAAAAAAATTAGCATATCATGAAAAGGTTCTCTAAATGAGCTATTAACCTAATCATCTAAATCAACTAATTAACTCTAAACACCTGCAAAAGATTCCTGAGGCTTTTAAAAACTCCCAGCCTGGTTCATTACTCAAAACCGCAATCATGGGTAAGACTGCCGACCTGACTGCTGTCCAGAAGGCCATCATTGACACCCTCAAGCAAGAGGGTAAGACACAGAAAGAAATTTCTGAATGAATAGGCTGTTCCCAGAGTGCTGTATCAAGGCACCTCAGTGGGAAGTCTGTGGGAAGGAAAAAGTGTGGCAGAAAACGCTGCACAACGAGAAGAGGTGACCGGACCCTGAGGAAGATTGTGGAGAAGGACCGATTCCAGACCTTGGGGGACCTGTGGAAGCAGTGGACTGAGTCTGGAGTAGAAACATCCAGAACCACCGTGTACAGGCGTGTGCAGGAAATGGGCTACAGGTGCCGCATTCCCCAGGTCAAGCCACTTTTGAACCAGAAACAGCGGCAGAAGCGCCTGACCTGGGCTACAGAGAAGCAGCACTGGACTGTTGCTCAGTGGTCCAAAGTACTTTTTTCGGATGAAAGCAAATTTTGCATGTCATTTGGAAATCAAGGTGCCAGAGTCTGGAGGAAGACTGGGGAGAGGGAAATGCCAAAATGCCTGAAGTCCAGTGTCAAGTACCCACAGTCAGTGATGGTCCGGGGTGCCATGTCAGCTGCTGGTGTTGGTCCACTGTGTTTTATCAAGGGCAGGGTCAATGCAGCTAGCTATCAGGAGATTTTGGAGCACTTCATGCTTCCATCTGCTGAAAAGCTTTATGGAGATGAAGATTTCATTTTTCAGCACGACCTGGCACCTGCTCACAGTGCCAAAACCAATGGTAAATGGTTTACTGACCATGGTATTACTGTGCTCAATTGGCCTGCCAACTCTCCTGACCTGAACCCCATAGAGAATCTGTGGGATATTGGGAAGAGAAAGTTGAGAGATGCAAGACCCAACACTCTGGATGAGCTTAAGGCCGCTATCGAAGCATCCTGGGCCTCCATAACACCTCAGCAGTGCCACAGGCTGATTGCCTCCATGCCACGCCGCATTGAAGCAGTCATTTCTGCAAAAGGATTCCCGACCAAGTATTGAGTGCATAACTGAACATAATTATTTGAAGGTTGACTTTTTTTTGTATTAAAAACACTTTTCTTTTATTGGTCGGATGAAATATGCTAATTTTTTTAGATAGGAAATTTTGGTGTTCATGAGCTGTATGCCAAAATCATCAATATTAAAACAATAAAAGGCTTGAACTACTTCAGTTAGTGTGTAATGAATCTAAAATATATGAAAGTCTAATGTTTATCAGTAATTTTTTGAGAAGGACCTGTATACTAAATACTATGGATAGCCCCTGGCCCTATCTTATATGAAGGATGGCCTTATGCCTATCCCATGCATGCTTAAACTCCTCCACTGTATTTGCAGCTACCACTTCTGCAGGAAGGCTATTCCATGCATCCACTACTCTCTCAGTAAAGTAATACTTCCTGATATTACTTTTAAACCTTTGCCCCTCTAATTTAAAACTATGTCCTCTTGTAGCAGTTTTTCTTCTTTTAAATATTCTCTCCTCTTTTACCTTGTTGATTCCCTTTATGTATTTAAAAGTTTCTATCATTTCCCCTCTGTCTCGTCTTTCTTCCAAGCTATACATGTTAAGGTCCTTTAATCTTTCCTGGTAAGTTTTATCCTGCAATCCATGTACCAGTTTAGTAGCTCTTCTCTGAACTCTCTCCAAAGTATCAATATCCTTCTGGAGATATGGTCTCCAGTACTGAGCACAATACTCCAAATGAGGTCTCACTAGTGCTCTGTAGAGCGGCATGAGCACCTCCCTCTTTCTACTGGTAATTCCTCTCCCTATACACCCAAGCATTCTGCTAGATGTAATACTACGGTCCTAGACTTGAATGGGATTTTATCCAGGTCTATCAGTAGCAGGGCTAGAGCTGGATCTGGGGGAATCCGATATCCAGCGACCCCAGATATCTTAGTAAACACTTGAGACCAGAGAGGGCAAATTCCAGGACAGTACCAAAGTATGTGCAATAGTGTACCTTTATGTCCACAACCCCTCCAGCAGTCTGTGCTAGTATTTGGAAAAAATGTATCTAACCGGAGTGTAGTACCATCTCAGCATCGTTTTAAGAAAAGCTTCTAGATGTGCAGAGCATTTAAGAGTGGAGATAGCAAGCTTATTTGCTGCTGACCATTGAGCTGTGGAGAAGGTTGTTTTAAGCTCATTCTCCCATGCTAGGAATGGGGTAGTTTTTAGAAACTGATCCTTGTCCCCTAAAAACATATATAAAGACTTAATCCCTTTTTGAGCTGAGCCTTAAATGGACCATTGGACCAGTAATTGAGTATGATTCTTGAGAATAAAAGAGGGGTTACCCGACAATGTATGTCTTATTTTGATGTACGAAAACACCTCCTGTTGAGGGATATTGTAAGATTGCTCAATATCATTAAAGGTTTTTAAAACCGAGCCCGACAACAGATCTGCCACGGTGGAAAGTCCACTATTTTTCCACACCTTAACGTTTAAATCCGGAACCAGATATTGAAGAGAATCTATAGGGGTCAAGTGTTTCACTGATGCTGGGGCTGCTCGACTCAAATCATGGTATTTTTTCCACAAAGCCACTGATGTAGAGACATAAAAGTCATCATGCAACGCAGCCATGAGAAGAGCGCGTAGATTTCGATCTGGGATTTGTGATTGTTCGATGTGCACCCAGTGTTTTCCTACTTCTCCTTTCCACCATTCTTTAAGTTGATTTATCCTAGAGGCTAGATAATAATCGTACAAGTTAGGCATACCTAGGCCCCCGCATTTTTTATTTCTGCACATGATGCTCTCGCTATTCTTGGTTTAGCTTTATTCCAAATGAAGGCGCTTAGCATTCTGTTAGCTAGGTTAAAAAAGGATATTGGAACTGGAATAGGGATAGTGCAGAATAAATATAATAATTTTGGCAATATATGTTGTTGGAACGCAGCAATACACCCTAACCAAGATAGCTCCGATTTGGCCATGCTATCCAATTCCGGTTGAAGTGAAAGCAGGGGGGGGGGGGGGGGAAAGGAATTAGCTTTATATAGTTCCTGGGGGGTAACTGTCACTTTAAAAAAACCTAGGTACTGGACCATAGATTCCTGCCAATCTAAGGAGAATTCTGCTTTCAACCGAGACAAGATTGTCCCTGGGATCCCCAACGATAGAGCCTGGGATTTGCTTTCATTAATCTTATAATATGATATGGCCCCATAAGAACGAATGATATCCATCACCGCCCTCAAGGATTTCCTGGGGTTTGTTAGGGACAGAATAATGTTGTCTGCATACATCGATATGCAATGTTGCCTATTTCCAATTTGTACTCCCGTCACTTCGGACGCCTGACGGATCGCCTGTGCCAATGGTTCTAATGATAAGATAAATATTAAGGGAGATAGAGGACATCCCTGTCTCGTGCCATTAGATAGTGTAAACGGGTCAGACAATACTCCATTTGTTAAGACACGGGCTGAAGGATTAGAATAAAGGACCCGTATGGCTTGTATAGTAGACTCTGGGAACCCCATCCTACGGAGTACAGAGAAGACAAACGACCAGTTAACTCGGTCGAAAGCCTTCTCTGCATCCAGGGTAACCATAACCGTCGGAATACGGGCACGATATACAAAGTCAACCAGGTTCAGTACCCTCCTTGAGTTGTCTGTGATTTGGCGCCCTTGAACAAAGCCCATCTGATCAGGGGCCACTAGAGATGGAATGATGTTCGCTAGACTGGATGCTAAAATTTTCACATCAATTTTAAGGTCTGTATTAAGTAAGGAAATGGGGCGGAAATTTTGAGGAGTAGAAGGATCCTTACCAGACTTGGGCAAAGTCACGATAACTGCTTCCAACATTTCATTAGGCATATTACCGTTTCCATGGCACGAGACAGAGATGCGTGGAGGTGTGGTAACAAATGATCAGAGAAGGTCTTGTAATAAGAATTTGGAAGCCCGTCTGGGCCAGGACTTTTATGATATGGCAAACCCTTTATTACCTTAGAGATTTCGGCTTGAGTGACGGGAGCACTAAGGGATTTACTTTGGCATTTATCTATAGAGGGTATCATTAGGGATCCTAGGAAGTCCTCTATGTCCCCACGGGAAACAGGGACAAAGCCAGATTCTTCCTGTAAATTGTACAGTTGGGAGTAATAAGATCTAAACCGATTAGCTATAGCTTTTGGATCAAACAACTTGTGAGTCTTGGAAGGATCCCAAAGAAACGCTTTTTTCGATTTCACAACTCTTGATTTTACCCGACTTGCCAACAACTTCCCTGCTCTATTAGCTTGTGAGTAGTATGTAGCTTTAGTCTTATTGAGCGATAACTCATATGTGTGCAGGAAACTTTCTCTAAGTTGGGACCTAAGAACTTTCAGCTTTTCCGATAGTTCCAAAGAAGGGGAGGTCTTATTTTGTGCTTCTATAGTCTGTATTTGCAGTATAAGATCATTTTGATGTTTTTCCCTCATTTTTTTGTGTCTATGGCTTAGTTTCAATAGGATTCCCCTGATAAACGCTTTGTGAGCTGTCCATACTACAGAGGCAGCGTTAAATTTGAAATATTCCTGTAATGCTGCAGATATTTCAGATTAATATTTGGTGTTAGCTAATATGAAATCATTAGCCCTCCATAACGAGTTTGGTGGGGTTGTAAACTCTTCCCTTATTTCTAAGGTCACCGGGGCATGATCCGACCAGGTAATCGTCCCTATCGAAGATTTTTCAGAAACACACAGTGACAATCTATCGACAAGAAACAAGTCTATGCGGGAGTACGTTCTGTGTGCAGGAGAGAAATAAGTGAAATCCTTCTCTGAAGCATGGTGAATACGCCATACATCAAATAGGGAATTGGCTAGCAAAGATGGTATGAGGGATGTTGCATTAGATCTAGAAATAGAGGAGGAGTCTTGGGATTGGTCAGGTGCTATATTGAAGTCACCGCAGATAATCACTCTGCCTTCCTTCAGGGACTGTATTTTATTGAAAAGCTTGTTGAGAAAACGCACAGGACGTATATTCGGGGCATACACTCCCACTAGGGTATAGACTATATTATTTATAGAACACACATGAATAACATAACGTCCCCCTGAATCAATAACCGTTTTCTTCTCAGTGTGTGCCACTGAACTCCGTATTGCTAAGAGAACCCCCCTCTTTTTACCAATACTATGGGAGTGTATCAAGGTCGGAAAGGAAGGGTGTTTCAGCCTCCCTATATCAGCCTCCAGTATGTGTGTCTCTTGTGCGCAGAATATATCACATTTATTCGAGAGTGCCTCCTTCCACATCATCCGCCCCTTGAATGGACTATTCAAGCACCATCTTGTCACATATGAGGCTGCAAATGGGAAATCACTCAGACTGCGCGGAAGGAGACACTCGTCGGCATATTGCACTATGGTCATATGAATGGTGAGGTATAGACACGAGAAAAAATAAAGGCAAAAAGATATAAACATTAACAATGTAAACCAAAACTAACCACCCTGGAAAAGGGACGGTAAAGGAATAGCACAAGGGTTAGATCGCATATCCCCTTGTGATCTTTGTTGGGGGAAGACAGTCTTGCCTACCACCACGAGGATTCAAAGTAAGAGCACATTCCTGCTCCTTTTAGATGTAGGACAGCTGAAAGAACCTATCAGCGATGTTTTTTCTGGTGACGTCTCTCCACCTGATGCCACTCTCCATCTTCCGCAGGATGCTGGTGTTGCTTCTCAGTAGGAACCACAGACACCGTGATACCCCAGGTTGCCAGAACGGCTTTGCCCTCCTCAACCTTACAAATAACTGTCATAGCTCCATTTCTCTGTACAAGCAACTTCATGGGGTAACCCCAACGATATGGAACGGAGTGTGATCTCAAGGCTAAGGTAATTGGGGCTAGCGTGCGTCGGAGTTGCAGGGTAGCTATAGAGAGATCTGCAAAAAGCTTAACCGACTGGTATGGGTCCGGTAATGTGACTAGCTTCCTTGCCGCCGCTAGGGTAATCCTTGGCCTGGAAGAAATGCAGGCAGGCTAGCACATCTCGAGGCGTATCATCAGGGAGATGCTTTGGCTTGGCAATCCTGTGTGCCCGATCGATGATGAGGTGCAATCAGGCAGAAGAAGTTTGATCAGCTTTTTAATATAGGTTTGCAGGTCTGCCGCCAAGACCGATTCCGGCACCCCACGCAATTTTAAGTTGTTTCTGCGGGACCGATCTTCGAGGTCCGCCACCTTCGCCCGGAGGTATGCGATTTCCTCCGATTAAGTGTCATGCGAGTCTATCAGGTTATTATGCGAATCCGCGAATTCGTCCATCTTTTGTTCCACATGCTGGACTCTATTATCCAGGTCTGCGACTGACACCTGAATAGGTGCAATTAGATGCGATATGTGGCTGGTAACCGAGTGGTTGAATGCCAAAAGCATGTCCTTCAACAACAAGCTGGACGCCGGTTTATCGTGGGGAAGTTACAAAGCGCATCTGACAAGGTGTCAGCGTCTGACAGGCCATGGCTGCTGTTTGCTTCATGGGCATCCGCCCCCGGGTCTTGCAACCTGGGTCTTTGCTTAGCCGGACTTGTACCGGGAGATTGCTGTGACACCACGGTCCCCTGAGATGCCGTGATGCGCTCCGTTATGTCCCCTTTATTGTTACGTTGGCTCTTACCCGACCGGGGGTGTTGCGGGGATCCACGAGGGCTCTGTTGTTGCGAGCAGCCATCTTCTGAGGCGCGGGGAGATCCTCCACTAGTCGTGGATATCGACTAGGTTGTATCGGAGTGCCTCTTCCTTGTAATTTTTGGCAGCACTTGCACTTTATATACAGTAAATATACAGGAAAGAATGTTTCCTAACAATTTTTCCTCTAAAACCGATTTTATCGGGGGCGTGGCCGAGACGCAGAGGAGTATGGCCGCTTGATTCCAGAGCTCCTGCTCCAGACTAGCATTCCAACCCAGCAGAACCTTATTTTCGCTTTTTATTCTCTCCTTTTGGTGCCGATCGGGAAAAAAGAAGCATGAAAAACCAGGGGAAACTGGAGTTCTTCTTCAGCCACGAGCGAGGCAAAGATGGCGCCAACGCACGAGTCAGACAGACAGGGCCCAGCTCCAGCCCGATATCCACGACTAGTGGAGGATCTCCCCGCGCCTCAGAAGATGGCTGCTCGCAACAACAGAGCCCTCGTGGATCCCCGCAACACCCCCGGTCGGGTAAGAGCCAACGTAACAATAAAGGGGACATAACGGAGCGCATCACGGCATCTCAGGGGACCGTGGTGTCACAGCAATCTCCCGGTACAAGTCCGGCTAAGCAAAGAGGAGGGCCTCATTCACATTGTGGAACAATTGTTCAGGTAGTGGGACTCTTACACTCATAAAGCCTTTGCACTAAGTGAAAGGGCTGCCAAAAATTACAAGGAACAGGGACTGTAATACACCCTTTGTTACACATAAAGGAGGGCATCATACACACCCTTGAAAAATTATGATTGCTGGCCTGCTGGTGACCCTCAAAAACATTATAAGCAAGGGCCTGCTGCTGATCTGACAATCTAAAACATTAGGGGTGAGGGTCTGCTGCAGAGCTGACCCTTTAAAATATTAGGAGCGAGAACAGCCTAATGAGCATGTTGATATGATGGAGGAGGAGGACGAGAAAAAGAAGGTTGAGCCATATACCCTTTTTTGTGGTGGAAGGGGTGCATGGGAATACAGTATATTCAATACACCATAAAAGCCACAGCCGCATTTCTCTGGTGGAGTAGAGAAGTCAGGGACAATCCAGGCCTTGTTCATTTTAATAAGAGTCAACCTATCAGCGTTTTCAGTTGACAGTCGGATGCGCTTATCAGTTATTATGTCCCCAGTGGCACTAAATTACCGCTCTGACAAAACGCTGGTGGCAGGGCAGGCCAGCACCTCCAAGGCGCCAATTCGTGCCATGTGTCCAGCTTGGACACCTAATAGTTGTAAGGCATGGAGGGATCACTGAGGACGCTGACACGGTGTACTACGTACTCCTTCACCATCTTCCAAAACTATTCCCTCCCTGTGACTCTAGGCCGCGCATCAGTGTGGGGGATTAGCTCTTTTCCGGTGGTTGCAATCACACACTTCTTCACAGACACCAGGATTTAGGGGCCAAACTGTGGTTTATTGTGGCACACGGCATAAAGAAAAACACACAAAGCCAAAATAAAATACCTTGCCCGTCTGGGCCCTATCTAAACACATAGGTTTCCCTGACTCACCTAAAGCGTACCACAGTTCACACCCGTGATGAGATGCGGCTTTCCCAGCCCAACCTCCAGCAGCCTCCAGGCTGCTCCCACACCAGTGTCTCTTGTGGGATAGTGGTCTCTCAGCCCTCCCGGCTCAGACCACACAGAGCCACTCCAGCCTTCTGTGTGCAAGTCCCCCAAAGTCCAGGCTATTGCCTAGCCTCGTGGCCCCTCAGCCTTGCCTAGCTGAGACCACACTGACAGAGCCTCACCAGGCCTCTCTCTGCACACTCTCCAGAGTGAGACCCACCCAAGATCTAGTAGCAGGATTAAATAGGATCCCTGGACATGAGCATGCCCTAAGTCCCGGACTGGAACCTGGGGAAACAACACTTCAATGTTCACATTGCCACAAAGGGTACTGGCGGGGTGTCATGAAACTGTCCCAGCAGCCAAACAATTGCGCTGAATGTCACAGATATTTAGGATGCGCAAATGTAACACAAGAGATATACCAGAGGTTGTGTCACTGTCAGCAGCGGCCAAACAATTGCACGCAATTTAGCTCAGGGTGCGCTAATAATATGTATTGCAGCCATATAAAACAATAGTCCTTAAAAGGACTTTTGTGTCTCTAACACCTTTCAACAGTAAACCCTGCCTGGAAAAAAAAATAAAATTCCTGTCCCTACACTATCTGTCCCTTCTGCTGCAGCTCTCCCTGACTAAGACTGAGCCGAACCACGTGTCATTGGGTGCCAATCACTATAATGCCAGTAACCAACATGGCTACAGCATTACAGTAAGTGCCAGAACTTCCCCGCACGTTTATTGGCTGCGTAGCAGGCAACAAATGTGCGGGGAGGAGACTAGAGCATCGCGATAGAGCACACACGGTGTACGGCCAAACACTGCGATGTGCCGAGCATCACGATGCTTAAGTCAAAATGGTGTTCGGCCAAGCATGCTCGCCCAACACTATTAACAACTATTTGACAATTCCCATAGCATACAGTAACCAATTAAAACATATCAAAGATAAAATACTTACCTGTAGTTTATCAGGAAGATAAGTCATATTCTTGAGGGAAGTTATAGCTGGGTAGCAAAGAAGGGTAGACAGTCCCTGAGTCTTTCCAAATCTCCACTCCTGGGTAAGACTTTGTTGTCTCAACTAGGATTTTTTCTTATGGTGGTAAATTATATAATATGTGTAAATTCACTAGGAAAATGTCATGTTTTTCTCTTTCGCTTGTTAACAAAACATTTAAGATCAAGTCTTTTATTAACTGTGACACCAGATATTTTGTGTACATCATATGTTGTACGAAGTGTAGTGTTTTCTGTGTGGGTTGCACCAAAAGAAAAGTTGAGACCCGTAACGCAGATCATATTGGGTATATAAATACACAATAAATTAATAGACAACAAATTAATGGATAACTTCTTGTATTTTGGAACTGAATGTAGTATATATCTATATGATACGTATTGCATTTCTTATATGTATATTGTCTTTTCGTGATTGGTCCATTGTATGCTCATGCTGTGACTTAACACACACCTGGGCGAAACCTGTAAGTCAGGGATGTCAAACTCGTGGCCCTCTAGCTGTTGCAAAACTACAACTCCCATCATGCCTGGGCATACTGCAGCTATCAGGGAATGATGGGAGTTGTAGTTTTGCAACAGCTGGAGGGCCATGAGTTTGACATCCATGCTGTAAGTGATTTCTTTTTTCTTTTTTGTACTTGTTGCCTTTTTATAGATTACAATAAAGTGATTTTAGAAGATTTGGATCAGTTACATTTTTGTATTGCTCTGCTCGCTGGCGTGAGACGTTGGATCCGGACACTTTGTTATATCAGCAATTGCTCCTATGATACGCAAACTGTGAGCTTGTTTCCTTATTGTATAGAAATAAAACGGGGTATCCAGCTTCCAAAAAAGACGTAGTTCTTTATTCCAATGACACACAGAATAAAAAATCCAACATGGCGAGCAAGTCTACGCGTTTCAGATACTCTAATACAGATCCTTGTTCATGACAAGTTTGTTGCTAAATGGCTACATTCTTAAATAGCTGAACTTCCTGGCGCTCACAGGTGATTGCAATCGGCAGGAACGAACATATTGGGTTCTGCCTACTATCAAAGTGCCAGGTAAAGATGAGAGCAAGGATAAAGATAAAAAGTTGGATATATCAAAAAACATGAGCTCTAAAAATATGATATGAGCAAAGATCAGTAATGCAGAATTAAATCATGTTTGCCATTTAATCCTGTTGGAACTTGAGAACCCATGCGAAAAATCAAATAGGACTCCCTGTTTAGGAGTTTTCGCTTGTAGTCCCCACTTCTTGCAGGAGGATTAACTCTTTCTAAGGCCTGAACCTGGAAACCTGCGTTATCACCCTGGTGAGAAACCGCAAAATGTAGACTGGCTGCTGAAACATTTCTCACCTTGGTGTGTGGAATATCTGAGAGATGTTTACAGATTCTTACTTTGAGGCTGTTTGTAGTACATCCGACATATTGCAAACTGCATATGGAACAGGTAATGCAATACACCACATGGTCAGTCTTGCAATTCACATATTGGTTATTATTAAAGGTGTTGTGCGTGGCTGTGGAAAAAACAGTAGAGCCCATTTTCATGTAATTGCAACATGTACAAATGCGGTGGCCACATTTAAATGTACCCTTATGCCTTAACCACGTATTTTTTTCTTTTTTATTATTAGCGTCATTGTCAGATAACAGACTTGGACTGATTTATTGCGCTATAGTAGGTGCACGACGGGCAACGCATCTGATGTCAGACCACTGCTCATCACAATTTAAAACAGATAAATGTTTTCTGGCTATGGCACAGACTTGTGAAAATTCAGAGCTATAATTAGTGATAAAGCTGGGGACATGTTTGGCAGCTGCATTATAATTCCTGTTTTTGCATGTTCTTTGGTCGGGTCGTGCTGTGTCCGGAAAAACAAGTTTGTCTCAGGATTTATTTAATACATTGGCCCTTGCTCGATCTAAAGTCCAGGGGGGGTATTTTCGCTCTGAAAGTCTCATGGCTACAACCGCCATTTCCATTCTCTGTTTTTCCTCTTTGGAACAATTTCCCTTGGCCCAAATGAATTCTCCTTTAGGGATATTATGGACCATGTGTGAAGGATGGTACGATGTAGCCATGAGAGTTGTGTTACCGGACGTATCCTTACGGAAGGTACTAGAATTAACCTGTTGTGTAGCAGAGTCACCCTCCAAGGAAAGATCGAGGAAGGCAATGGTGGAAGTGGCATGTGAAATAGTAAATTTTAGGTGACATAGATTATGATTGAGAAAGGTCCCAAAAGAGGGTACGGCCGCAGAATCGCCCGACCATACAAACAGCAGGTCGTCGATATAACAGCCGTACCATCTCAGGGAGCCACTCCAAGGATTATGCACTGAAAATAAAAAGTGGCACTCCCACCATGCCATGTAAATGTTTGCCATGGAGGGCGAAAATTTCGCCCCCGTGGAAACTCCTGTTGCAAAATAACGTTGCGAGAACATAAAAACATTATGTTTAAGCAGAAACAGCACAACCCGACAGACAAAATCCTGGAACGCAGGAGAAAAATCAGAATAGACATTCAAAAACCAGCCTAAAGAGTCCATGGCTAAATTGTGAGGAATAACCGTGTATAAAGATGTAACGTCTGCTGAGATCCAAGAGAAGTGCTGTTCCCATTTAAAATCATGTGAATTGCAACACAAACTATGTGGTGTACTGTATTACCTGTTCCATATGCAGTCTGCAATACGTCGGATGTACCACTAATAGCTTAAAAGTAAGAATCTGTAAACATCTCTCAGACATCCACATACCAGAGTGAGAAATGTTTCAGCAGCCAGTCTACATTTTGCGGTTTCTCACCAGGGTGATAACGCAGGTTTCCAAGTTCAGGCCTTAGAAAGAGTTAATCCTCCTGCAAGAGGTGGGGACTACAAGCGAAAACTCCTAAACAGGGAGTCCTATTGGATTTTTCGCATGGGTTCTCGAGTTCCAACAGGATTAAATCGCAAACATGATTTAATCCTGCATTACTGATCTTTGCTCATATCATATATTTTTAGAGCTCATGTTTTTTTATATATCCAACTTTTTATCTTTATCCTTGCTCTCATCTTTACCTGGCACTTTGATAGTAGGCGGAACCCAATATGTTCGTTCCTGCTGATTGCAATCACCTGTGAGCGCCAGGAAGTTCAGCTATTTAAGAATGTAGCCATTTAGCAACAAACTTGTCATGAACAAGGATCTGTATTAGAGTATCCGAAACGCGTAGACTTGCTTGCCATGTTGGATTTTTTATTCTGTGTGTCATTGGAATAAAGAACTACGTCTTTTTTGGAAGCTGGACACCCCGTTTTATTTCTATACAGTTCTCAACTTGGTGCCTTTTCCAAGCACAGTCCGTACCGCACCTCAAGACAGATCAGGTGAGCGCAGCCTATGTAACTTTTTACACTTGTTTCCTTATTGTTTCGCAGACCCCCCCAGGAACTCAGAATTCCCTTTGCATTTACAGTGTGTCTAGCCGAGACAAGAAGTGGAGAGTGTCGGGGACCGAAACAGCAATAAATAGGCTAGATGAAGGTGAGTAAAGCATGACTCTTTTCATGACTCTTTTTAAATAAAACTTCCTGCCCAAGCAGTCTCTCACATTTTTATAAATATTTTATTATATCATTTCATGGGACAACACTGAAGATTTGACACTTTGATACAATGTAAAGAAGTCAGTGTACAGCTTGTATAACAGTGTAAATTTGGTGTCACAAACTCTGGATATGACGCTGAGCACGTGCACTCAACTTCTTTTGTCAGCCATGGCGAGGACTGTTCTTAGGCTACTTTCACATTAGCGTTCGGGGCTCCGCTTGTGAGTTCCGTTTGAAGGCTCTCACAAGCGGCCCCGAACGCATCCGTACAGCCCTAATGCATTCTGAGTGGATGCGGATCCGCTCAGAATGCATCAGTCTGGCACCGTCTGTCCTCCGCTCCGCTCAGCAGTGTCCGCCTGGCCGTGTGGAGGCAAACGGATCCGTCCAGAGTTACAATGGAAGTCAATGGGGGCGGATCCGTTCGAAGGTGACACAATATGGTGCCCCCCATTGACTTTCAATGTAAAGTCTGGACGGATCCGTCTGAATACAACTTGTACTTAGACTTTTTTAGTGAAATATAATGCAAACGGTTCCGTCTGAACGGATACCATCGTTTGCATTATAGGAGCGTATCCGTCTGTACAAATACCAGACGGATCCGCTCCGAATGCAAGTGTGAAAGTAGCCTAAGTGGTACCTGTCTTGTTAAACCGCTGTATGATCTTGGCCACCGTGCTGCAGCTCAGTTTCAGGGTGTTGGCAATCCTCTTATAGCATAGGCCATCTTTTTTAGAGCAACAATTCTCTTTTTTCAGATCCTCAGAGAGTTCTGTGCCATGTTGAACTTCCAGTGACCAGTATGAGAGTGTGAGAGCGATAACACCAAATGTAACACACCTTCTCCCCATTCACACCTGAGACCTTGTAAGGCCTCATGCACACGACCGTTGTGTGCACCCATGGCCGTTGTTCCATTTTCCGTGATTTTCTGCGGATCCATTGACTTTCAATGGGTACGTTGAAAACTCGGAAAATGCACCGTTTGTCATCCGCCTCCGTGATCCGTGTATCCTGTCCGTCCAAAAAAATGACCTGTCCTATTTTTTTGACGGACAACGGTTCACGGACCCATTCAAGTCAATGGGTCTGTGAAAAAACACGGATGCACACAAGATTGGGGTCTGTGAAAAAACACGGATGCACACAAGATTGGCATCCATGTCCGTGATCCGTGGCCGTAGGTTACTTTCATACAGACGGATCCGAAGGTCCGTCCGCATAAAAGCTTTTCCAGAGCTTAGTTTTCACTTCGTGAAAACTCATATCCGACAGTATATTCTAACACAGAGGCGTTCCCATAGTGATGGGGACGCTTCTAGTTAGAATATACTACGAACTGTGTACATGACTGCCCCCTGCTGCCTGGCAGCACCCGATCTCTTACAGGGGGCTGTGATCCGTACAATTAACCCCTCAGGTGCCACACCTGAAGGGGTTAATTGTGCGTATCATAGCCCCCTGTAAGAGATCCGGGGCTGCCAGGCAGCAGGGGGCAGACCCCCCCTCCCTCCCCAGTTTCAATTTCATTGGTGGCCAGTGCGGCCCCCCTCGGCCCCCCTCCCTCCCTCTATTGTATTTATATCATTGGTGGCCAGTGTGCGGCCCCCCCGGCCCCCCCTCTATTGTATTTATATCATTTGTGGCACAGTGTGCGGCCCCCCCCGGCCCCCCCTCCCTCTATTGTATTTATATCACTGGTGGCACAGTGTGCGGCCTCCCCCCCCCCCCTCGATCATTGGTGGCAGCGGAGAGTTCCGATCGGAGTCCCAGTTTAATCGCTGGGGCTCCGATTGGTAACCATGGCAACCAGGATGCTACTGCAGTCCTGGTTGCCATGGTTACTTAGCAATATTAGAAGCATCATACTTACCTGCTGGCTGCTGCGCTGTCTGTGACCGGCCGGGAGCCCCTCCTACTGGTAAGTGACAGATCATTAAGCAATGCGCCGCACAGACCTGTCACTTACCTGTAGGAGGAGCTCCCGGCCGGTCACAGACAGCGCAGCAGCCAGCAAGTAAGTATGATGCTTCTAATATTGCTAAGTAACCATGGCAACCAGGACTGCAGTAGCGTCCTGGTTGCCATGGTTACCGATCAGAGCCCCAGCGATTAAACTGGGACTCCGATCGGAACTCTCCGCTGCCACCAATGATCGGGGGGGGGGGGGGGAGAGGAGGCCGCACACTGTGCCACCAATGATATAAATACAATAGAGGGAGGGGGGGGTCGCACACTGTGCCACCAGTGATATAAATACAATAGAGGGAGGGAGGGGGCCGCACACTGTGCCACCAATGATATAAATACAATAGAGGGAGGGAGGGGCTGCACACTGTGCCACCAGTGATATAAATACAATAGAGGGAGGGAGGGGGGCCGGGGGGGCCGCACACTGTGCCACCAATGATAATACAATAGAGGGAGGGAGGGGGGGCCGCACTGGCCACCAATGATATTCAAACTGGGGAGGGAGGGGGGTCTGCCCCCTGCTGCCTGGCAGCCCCTGATCTCTTACAGGGGGATAAAACCTGAGGGGTTAATTGTGCGTATCATAGCCCCCTGTAAGAGATCGGGTGCTGCCAGGCAGCAGGGGGCAGTTATGTACACAGTTTGTAGTATATTCTAACTAGAAGCGTCCCTATCACTATGGGAACGCCTCTGTGTTAGAATATACTGTCGGATATGAGTTTTCACGATGTAACTCAAATCCGATGGTATATTCTAACATAGAGGCGTTCAATGGGGATGGATCTGTTTGCAATTGCACCATATTGTGTCATGACGGATCCGTTTGGCTCCGCACGGCCAGGCGGACACCAAAACGACTTTTTTTTCATGTCCGTGGATCCTCCATAAATCAAGGAAGACCCACGGACGAAAAAACGGTCACGGATCACGGATCTACGGACCCCGTTTTTGCGGACCTTAAAAAAAAAACGGTCGTGTGCATGAGGCCTAACACTAAGGCTCCATTCACATATCCATAATAATGGGTCTGCATCCGTTCCGCAAATTGCGGAACAGGTGTGAACCCATTCATTCTCTATGTGGTCTCCGCATCCGCATTTCCGGAGCGCGCCGCCGATCTTCAGGTCCGCGGCTCCCGAAAAACAAAAAATAGAACATGTTCTATTCTTGTCCGCAATTGCGGACAAGATTAGGCATTTTCTATTATAGTGCCAGCGATGTGCGGTCCACAAAAATGCGGAACGCACATTGCCGGTGTATCCGTGTTTTGCGGATTTTTGTTGCCAGCGGTTTAGACAACAATGGCTGTGTGTTGCGTTATTTTTTAGGGCAATCCAAATTTATACAAGTTATTGACTGACTACTTTACATTGTATTAAAGTGTCAGATCTTCAGTGTTATCCCATAAAAAGATAGAATAAAATATTTTCAAAAATGTGAGCGGTGTACTCACTTTGGTGAGATATTTGTAAGCTATTTATTCAGAGTATTTTAGAACTGGATCCGATGAAGCCATCACAGTACAATACTGATTGCCTAAGTAATGCAAAATAAAAAAAATCCATGACCACATTAACGTCCACTGCAGATAGATGAGTTTATTTCACAAACATACCGTAGAATGTTGTACAAATGCAATTTGGAAATGAGACAGAACTGGGGCATATTAACATTGGCTAGATTGGCACATAAATAGGATTATGTAGCATTTAAAGGAAAGTGTGGTTGAACCAAAGCCAACTTTTTGACAATTTGCCTTGCCACCAGTATTCTGTCCACTAACTCATCAAGTTAAATCCATCTGTGGTCTTTAATACTGCACATAAACTAAGAGAACAATACAAATAATCAGACATGGTCCTTGTCCGAGGACAGCTGGAGCCCACAGGAAGGACAACGCCGAGTGAAATAATGACATAATATTCATGAAATAAAAGTGCAACAAGGAATTCCACCAACAAGCAAGGAGTGCACAGCTGAAAGGGAAGCGCCACCTGCTTTATGAAACTGCATATATTCACACATATTCCTAGACAAGCTGGAAGAAACATTATTTTTTGCACAGAACTGAAATGCTTCCGAGTTCCTGGAAAGTTTTTTGCTTTTATTAGGACTCTGAAATTTCCATTTCCGTCTCTTGCGTGACGTCAGTCGTTTGCTTTTGCGACGTTTTACAGTGAAATGAGTCTTTGTAATAAAGATTTTGCTTGATAAAATATCAGGGGTGTAACATGCAGGTCCCCCTGTGTCCAGAACAGAAAACATCTATATCAGTCATTTTGCGAAACACTAATTTCTGGAGCTGAGTAACTAAAAGCGAATGAAATATTTTTACGCGTGTGGCTTGGTTTCAGATGATTGGAGGACGCCCATTTTCCAGACATCCTAGTGCGACTTTGTGTCTGGCTATAACAAAAATGTTTCACCTTTTTGATATTGATGACCTATCCGGCAGTCCCACTGGAAACATAACAGGGGACGGAACTAAAATCAAAAACCTCCATCCACTGTGTAGTGGCCGTGCTCAGGCTCAGAGGGGTACAGGAGAATCCCCCAGTAAGCAAGGTGGACCCCTAGTCTCCCACCCCTTGCACAAGTGCAAAATAACACAGTAGACCTACTGCACTACATACATATATTTAATGTACAGCACCTCAACCAGCCTATGTGTATAAAGAAACTCCCCAGTTTATTATTATAGACACGATCGGAGCTGAGATGACTTCTAGGTATAGAGGAAAGTTAGCTAGTATCCTCTTTTCCGCAGGACCTACCTTCTCAAAGGTGCTGCAGGGACCCCCGTATTCAATCATCAGGTAGCATCTTGCTGCTGTGTGAGCAGGTAATATTTGAATGTATCCGTACGGTAGGCCCCCAAAATACATTTTACTGGTGGGCCCTAGGCACCCCAGACCGACACTGGCCGTGCTGACAGACTGTAACTCAGCTCCCATTCATTTGACACGTCATGCTACGTCGTACTAGGATGTTACTCTGAAATATTGTATGTGTTATTTAATACCATTTATGGTAGACATGTTTCTTCAGTCTAAAGCCTCATACCATAGTTGCACAAATCTGTAATCTAGCACCCATAAAGGTGTATGGGACTTTAGTGTGCAATCCGACGTGTTCATCAGATGATGTATCATGGAGGTACACATTCCTCCTCAGGGCAGATATCTTTGTAGTACAGTGCATACAGAGACACATTGGATGGAGACATATGGAGGGCCTTCGTAGTGAGGGTCAAAGAGACTCTATGTGTCTCCTTACTGGCTCCACCGTTTGCCTGGCACCTTACGGTGCACACTGGCATACTGTGTTGTTCTTTTTTTTTTTCCGGCCTCATTCACACAACCTGTGCCTCAGTAGAAATGACCATTCGTGTCCACAATATGGACAAAAATAGGACATACGGATGCGGACAGCACATGGATGACATCAAATGCAAGATCAGATGCAGATGCTAAATACGGTTGTGTGCATGAGGCCTTTCAGTGTATTAGATTGTCCTCTATGGAGGACGGATGACATGGATGATGCGTCCAATTGTATGTCATTTATATATTTCAATACTGGTGAATAGCTTTAGCTTCTTACCTTTTTCTCTAAAGAAAAAGTTGTGCTATGATCAAATAACAGCATATTAAATACTTAAAATGTAAAATTTAACAAATAACATACGTTATATACATAAGTTTTTTTACTTGACCTATTTACTAAGCCCATACTTATGTGTTACTTGTGCAATTTAACATATATTATAGTCCTTGCTCTGAGTAGGACAACGATACCCTAAAACGCATACTGTCCATCTTCTCTATAATAGAAGACTGAATTGATGTGGCTTTTGTCATCAATCATTTTGCAAATGAAATATATAAATATCTTTGGTCATATATTCAGTATAGTCTGTGGAGACAGTTACTTTAAACAATGGCAACAGTGCTTAGATCCGGAGCCATTGATGTATGACGGCACCACAGAGTCCATCTCCATGTATGAGGAGTAAACGGTAGTAAGTTGGATGTCCCCCAGTCCCATATGCGAGTTACTACTACGGGGGCTGATTCCGTTGCTGCTGCAGTTCCCGTTGTGCATGAAGTAATGTGGTGGAGGTGGAGTTGGGGAGGAAGACATCAGGTTAATGGGATCCAGTGCTAGACTGTCATCTTTAAGTTCCTCCCATAGGTTTCCTGTGAATTAAAAACAGAAAACGGTTATACACATAAAAAACTAGGTCTTACTTCAGTATTCAAGAAAATTCTTCCTGCTTAGCAGTAATCGCTAGAAATAAACTCGTGGCACCTTTAGCGTTCCCCAAGACGACTGATCTGGTGAGTAAAATGCGCCCACTAATGTATGTTTCTGGAGTGTCTTCCAAGGCACCAAACTGTTATCTTTCAGTTAACCCTGTCCTCTATATCGCAACTTTACAGGGGTTAGAAGAGTTATCTGATGACCTAAATTCTCCCCCCCTAATGCCCGAGCCCCTTGTATAGATTATACTTACCTGATCCCGGGCATTCGCGTTACTCCGTTACTCCGGATCCCTGTCCGGCCACAGGTGAATCTCCCTGTCGCTCGTATCAAAACATCCGAAGATGGGGGGGGGGGGGGTTAATGTAGCCACTAGCAGACGCTGACAAGCCCCCTTAAGGCTAGCCATTGTCACGGCCTGCTATTGGCTGCACTCCCTGATGCAGGATGTTTTGATCCAAGCGATGGGGAGAAGCAACGTTTTTTTAAAAGTAATAAGTAACTGGCTAAGTGCTTTGCCTCTAATATAGAAGGTTGTGAGTTTGAATCCCGGCAGAAACTTTTCTGAAATATAGGCTGTTTAGGTTGAGGTTCTCTTGATAGGTAATTTTAGCAAATATTTGTGAAATTGTGATTTTATACTGCTCTTTCCATTTTTGAAAAGTCGTCAGGCTTGTCTATGTTAATCAGGTACACTCTAGATGTATCAAGTGTTAGGAAGATGCATGTTTGCTGCTGAATAGGGGTTAATAAATGTCACCCTGTAATTTAAAAGATTTTTTTCAATAATTGTGCATTCTTACTCCAGTGTGCCAGTGGCGTTAAAAAATAGAGGAACGTCCCTTGACAAAATTCCCTTGATAGTCTTCCCACTGTGGCCCTCAATGAGTAAGAGCATTGATTTACAGCTTACCTTGAAGTTCAAAGTCTGTAAGAGAGGGATTGAGAGCATCAATGTCATTGCTCAGCTCGCCCTCCATCAGTTGGTCTTGCATGGTTCTGGTAGGCGAGTGCTCCGTTAACAGCTTCATGTTGTGAAGCGGAGGGGTGTGAGCAGGTATTGGAGAGTCCTGGGGATTAATGGATTGGGTAGTCATTTCACTTTGGTTCTCTGGTGGAGAAAAATGATTCTGTGGTATTGGATGAGGCTGTTGTATCATTGCGGGGGAGATCTGGGGATATCCATGAGGGAGTGAAGTATAGCTCGGTGGAGGCTTCTTGCCAGGCATAGAATCAGAAACCTCACGCATTGTCTGTAGTGATGCAGACATGGTGGAGGAAATGTTCTGCTCACTCTGAATGGTCATGTGCATTGTGGATGGTGTGTTCATGATGCCAGATGGGTTACAAGCCAGGAGTGAGGATCTCAGTTTCTCTGTTCTCTCTCCTATCAGCTTGTCAAGATCCTCTGTGGGACAAATGTAAAGAAACATATGGTGAAATATAACATGACTGCGTGCACCATTCCTGAACATCCAGTTTCCTCAGGCCTCTCTCATTTTATAGTGTCATCACTTGTTTTTGTTACAGTACTTTGACTAATGCTCATGATTTTTCATCCATGGAAGACAGCTAAATAGGGCATGCACACGTTGAGAGCATCAGTCAATGTAGTCATAGCAATCTCTGTTACTCATAGGCACAGCCCTACTTAGTCTAAAAAAAATCTTATCTCTCATGCACATCTAAATATTGGTCAGCCAATTTTTATATTTATATTACTCTTTACTCTTCAAAACCCACTTTAAAGGGGTTGTCCCACAAATAATATTCTACAGTTTTCAAACCAGCACTTGGATCGGAATAGTTTTGCAATTGCATGAAATTAAAAAATGATTATAGCTACTTAGTTAGTCAATGAAATCTATCTGTATAGCGCCACCTGCTGTTTGCCCCCTTTTAAATTTATTTGTCCTTCTCACTGAGATGGAAGCACATGCTCTATTCAATCATGAGGTACATGGCTGTTTCTAGCTTTGTTAGAAAGAGGTTGTCATGTAGAAGACTATGTATGATTTAGATTTTTTCATTAATCATGGGATAACCCCTTTAAGTATTCATTGGGATTAGGCCCATCGGCATTTTATGAGTAATATATGTAGATTTAGGCATATGCAAGCACACACCTGCTGTTGAACATTCAGATACTAATAGTGAACTAATGAAATTCACCACATACATTTGAAGTCGCCCACTAAACCCCCACTAAAGAAAACCCTTCCAAATGCAAACATGTTTAAAAGACATTTGGCAGCAAGTGAGATTTCACAAAGACAGTCACAACTCAAAGGTGTCTACTGTTCTCCGAATGTTCAGAAGACCTTGGAAGAGTAGCATTTTCTCCCCAATCACCGTGGGTTACCTTACCTGGCTTTGCCATGCTTTTCCTCACTGTTACTGGATCTTTCCGTTTCCACTTCTGCAGCTCTTCTTGCATCTTATCAATCTTGGCCGGGTTCAGGGCCCACAAACAGCCTTTACGGGATGAACTTCCAGATTTGTTCTCCACTTTCTCAAAACACTTGTTTAGGGACAGGTTGTGACGCACTGAATTCTTCCACCCATCTGGAGCAGTCTAAAAATACAATCATTTCTTGTAATCTGTCAGTTGATTTTGCAACTCTTCCAAAAAAGAAAACATCATATATAAAGTCACTATTCTAAAATTATATTAAATTATTATAATATTCCAAGATAGTATTCATATACTGTATGCATGGTAGAATCCATGGTATTTCCTAAAGGCTGAGGCTTTCATCATAGTCATAGCAAATATTTTTATGATTGAGTTTATAATAAGGTCATTCAAAAAGGATAGGCCATAATTAGCTGGTTGGCATGGTTCTGGCACCCTGCACCCATGCCATTAGCTGTTTGTCTACCGCTGGAAGGAGAGAGCTACATCAAATTTGCAGAGGACTGAGCTTGTCCCCACCCATCAGCTAGTGAATTGCCTATCCGGAGGATAGTTCATCACTTAATAAAAGGTAGGCAACCCCTTTAAAACCAAACTTTATTGCATAGCATAATTAAAATTACATATAAACACACCAAGAACAAAAATGAGTCACACAATATAAGATTGGACCCAGGCACTCCCATACAAGTGTTAGGTGCCAAATGTGCAAATAGTTGGTAGCAATCATACAAACAGGGGCGTAACTAGCTAGGAAAGGCTGGGCCCATAGCAAACTTTTAAGTAGCATATTCCCCCCCCCCCCCCCCCCCCCCACTCCACGCATTAAAATTACACACCAAAATGCACATTACTGTGTGCATGAGCCCTAAATCTGTTAATGAACTTTTAAATTAGTAGTAGTGGCAGTGTCTGACCCTATAGTTCTATATAACTGTATAAAACTGTTGCACATTTGCCACATACCATTCGTATGAGAGTCTCTGGGTCCAATCTTATACTGCGTGACTCATTTTTTTATTCATGGTCTGACTATTTTTAATTATAATTTGCAGAAAAGTTTATTTTAACTTTAGCAATACTCTTTGGCCTTTGTATGTTTTTGTGTAGGCCGTTGCTACCAGTGGCATAACTAGAAATGACTGGGCCCTGCAGCAAATTTTTGAATGCTCCCTCCAAGCAACTTCTCCTTGCAACCCCCACTTCTATGACCAATCAAAATCGCTCTCTCAGACCAGGTCCGGTAGCCACTAATGCCGTTTCCAACAGTGTCTCTGTATATAATGTCATTGTATAATACTGTTGAGGGGACCCTGACAATAAAATCTCTTAGAGCCTCCTCCTGGGTGGGCCCCTTCTGAATTTGGGTAACAAAGCAGCCACTTCCCCTATAGCAACAACCCTGCTTGCTACCAGCAGCTGACATGCAGAAAGCAGGGTTTACAATACTGAAATGCAGTACCCATTCATTTTAGTTAAATTCAATGCATGAAGTAAGAAGAAAGAAGCTTGAGAAGGTGAGAATTTGGAGAAAAAGTAAGGGAGATAGCTGTCAATCATTGGCAGGTGGGTGGACGGCTTCCAAGGCTGCAGGTCTTACATGGTAAATTTCCTAAAATCTACTTTAACTATACACATAAAAGAAGCAGCAGTGGAATCAGAGAGGGCAGCATAAAGGTAGTAACAAATGCCCTTTAAATAACACCCAGGAATGCCAGATTAGACATTTTGGGGGAGATTTATTAGAATCCACCTTTCATTTTCCAAAGACATTTTGATAAATCTGACAGCTCCTCCTTAGGATGCAGGTAAGACATCTCCTGGAGATGCTCCATCATGAAGGAATATGGGTAGCAAGAAAATAGTATGGAATAACTCAATGAACCACTGGTAGGCAACAGTGTAGTAGGCCATTCTTTGGGGACAGATCAGACTGAAAGCAGGACTACCTGGAGAATCGTATCTATTTTTTTTCCTACTGATTAGTTGATATGTAGAAAAAAACTTTAATTCGGTAAGTGCAGGTGTTTTACAAGGTGGTTTCCAAGTGCATTGACAGTCCTGTCAGAAACAACAAAATATCCCTTTATTTAATCTACATAGGACCGTAATTCTTAAAGGGGGGTTCACAGCTCTAGTTTTTTTATATAGAATAAAAAGTCCCTTGCATCCCTACGTAGAGCCACTGAGTTGAATGATAATATTCTCTTTGCTTGCAGCGGCCAGTAGAGGGAGCTCACTACATATGAATTTATATAGCTCCCACTGAACTCCATAATAAATCAGTATGCACTGCCATCTAGTGGCAACAGAAATACTGGTCCATGAGGTGATTCCGAATTGACATTGGGGTTATTTTGAAAGTATGCAGGATTATCATGATATTTCTGGATTACTAGGTTCTGGATTAGAGTTAGTCCCTGGAGACACTTGAAGTCAATAGTGGCAAACCGATAGCACGGGTGCCAGAGGCGGCACTCAGAGCCCTTTCTGTGGGTACCCGCACCCTGGAAAGTCTATGGTGTACCAATATGCCTTAGACTTTTCCTGCTATTCACCAGCGCAGGGCGCACTATGAACAGCACAGGCAGCGCATTGACTGTAGGCAGACTATTATAGCTAAATAATAAAGTACATGGAAGATATACTATAATGGACTGTAGTATTCAGGGTAAATTGCTTTGTTGCCACTTTGCAATAAATAAGTGGGTTTTGGGTTGCAGTTTGGGCACTCAGTCTGTAAAAGGTCCACCATCACTGCTTTAGGTCAATACCGAAAAGATATTGCAGACTTTTTCAGATTCATGGTAGGCTCCTTGCAACAATTCTTGTGATATGCAATTTAACCTTGACACATGAGTCAACGGACATAACTCAGTGAAGTTACTAATATCCAGCTTTTATTTGAAAAAGAAAGTCATTGATATATTAAGCCCTTCCCGCATTTGAAAATGGACATAGAGTTATGACCAGTAGGCCGAGGAGTGGTTGCTGTCTGTAATACTGTATTTAGCTGACTTTATAATGGACAGGAACGGTGTTACCTCTGATCCCAGCTGTTTAACCCCTTACTTCCATTTTCAATTGCAACCTTGGCACCCAGGTGGTTACACACAGAGAGGGGGCTTCCTCAATCACCCCATCAGAACCTTGTGATCATGAGGTGCAGATGTGTTGCCAGGGGGTCAGAGGCATAGCTATGGCTCTTGGAATGCAGGACATAAAAATATTTTTTTTCCATGGAATTTGCTATTATCGTGCAAAACTATACATATTTGACATGTACATAAACATGTTTGATATTGGCATAAATGTACTGATCCATAGAATAAAGATAAACTGTCTAAAATCCTGGTGTGCCTAATGTCAACATTGCTCAGTCCTCAAGGGGGTCCAATACCCAGCACCCCCAGTGATCAGCTGTTTCCAGTAGCCACTATTGCTGGAAATAGTGGATAGAGCTGAACTGCAGTAACCCAGTGTGGCCACTACATTGTGGATGGAGCTATGCTTCTGGTTTCAGATGCTGAAAAAAGCTGATCGTGGAGGTGCTGGGTTTCCTAAAGTCATCAATATCTAGAGCCCATGTAACCCTTTAAAGAGGGCTTACCATAACCACATACCAAGGGTGACAATGGGACCGCAGCCTCATTCTAACAGAGGAAAACAGGATCCCTGTTCTCATGAATGGTGGAGGTCCCAGCTGTCAGATCCCCAAAAATCAGGCAGTTATTACCGAACCTGTGGATGAGTTTAAGGCTTTGATAATGGGAAACCCCCTTAAAGGGATTCTGTCACCTCCCCTCAGCCAAAAAACGATTTAAAAGCAGCCATGCAGCACAGCTTACCTGGATTAAGCTGTGCTCTTTTATCTTGAAATCCGTCCAGCAGTTACTGCAAAAAACGACTTTGATCGATATGTAAATGTGTCCTGAAGGTGCCCTGAGGGGCGTTTTTTTCTTCTTAGTGAGCCCAGTACCGCCCCTCTTTCAGTGCCCAGCCCGCCTTCCTTGTACTTTCTAACCGCCGCCCCCAGCCTGCCACAGCCTCCCCTCCCTCTCCTCCCCCTCCCTGACGGCCGAACGAACTCTCGCACAGGCGCAGTACCCACTGAGGGCTGCGCCTGTGCGATCATCAGGAGACTGAGGGCGGCAGCTTCATCTTCGTCACTGGGCATGCGCCGAGCCCAGTGACGTCCGATGTTAGCTCTTTCCCTCAGTCAGCCTGGTAGGAAGCGCAGAGGATTGCCGATCGGCTGCTGCACCCTGCGCTTTCTCCAGTCTGCCTGCCACAGTGAAGACGGCCAGCGATTTCTTTCCCCACCCTCCCTTCAGGAAAGAAATAAGTATTTGTTGGGGCGAATTAGGTATTATTATATTAAGTAAAGGCAGGCAGACTGGAGAAAGCGCAGGGTGCAGCAGCCGATCGGCAATCCTCTGCGCTTCCTACCAGGCTGACTGAGGGAAAGAGCTAACATCGGACGTCACTGGGCTCGGCGCATGCCCAGTGACGAAGATGAAGCTGCCGCCCTCAGTCTCCTGATGATCGCACAGGCGCAGCCCTCAGTGGGTACTGCGCCTGTGCGAGACTTCGTTTGGCGTGAGGGAGGGGGAGGAGAGGCAGGAGAGGCTGTGGCAGGCTGGGGGGCGGCGGTTAGAAAGTACAAGGAAGGCGGGCTGGGCACTGAAAGAGGGGCGGTACTGGGCTCACTAAGAAGAAAAAAACGCCCCTCTGGGCACCTTCAGGACACATTTACATATCGATCAAAGTCGTTTTTTGCAGTAACTGCTGGACGGATTTCAAGATAAAAGAGCACAGCTTAATCCAGGTAAGCTGTGCTGCATGGCTGCTTTTAAATCGTTTTTTGGCTGAGGGGAGGTGACAGAATCCCTTTAAGTAAAAGAACGTGGAAAGAAACCATTTGTATTCTCAAAGCACAATAGTTTAGGAGATGCTCATGTTGGCCCAAGTGATATCACAGTACAGGTTACTAAATACAATTACTTGTGACTGCAGTGCCCCCTATGTATCATAGACAGGCACAGTAGGACTCTATCAAACAACTACTCAGCTTCTTGGCCTTCTGTGACTATGACATTTAGGCATTTACCTGAATTTCTGGTATTGAGTGTATTTTAGACTTAAAGGCCAAAATATATACCATAGTTTATGACGTACTTCTTGACTTTTAATTTGTTTTATGATCATTTTAGAACATGTATTTTGCTGCAAAAAAAATCATGAAAAACGGTACCAAAATAATTTAGATCTCGGATTTCACCTAAAATAATGATGTCACTGTCTTAAAGGATTCTACGATACCCATGAGTAAAGTATAGAAAATGACTACTAATTTCTTGTTGGAAGACAATGCTATGGCTCTTAGGAATAAAACTATAATACCCCATAAATAGAGCCCAGACAGGATCCACTTTCCACTTACCCAGCCCATAAATAGAGTTGTGTCAGTCAGACAAATGTCAAATGCCATGCATCACTTTTATAGTTGTGTCTGTGTCTCCATTCATAATAACAGACATATTCAGCCTTCTATCAAGTGGTTTCCACCCCAGATAATTGCATGGAATTTTCATTCCCATTAATGGATTGTAAATACTTGGAGGAGATTTTCAGCAATTAATCGCAGTCATAAAATATTAAGACCACCCCTACCATAGTTGTAATGGTTTGTAGGAAAGAATAGGAGTGTTGCTCACATTTGTCCCGGGAACCATGCTGTGGATTCATGATTATCATGGACCCTGGAACACTGCAATCCCCATCATGTCATCTACATTAATTACTATGCAATGAATAGGACATTTCAAATGATGTATTACCAGGTGCGGATTGGTCATAGACCCTATAGGGAAATTTCCTGGTGGGCCGATGCCCAGGGGGCCACTCAAGCCCTCTTGATGGCCACAGACCAGGTACATAATGATCTGATGCTCAATGGCCACAGGTGCTCTCCTGAACGCAACTGTGATACAGTTGAATACTGGGGTTGGGTACCCTGCAGTATTTGGTTCTGCTGGGCTGGTATTCTGTGCTGCATTACGGTATTGCAGGCCCCACCTACTTCTGTTGTCTCTGCCTATTTGTTTTGTCTTGTCTTCTGTCCATTTGGACCCACCTACAACATGGGGCCACTTTTAGATTTTTTTCCAGGGCCACTTTAAGTTCCCAATCTGCCTCTGCATATTACTGAAATAGACATGCAATAAAAAATATAGTTTATTTTTTAATGTATATATAGGTTTTCTTCTTTGCTAGTGCCCCCTGCTGTTTATCTTTCTAGTTTACCTTCTCCTGCATTCAGAGGTAGACTAACATGGTCAATAGCTCAGTGATCTTGTACAGAGGCAGGTGAAGCTGCCCAGAAATCTTTCATTAATTCATCCATCCCTACTTCTAAATTCATAAAAAAATATACAACTCTGTAAATAGTGGAGCCAAAAACTCTGGGAACATTACATACAGTATCATCTGTATGTCGGGTGCTAGATGAACATACTATTTTGTATGTGCCGTAATGGGGAAGGAAGGGCTTAAAGGGAACCTGTCACCTGGATTTTGTGTATAGAGCTGAGGACATGGGTTACTAGATGGCCGCTAGCACATCTGCAATACCCAGTCCCCATAGCTCTGTGTGCTTTTATTGTGTAAAAAACCCGATTTGATCCATATGCAAATTAACCTGAGATGTGTCCTGTACGTGAGATGAGTCCAGCATGAAGGAGCCCAGCACCGCCCCACATCCTCAGAATATCCTCCTTGCTTCCCGACGTCAGAAAGCCAGAACGCCGTCATCTCGTGATGCTCGAGCTAGCTCGCACATTGCGAGATTACGGCTCTCTGGCTTTCTGACGTCGGGGAGCAAGGAGGATATTCTGACTATGTGGGGCGGTGCTGGGCTCCTTCACGCTGGACTCATCTCACGTACAGGACTCATCTCAGGTTAATTTGCATATGGAACAGGTTCCCTTTAACAAGAGCTCACTGCAAGGTATCCTTAGCGATGCGGGCTGTTTATTGTCTCATGTGAGCTGCTGCCCACCCACATAAAGGGAGGTCCTCCAGTTAGGTAGATGAGTGAGTTAAAAAAAAAAAAGAGTATGAATGATGTAGGATAACCCCTTTAACTGGGTTGTCTTGCTTAGAAAAGCCCCTTTCAAATATCCCTCTAGGGAACTTTGAGTATAGAATGGGGGCTCCTTGTTGCTGGATCATTATGTATTAGCCAGAAAAAAAAAAAGGCAAAAGAGAATTTAAAAAGTTTAGGGCACCAGCAAAGTCTTTTTACCGATTTATGGAATCAACTCCAGCTTTTAGTTGTCATAGATTTCAACTTCTGGTTCACAGACCTCCTGCTTCTTGATAAATTTGGCGCTTCGTACACCAGTGTATTTTTTTATTGAATGGCGTATGAAACACCAGTCCTAATAAATTCCCACCATTCTCTTTATCAGTAGGACCTGTTATGACTGTCCATAACTTAGACAGCCAATAATTTAAATAAGAGAAGTGTAATGCTTCATTCCCCCAGCTGTGGCACTGTAGAAGTATTGCACTCTTCCTATGGGGTTTCCCCTCAGACTACAACTGATTGTTGGTGTTCCCAAAAGCAGGACACCATGCGATCACCTATCATTGGGGGACCCTTGTAAAATACAGGCTGTGTTGCAGAGAAGACAACCTATTCAATTAATTCTAAGATGTTTGGAAAACCAAATGTGTCATCCAACATTCTTAGATTCCGGAGCATCAACTCTACCAAGTTATACATGATATATCCGATGCTCCAGCACTGCAGCTTAAAGGGGCTTTCTGATCTTAGACAGTTGTGGAATATCCACAAGATGTACCTACTGTATCTCCAGAACAGGGCTTCCTTGACCCCTGTCAGGCTGGGCAGGGTTGCCAACTGTCTAGAAATTACTGGACAGTCCGTAAAAATAGGCAACTTTTTTCCTGTGTCCGTGAAAAACAAATAGACGTGCCCGTGATTTTTTTGAGGTTGGTGGTATTTTACTAGATTTTTTTATGATAATAATCATTTTGTAGCTCACAGCTTTTATCTGTAAAAAATGTTGGCTGTCCATGATTTTGGGATAAGTTGTCTAAATATAAAGAAAGATTCTGGTTGGCAACCCTAACCCTGGGTTCACACCTGAGCGTTTCTGAGATGCGCGTTTTACGCACGTATTTGTCGCGCGTTTTTTGCAATAGTAAACGCGCGTTTGACGCGCGTTTGTGTGATTGACTGCAGTGTTGTCCAATGAGTCTATGGCCAAAACACGCGACAAGCGCCCCAAAAAAAGCTCAAGAACTTGTTTATGCGTCGGGCGTTTTACAGCGCGTTCAAACACGCTGTAAAACGCTCAAGTGTGAACCAGGGCCATAGGGAAGCATTGGTTTTCACGTGTTGAGCGTTTTACAGCGCGTTTGAACGCTCAGGTGTGAACTTAGGGTAATGCTGGGGACATGGCCTCTGTCAGTGAAGAGGTGGCTGCACATGCGGTATGGCACAGCATTTCAGCCAGTCCGCTGTTGCCGAGACTTTTAGTACTACATCAACTAGAGACCAGCAGGTTGTCATTCTTTACATTTTGCCAAAAGTGCTAGTGAAGGAACTGTGTCTGATTTTTGCTGTGGCGTACAGAAAGGCAGATGTGTCATTCCATACATTTTTTACTTGTTTTGGATTATTAATTTCTGCTTTGGGGCAACAAAAGTGTTTATTACACATTCCTGACTGGTAACGGTTAATGAACAGAACTATGAAGATCGACTGTCAAGTCCTCTTGATGATTGTCATAAACGTCTTCTGCACACAGGCATGGTTCCTTAATTGTTTGTACGTGTCACACTGGTTGTCAGAATAATCTAGATGACTGAGGATTAGGTATGGGTATGGGAGGTTTTGCTGAACAGATTATTGGGTAAGATCGGAACGTGATGTACTAGTCAGGAAGATCTTACCTTGAAATAAGGAAAGTGCTCTGTCATGAAATTGTAGATCTCGCTTACAGGAAGGCTGCCGGTTTTACTGTTCTTAAGAGCCATAAATATCAGGATGCTTTGGGGGAAAAAAATACACGTGAGTGTGTGAGCATCAGTGAATTCAAAACTGTTCTTAAATCAACGGTGTCACCCAACCAATATGAGCCAACAAAAATATACACAAACCACAATTGTTTGTATGCCATACAAAGTTACATGTGTATAATATCCATGAAAGAAGTAACACATATGCCTATGGTAAAATACACTATAAATGAAAACCCAATAAAGAATTACCAGACCGCATAGAGTATAAATACATTTTATTAATAGAATTAATCAATACATGAAAAAAGGTGCAGGGAAAAGGCAGCATCCGCAAGAGGAAGGAACGGTGGTGATATACTCATATCATAACGAAAGTGCAAGTGCAAAATGCAAAATGTACAGCAAAGAACCATAACCCGTATTGTGCTTCCTCCGGGATGGCGCCAGCTCCAACGCGCGTTTCAGCAAACCTTCATCTGGGGGTGGCATCATCACAGAGGGGCACACACTAAATACCCCGGTTGGCCAATCACATCGCTTAGTGGATAATAGAAAATGATGAACAGCAGCGTGCAAGCACAAACATGAAGGCAAAAGTCGCATAAAATGAAGATCTGATAACACAAGATGCATCACGTGAGTAATCACATGATCGCGCATCAAATCACATGATATCCATGGCAGACGCGCGATACTATGATCACACACATGCCAGTGGTATCAAGCACAAGATTGCGCATGCGCAGCCCCAATGCAGAACCATGGAAACCTGCACGCTACCTGTTAGGAATGAATGCAGCATCTAATATTACCATACATAATTATGCATATATATGAAAAATTGTGCATTTTGTCCTGACACATAATTTTTTTATTTTTGATGGGTCCTTCTACCTGCAGCTCCAGGGGACAGCGATGGAGGCGCCTTGTGCGCCCTCTTATGCTAATTTGATCCTGGGGCTGGGGGAGAAGGACCTGTTCCTGTCAGATCGACACCCGTTGATGGACCGCACCATTTTTTGGGCGCGGTACATCAACGATGTGCTTTTGATCTGGCAAGGGGATTTTTTTTCAGTTACAGACATTTTTTGGGTTGTTAAATAATAACAACAAGAACATAAAGCTTACATACAAATATGATAGGGATGCTATTGATTTTTTGGGCTTACAACTCCGAAGGGGGGTCGATGGTTCAATTTTGACCAATTTTTTCAGTAAACCGACTGCGGTCAATTCATATTCACATATTTCTTCATCTCACCCCCCACAGATTATCAAATTGATTCCAGTTGGACAGTTCTTGCGGGCACGTAGGATATGTTCGACTGATGATATGTTTGAGGAACATGCGGAAGAATTGCGGCAACATTTTCAGCGGTCCATTAAGGCGGCATATAGAAGGGCTAAGTTAAGTGCTCGCTTTGACCTTCTTTATTCTCAGAAAGAGAAATCGAAGGATGACAAAGTAAGGTTCATTACGAACTATCATTCCAGATGGCAGGAGAGGAGAGCCTGTTTGAAAAAATTTGGGCCGATCCTATTAACAGATCCGATTGTTGCGTATTATGCCACCTGGGGAAACCGAAGTGGGGATTTGTACCATGTGAAAGGTGTGTGACCTGCAGCAATATGGTGAGGGATACAGACATTTCCGGATACTACTGGCGAGAAGATCTTTCAAATCACTCATCGTTTGACATGTTCCAGCTCAGCGGTGGTGTCTCACGCCACATGTTCATGTGTGAAAGTATATGTGGGCCTTACCACGAAAGAATTGAAAATCCGAGTACGAGAGCATGTTCGCGACATTGCATCGGTCCGAGATGAAAAAGATGAGTCCAAATTAAGACCGATTGGTAGGCATTTAAAATCCCATCACTGCTGTGATTCGACGGGTCTGAAGGTACGGGCCATTGATTGTATACCTGCAAATGTGCGCGGTGGTGATATTTCTAGGAAATTGGCCCAATTGGAATGTAGATGGATTTGGAGATTGAACACTCTGAGCCGAAATGGCTTGAATGAATCTTCTGGCTTTTCATCCTTTCTGTAGGGATTTTCTGGTTCTGCATACTCAGTGTTTTCAATTTTTAATTAGCATTTTACTTTTAGATTTTATGATTCTATTCAGCGTGCATCACTTATGGTGGTTTATTTTGGCCATTTGTATCATGTTCTTGCTTAATAGTCTATATTCATGTTATATATCCTTCACTTCACTAATTTAGCATGTATCTGATGAGATTATATAGCATGAATTGTCAGCAGTAATTGAGGCATCTGTATATCTTGAATTGTGCAATATTTTTTTTTAAAACAATTTGAATCATGTCACTTTTGATGATTTCACTATTTATCATCACTTTTTGTCCCACACATATTATTTCATCAATATAATTGTCTCATTATTTTGAACACTTTATTTGGTATTTTGTATTTTATTCCACATTTTTTCACATAGTTCTTATTTGATTTTTTTAGGTACATGCGATAGATTTTTTTAATTAGTTCATACACATTTATTCATTATGCACCATTTATTCATTTACCTTCACTTATTTCACTTATGCTTGTCTAGGTTGTATATAGTCGCTTAGTTATCATAACTTATTTTTATACACACATAATGCTTTTATATAAATGCACAAATTTTTATATATATGCATAATTATGTATGGTAATATTAAATGCTGCATTCATTCCTAACAGGTAGCGTGTAGGTTTCCATGGCTATGCGTTGGACCCACGCATGCGCAATCTTGTGCTTGATACCACCGGCATGTGTGCGATCGTAGTATCGCACGTCTGCCGTGGATATAATGTGATTTGACGCGCGATCATGTGATTACTCACGTGATGCGTCATGTGTTATCAGCGCTTCATTTTATGCGACTTTTGCCTTCATGTTCGCGCTTGCACGCAGCAGTTCATCATTTTCTATTATCCACTAAGCAATGTGATTGGCCAACAGGGGTATTTAGTGTGTGCCCCTCTGTGATGACGCCACCCCCAGACGAAGGTTCACCGAAACGCCATCCCGGAGGAAGCACAATATGGGTAATGGTTCTTTGTTGTACATTTGAATACTATTGCATTTTGCACTTTTGTTATGATATGAGTATCACCACCCTTGTGTCTTCCTCTTGTGGATGTCACCTTTTCCCTGCACCATTTTTCATATATTGATTAATTCTATTAATAAAGTGTATTTATATTCTATGCGGTCTTGTAATTTTTTATTGGGTTTAAATCAACTGTAGTTTAAAGGGGTTGTCTGCCTTTTTCTTACTGATGATCTATCCTTTGGACAGGTCATCAGCATCTGATAGGTGGAGGTGCAACACCAGGGACTCCCGCTGATCAGTTGTTTGAGAAGTCAGTGATGCTCGCAGTAGCGCCGCAACCTTCCTGCTGCTTCCCGCAGGCCAGTGACGTTGTGACTATAGGTCACGTGGCCTCGGCCCAGCTCAGCCCGATTCACTTCAATGAATGATCGAATACAGCTTGACTTTATTGACAGGTTTCTCCCTATTTGCTTAAAGGGAAGGATTTGTCAGTCAATTTGAACTGGATGGGCAGAAACCAGAGGGGCCTAATGTACAGTAAAATTAAGTTTTTGCTGTAAAGATGGGTCACTTTTCCACACCAGAAAATCTGGCGTTCTATGAGGTTCTCAAGATTTTTTCTGAATTTGTAATTCCTTCCGCTCCCTTCTGTCATCGGTGTAAAGGGACACTCCCTCTCTAGGTGGAAGGTGGAGAAGTGACTCATCTCCAGGCAAGAGCCAAGAACCCATGCAAAATGCTAAAAGAAGACAAAATGTAACTTTTTGTGTATACGCTTCTGTGCAAATGTATCTCTGTAACTCCCTTCCAACGTTTGGAGGTCAGCTAGTTTGACTTTGATGTCTTATGTTCTTCATAGGTCAGGGTGAAAGTCAGAATGAGTTATAGATATACTGTGTATTTGTGTGCTAAATCACACAGCCAAAGAAAGTCTATAGCTAAGCTTATAGCTCTGCGGTCTGTGCAGTTGCAATAATAAGCATTATACTTCTCTGACATGCTATAACCCCAAAGTAAGAACACACAGCAAAATATATTATAAATAATTGGTTTAATAAGACAAACTAAGTAAAGTGCTGAGTGCATATAAATAGACAGTACATTCAGGAATAATGCGTATAATACCGACCAGTGCAGTCCTGACCCTGACATCCCCTGAGGAAGCGATGGCGAACCGTGCGTCGGGGTCAGGACTGCACTGGTCGGTATTATATTTATGCATTATTCCTGAATGTACTGTCTATTTATATTCACTTATCACTTTACTTAGTTTGACTTATATGGATATATTGCCTTGGATTGACTTTTGGAAGGAAATAGTACTATACTGTTTGGGATGTTGTTTATGCCCTTCTGCTTCATCATTTCAGTTGAGTGTAAGGCATCCAAATGATAAGTGGTTCAGCCATTCAGGATTTGCATTTGTTTACAAATGGCATTTGAGGTGTAGTCCTATTTCTTTTTTCCTGTGTATGTTTGCTGCTTAGACTTAATTTTAAAATATTTTTGTACACTACGTGCAGAATTATTAGGCAAATGAGTATTTTGACCACATCATCCTCTTTATGCATGTTGTCTTACTCCAAGCTGTATAGGCTCGAAAGCCTACTACCAATTAAGCATATTAGGTGATGTGCATCTCTGTAATGAGAAGGGGTGTGGTCTAATGACATCAACACCCTATATCAGGTGTGCATAATTATTAGGCAACTTCCTTTCCTTTGGCAAAATGGGTCAAAAGAAGGACTTGACAGGCTCAGAAAAGTCAAAAATAGTGAGATATCTTGCAGAGGGATGCAGCACTCTTAAAATTGCAAAGCTTCTGAAGCGTGATCATCGAACAATCAAGTGTTTCATTCAAAATAGTCAACAGGGTCGCAAGAAGCGTGTGGAAAAACCAAGGCGCAAAATAACTGCCCATGAACTGAGAAAAGTCAAGCGTGCAGCTGCCAAGATGCCACTTGCCACCAGTATGGCCATACTTCAGAGCTGCAACATCACTGGAGTGCCCAAAAGCACAAGGTGTGCAATACTCAGAGACATGGCCAAGGTAAGAAAGGCTGAAAGACGACCACCACTGAACAAGACACACAAGCTGAAACGTCAAGACTGGGCCAAAAAATATCTCAAGACTGATTTTTCTAAGGTTTTATGGACTGATGAAATGAGAGTGAGTCTTGATGGGCCAGATGGCTGGATTGGTAAAGGGCAGAGAGCTCCAGTCCGACTCAGACACCAGCAAGGTGGAGGTGGAGTACTGGTTTGGGCTGGTATCATCAAAGATGAGCTTGTGGGGCCTTTTTGGGTTGAGGATGGAGTCAAGCTCAACTCCCAGTCCTACTGCCAGTTTCTGGAAGACACCTTCTTCAAGCAGTGGTACAGGAAGAGTCTGCAAGGTAAGAAAAACATGATTTTCATGCAGGACAATGCTCCATCACACGCGTCCAAGTACTCCACAACTTGGCTGGCAAAAAAGGGTATAAAAGAAGAAAATCTAATGACATGGCCTCCTTGTTCACCTGATCTGAACCCCATTGAGAACCTGTGGTCCATCATCAAATGTGAGATTTACAAGGAGGGAAAACAGTACACCACTCTGAACAGTGTCTGGGAGGCTGTGGTTGCTGCTGCACGCAATGTTGATGGTGAACAGATCAAAACACTGACAGAATCCATGGATGGCAGGCTTTTGAGTGTCCTTGCAAAGAAAGGTGGCTATATTGGTCACTGATTTGTTTTTGTTTTGTTTTTGAATGTCAGAAATGTATGTTTGTGAATGTTGAGATGTTATATTGGTTTCACTGGTAAAAATAAATAATTGAAATGGGTATATATTTGTTTTTTGTTAAGTTGCCTAATAATTATGTACAGTAATAGTCACCTGCACACACAGATATCCCCCTAAAATAGCTAAAACTAAAAACAAACTAAAAACTACTTCCAAAAATATTCAGCTTTGATATTAATGAGTTTTTTGGGTTCATTGAGAACATGGTTGTTGTTCAATAATAAAATTAATCCTCAAAAATACAACTTGCCTAATAATTCTGCACTCCCTGTATATGTGAACAATAAAACAATTATTTATAATACAGTATATTTTGCTGTGTGTTCTTTCTTTTGGGATATGATCTATGTTTATCGCTCGCAGCAAGCATTTTGTTAGGAGCCAATTAGTTTTTTGGTGTTTTTTTTTCTCTGAAATTTTTCTCTGAAATGCTGTAGGCTCATGTATTATAATGGTAGGTGAGCCTATAGTTCAGTGGTTAGACAGCTAGTTTGTAAGCTGGAGTTTTTGGGTTCAAGACCCAATAGAAACCTTGAAAAGACAATAAAAACCTTGATTTAGCATACAAATACACAGTATATCTATAACTCATTGTGATGTTGACCCTGACCTATGAAGAATGTAACACATCCAAGTCAGAGTCAAATATCAAACTCGGTGTCAGGGTGAATATTTTGCCTCAAACTGACATTATTCTGATACTTGACTATGATATCTGACCGTGTCCTAAAATGAACACTGTAGCACAGTTTATATGTAGTCTGTAACCTTAGAGATACATAGGTCTACATAGGAGCTGTAGATCCCCCCCCCCCAAAAAAAAATTTTATTCTTTTTTAACCAATATTTTTTTGTAGTAGCATTACAAGAGTTGGTTGCAAAAGTGTACATTTCTATATAGTGTATTCATATACACAATTCTATATTGGCATTTTCTACCTGTAGGAATAGATAGGTTTGGGGTACAGGGGTTGCTGTGATTCCATGCCAGCTTGCGGTGCAATCCTTTGGTAAGGGTAATGTGATGTAGAAATGTATGTAACAGGATAGCTTCCTCCTGTGGAATACTAAAGGAAAGACAATATATGGTTAGTGCAGGTGCTCATAAAAAATATTCAGAGGCTTAAAAGTGATATTCCAAGAGTGTATATCATCTTATCAATATCTTAGTGAACTGAGGAACTGATTCTGAACATTATTGGTTCTACTGGTTCTGCCCTCAAAACCACTGCAGTCTAAACTAGTCTAGAGCTGGAACGTGCCTCAACTGAATAATAGCATGTTTGAGAGTCCACGGACAAGTCAAATAGGTTCACCTGAATGCCTGTATACACTAGCAGTGACCACATAGCATAGCAGATCATACACAGCATAGTGCCTTATGATTCTCTACAGCAGTTTCAATTTTCAGTGCCTGCTCTGTTAACTCTGGGTGATTTTCCATTTTTCCATTTCCAGAGCCATAACTTTTTTTTTGTATCTTTGTGTTCACATTCCATTGTGTTTTCTGATGGCACTATTTAGTATTGCATAAGAGGTAGTGGGAAGCTGCAAAAAAAAAAAAAGACCCATGACCTTCATTCTTTAGGTCAATACGATTATAGTGATACCACATTTGTATATTTTTAATATTGAAAACATTTTTTTTATTCTTTTCATCACCATATTCTGACCCCCATGACTTCTACAAAATTGTCTGGGGCCCCACTTTTTGCAGGACAACCTGTTTTATTGATATCATTTTGGAGTGTGTATGACTTTTCATAACTTTTTATTCAACTTTTTTGATGAGGTGATGCAAAAAAAAAAAACTAAGCGGCCATTTTGTTTTGTTTTCTGTTACTGCGTTCTCCGCATGGGATAAATTACATTTATATTTTAATAGTTTGGGCATTTTGGACACAGCGAAGCCTATGTTTATTTTTTATTGTTTACTTTTATTTTAATTATGGGAAAAGGGGGTGATTTAAATTTTATATATTTTAATATTTTACTTTTTTTAGGTGACTATAAGAAGCAATCATTCGATTGCTTCTGCAATGCATTACATTACTTTGCAATTCATTGCAGATTTGCTATGTCCTTATGGAACTCTGCAACCTGCAAGGCTCCATAGGAACTACATAAATTCGGCGTATCCACCACAAGCGCAGGGATATTAAGACCGGCATCTAAAATGTTGGTCTTAATAAATGACCCATTAAAGGTTAAAATATCTTGGTGTGTTCAGTATCGAATATGAGTGCCACACACCGAGATACACATACTTACATGCACGCCGTTAACATCAATGAAGTTATTAATGGTTGTCTAGGGAAAGTTATCTCACACTGAAAGCACTTAGGCACACAAATAATCAATGTCCCAGATTTGCTCGATAAGAAACAAGTCTGGAGGCGCTGCAGGCCATGGTAGCACATTTAGGCCATGCAGTTTCCTCACATTAGCACAAGGCCTGGCCTTGTCCTGTTGAAAAAACTACTCTTGGGACACTTTGGAGAAATGGCCGTACCACTGGTTCCACAACCAAATCAATTTCAAGCTGTTAGTGCACCTGAAGTTAAGACTAGAGGAGTTCAGCTACCTACATTATGCCACCCCACAACATAATCCAGGAAGTAGGACTGGTGTGACATTTTCTTGTGAAGGCCTCTCAGGCTATCATTGCATCTGAGACAAAAGCAGGACTCATCACTGAAGAGGATAGACCTACATTCCAGCCTCCATTGCCGTCTTGCTGTGCACCATGGTAGCCTTTGAGAGCGGTGGTGTGAGGTTGATGGAGCACCTGTGTGTTGTAATTTCAATGATGAAGAGTGTATGTTGCTTACTTATATAGCACCAATACATTCCATAGTCCTTTACAAACATTAACATCACTCACTGTCCCCATTGGAGCTCTCAATGTAAATTTCCTATCAGGGTGTGTTTGAGGAAACTGAAGTACATGGAGAACATACAAACTCCATGCACATGTTGTACTTGGTTGGATTTGAACCCAGGACTTCAGGCACCAGTGCTAACCACTGAGCCACCATGCTTCCCACATGATGTTACTTTATTGTGTCTATTTTTCCTGTACGGTGACAGCACTATTTCCCTTAGCCAAATAGGCCAATATATGCTCTGACATACCCTTTGATCTTTACCATGAAGCATAATAAAATATAATTTGGTAAGTTTCAAGACACACTGTCCTAAATTTCAAACTAAGATCTGATACATTTACAAAGTCAGGACTGCTACTTAGTTATGCTCCTTTCACAGGCTGGCTTGAATACCAAAGTGTATAATGTATTCTCTTTAATTACAAGATAATAAATCAATTATCACCCCCAAAATAGGTCGATATAGATGCAGTGGAAGACATCTATATGTTTCTACCACCATAAAACATAAAAGGTGGTGATTTAAAAGAACACTAAACATAAAAAATCACAAAAAAGAACCCCCCCGAAGGGAGAAATGTCTCCCTTAATGTTCTTCCTTTAGTTTCATTCTATTTTGCTTCATATTTCAATTAAAACTAATAAATATATGTGTGTCCTAGAAGATCAGCCATGTCCCCCTCCTCACTATTCTGTGCATGACTGTAAGACACGTGGCTGCAGCAGGAGCCTCCCCCCTGTCTCTCTGCAGTAGGGTGAGTGCTGCACTTTCATCTTATTTGAGGAGTTCTGTCTGCAGTAGGACATAAACATCATTAATCCCTGCCTTTTAGCTAAACCCTGTCTCCTCATCTGGTCACCAGCCAAAAATCGAAGAAATGAGTAGTATAGTAACCCCTGTGTTCCATGCAGAATTTCTAAAAGACTGTATTAGGAACATGCAACAAGAATATGCCGTAAACGGAGAGTATGTATTTTGTTTTTCCTGTTTAGTTTTATCATTAACTTCTAAATTTAGTATTCATTTAAAAGCCTAAACTACAGACCAGTTCTGTTCTGTACCTGGCGGTTTTATTGAGGGTGGGAATATGAGACCAATTAAATGGCTCTGGTATAATGTTCAGAAAGTTTATAGCTGGGTTTATTGGATTTTATTAAGACATTTCAGTGTCAATTATGATATATTATTGTACATTTACAATATAAAAAAGTTATCCCAGCTCATACTCAGCGAAATTACTGAAGCTTGGTCATGTAAGGACATGCATATATACATATAGGTCAAACCAGGAAAATATCAAATTAATTTTAAAGCTAATTTAACTTCATGTTCACTCTATGTATTGGGAAATTCTCTCAAGGTACTGTATATCAATCTTAAATACCTGTCTTTTTTTAATGCAATTGAACAAAAACATTGCCACAATCGCAGTTATAAGTAATGTCCCATTAAGCTAGAATGCTGCCTACTTGTGTTACCTAATTTGAGTTGCATGATGTGATTTTCTTTCTCTTTAAAGGGGTATTCCAGTTATATGACGTTATATAACTATTAGATCTAGGGGGGTCCTACCGAGCGCTGTACTTGGTTATATCCGGAACCTCCATAGAAATAAATGGAGTGTCTGTGCACATGCCCAACTGGCTGCTCTGTTCATTCAGGGTACGGCCCCCCCATTCTCGTGATGCTATCAACCAGATGGTAAGGAACCCATCTCCGACTTTGTTATGGGACCCTATGAATTCAATGGTGGCATAATAACACATGCCATATGTCAGCATAAAACCTAAACTGGGAAAGACCAGGGTGTGCTGATTCTTCAGAACCAGACACAGTTCAGCCACTTTAGTACATGTTAGTTAGAGATATACCATAGCAGAGTTAACACACACAATTGGTTAGTTATCATATTTAGTTAACGCGTTATTACTCTGTCTGTTAACTCTGCGACATCCATAAATGACTCTAGCCAGAATGGTGAAACCAGTCGAGAGGTCCATTTTATGTTTTAATGACTTCTATGCTACTTCAAGTAAGTAGGGGTGTTAAATGTGTTGGATTTTATCAAAAAGTACTGTGCAAGGTATTTTTGTCCTTGATCTCCCAGTGCAGATTCAGTCGAATCTGAAGACCTAAGACTGTGTTGAACCCAGGGAATTTGGAAGAGCAGAGAAGTAGTGTAGTGCTAGTGCTAACCAACCATTTACTTATCATATTCCAGTGGGGGGATAGAGAAGAAGGATGACCACTTGCATAATGTACTAAGAACATACACTACCTTCTATACTGCACAAACTGAAGAAACTCTGGCATCTGGGCTGCTCGACACACTTACATACTTATCGGGGAAGAGGTGAAAACCTTTTTGGCCCTGTAACTTTGTTATATAAGGATCCTTGGGACATTGATTTTATTTGCACTCCATGCGGCTGATCAGATGCCTAGTAAGCTGTTTTAATCCCTTCCTAAACTACTGCATTGGGTTAAGGAACAGGGCCTCTATCACTAAATTTATGGATAGCAGTTCTTAAAGGGGTTTTCCGAGATTTTTTGATCGTGGGGGTCTAAATCCCAAGAGGATGGGTCCTCAGTACAAAAAAACTCTCAGAAAACCCCTTTAACTGTTTACAGACACCATAAACATTGATAACAGCTTCATTGCATGACATAACTATAGGGGGTGTAAAGGTTTGCAGTTACACCCAAGCCTAAGATACTCTGAAGACATTACAGTACAGTATTTATATTGTTGCTATTTTAATATCTTTTCTAAGTCCATCACTCGTCTTCTAAAGTTTCCAGAGTATATAAAGTTGTACATTTCTCATAGATTCTCTCCCTCTGGCATTTTCCATTAATTTATGTTATGTGCAACTCCAGAATAATAATATATTTTTCTATCATCGCCATCATGTCATTCTTCCCATGTACGCTATGTAGAGTGTTCTAGATGTTAGACAAGCAGTTAGACAGAGCAATCATTTGTATGTCTCCACCTAATAAGATGACACTGTCACAATCATTAATCACATGCATTGTACATAAGTCCTTCACCACCTGCAGACATGTGCACCTGGGTCCTTTTCCATTTGTGAAGTGAAATTATATATATATATATATATATATATATATATATATATATGGTTTCTAAAAGTATAGTTTTAAAATATGAAGATAAAATGTCTTGAAATGATTGCTGTTTAAGAATTTTATTCTAAATTGGGTCACTTGAGTTATAGTGCCCGTAGGTGGTCATGATGACCTCCATGTATTCGCAGCTATTACACAGTTGCAGTTGTTTTTCAACCCCTTGCATGGACTAACCTAATTTTCTTCCTATTTAGCACCCTACCCTTAAAGGGACACTAAACCGAGAATCCAAACAAAGAAAAAAGAACAACCAACAAAACGTAGCATAATCTTGTTATGTCTTTGTTATTTGCTCTTGTTTTATCAGATATCACAAGTGCAGACCCTGAACAATTAACTAGAAAAGCAGTGCATTGTTCTCTCAGGCTACAACCATGTCTTCTCCCCCTCCCTCTCCCCTCTCTGATGCTCAGGAGGTATATGAGGAGGTGTCTGAGTTTAGTCTGGATACTTTTTGTCTACACAGTGAGTGTGGCCATTTTGTTGGAACTATTTAGGAGTGACGAGGGGGCTTTTGTAGCTAGGGCTTAAATAGTTTTGTAGCTAGGATGATTTTGCCTTTCAGGGCCCTGGGAAAGCTGGGTTAGTTGCACAATGTAAGGGTAACATTATGGGGTCAGTGTGTAGATCTCCACAACACTTGTAATCCAGTTTTTCAACACTAAATGTCAAATTTGCCTAGACAGACAGTCAGAGATCCGTCCTGGCTATATAGGCGAACTTAAGATCCAGACACCTGGGAAAGCTGAGTAGCACTTTCTGTAGTGTCAGTGGTGTGTTATTGTCTAGTAAAGCTGCACACATACAGGGGAGGTTTTGTAAGAAGCTGCTGAAGTTTTGCAGCGTCCCCCTCTTTCGCAGCGCTGTGAATGTCTGTTGAAGTGAATGCAGTGTTAAGCCCCGCTCCTTAGTATGCTTCCTGTCTGCCTGTGACCTCTGTGAGTTGGACTCCAGCAGAAGATGGCGAGGCAAGGAGAAAGGAGAAACTTCACTGGCTGCATAATATCTATTTGCAGATGTCCATGAATAAAGGACTACAGACAAACTTTACTCCCTTCAAACATTTCAATGTTAACAAGGTATAGAGATCTGACAAACCACTCCAGCCTTGTCTTTTACAAGGTTTAGGAAGAAGTGGATGGGAGCCAGCCCCAAGCCTTCCTTTTTATGGGACACAGAGAAGAATATTTCCTTTTTTGGTATGAAACCTGCTTCTCATTTATACACATTCTTGTCCCCACCCTTATCCATAGTGTTAAGCATTTCTTTAAAAGGGTTGTCAGGTCTTGAAGCCGACAACCTCTGGGGTCCTCCCCACTTCTGGTGTCCCTCTCCGGTGTCCTTCCGCTGTTTGGTTCCCAGGCGCTTCTGGTTCTTGCAGGACCAGGAAATGGCTTTGTCCCATAACAGCAAATCACAAGCCTCAGTGGTCACAGCTGCTGGAACGGTACATCACTGCTGTGACATAGCATTCAAGTTGCTGTGACCACTGAGGCCTGCGATAGGTGCTGCTGGAATGAGAAGCAACTGGGAACGGAATAGCAGTGGGACCGCGGATAGGTGAATGTTTTTTTTTGTTTTTTTATGTTCAGGGGGACAGAAGAGGATCCCAGGGGTTGTTAGCTTCAAGGTTGGACAACCCTTTATCTCTCTAGTTTATATTTATTTAATTACGAAGATATCTAACACTGTTTGGCCACACACTATATATTGGTAGAAATATGACACAAACAAGTTCTAGGCCAAACATAAAGTCGCACTTTTCTTGATGTAGAATGGCCCATAGTGGGCCATAGAGACACACAAGTGAATTACCTAAATCTCCCTTAGACGTGCAAAATGGTTTACTCATAGACAGCTTTATAATCTCCTTCCCTATTTTATAGGAACATACCAAACAAATCTAAAACATGTAATGATGAATCATTTAAGTTATTAGTCAGAAGACACGTCTCACAGGATTGCAGATGCCCTACTTCCATCCTCAATTGAAAGAAGCAATGTACAGACTTGATAGTACATGCAAGCCTTAAAATAGAAATCTGACAGTTTATTATCTTGTATGTAGTCTTGCCAAACACATGTAGTAGGTAATTTTTTATACTTCATTGGGACACATTTAAGCAAATTGAATTTTATATATACTTCCTTACAGGAAGTATTTTCCCATGGTATCCCCACATAGCTACAGACGTGGACAAAATTGTTGGTACCCTTTGGTCAATGAAAGAAAAAGTCACAATGGTCACAGAAATAACTTTAATCTGACAAAAGTAATAATAAATTAAAATTCTATAAATGTTAACCAATGAAAGTCAGACATTGTTTTTCAACCATGCTTCAACAGAATTATGTAAAAAAATAAACTCATGAAACAGGCATGGACAAAAATGATGGTACCCCTAACTTAATATTTTGTTGCGCAACCTTTTGAGGCAATCACTGCAATCAAACGCTTCCTGTAACTGTCAATGAGACATCTGCACCTCTCAGCAGGTATTTTGGCCCACTCCTCATGAGCAAACTGCTCCAGTTGTGTCCGGTTTGAAGGGTGCCTTTTCCAGACTGCATGTTTCAGCTCCTTCCAAAGATGCTCAATAGGATTGAGGTCAGGGCTCATAGAAGGCCACTTTAGAATAGTCCAATTTTTTCCTCTTAGCCATTCTTGGGTGTTTTTAGCGGTGTGTTTTGGGTCATTGTCCTGTTGCAAGACCCATGACCTGCGACTGAGACCAAGCTTTCTGACACTGGCTAGTACATTTCTCTCTAGAATTCCTTGATAGTCTTGAGATTTCATTGTACCCTGCACAGATTCAAGACACCCTGTGCCAGACGCAGCAAAGCAGCCCCAGAACATAACAGAGCCTCCTCCATGTTTCACAGTAGGGACAGTGTTCTTTTCTTGATATGCTTCATTTTTTCGTCTGTGAACATACAGCTGATGTGCCTTGGCAAAAACTTCGATTTTTGTCTCATCTGTCCACAGGACATTCTCCCAGAAGCTTTGTGGCTTGTCAACATGTAGTTTGGCATATTCCAGTCTTGCTTTTTTATGATTCGTTTTCAACAATGGTGTCCTCCTTGGTCGTCTCCCATGTAGTCCACTTTGGCTCAAACAACGACGGATGGTGCGATCTGACACTGATGTTCCTTGAGCATGAAGTTCACCTTGAATCTCTTTAGAAGTCTTTCTAGGCTCTTTTGTTACCATTCGGATTATCCGTCTCTTAGATTTGTCATCAATTTTCCTCCTGCGGCCACGTCCAGGGAGGTTGGCTACAGTCCCATGGATCTTAAACTTATGAATAATATGTGCAACTGTACTCACAGGAACATCTAGTTGCTTGGAGATGGTCTTATAGCCTTTACCTTTAACATGCTTGTCTATAATTTTCTTTCTGATCTCTTGAGACAGCTCTTTCCTTTGCTTCCTCTGGTCCATGTCGAGTGTGGTACACACCATATCACCAAACAACACAGTGATTACCTGGAGCCATATATATAGGCCCAATGGCTGATTACAAGGTTGTAGACACCTGTGATGCTAATTAGTGGACACACCTTGAATTAACATGTCCCTTTGGTCACATTATGTTCTGTGTTTTCTAGGGGTACCATCATTTTTGTCCATGCCTGTTTCATGAGTTTATTTTTTTACATAATTCTGTTGAAGCATGGTTGAAAAACAATGTCTGACTTTCATTGGTTAACATTTATAGAATTTTAATTTATTATTACTTTTGTCAGATTAAAGTTATTTCTGTGACCATTGTGACTTTTTCTTTCATTGACCAAAGGGTACCAACAATTTTGTCCACGTCTGTATATAACATATGTATTATACAGAGTACATTATACACTAGATATATCTAAGTGTACCAGTATAGAAATACAGAATTCTATTGGACTATGATTTTTGGATTCCTCCCTGCCTCTGCTTGACAATCTGTGGCTCCTAGGCAGTGGTGGCACTCTGTTTTACTGCAGAGCTTATGCTCAGCTCTGACATGGGTGCGCTGTGCTCTGTGGCGCTAGCAGTAAGAGGGGAAAATATATTTCAGGGGGGAGTGAAGAGTGGGATGGACCATGTCGCGGCTGGATCTGTTATTCTTAAATTTGGGTAACCCTACAGAGTGGTAGTGCTAGGAGACTTTGACATAAATTTATGTGGTGTGGACTGAACCATAACTATCAATAGCAGATAAGAGTCATATTCACTCTTTTGTGGAGTCTATAAACCGCCTGGCCTATCTGGAGCTTAGGGTGTGGGCTGGCTCCTACCCCTAGCTACAGAAGCTACTAGTTGTGTTAGGAGTAGGGAGTGTGAGGATGGGCCTGGGTAGGCATGGAGCGGATATTATATGCAGCGGCGTTGCTAGGGCTGGTTTCACCCGGTGCGGTAGAAAATGGTGTCACCCCCCCCAAGCCCCCCCCAAAGCTTACAGCCCCATCACCTCCTTTCCTCCCTGGCAGCAGCTCACCTAGGTCAGGTGCACCCCACTTTCGCTGGCTGGCTGACCGAGACACCAAATGCTGTTTTAATTTCTTCTGGTGACCGCTTCTTCGTGTGGTCATCGTGTTCTGACCTGTGTGGACGAGTCACGTAGGGGATGTTCATCAAGCTCCACCCTGCCACCGTGCCGCCACTGATGTCCCTTCACATCCTTTACTGAGCCTGCCGAACCAACCCAAGCGGTAACTGGGGGGAGGGGGGAGTTTGGATAGCAAACATACCGCTGACGTGGGGGGGCTAAGCAGACAGATCGCCAGGAGCGGATTAAGTGCATGTGAGACCCGGGGCTGTCTACACCACACGGGCCCCTCCCTCCATTTTAGTTTATTTTTTTCTGTATGAATAGGCTGCAGTGCTTCGTGAGCGTCACAGTCTCCTCCTAGGCCATATGACATCATATTCATCGTTCACATGGTCTAGGTGCAGCTCAATCCCATCTGAGTGATTGGGGCTGAGCTGCAATACCAAGCACAGTTCTATCAAATGGACAGAGCTGTGCTTGGTAAGGAGCAAAGAGGCTGCGGTGCTCACTGGGACATCGCGTTCTCCTCAAACAGCTGATTGTCTGGGGTGCCAGGAGTCAGACCCCCACCAATCTCCTAACTCTCTCTGTACAGATGTTATAGATGTTACCTGCAGTCCTATGTAACACCTCACATAACACAGTGAATTATTGTGCTATGTGGGGTGTTATATAGGACTGCAGGTGACATCTACAAATTAAAATCTTAGCCCTCTCTACATATAGGAAAATACAGCACAACATACCTCTTACTTCCAGTGACATCTCCTGTCATGTAGACCTTCTCCTCCGTTTGACCCAGACCACCATGACAAATTCTTTCAGCCGCATCTCGTCTCTGCAGAGTTTGTTACACAGACACGTTCAATTTACTCATAATTGGGGTCAGTTATCAAACTGGTGTAAAGTAGAACTGGCTTAGTTGCCCACAGCAACCAATTAGATTCCACCTTTCATTTTCCAAACAAGCTGTCAAAAATGAAAGGTGGAATCTGATTGGTTCCTATGGGATACTTAACCAGTTCTACTTTACACCAGTTTGATAAATGATCCCAAAGGTCCCTGTCTACAGCAGTTATAATCTCCGCTAGAGTGCCCCCAGTAGTAATAACACCCTAGATTGTGCTCCAGTTAATAATGCCTGAATAGTGTCCCCAAAAATAATGTCCCCTAATAGTAATTTTTCCCACACAGCCCTATATAGTAATTTCCCCAACACTGCCCCATATAGTAATTTCCCCCACACTGCCCCATATAATAATTTCCACCACACTGCCCCATATAGTAATTTCCACCACACTGCCCCATATAGTAATTTTCCCCACACTGCCCCATATAGTAATTTCCCCCACACTGCCCCATATAGTAATTTCCCCCACACTGCCCCTATGAAGTAATTTGCCCCCACACTGCACTCCCATGAAATAATTTTCCCCACACTGCCCTCCATGAAGTAATTTGCCCCCACACTACCCCATGAAGTAATTTGCCCCCACACTGCACTCCCATGAAATAATTTCCCCCCACACTGCACCCCCATTAAGCAATTTGCCCCCACATTGCACCCCAACAAGTAATTTGCCCCCACACTGCACCCCCTGAAGTAATTTGCCCCCACACTGCACCCCCTGAAGTAATTTTTCCCCAAGTAATAATCTGCCCAAACACTGCCCCATATGAAGTGATTTGCCCCCATTTAATAATCTGCCCCCGAACTGATTTGCTACCACACTGCCCCATGTCCTCCTCTGCCCCCCAAAGTAAGTTAGCACACACAGAAAAAAATTTCAAAAAAATTATTAAAAGCTAATACTTACCTGTATCCGGCATAGTGAGGCAGGCACACATTCTTCATTGTCCTGTGTCCCTCCCGACACAGGCGCGTGATGACGTCATCACGCACGCCTGCGGCGGGATTTCACTACCGCATAGGCCTCAGACCTACTAGGCCTGAAGCCTATGGCGGTGATCAGTGGCGGGGCAAGGAACTATTCGCTCCCGTGCCCCCCCGCAGTATGTGGGCGAACGCCCCTATTATAATCTGCCACTGGGTCCGGCGGGTTACTCACCCCATCAGACTGGTGTCACCCGGTGTGGCCCGCACCCCCCGCACCTCTCTTGCAACGCCACTGATTATATGGTCTCTCCTTCTCAGGCATTCAGATCCCATGGGCAGAGAGGAGAGAGAGAGGGAGGGGAAGATTTTGGAGAATTTTCATGGCTACAGCATGAGAGTCAGCAAGGTAAACAATGTAAAGCATTAAGGACTTTGATAACAAGTTAAAGGATAACGGTCGTATATATATTTTTTGGGGAGTATTGGATTGTGGTGATTAATATCTCCTTGGTGGCCCTATTTCAACTTTTTACTGTGTATTCAATTACCCCTTAATTCCACATTTTTGTTCCCTGTACTGCCTACTTTTACCTGTGCCTAAAATAGGGTTGCTAGGCATGGTCCGTCTATGTGTTGAAGGACGGAGGACGCAGCGTGCAGGCTCACATTACTGACAGCCAGGGACTGTAAGTAAATGACTAAAGCCAGGTCCTCCCAGCAGCTGATAACAGTGCCTGGGCTGTGTGCACTTCTCCCTGTCCCTGCGCTTGGCAGACGCTCCCTCACCCAGTAGAGCTGAAGAATGCAGAGTTGAAGCAGCGCAGACCAGGGAAGGGAGATCTGCCATCTGCTCAGTGTATAAATGAAAGCAACATGTGGTAAGAGGACCCCTTTGTGCTGCAGGAGATTAACCCTTTAGGGGGAGGGCTCTGGTTACTGACACTTTTGGGGGGCTATTGTTGCTGGCAAGTGAGGGCAGGCGGGATTAGCCTCAGGGTGAGGGCAGTGGCGGCCATCTTAACTGAATAGTGAAATTGCAGTTTTATGCAGACTGGTTGCTAAGGGCTGAATCTTATTAAATATGGGGGAAGTCAGTCTAATAGTAACTGATTCTGGAATATCATGTTATTAGTAACTACATATATGAAAATTGAAATTAGGGTCTAAATGTGACAGTTATCCTTTAAGACACCTTATTATCCCCAGGTTGGTGGATTAAAGAGTTACAACATTTTAGTCAAAAAGGTGATCAGCACACATTATTCTCAGGCCCTGCAGTGGAGGGATAAAGAGTTAAGACACCCTGCACACTTCAGGTACGATTTGGCCAGTCGTATTATTGGAACGGCACAACGCCATGCGAATTGCAGACATTGTGACCGATTACAGTTGCTAGACACTGTATCAAGAGAAAGAGTAATCAGAGGGCCATTGTTTCCAACTACTTGTTTAACTCATGCTTGGACACCTGGGGAGAATTTGCACTGTGTACAGATAATTGCTGGCTGTACTACAACTACTATTTTGTGCACAGTATATAGAGACTTTTGTTAAGTTCAATCCGGCCTGGATACTCACTCTCTTAACACCACATGGCCTTGCACCCACACATCAAGGTCACCCCAAACTACCTCCAGACAGGAGCCTTGAGAAGTGTCTGGAGGGAATATCGGGTGCCCCTCCTTCACTGCTCTGACCCCAGGGAGTGACAGCCCGAGGGATTACACCATGACACATCATCATCAAAGCCACTACCACTCCCATCCTCTTCTTCAGCTCCTCGGGCGCTCGCTGCACAAGCGGGCAGCCACCAGCTCCTAAGAAATGGCAGTTTATTTATTTTATTTTAACCTATTAAATCTGATGTCTTTCTGGGGAAGTGGGAGAGGTGAGGGACCAGGGCCATGGCTCCTTGACTGTTCAGAGCTGATAGGTGAAGGAACCCCCCCTGTCAGCTGCTCCGCCTATAAGCGCTTGCTTAAAAAGAGAGGGTTGACCATTGCTTGTTTTTCTACTCTGTTTTCCTGAATGGCTAGGGGACAAGTTGGAGGGGGGTGAATAATTAGCAACCACGGCATCAGACTGGCCCACCAGAGGATCCTCTGGTTAATACAGACACCAATGCAATGGCTTCCTCCTGGTGGAGAAAACTTCATCCACAGATGGGAGATGTTTGAGCTGTACTCCATTTATAACCAGAAAATTGGCTATTTTTTTGCTGAACTGAATGGAGGTTTCTTCCAGAGACATTATGCACGCTGCCTTTACCTTCTAGTAAAAACTGATTATAGAAAAAAGCTTATTTCTATTTCCATAACTACTAAATTTTTGCATTCACAGCAGATACTTTTTAGTCTCTGAACTTGCATGACACACACCTTGCAACCTGGTAATATAGCACAATATTTAAGAAATGTCCCCTAGGGTTGGAAGACTAGGGGATGCACAAGTGACAGCTTGTCAGGCTGCCAGTCTACAGGTGGATTGATACTGGTAATATAAGTGATGAGCATGTTGTCTCTCGTCCATGTTATGCTCCAGCCCAAGGCACTTTCTGGTTTTCTACAATTTCTACAATGAATTATGCCAATGTATTGTAATAACCCTGGCACCTGACTGTAGGAAGGGAGTAGGCTTTTCTTCTTTTTTTTTTTACAATTATGAAATATGATTTTGGCAATACTGACTTCAGGATAACTACGGTGCTTAACATGGGACTTGGAACCAGATAACAGCCAGTAGGCTGGGAGAAAACCTTCATAAATAAATAATCGTGAGAATGTACCCAGCTTACAGAAATAATACATTATATTACGGCCTCACCCTACTAGGATGTCTTGACATTTTAAAATTCTACAGTGAATGCATTTTACAAACATTAGACAGTTGGCTTACCAACTAGTAAATATATATAATTTTTTTTACTAACTCGACATTGCGCATTTCGTTACAGCCATATGTTGGAGGTATACATCAGTAGTATTCTCTGAAGTATATCTCAGATGGAACTTATGTGACTGCGAAATCCATACGGTGGCATACCGATGCATCTATTGGCTACAATGTACCCCTTAAGGACTGAGCTCATTTTCACCTTAAGGACCAGGCCATTTTTTGCAAATCTGACCAGTGTCACTTTAAGTGGTGATAACTTTAAAACGCTTTGACGTATCCAGGCCATTCTGAGATTGTTTTTTCAGCACATATTGTACTTCATGACACTGGTAAAATGAAGTAAAAAAAATAATAAAAATGTAATAGAAAAATACCACATGTACCAAAAATGTGTAAAAAAATGCAAATTTCCAAGTTTCAATTTCGCTACTTCTATAATACATAGTAATACCTACAAAAATAGTTATTACTTTACATTCCCCATATGTCTACTTCATGTTTGGATCATTTTGGGAATGACATTTTATTTTGTGGGGATGTTACAAGGCTTAGAAGTTTAGAAGCAAATCTAGAAATTTTTAAGAAATTTTCAAAAACCCACTTTTCAAGGACCAGTTCCATAATACTAACCACCCCAAAATGACCCCATTCTAGAAACTACACCCCTCAAGGTATTCAAAACTGATTTTACAAACTTTGTTAACCCTTTAGGTGTTCCACAAGAATTAATGGAAAATAGAGATACAATTTCAAAATTTCACTTTTTTGGTAGATTTTCCATTTTAATATTTTTTTCCAGTTACAAAGCAAGGGTTAACAGCCAAACAAAACTCATTATTTATGGCTCTGATTCTGTAGTTTACAGAAACACCCCATATGTGGTCGTAAACCACTGTACGGGCACACGGTAGGACGCAGAAGGAAAGGAATGCCATACGGTTTTTGAAAGGCAGATCTTGCTAGACTGTTTTTTTGGACACCATGTCCCATTTGAAGCCACCCTGATGCACCCCTAGAGTAGAAACTCCATAAAAGTGACCCCATCTAAGAAACTACACCCCTCAAGGTATTCAAAACTAATTTTACAAACGTCGTTAACCCTTTAGGTGTTCCACAATAGTTATTGGCAAATAGAGATGAAATTTCAGAATTTAAATTTTTTGGCAAATTTTCCATTTTACTATATTTTTTTACAGTTACAAAGCAAGGGTTAACAGCCAAACAAAACTCATTATTTATGGCCCTGATTCTGTAGTTTACAGAAACACTCCATATGTGGTCATAAACTGCTGTATCGGGCACATAGCAGGGCACAGAAGGAAAGGAATGCCGTATGGTTTTTGGAAGGCAGATTTTGCTAGACAGTTTTTTTGGACACCATGTCCCATTTGAAGCCCCCCTGATGCACCCCTAGAGTAGAAACTCCAAAAAGTGACCCCATTTTAGAAACTACGGGATAGAGTGGCAGTTTTGTTGTTACTATTTTAGGGTACATATGATTTTTGGTTGCTCTATATTACACTTTTTGTGAGGCAAAGTAACAAAAAATAGCTGTTTTGGCAGCATTTTATTTTTTGTTATTCACAACATTCATTCATCTGACAGGTTAGATCATGTGGTATTTTTATAGAACAGGTTGTCACAGGACGCGACAATACCAAATATTTGTTTGTTTCAGTTTTACATAACAAAGAATTTGAAAAAAAAAAATGATTCTTTAGTGTCTCCACATTCTGAAAGCCATAGTTTTATTTATTTTTTGGGCGACTGTCTTGTGTAGGGGTTCATTTTTTTGGGGATGCGTGTGACCTTTTATTTTTTACGGTATTCACCTGAGGGGTTAGGTCATGTGATATTTTTATAGAGCAGGTTATTACGGACGCGGTGATACCTAATATATATACTTTTTTTTTATTTATGTAAGTTTTACACAATGATTTCATTTTTGAAACAAAAAAAATTATGTTTTAGTGTCTTCGTAGTCTGAGAGCCATAGTTTTTTCAGTTTTTGGGCGATTGTCCTATGTAGGGGCTCATTTTTTGTGGGATGAGGTAACTGTTAGATTGGTACTATTTTGGGGGGCATATGCCTTTTTGATCGCTTGGTGTTTCAGTTTTAGTGATGTAAGTTGACAAAAATGGCTTTTTTATACACAGTTTTTTTTATGGTGTCTATCGGATGGGATGGATCATGTGATATATTTATAGAGCCGTTCGTTACGGACTTGGCGATACCTAATATGTGCGGTTTTTCATTTTTTTTTTCTATTAGAAAATCAGGGGAATGGGGCGTGTTTGTTTTTTTCTTTTTTACTTGAAACTTATTTTTTTATTCAAAACACTTTTTTTTACTTATTTATTTTTTAAACTATATTTCTGTCCCACTCTTTTAGGGTCCTGATTCCCTCTGCAATGCATTACAATACATTTGTATTGTAATGCATTGCCTGTTAGTGTATGACACTGAATCAAAAACAGGTTGCCTAGGAGACCGGGGTTGAGGCTGGATCTTCTCGGCTCACGTAGAAGGCAGTTCCCGATGCAGTGCAGGGCATTGGGCAGCCTCTGCACGGCATCTGGCTGCCTTGTCACGCATCGGGTCCCCGCCACAGCAGCGCAAGGGACTCGATGCGATCACTCACCTGCCGCAAACAACTTCTATGTTGCGGTCAACGCGGACCGCGGCATAGAAGGGGTTAATCCGCGATTAAACAGCGATGCCGGCGGATATAGCAGGGGCCTGGCTACCAGGGACTGCCGGACCCCTGCAGTGATCGGGGGCGCACACCGCTCCGGTGCCTGCCCGATCATCCCGTCGTGCATGTACGGCGGAATGCATTCTGGCAATGCATCCCCCGCCGTACATGTACGGCGTTCTGCGCTAAGGGGTTAAAGACATTATTCCATGATTAATGTAAAAAAACATATATGAGACATCATTTAGTACATGATAATCTCTTTCTGACAAAGCTAGAACCAGCCCTGTACCTCACATGGATCTCCACATTCATTGCTCTGCTAGATTTATATCAAGCTGACAGCTCAATAGGAGTGTCTTTTCTATTGCAACTAAGGGTCATGTCTGGTCTCTCCCTATCACAGCTCAGGAAACAATAGAAGGATGAAACTGAGCATGTGCGGCCATCTCAGTGAGCAGGACAAAGAAATAAGAAAAAGAACTAAGAGCAGGTGGTACTATATGGATACATTTTATTGAATAGCTCAGTGACTATACAACATTTTTAACTACATGCAATTATAAAAGTACTCAGATCCAGGTGCTGGTTTGAAAACTTGTAGATTTTGTTTTTCGTGCAACAACTCCTTTAAGAAAAACTATACTGCAGGTTTTACCATTTATGGGATGGCCTGCTGTATAGGAGAGCACAGTCTTCTGCCCTTTCTTAAGCCCCCTTTTACACAGTGGGTTTCACAAAAGCAGAATTCGCTGTGTATTTTGATGCAGAAACCCACAGTCTGCTGGAGTTTTTCAATATAAATGCCGCAGACCTGCTTGTGCTTTTGCCCCATTTATTGGAGCTATGGGACATGGATTCTGCGCAGCCACTGCCGGCTTTTTGACTCGAAATGCGTGGCAAAAATCCAGCATCAAAAGAAACCTTGTGAATAGGGCCTTATATGGTCTAAGAGAAAGTTTACTGAAAGGATATTTCATTGGTCTCCGTGTAGTATTATATGTACTATAGCACTGTGCCACTGTGACATTGCATTTCATGAATTTTAGGCCCCTTTCACACGGGCGAGTATTCCGCACGGGTGCAATGCGTGATGTGAACGCATTGCACCCGCACTGAATCCTGACCCATTCATTTCTATGGGGCTGTGCACACGAGCGGTGATTTTCACGCATCACTTGTGCGTTGCGTGAAAAAAATCGCAGCATGCTCTATATTGTTTTCCACTCAATGCAGGCCCCATAGAAGTGAATGGGGCTGCGTGAAAATCGCGAGCATCCGCAAGCAAGTGTGGATGCAGTGCGATTTTCACGCACGGTTGCTAGGAGACGATCGGGATGGAGACCCGATCTTTTTTATTTTCCCTTAAACAATGGTTATAAGGGAAAATAATAGCATTCTGAATACAGAATGCATAGTACAATAGCGCTGGAGGGGTTAAAAAAAAATATATAATTTAACTCACCTTAATCCACTTGATCGCGCAGCCGGCATCTCTTCTTTCTTCTTCTTTGCTGTGTGCAGGAAAAGGACCTGTGGTGACGTCACTCCGGTCATCACATGATCCATCACCATGGTAAGAGATCATGTGACGGACCATGTGATGACCGGAGTGACGTCACCACAGGTCATTTTCCTTCACACAGCAAAGAAGAAGACAGAAGAGAAGGCGGCTGCGCGATCAAGTGGATTAAGGTGAGTTAAATTATTATTATTATTGTTTTTAACACCTCCAGCCCTATTGTACTATGCATTCTGTATTTGGGTACCAAACATGCCGATTTTTCTCACACGCGTGCAAAACGCATTACAATGTTTTGCACTCGCGCAGAAAAATCGTGCATGTTCCCCCAACGCACCCGCACCTTTTCCTGCAACGCCCGTGCGAAAGAAGCCTTAGAGTCAGCACTTTATTTTTCTTTCCTTTCTAAATAATTTGAGCAGGTAAGAAAAAAAAAATTATCACCCATAGTATCTAATTAGAGTTTAACTTTTTTTTTTTCACCTGCACTGGATATATGTAACATTGACTAAGTAACAATTACATAGTTTTCTCTTGTACAGTATGAGACACAGTGAATGTATCATTTCTGATATTCTATTGTCCATTATTACTGTATTTACTGTTTTTGTTGTATTGATTGCATATTGACTAGTGCTTTTACTCACATTGATATATGTTAACCTGTGTATAAGGACATGTAGAGTATTAAAAGTGCTATCCAACCCTTTAATAGTAAAGGGTCCTCTTCCTCAGCATACGCCATCACTATCTGATTGGAAGGGGAGGTCCGACCTCCTTCACCCCTACAAATCAGCTGTAGCCGAAACTACAGAGCTGCATCTGTTATGCAGTTAGATGGAGTTTGTCACTGCAGCGCTACAGTAACCAGCTCTGTCTACTGCACAACGTATAGAGCTGTGTAGCTCCGGTGCCAGAGTTACTGCAGAACAGCTCAGATCAGTGGGGATGCGGGGTGTCGGATACAACCGATCTGATAGTGATGGCCTATCCTGAGGCTATTTTAAAGGTTTGTTTTTAAGTTGAATGATTTTGAGATATTGGACCACATTTACTCATAATGGTGTATTTTACACCAGTAGAGGGAAGTAGAAAAGGAGCAATTTGGCATAATTTACAAAGTAACTATTAATAGGTAAAATCTTGTTCCAAAAACGGTTGCAAACACATTGATGAATTTGGGCAATGCGTTATAGTAGAGGGCTAAAGAAAATTGTTGAGGGAAAAGTAAGACATGACGTTCCAGTCTAGTTCCTGTAGCCTACTGTAGGACTTGAACTGGGTTGTGTCTAGTCACTTGGTGCTCTCAGTTTATAAAGAGTTATATTGGGAACATTTTGGTTATTGAAGGATGTGGAGTTGGATCTTGGATTTATGTCCTCATGAAATAAAAGTTTTGTATTAGAAGTTGATTTATCTTCTAAAGTAAATTGGAGATAAAGGGAAGAAAATCTAGATTAAGAAACATTTTTCTAATTAATTTTTACTTCTCTCGGTCTTTGAGCAAATGCTACACAGATTTTCAGGTTTTTCAGTAAAGTCAACAGGTGTTACATTCAGAACATGTATAAATTCGGCAATCCATTTGTAATATGTAAAAATTATTAAATGGCACAATAAGAAGACCCCCGCACTATAAAAATCGATGCAAGTGATTAAGTCATCTTTAATTGTGAGGACTCCTGTACTAGCAGTCCTCACAATTCAAGACGTACATCACTTGCATCAATTTTCGAATGCGGGGGTCTTCTTATTTTGAAATTATTTGGCTTGAGGCTTGAGGCCCATCTCTTGCACATATATCTTAGATGGTGTGCCATTTGAACTGCCTCCTAAAAGTATTAAATGGGTCATCTCATGATAACAACCCCTATCTGTGGGAGGACTATGCTACATTTTCTTTCTTGGGGATTCTGATTTAGTATTTTTGGTCATTCACTCCATTAGAAAATAAAAACATGTATTACGGATCTCTACTTGGTAGATCCATAAAGTTTTGCATGGGCTTTTTAATTGGCAATCAATTAAATTGAACTTCTTTTTGAAAAGAAAAAAGACCCCTTTGGTGCAAGATCTCTGCTTGCTGTACTAAATGTGGTTCCAGTATCTCCTACTTGCCATGCACGTGAATTTTTTGCAGTAAGTAGGAAGCTGACAGCTACTGTTTTTAGTCATCATCGAGGGACGTCATTTGCTTAGGACCCCTCTCTATGAATCAGAATGGAGAGTTTCTCTGTACAAGAGACTCCAAGTCTAGTGGATTTGAGCATTCCTTAAATTAAATGGACGGCCTTCCACCTGAATGGTCACCATAGTGATACTACATCCCTCGTGTGGGAACTGATGAGACAATCCCAGAAGGAGACAACCCCTTTAAGAGTCAGATCGAATTTTAACCCATTCTTTTTGCTGAGACATGTTTTTTACCACCACCTATCGACGCTTGAAACCTCAGACTTTATTTGCTCTTCTGTGAGTTAAGTTAGTACATGCAAATCTTTATTTTTGTGCTTTACTAACATGCACTAAGTAAACTGTAGAAGTCAGGTGAGTTTACATGTGAGAGTTACCTGAGGAAATGTCTGTGGGGCACAATAGATCTGCTGTGTTGGGGATTGGGACCAGTACATCCTTTGCTCTTTTTCTTGCTGTCTCATAAGCAAAGATTGAGGCTTCAGCTTTACTTCTGATCCCAGCTACAAAGAAATGACACATTTATAAGTCAGTCTCATATGGTTTGTTATAACATCGCCAGTCTCCAGTGTATAATCACTGCAATCACTGCAAAGAAAGCGCCAATGGTACGGCTGCTTGCATTGTGCACTGTATATGAACGTGCTGCACATGTGACCAGCATTATTTTGACACCAGCTGGGCCAGATTGGTCACTTTAACATGATTTTTTGTATTACTGTAATGTGTTTTTGTTGCGTTTACTCGTTAAACCTGTCAAACTAATGGTGGCTACATCTGTATGTACAGCGCACAATAGAAACAGCACAAACAGGTCTGGAACTTTCCAAAAAAGTACACGTCATTGCTGCAGACGCCAATCATGTTTCATGGATCATGGAGGTACCATACGCAATGGCTTCTAGCAGAGAAGAATAAAGAATGCAATGGACCATGCCACATTTTTTCCTTGTGGAATCCTTTTTGTATTTTTGTGGATTCAATCCATGAGAAAAGGTACAGTATGGGCCCATAGAATTTTATGAACACTGAGAAAATGCTACCATGTGTGGAAAAAAACACCAGAAAAGAAGCAGCAGTAGAACACACAGGTTCCTATAAATTTTTTTAAAAACACAAGCACTTATTCTTGCATTTTTGTCAAAGTTATGTGTGTAAGTACCCTGAAGGTTTGTCTGGCCTAATTTAAAACCTATTAGCTGGCAGGACTGTTTAAAAAAAAAAAAAAAACACCCACAGGGACCAATTCTTTATGGGCAGGCAATCAGTCCTTTAAAATATGACCTGTTGGATTTACTTTAGACTCATGGAGAAGAAACCCTGTATTAAAGGAAATGTGTCACCTATAATTTTGTTCCGCTAGTTAAAACCAGATAGTAACACATATCTTATATTAAAAGTAACACATACAATAACACACATCTTTATGAACATGATTATTGGGGTGGCCATCTCGTCTGAGCTGTTCTTAACAGAATTTATAAAGCATTAAGAAACTTGCTTTACGACAGCCCCATGGGCCATAGACACAAGGGACCTCATTGACTTCTATGGGAGAGTTTTCTGGGCATGCTCTGTGACCTGTGCAGAGGTCATTGTACAAGGAAGCAGTAGATGTGCTTTGGCAATCACCTATTCTGAATGGTGGATCCTTTGATATCTGTCATTGTAATCCTGCCTGTGATTGTAATGAAATGATTGTTAAAAAGTGATCTGTACAGATCAAGAAGTGGCGCCTATTAGAAGGCTATGCAGCCAGAGGGAAAACTGAAGGGTTTTAGGATTTTTAAAAATATAGGTAGTAACATGGAAAATTACAAATAGCATAATCTAAAATTCTTTCAAAATTGGTTTAACATAAAAAACTAATTAAAACAATAGGTTTAGATATAACAATGATCAAATCATTTTTATCACTATCATTATTTTGCATAAGGGATTCCAGTTGCTGCTGCAAAATGCTGCTCTCTGCACTTGCAGTATGGCTCAGTACTTTCTTATAGGATGTGACCTGAACTGACCTAGCTTATAAGGACGACCTCCAACAAGGTATTCCTCACCAACAGGTCATATTTTACATATACATTTTGATGATATGTTTACACATATGTTAGGATGCTTGTAGCTTTTTATACTGTAGGATACACCTAGAGCATTTCTTTGTACACAGGGGTGATACTGAAAACACAGCAAGAATGCAGGCCAACAGCACATCAAATACAGATAGGACAGGAAATGAAATAGAACATGCCAGAAAGTGAGGCAGTGTGATTCCCAGCAGTGCAGAAGCCCTTCATACTTGCCCCAAAAGAAGCTGAGCCAATAACCAGAACCATGATCAGTCCACTAGCAGAGTCCCAAGCCTGTGGTTATAAGCCACTAAATAGATTTGAAGCCACGTTCAACGAGAACCACCTTGGAAAACAGCAAAGAGGTGAAGAAGAAATAGCATGTTATGTGATAGCGCGAGACAGGATAGATATGTGAAATCACCAAGTTGCCATATTAATGCCCTTTAGAAGTATCCCTAAAGTAGAGTAATATATGTTCAAAACATATAAACATAATCTATTTGTTGTTCAAATATCATGAAGGCCCAAAGTTATCCATTGTGAGATCTAAATACTGTATATACTGTATATGCGGATATCCTCTGTAACAATTTGACCTGGGTAGGACTTTCATAAGTGCAACACAGCAGTCATTAAATCCCTTGCCCTCTAATGATGACTTTGCTTATTCTGTAAGTCTATTCTGCAAAGCTGGAAAGTAACCTGCAGAAAATACAGTAGGAAATATCAGTCTACTGTGTGTACTCCATGAATACTTACACAAAAATGATTGATAGATATATATATATATATATATATATATATATATATACAGTTGCAAGAAAAAGTATGTGAACCCTTTGGAATGATATAGATTTCTGCACAAATTGGTCATAAAATGTGATCGGATCTTCATCTAAGTCACAACAATAGACGATCACAGTCTGCTTAAACTAATAACACACAAAGAATTAAATGTTACCATGTTTTTATTGAACACACCATGTAAACATTCACAGTGCAGGTGGAAAAAGTATGTGAATCCTTGGATTTAATAACTGGTTGAACCTCCTTTGGCAGCAATAACTTCAACAAAACGTTTCCTGTAGTTGCAGATCAGACGTGCACAACGGTCAGGAGTAATTCTTGACCATTCCTCTTTACAGAACTGTTTCAGTTCAGCAATATTCTTGGGATGTCTGGTGTGAATCGCTTTCTTGAGGTCATGCCACAGCATCTCAATCGGGTTGAGGTCAGGACTCTGACTGGGCCACTCCAGAAGGTGTATTTTCTTCTGTTTAAGCCATTCTGTTGTTGATTTACTTTTATGCTTTGGGTCATTGTCCTGTCGCAACACCCATCTTCTGTTGAGCTTCAGCTGGTGGACAGATGGCCTTATGTTCTCCTGCAAAATGTCTTGATAAACTTGGGAATTCATTTTTCCTTCGATGATAGCAATCTGTCCAGGCCCTAACGCAGCAAAGCATCCCCAAACCATGATGCCCCCACCAGCATACTTCACAGTTGGGATGAGGTTTTGATGTTGGTGTGCTGTGCCTCTTTTTCTCCACACATGGTGTTGTGTGTTTCTTCCAAACAACTCAACTTTGGTTTCATCTGTCCACAGAATATTTTGCCAGTACTGCTGTGGAACATCCAGGTGCTCTTGTGCAAACTGTAAACGTGCAGCAATGTTTTTTTTGGACAGCAGTGGCTTTCTCTGTGGTATCCTTCTATGAAATCCATTCTTGTTTATTGTTTTACATATCATAGATTTGCTAACAGGGATGTTAGCATATGCCAGAGACTTTTGTAAGTCTTTAGCTGACACTCTAGGATTTTTCTTCACCTCATTGAGCAGTCTGTGCTGTGCTCTTGCAGTCATCTTTACAGGACCGCCACTCCTAGGGAAAGTAGCAGCAGTGCTGAACTTTTTCCATTTATAGACAATTTGTCTTACCGTGGACTGATTAAACAGCAAGGCTTTTAGAGATACTTTTATAACCCTTTCCAGCATTATGCAAGTGAACAATTCTTAATCGTAGGTCTTCTAAGAGCTCTTTTATGTGAGGCATCATTCACATCAGGCAATGCTTCTTGTGAAAAGCAAACCAAGAACTGGTGTGTGTTTTTTATAGAGCAGGGCAGCTGTAACCAACACCTCCAATCTCATCTCATTTATTGGACTCCAGTCGGCTGACACCTCATTCCATTTAGCTCTTGGAGATGTAATTAGTCTAGGGGTTCACATAATTTTTCCACCTGCACTGTGAATGTTTATATGGTGTGTTAAAAAAAAAACATGGTAACATTTAATTCTTTGTGTGTTATTAGTTTAAGCAGACTGTGATTGTCTATTGTTGTGACTTAGATGAAGATCAGATCACATTTTATGACCAATTTGTGCAGAAATCCATATCATTCCAAAGGGTTCACATACTTTTTCTTGCAACTGTATATATATATATATATATATATAAAATAAGCTTACCATAATCTGTGAGCTTTCCTCGTGGCTGGTGTACTGCATAGAATTACACCATGCTGTTTCCACAGCTATATCAGGAATGTGTGTCGCAAATGACTCATTATCTTCAGGACAGGTTGGACCACAGACATTTTCATAGCTGTCTATTCCATCCATGCTTTTGAAAGGTTTCTCCCCAAGAGACATAGAATGGATAGCATCTGGAAAAACGTCACTGAATTGCCTCTTGTAAGGATGAAACTGGGTTTTCTCTTTGATGAATTTACCAAAACTGGTTTCTGCAGGCTCATCACAGCTGTACCTTCTGTATTCATCTCTTGGAGAGGCCTTCCCTGAAAATCTCATAGGAATGTGATCTTGAGGTGACAAGGAAAGGTCGGGGCTCATGGATGAATCTTCTGAGCTTTTTCTTTCGGTCTGGCTTTCAGAATCACGTGTGTTTCCACCATAACTGTCCTAAAACGGCCAAGAAAGAAGACTGTTTTAGCAAAGTTTTAAGACATTCTTGCATTTGAAGTATTTGGCACCACTGTAAATCATGTATGTTACACATGTATGTAATGTGTTTAATGACATAAATTACAAGCTTCTTGGTACACTGCATGAAAAGGGTTTGTCTCTCTTTGATGTCTGATGGCAATGCTTTTTTCTGACCCACCTAGCAACTCAATTTATCAGCAGTGCATCCATAGATGCATACAATAGCAGAGACTAGGCTTGTGGACAATGATTTTGGATCCTGTGGATATAGCAATGTCCATTGTGGAATTAGAAGCGTATTGCTAAAAAGAGGTACTAGAAAGCTTGCAACTCATATTAGGCGCAGTTGGTGAGAAAAATGTTATTTGTTTAGTATTGTTGAGCAAAGCAAAGCATTCGAAGCGGAATTTGGTCCAAAGTTTAGGAAAACTTCGATTTGAAACAAATTCAAATGTCCTTGTACTTTGGCGGCAACTAATTAGTCTCTCCTAAAATGGTGGCTGCACGTGTTACAAAGTGAAAGTAAGAAGCCTGGGAATGCAAGATCACCGTGCAGCCAGCCAATCTGCAGATAGCCATCCCATGTGATGTCACAACCTTGTAAAACCCTCGTCCCATGCTTAATAGGAGAATATTGGAGAGTTTAGGGAAAGTGCAGAGAGTCCTATTTTGCGTCAGTTGTATTTACTTATTCCTACAGCAGCCATAAACTGAGATATGTAATTCAATACCAATAGGTTGGAAGCGTATTATTCCAGGGCCAGCATGCCAACCAATACCATTCAGTCGTCTGCACCCCTTAGGGGGGCCAGGTCTTAATGATGACCATCCTAATCTTTTGCTGGCTTTACTTCTTCCAAATGATCCCTAAAAGTCTCCATGTCCTAGAAAAGTCGGCAAGATACAGAGAGGAGGAGCTGGATGTTCATGATGACATATTCTCATCGATATTAGATCATGTGGAAAAGGAGGAAAAGCAGATGCCAGAAGAAGGGCTCCCACCTGTGGGGCAGGAGAGTGCTGGGGTTGGGGAGGTGGGTATGCCAGAGCTGATTAATATTCTGTGTTTACTGTCAAATAACCTGCAGGAGATTGCAGGCTAGAACAGCAATAATGTACATATTGTCAACCAGCCAAACCTCATACCAGTTCAGAGCTGAACCCGGACATACCCATATTTTCACCCAGACATCTCATGCTCCGATGTGCTCCTTTGCCCTGTGCTAGATCATTACCATTATACTAATACTGTTTGTCCCCTGATGAACCTTTAATTATCTATAAGGGGACACGCGTTGGGATATTGTATTGTGTGTCAGAAAGTGGTAGGGCTGTATACAGACATGTTAGCCCAGTTATGTGGACAGAGTGCATCTACCTTCAAGTTGCATCTCTGGCCTAAGCAGTGTTGATAAGGGCAAGAGTAGGGACAGATATAGTATACCTTGTTTATCTGCCCCAATTGTATCCTATGGCCCTCATTTTCTCTGCTAACCATCCATTGTATTGACAGCTTTTGTGTATGGGACATTACATTTTGTGTCAGAAAGTGATAGGGCTGTATAATGATAGGGTAGCCCAGGTACGTGGACAGAGTGCATCTACCTTCAAGGTGCATCTCTGGGCTGAGTAGTATTGATAAGGGAAAAAATAGGGACAGACAGAGTATATCCTGATTCTCTGCCCTAATTTTATCCGGTTTTCCGAATTCTCCTTGCTAACCGTCCATTGCAGTGACATCTTTTTGTACTATTTGTATCATGATCCAGTCTGGACCGCACCTATTATTATGTTTTATATTTTAATTGTAATTAGATTAAAAGTAAAGTTTTAGGAAGTTGCCCTCAGTGATACTTCTTTTAATTTGCTATAAATTTGCTGCAATCTGTTGCCGCTAAGCAATCACTGATTGCTTGGCACTTGATGTTACGATTAATATTTGATACTGTCTAGATTAATCTGTTTGAATACGTTGCACTTTTATTTGTAAATTGTTATATAAGTGCTTCTAGTTTATAGCCCGGAGCAGTGTGCTGCATTCCTTAAATTGTAATCTGAGTTGCCTTATCTTGTATAAAAATCAAGATACTAAATGACAGTTATATTATTACATCTCTGGGTTCATTATAAGATCATACTGGTAATATATAGCCAAATGATTCTACCTTAGCTGCAAAATAAAACAAACAAAAAATTCCTGGATGTGTGGATCACCTTACGGGCAACAGGTGCCTATGGCAGTGTATGTACTTTTACTTTGAAATCACTTAAAAAATACATTCCATATTATAAGCCTGATACTATATTCTAACAATACTATAATTTTCACTGCCTAATTTGGGTATTCAGACTAAGCTAGTGGTGCGCCTTTGGAAATCAAGTCACAAAATCTGGCTATTTATATTAGAATGTATTTGGGGACTTATCCTTGATGTATCTTCTGGGGTAAAAGGGGTTAAACTGGTTAGATTTAAACCCATTATATCCACCATTTACCTAGTGCATCAAGCCCCTGAGGAGTTGGTGCAGAGGATGGGAGTTGTAGTGGGTCTGATGAGATGTTGTGTCATGGTATATTCCCTTGAGCCATTGCTCCCTGGGGATTGGTGCAGTGGAAAGGGGGTTTAAAGACTCAGGACAGAAGTAAAAGAATAAAGGTCTCTTTCTACTGAGTGCAAAAGATAATGTGTAGTACATCCAGCAGTAGTTTGTACAAAGTGCAATTTCTTTTCCCAGATGATGAGGTATGGTGGTGGGCAAAGTGGCAATTGAGGGCACCTATCTTGCTGATGACTTCCTTGCACTTCTTGCTTCTGGATATAGGTGTCCACTGTGTAATGCAGGCTTGGTGATGGCTGGCTGAACCATAATCTCTCACCTGCAGAAGTGTCTGTAAAGCCGTGGCTGGCTTGTCAACCTGCTGACTGACAATACTGTAGCTTCTCTGATTTCTGGAGTTTTGTTATTCTTGCAGTCTCTTTGGAGTAGTTGTCTCACAGGAGAATTGGATCCATGCTGGCCCCTAAAGGAGGCGTTGGAGGTGTTTCCTCCCTCCTCACTGTCCTAGCTAGAACTCTCCATCCTGGCAGGAAGCAGAACCAGCTTTTCTTTTCAGTTGTTCTCTGTCAGCCACTCACAGATACTATATATTATCCCTTTCTGCTTCCCTTGTTGCCAGATATAGACCTTCTTTCCAGATCTTCTATTCTGACCTCTGGTGGGGTTGGAGTTTCTGTGGAGGTGTTGGAACTGGTGCTGTTGGATCTCCGGTTCACTCCTGTTTGTTGTCTCCCTTCTGGGATTGTTTGTGTTGTTTGTCCTTTCCCTGTTGTTACCCTAGGTGTCAGTGGTGAGGACTAGTGCTCCCACCGCCCTATTCGCTACCTAGGGCTTATTTCAGGGTAAGCCAGGTACAAGGCACGTGCTCGGCATACAGGTTAGCAGCCCGTCTAGGGACATCAGGTCAGCCATGTGCCAGTGCTAGGTGAGTTAGGGGTCACCACTCCTCCCTCTCCCTAGTGAAAAGGTACTTTCCTTCCCTCCTCTTTGCGCCACACGTCTGTTACCTGCCATATGAGACGTGATATTGTCTCAACTGAAACAACATACCTATTCAGCCAAGCTGAAGGAGCATGTGCATGTGTGAGTCTGGGAACATACACCTCATATTCATATGGGCAGCATTAATGTGTTGGTAAGACATGCAGATGTCATCTCAGGATGTACATCTCCATTTTCATCTGAAGAAGGGGCTGCACCCTGATACGTGCTATCCTGGGTGGTAAAGCAGGCAGATGGTGCTTTCCTGAAGCTTTACATGTGGTTTCAATGATTCAGTGTTATAGAAACATGTATGCGTGTGCTTTTTTTTTGTTTTCTACTGTATATTTGCTAACAATCTCTTTGGGATTTCCCTAGAGGCTGGATCTGCAACAGCAACATTACTTTTGAACTGTGACAAATTAAAATTCCAATGACATGTAAGATTGGTGCTTTCCAACCACCATACCTTTGCCTGATATTTACCAAATGAGTGTGTTAAAGAGAATTATTAGGACCCTGCTTATTGAGGCTTTTTAGCCTCAATCAGTCATATTGGGCACTTTAGTGCCACCAAAACATCTCTGATCACCAGTCATGAACTTAACAAGACCTTTGAAGGTGTTCAGTGGTATCTAACACAACATGTTAAATTCTTTAAGTTGCTAGTTGGGGCCTTATCTTCCAGCACATCCCACAGATGTGTATTCTGACAATTTAATTTGATAGCCAAAAATAATTATTTCAGTAATTCATGCTACAATAGCTCTTCTGTGGAATAGGACCAGATGGGCTAGCGTTTGCTCCAGTCCCCACAAATATCATTTATCTTGGTGTACACACTGTTGCTGGTTCACTGGTTGTCCTTCCTTGAACCACTTTTGGTAGATATCAACAACATACTGAGAACACCCCACAAGACCTGTTTCTTTGAGGATGCTCTCACCCAATTGTCTATCACAATGTAGGTCTTGTCAAAGTCAGGCCTCATGCACACGACAGTATTTTTTCGCAAAACGGGGTTCCGTTGGTCCGTGATCCGTGACCGTTTTTTCGTCCGTGGGTCTTCCTTGATTTTTGGAGGATCCACGGACATGAAAAAAAAGTCGTTTTGGTGTCCGCCTGGCCGTGCGGAGCCAAACGGATCCGTCCTGAATTACAATGCAAGTCAATGGGGACGGATCCATTTGACGTTGACACAATATGGTGCAATTGCAAACGGATCCGTCCCCATTGACTTTCAATGTAAAGTCTGGAGTCCCTTTTATACAATCTGATCGGAGTTTTCTCCAATCCGATGGTCTATTTTAACTTGAAGCGTCCCCATCACCATGGGAACGCCTCTATGTTAGAATATACTGTCGGATATGAGTTACATCGTGAAAACTCATATCCGACAGTATATTCTAACACAGAGGCGTTCCCATGGTGAAGGGGACGCTTCTAGTTAGAATATACTAAAAACTGTGTACATGACTGCCCCCTGCTGCCTGGCAGCACCCGATCTCTTACAAGGGGCCGTGATCAGCACAATTAACCCCTCAGGCGCCACTCCTGAAGGGGTTAATTGTGCGTATCATAGCCCCCTGTAAGAGATCAGGGGCTGCCAGGCAGCAGGGGGCAGACCCCCCCTCCCCAGTTTGAATATCATTGGTGGCCAGTGCGGCCCCCCCGCCCCCCTCCCTCCCTCTATTGTAATAATAGCATTGGTGGCCAGTGTGCGGCCCCCCCCGCCCCCCTCCCTCCCTCTATTGTAATAATAGCATTGGTGGCAGTGTGCGCCCCCCCTCCCTCTATTGCATTAACATTGGTGGCAGTGTGCGCCCATATTGTCGGATCTGAGTTTTCACGAAAAAGCTTTTATGCAGACGGATCTTCGGATCCGTCTGTATGAAAGTAACCTACGGCCACGGATCACGGACACGGATGGCAATCTTGTGTGCATCCGTGTTCTTTCACGGACCCATTGACTTGAATGGGTCCGTGAACCGTTGTCCGTCAAAAAAATAGGACAGGTCATATTTTTTTGACAGACAGGATACACGGATCACGGTCTCGGCTGCAAAACGGTGCATTTTCCGATTTTTCCACGGACCCATTGAAAGTCAATGAGTCCGCGAAAAAAAATGGAAAACGGCACAACGGCCACGGATGCACACAATGGTTGTGTGCATGAGGCCTCAGTCAGATCTTTATGCTCGCCTTTTTTTCCTGCTTCCATCACGTCAACTTCAAGAATAGACTGTTCACTTTCTGCCTAATGTTTGTCATACCCTATGACTGTTGACATTGTAACAATATAAGACATTTTAGGCTGTGCTTGCAAGGTTTTTTCCCCCATTATATAAATGTTAAATGGATGCCTCCAACAGATGCAATACATTAATATAGGGGGTAGAATTCAGACTAGTTGACATTTTCAATAGAGTCATCAATGACAAGCATTACTCAAAAATAATACTCCTGATTTCATTTCTACTTACCATGGGTAAACAAGATGAGCCTGTTTGATCATTTATACCCTCATCTGTTTGGTTTGTGGGAGAACAATCACCGTCTAGAGATCCTGATGGAAAAGGCATGCTTGGTTGGTCTTGCATTATTAAATTCGGATTGGACATAAAACCTGTAAAGAGAGAGCTTTTTTTTTTTTACAAAGCAATATATAATTAATATCCAGTAGATGTTCTAATAGTGTAGCTAACATATGTTTTGTAGTGTTCAGAATGTAAAAAATCTGTCTAATGTACAGTAAAACCTCCACTGCATGACTGCATAGCTAGGAGTCTATAACTGTTGGCACTTGCTGTAGGACAGTTTTAGATGGTCTATTGTAGAATACCTCTCTCAGGAAATGCAGTCTTCAGGAAGAGTAAAGGTTATTATGGCCAGCCGGGAGAATTTAACATTTTAAAGATGCGAAGGAAAATGCTCAAAAGGGGAGAGAGTCCCTATTCAACTTATATACATGACCATCCTGGACTCTACATACATGTCTAATACTTATTGGATGGGTTAAACTCTCTGTGCTACCTTGTTGGATACAACCATGCATGAACAGCGCACATAGTGGACTTCTTAGTGAACATATTTTCAATTTCTGATATTCACTACAAAACCTCCTTTGCCCTATCCAGTCTAATTTATGGCCCTCACCAGAATGATCATACCAGAAAGCATTATAATGTGTTGTCCCGGAACTCACAGCATCCCAACTTACTATGATGCAGTGAGTTTGGGTCAGATGAGCAGTGGTCAGTCCAGGAAATGCGGTCATTTCACAGATTGAACAAAGCTGTCTGTAACCAGCTTTACTCTGTAGTAACCACTTACTAAGTGAGTGTTTTCCAAAACATACAAACCCTTTAATACATGATGCTAAACAGCGGTTTCTTCAATATTGTATGAATCTGGATCTTTATACTATTTTCTTTGTGCTTTCAACATATTAAATTATTTCAAATTTGTAAAAAATATTTTAAAAAGTAATCTAATAATCTACATTGAGGATAATAAAGCTTAATCAAGCTTAAACTGAAGACTGAAAAAAAAAAAACATAGCTTTTTTTTATGGCCTAAGGGTGGAACATGAAGTATAGAATCAAGATCTGGTATGTACAAAAAAAGTGTCATCATGAGTTCAGCAAAAAAATCCCTATCTTCTTTCTTGATAAGACTGAAGGAGTGAGCCTAAGGGTCCTTTTACATGGGCCAGTGCCAGGCCAATAACAAGCGCTGACTGAAGGTGTAGTAGTTGATCCGCGCTCATATAAAGTGCATTTTACATAGCCTGATACAAAAGGTAGAATGGGAATAATGTCCCATTCGCTTTGCATATTGTTGGCAGCACATCTGCTGGTTTAGCGTGATGTGTTGTTGGCAAAAGACCATTTTAAGTGCCCCATGAAAGATGTGATTGGGGGCACCTTTACACAGGCTAAATATCTGGAACGAGCATTCATATGAACATTTTGTTCCCAATAATTGGCCTGATCCTTGGCTCTAACTCAATGAATCCTACTTATAGCTGTTATATACAATATAATGGTACATGCCAGCTAAAGTGACAAGAGGTTGGCAAAATGAGCAGAGGTGTGTGGTGCCAACATGGAGAATGGTTAGAAAAGTGGGAACTGACTGTAAATTGTTTCCTTAAAAGGGGTATTCCCGTCTGGGAATTAAGGATATGCCTCCACCGCTTGGACCTGCTTCTGTCTCAAGAATGGGGCCCCAATGTCAATGGAGAGCACAACGCGCATGCATGGCCACCCATTTAGTCACTGCTATGGAGAATAGCCAAGCGTGCTTGCTCATAAAGGATCCAGACAGTAGTGTTAGTTTTATGTTGTGTGGAGTGGTCAGTAGCTTATTGGGAACCTCCTTCTTGGAGGCACAGAATGAGGCACATGCCACAGAATACTTTTACAGATGCAACGGTGGGCATACACCTTTAATAACCGGGTCCAACACCTATTCCTCCTTACTCTCCCATACACATGAATGCTTGGTTTGGCAGCTGAGTACTGCTGAGTGTATGTGGTTTCAGTGGAGAGGGAGGAGTAAGCCACTAGTGGCATATTATCTTCTTTGAGAACAAAAGGAACTGGAATGGTAAAAATCAGCAGCGTCAGTCCTTATCATGGACAATCAGCATGTCCCCACACACATATAATAGTCGGGCGGTCTTGCTGAAATTAGCAGGTTTGACCACCTTTGCTATAATTTATACTGGACATCAAAAATTTTGATCGGTGGGGGTCTGAGTGCTGAGACCCTACCAATCGCTAGAACAAGGAGAGACAATCGCTCGGATGGTAAGAGGGTGAATGGAGAGAGATTTAGATATGTGAGCACTTCTCTCTCCTCATTCTAGCGATCAGTGGAGGTCTTAGCACTCAGACCACCTCTGATCAAACCTTTTGACCCTCACTGTACATACGAAATAGTGCCAGGTAAATAGCAATGACAATAAATATTGACATAGGAGCGTCTGCTGAGTACTTTCTGCAACAGAAGTGTCCACATGCAGAAGGCACAATAGCCCAATAACACATGAGTCTCCTCTGGGGTCCTGCATTGGTCTCTACTCAGTAGATCATACATCTGAGCAGCTAGTCATCAGCCATGCGAATGTGGGAATCTTCTGTTCCAACCTCAACATGCAGAACCTCCTTAAGTACTAACTCTAAATGGATGATTTTAGTCTTCTGGGAAGACTTCCCATGGTAGTGGTGACGTTTGGATATTTGAACATTAGGTTAATATGTTAAGATATATGTCATGATGCAACAAAAGAGTCATATCTTTCATGCTTTCAGGTCATTCAAGAATTTTGCAAGAAAAACCTAAAATCTGCATCTTCTACACTAACATCGGAATTTCTGTGCTTACCTCCTTCTCGTTCAATGCAATCATTTCTTAATCATATCAAAAGTTTTGATCAGTGGGGATCTAAGTGCTGAGACCCTCATCGATTGCCAGAACGAGAAGAGAGATGTACTTGTATATCACTCCTTCCCCACTGCAGGAGACTGGCTCAGTAGAAGACTGTGTCCCTCTTGATTCTGTCCTCTGCATTTTTATTCTAGCGATCAGTGAGGGTCTTCTGACATATCAAAAGTTTGAACACTCAGTGAGCCTTTAAGAAATGATTGCATTGAACGTGAAGAAGTTGATGTTGAATTTTGGCTTGAGTCTGTATTGTTAAATAATAAAACATCTATCTTGAGTCAATATCGTTAAATAAACCCCTGGGGGGGGGGGGGGGGGGGGGGTCACAATATGGAAAACTGAAATGTTTTGTATGAAACCTGAGTTTACTTACTAAATAGCCTTGCCACATATGGAGAAGAAGCCTCCAGATCTAAAAGAAAACTACAGATATTGATTTACATGTTATTTGATTTACAATATTTGACAGATTTTATAATTTGAATATAATTTCAGTGTGAAAACATACTAGCTGTCACTAGGGCATTAAGAAATTTGCTGTATGGCTATATTCAGTTCATCGTTCAGTTCCATTGTTCACAACCACAGGAGCAGACAGTGACATTGATCGCAATGTGCCTGATGGACTCCACTGACGATAATGGGACCATCAGGTCTCTAGTGTAACTCGAGCGGTAATGGCGATGCCGAGGTTACGGCTATGGGTTCCCAACAGGGGCGTAGCTAAAGGCTCCTGGCCCATGGTGCAAGAGTTCAGCTTGGGCCTCCCTTCCCTCAGTGCTTTGTGGACAGGGGCAGGGGGGCACATAGCCTTCCTGCTGCCCGGGGAAAAAAATTGAAACAGCAACCCCCAATGCCAAATTCTTGACCTAACCTCTTCCCTCCAGCCAGAGGTGTAACTTGACCAGGATGCACTTTCTATAATAATGGTGTCTTCTTATGCAGCACAAGGGTCTTTGGGCCACCTCAGGCTCCTGGGCCTGGTAGTGACTGCTACCTCTGCACCCCCTATAGGTACACCCCTGGTTTCCAACCCAATTAGTAAGTGCATCTTATACTATATAAAGATCTGTACGTCAGTGGGGTGCCAGGGGAGGTTCGCCCCGGGTGCCGGCTCTCATTGCTGGAGCACTGACGCCCATATACTGCGGCTGGGCAAGGGAGCGCATAGTTCCCTGCCCCGCTGCCGATCACCGACATATGTTTCTGACCTAGCAGGCCTGAGGCCTATGCGGTAGTGAAATCCCGGCGCGTGTGTGATGGCGTCATAGCGCGCCTTCCTCTGCGAGCAAGCACAGGTGAGTATTTAGCTTTCAGTTTTGGGGGGGCACAGGAGGACATGTGGGGAAAAAATATTATGGGTGAGATTACTATGTGTGGGCAAATTATTATGGGAGGGATTACTATGTGGGGGCAAATTATTATGAGAGAGATTACAGTGTGGGGGAAATTACTGTGTGCGGTCAGTGTGGGGGAAATTACTGTGTGGGGGCAGTGTTGGGGAAACTACTGTGTGGGGGGAGATGTAGGGGACATTACTGTGTGGGGGCAGTGTGGGGGAAATTACTATATGGGGCAGTGTGGGGGAAATTACTGTGTGGGGGGAACTACTGTGTGGAGGCGGTGTGGGGTAAATTAATGTGTGGGGTGCAGTGTGGGGGAAACTAATGTGTGGGGGCAGTGTGGAGGAAACTACTGTGTGGGGGCAGTGTTTGGGAAACTACTGTGTGGGAGGCAGTGTCGGGGAAACTACTGTGTGCGGGAAACGACTCTGTGGGGGCAGTGTGGGGGAAACTACTGTGGGGGGCAGTGTGGGGAAAACTACTGTGTTGGGGCAGTGTGGGGGAAACTACTATGTAGGGGAAACTACTGTGTCGGGGCAGTGTGGGGAAAACTACTGTGTGGGGGCAGTGTAGGGGACATTACTGTGTTGGGGCAGTGTGGGGGAAATTACTATATGGGGCAGTGTGGGGGAAATTACTGTGTGGGGGGAACTACTGTGTGGAGGCGGTGTGGGGTAAATTAATGTGTGGGGGGCAGTGTGGGGAAAAATAATGTGTGGGGGCAGTGTGGAGGAAACTACTGTGTGGGGGCAGTGTTTGGGAAACTACTGTGTGGGAGTCAGTGTCGGGGGAAACTACTGTGTGCGGGAAACTACTCTGTGGGGGCAGTGTGGGGGAAACTACTGTGTTGGGGCAGTGTGGGGGAAACTACTGTGTGGGGAAAACTACTGTGTGGGGGAAAACTACTGTTTGGGAGGCAGTGTGGGGAAAATTACTATATAGGGGCAGTGTGGGGGAAATTACTGTGTAGGGGGGCAAATTACTATGGGGGATTTACTATGGGGGAAGTGTGGGGTAAATTACTATGTAGGGGAAACTACTGTGTCGGGGCAGTGTGGGGAAAACTACTGTGTGGGGGCAGTGTAGGGGACATTACTGTGTTAGGGCAGTGTGGGGGAAATTACTATATGGGGCAGTGTGGGGGAAATTACTGTGTGGGGGGAACTACTGTGTGGAGGCGGTGTGGGGTAAATTAATGTGTGGGGGGCAGTGTGGGGAAAACTAATGTGTGGGGGCAGTGTGGAGGAAACTACTGTGTGGGGGCAGTTTTTGGGAAACTACTGTGTGGGAGTCAGTGTCGGGGGAAACTACTGTGTGCGGGAAACTACTCTGTGGGGGCAGTGTGGGTGAAACTACTGTGTTGGGAAGTGTGGGGGAAACTACTGTGTTGGGGCAGTGTGGGGGAAACTACTGTGTGGGGGAAACTACTGTGTGGGGGAAAACTACTGTGTTGGGGCAGTGTGGGGGAAACTACTATGTAGGGGAAACTACTGTGTCGGGGCAGTGTGGGGAAAACTACTGTGTGGGGGCAGTGTAGGGGACATTACTGTGTTGGGGCAGTGTGGGGGAAATTACTATATGGGGCAGTGTGGGGGAAATTACTGTGTGGGGGGAAATTACTGTGTGGGGGGAACTACTGTGTGGAGGCGGTGTGGGGTAAATTAATGTGTGGGGGGCAGTGTGGGGAAAACTAATGTGTGGGGGCAGTGTGGAGGAAACTACTGTGTGGGGGCAGTTTTTGGGAAACTACTGTGTGGGAGTCAGTGTCGGGGGAAACTACTGTGTGCGGGAAACTACTCTGTGGGGGCAGTGTGGGTGAAACTACTGTGTTGGGAAGTGTGGGGGAAACTACTGTGTTGGGGCAGTGTGGGGGAAACTACTGTGTGGGGAAAACTACTGTGTGGGGGAAAACTACTGTTACGGGAAAACTACTGGGAGAAAACTACTGGGAGGCAGTGTGGGGAAAATTACTATATAGGGGCAGTGTGGGGGAAATTACTGTGTAGGGGGGCAAATTACTATGGGGGATTTACTATGGGGGAAGTGTGGGGTAAATTACTATATGGGGCAGCGCGGGGGGCGTTGCTATTGGGGAGACACTGTAGGGGCAATTCTATTATTTCTGGGGACACTATACAGGGATTATTACCTGGAGGGTGTTATTATTACTGGGGACACTCTAGGGAACATTATAACTGCTGTGGACACTATAGGGACATTTGGGGTAATTTATCAAACTGGTGTAAAGTAGAACTGGCTTAGTTGCCCATAGCAGCCAATCAGATTCCTCCTTTCATATTTGACAGCTCCTTTGGAAATCCAGTTCTACTTTACACAAGTTTGATAAATGACCCCAATTATGTCTACCGGGGTCATTATTTTTTCAGCAGTATAGTACCTTGGGGGGCACAACGGGCACAGTATTAGGAGTGGCAGCAGGATGACACTGTGGGGACACCAGGATGGGGAGGTTGATGGAAAAATTACAAACTCTGTAGAGACAAGATGTGGCTGAAAGAATTTGTCATGGCGGTCTAACGGAGGAGAAGAGGAAAGAGACTATCTACATAACAGGAGATGTCTCTGGATGTAAGAGGTATGTGGTATGTGGTCAAGTTTTGGGGAGGGGGGGGAGGGTGCCAGAGAAAGGACCTGCCCCGGGTGCCAAACACTCTAGACACGCCACTGCTGTACATTATGATTCTCCAATAGATAAGCCACAGTGACAGCATTACATGTTGAAAACTTGGAATATGCCAAATGACAAACTTAGCTCATTTGTATACAACTAATCTCTTATTTTCTATCAAAGGAAGCAAACGTATACAGTACAGACCAAAAGTTTGGACACACCTTCTCAAAAGTTTGAAACAACTGAAAATATGTCATATTCTAGGTTCTTCAAAGTAGCCACCTTTTGCTTTGATTACTGCTTTGCACACTCTTGGCATTCTCTTGATGAGCTTCAAGAGGTAGTCACCTGAAATGGTTTTCACTTCACAGGTGGGCCCTGTCAGGTTTAATAAGTGGGATTTCTTGCCTTATAAATGGGGTTGGGACCATCAGTTGCGTTGTGGAGAAGTCAGGTGGATACACAGCTGATAGTCCTACTGAATAGACTGTTAGAATTTGTATTATGGCAAGAAAAAAGCAGCTAAGTAAAGAAAAACGAGTGGCCATCATTACTTTAAGAAATTAAGGTCAGTCAGTCTGAAAAATTTGGAAAACTTTGAAAGTGTCCCCATAGAAGAAGTTTATAACAGGACAATGACCCCAAACACACCTCCAGGCTGTGTAAGGGCTATTTGACCATGAAGGAGAGTGATGGGGTGCTGCGACAGATGACCTGGCCTCCACAATCATCGGACCTGAACCCAATCGAGATGGTTTGGGGTGAGCTGGACCGCAGAGTGAAGGCAAAAGGGCAAACAAGTGCTAAGCATCTCTGGGAACTCCTTCAAGACCATTTCAGGTGACTACCTCTTGAAGCTCATCAAGAGAATCCCAAAAGTGTGCAAAGCAGTAATCAAAGAAAAAGGTGGCTACTTTGAAGAACCTAGAATATGACATTTTTTCAGTTGTTTCACACTTTTTTGTTATGTATATGATTCCACATGTGTTAATTCATAGTTTTGATGCCTTCAGTCATGAAAATAAAGAAAACTCTTTGAATGAGAAGGTGTGTCCAAACTTTTGGTCTGTACTGTATATACAACCATATGCAGTATATACAGTGGAATTCCTTTAAATCCAGCATAATCCTAAGAAAAGTCTGAAAATCTGGTGCTTGTTGTCAGTGCAGAACTGCAATATAATGTGGAATTTCAGACTGAGGGTTTAGCCACATGTAATGTAACAAATCCACGCGCTGCATAGAATTTCCACACCAGAATCCATGCGTAAACAGCCACGGGGCACGGATTTTAAATCAGCTGCGGATTTTACTCTTTGCAGTGCAGAGGGAGAATCTATAACAAATCCATTAGGGTTTTCACACTGAAATCCACAGCACAATCCACACAATTTGGTGCACAGTTTGCCAATGCAGATTTCAGACGGAGACATTGGTAACCTCAAGGTGCCCATATACTTTCATAGATGTTATCCTGCCAGTTATATATGTAGTGCCTTGGAGCATGGGTGCTTTGGACTATGGACGTTTATGGACATTTGCCCTTAATGTTACTACGCAAATCCATCAACTCACTACTTTAGTGCACTTTATTGTTGAACTGCAACTTATATGTTTATTGTAATATATCCGCCAAATACAGTGGCCGGGTTTGGGGTGGCCCCAATGCAATGCTGGGTCCCCCATACACCGTTGAGGCATACGCTGACTCCGACTGAGCGAAACTTGCATATTTATTACAACGTTTATTTCAGGGGAGAGAGCAATAAGGGATGCTACCAACGGCCTACAAAGAGAAGTAAGGGCCCCATAGCAAGGATCAGACCAGGCCCCCCACACAGGACAGAAGGGTTTCTGCCTAAACCCTTTTCAATAACCCCTGGGCCATTTTTCCTCATTTTGCTTCATTTGCTAAAAGTTGGTCCTTTTAGAAGAAGAGGAGATAATCCCAACTAGGACTGGGCTCCCTCTTGCCCTGGGCCCCATAGCAGTCGCATGGTCTGCCACTATGGTAATTACGCCCCAGGTTGCTAATAATGTTTCCCACTTTAGAGCCAAGAATTGGACATGTTAAAATCCTTGTTTCCAGCTAAGTGGGTGAGTTTGGCCGGCTTTCCTGGGCACTTTTAGTAGCAGGTATTTAACATTTTATTTCTTCTTGAAGGTTCTCGACCATTACAAGTGAGTTTGAAACACTTCTCACCCTTTAATCTTGAATTTCTGCTAGCATGGCAGTGTTTTGGTTCCATTGACTCCGGATATAAGGAATGTTAATGTATGTACCTGCACATGCCTACACAGTGACATGGTGTTGCATGAATTTCATGTTAACATGGAAATGGTCATATCTTTCTTCAAGACACTGACGAATAAGACTGTAATGGCAGGAAAGTCTAAAGCTGCTGTTTTAGTATTAAATGTCGGCAGCTGGAAACGCCTTTGACAAATGGCCTATATGGTTACCGCATTTTGTAAATGTTGCATGACAGCCCATTACTCTGATTACCAGGTCACCACTCAGGGAGTATAGCAATGAGGAAGAGGAGGTGAGAGCATGAAAGATAAGATGAGAGCTTGGTGATGCTGGATAACAGCAGAGCTGATTCATTCGTTTTTCATGGATAGGGAATCCCTGGCTGGAAGCCCACAGCAAGACAATATCTAGTTTTGTTTCCCAACAGATCACATAGGAAACAGTCCTAAGCATGTAAAGCATGGTCACCTCCTGGCACCAGGATGTCTGTAGTGACTCTTTTCTCACATGATGTTTATTCTATGTACTCCTCTTTGTGTGCATTGAGATGGACAGATGGCCAACAGCGATCCCATCCAATTTTCCCATACATAGACATGCTTGGCTTGACCAACCATGGTTATGTAGTGAATGGGGAGAGGGTGGAAAGCGGCTGTCATACACCTCTTATCTACCGTACCTTACCTTCTGAGAACAAAAAGATGGGGCAGTTGAAATCTAATGTGCCCAATCCTTATCTCCCCTGACATCATCATTGGAGAAGTGTCCGGAGGCCCCATACACATTAGAGGGTTGGCAGAACTCACCAAAATTTTTGGGTTTGGCCGACATAGAACAAATTTGTGGAGCTTGCTTTCCATCTTCGGGAATAGGTAAGTAAATGAACATTCTCACTGTTTGCTCTTAGTAAATGCTCATTATCTCCGCGGCAGTACCTTGCAGGGTGACCCCTTAGGCCCCTTTCACACGAGCGAGAATTCTGCGTGGGGGCAATGCATGATGCGAACGCATTGCGCCCTCCCGGAATCCGGACCCATTCATTTAAATGGATCTGCGCACATGAGCGGTGGTTTTCACGCATCACTTTTGCGTTGCGTGAAAATCGCAGCATGTTCTATATTCAGCGATTTTCACGCAACGCTGGCCCCATAGAAGTGAATGGGGCTGCGTGAAAATCGCATTGCATCTGCAAGCAAGTGCGGATGTAATGCGATTTTTACGGATGGTTGCTAAGAAATGTTGTTTGCAAACATTCCGTTTTTTATCACTCGCGTGCAAAACGCAGTAAATCGCATTGCACCCGCGTGATAAAAACTGAACAACTGAATGTGATCGCAGACAAAACTGAATGGCTTTGTTTGCAAAATCGCACAGTTTTGGCTACTTTCACACCTGCGTTTAGGTGCGGATCCGTCTGGTATCTGCACAGACAGATCCGCACCTATAATGCAAACGCTTAGATCCGTTCAGAACGGATCCGTTTGCATTACCATGAACAATAATGATAATGCATACGGATCCGTCCAGACTTTACATTGAAAGTCAATGGGGGGCGGATCCGTTTGAAAAATGCACCATATTGTGTCACCTTTGAACGGATCCGCCCCCATTGTTCAGGTGTCCGCCTGCTGTTCAGGTGTCCGCCACAGCGTTCAGGTGTCCGCCTGCTGAGCGGAGCCCAAACGCTGCCAGACTGATGCATTCTGAGCGGATCCGCATCCACTCAGAATGCATTAGGGCTGGACGGATCCGTTCGGGGCTGCTTGTGAGAGCCTTTAAATGGAACTCACAAGCGGAGCCCCGAACGCAAATGTGAAAGTAGCCTAGGTCTGGACGGATCCGTTTGCCTCCGCGCGGCCAGGCAGCGTTCGGGTGTCCGCCTGCTGAGCGGAGCGGAGGACAGACGGTGCCAGACTGATGCATTCTGAGCGGATCCGCATCCACTCAGAATGCATTAGGGCTGGACGGATCCGTTCGGGGCCGCTTGTGAGAGCCTTCAAACGGAACTCACAAGTGGAGCCCCGGACGCAAGTGTGAAAGTAGCCTTTCACTGAACTCATCCGGACATAATCTGGACACGCTCGTCTGCAAGGATCCTTAGGGTACAGCCACACGCAGCAAATCTGGCCAAAAAGTCTCAGTGTATCTGGTCAAAATCAACTATAGCATACTGAAACTTTTTTATATTGGCTTGTATTTAAAAGATGTTAAATAAAATATTTTGAAAATCAACTACAGTCATGTGAAAAAATTAGGACACCCTTTGAAAGCATGTGGTTTTTTGTAACATTTTTAATAAAAGGTTATTTCATCTCCGTTTCAACAATACAGAGAGATTAAAGTAATCCGACTAAACAAAGAAAACTGAAGAAAAGTCTTTTCAAGATCTTCTGTAAATGTCATTCTACAAAAATGCCTATTCTAACTGAGGAAAAAGATAGGACACCCTTGCCCCTAATAGCGAGTGTTACCTCCTTTGGCTGAAATAACTGCAGTGAGACGGTTCTTGTAGCCATCTACCAGTCTTCGACATCGGTCTGAGGAAATTTTACCCCACTCCTCAATGCAGAACTTTTTCAGCTGTGAGATGTTTGAGGGGTTTCTTGCACGTACAGCCCTTTTCAAGTCACCCCACAGCATCTCAATGGGATTCAAATCTGGACTTTGACTTGGCCATTCCAGGACTCTCCATTTCTTCTTTTTCAGCCAATCTTTGGTTGATTTACTAGTATGTTTTGGGTCATTGTCATGTTGCATGGTCCAGTTCCGCTTCAGCTTTAATTTTCTAACTGATGGTCTCACATGTTCTTCAAGCACCTTCTGATACACAGTAGAATTCATCGTGGATTCTATGATGGTGAGCTGACCAGGTCCTGCTGCAGCAAAGCAGCCCCAAACCATGACACTTCCACCTCCATGCTTCACAGTTGGTATGAGGTTCTTTTCTTGGAATGCTGTGTTTGGTTTACGCCAAACATGTCCTCTGCTGTTGTGTCCAAATAATTCAATTTTGGACTCATCTGTCCAAAGAACATTATTCCAGAAGTCCTGGTCTTTGTCAACTTTATCTCTGGCAAATGTCAGTCTGGCCTCGATGTTTCTCTTGGAAAGCAAAGGTTTCCTCCTTGCACACCTCCCATGCAAGTTAAACTTGTACAGTCTCTTTCTGATTGTAGAGGCATGTACTTCTACATCAACAGTAGCCAGAGCCTGCTGTAGTTCTCGAGATGACACTTTAGGGTTTTTGGAGACCTCTTTTAGCATCTTGCGGTCTGCTCTTGGGGTGAACTTGCTGGGGCGACCAGTCCTGGGCATGTTGGCAGTTGTTTTGAAAGCCCTCCACTTGTAGACTATCTTCCGGACAGTGGAATGGCTGATTTCAAAATCTTTTGAGATCTTTTTAAATCCCTTCCCAGACTCATAGGCTGCTACAATCTTTTTTCTGAAGTCCTCTGACAGCTCTTTTGCTCTCACCATGGTGCTCACTCTCACTTCAACAGTCAGGAGCACACCAAACTAAATGTCTGAGGTTTAAATAGGGCAAGCCTCATTCAACATGCAGAGTAACGATCTACTAATTATGTGCACCTGGTGTGATATACCTGTGTGAGATCTGAGCCAATTTAAGAGGGAATACATGTGAGGGTGTCCTATCTTTTTCCTCAGTTAGAATAGGCATTTTTGTAGAATGACATTTACAGAAGATCTTGAAAAGACTTTTCTTCAGTTTTCTTTGTTTAGTTGGATTACTTTAATCTCTCTGTATTGTTGAAACGGAGATGAAATAACCTTTTATTTAAAATGTTACAAAAAACCACATGCTTTCAAAGGGTGTCCTAATTTTTTCACATGACTGTATAGCAACTGTATAAATCGAACGGATTTTGGTGCAGTTTTCAGTTCACAAACGCTGTAAATTTGCTGCAGATTTCACCCTCTACCTTGTAAAGGTTGAAAATCTGCTGCATATTGTATGTTGGCATGCTGTGGGTTTAAAGCCTTCACTAGATGTCAATAGATTTAATAGATTCAATAGATTGTGTAACATAAAGAGGGATATGTACGATACTTTTGCAAATTGTGTCAAAATGTGTACTGCATAGCATGCATCAAATTTATGATATGCTTTTTATTTTATTAGGGATGTAGCTAAGAGATGCCATAAAAATGTATTAGGGCCTGTTTACGTAGTGTTTTTTTCCTGTGGAAGTTTGACACAGACACTGAAATTCCGCCGACGGCTGTGTCCTTTTTACCTCTCATTCTTTTCAGTGGGAGGCAGCAATGAAAATGTTGGAGCTGCCACAACCGCACCAAGAATGGACATGTCCCTTCTTGACACAGTTGATACCTTCAACTTTGAAAAGAATGGGAGGCAGAAAGGACATATTTGCCGGCGTAATTTTGGTGAAGGTGTCTATGCCAAAATTCCATGGAAAAAAAAATGCCATGTGACTGGGTCCTTAAAGAAGTGCCCCTTTTTTTTAAGTTCCAGGGCCTAAGAGCAACGGTACCCTCTGTGTCCTCCTCCTCTTTAGTTACTGTATGTCCCTGGATCTAGCAGAGTAATAAAATATCATGGCAAATGATTGGTGTCCATGTATACCTGTCATAAGGTGGGAAGAGGAAAGTGTCTAACATGCCTAGCCGGTTGTATTATGTTATCATTCCATGGATGCCATTTTGATAAACTACATTGTCATGAACTGATGCACCTTATGACAATATTGATGGATCTCTCCCAGTGTTTCTCAACTTTGGTCCTCAAGTCACCACCAACAGGTCATGGTTTTGCAATCTCCTTGGTATTGCACAGGTAATATAATTATTCTGCATGCATTGGGCGTTCTTATTATCGGATATCCTGCAGTAATGACCTGTTAGGGGTAATTGAGGAAAGGTGTCGAGAAACATTACTTTATGCACACATACTCTTTACTTATGACAACAAAAATTGGGGCAACCATGGTGTCATGCGTGGACATGTAAGGGTGAGGACACATGGGGTGGAATTTTTGCAGTGGAATTTTTGTGTTGCGTATTAGTCGCCCACAATTCCACTACAGAAATTCCACAGCATTACAATCACTTATGGCTGTACCTTGAAGTGCACCTTCACATGTTGTGGCAAAGTGAATGAGATTTTCCAGATCTCATGTGCACTTTGTTGACTGCACAGATTTTAAAATCTGCAGCATGTCAATTGTGCGATTCCGTACCTTGCAAATATACAAAGTTAAAATTCCTCTTTGTATTTCACCCAATGCCATCGTTTCGCATAAATTTTCATAAAATGCTGAAGTTTTATAATGACTTTTTTGTTCAATTCAAAATCAGGCCATGGCTTGCAATATGGCTCAAGTGGAATTTGCCAGAAGGTCTGATGTTGCTTGAAGCAATATTTGGCTCCTCAGGGCTCAAAAATACTTTTGGTCAATTATACCTTGTTTTTAAATGCAAATAATATGCAGTCACTAGGTGATGCATATTCAGACTTTCTACAGGGTTAAAAATTGACAATCCGCATCAGAATTTCCAACAATAAAAGCATGAAAGCTGCAGAAAATATGCATTTAATAATGCAGATTTATGCATGTTTTTCAATCATGTTTTGCATTGTGTTTTCATGCAGATTTTCTACATACAGATCAAAACAGATGACGGGTAGAATTGCTGCAGATTTCGCCACAATTTCAAAGTTAAAATTCCTCTTTGTATTTCACCCAATGCCATTAAAGGTGGAAATCTGCAACATAAATTGACATCCTGCAAAAGTAAGATCCTCACAGGAGGTTTACAGTGTGGATTTAGGCAGCCAAACAAAGATCACAGATCACAGACCGAGCATGGAGGACATTAATCAGAGATTCAACAATATTACTAAAGGATCTCCAAAGATCAACAGTGGATATGGAAGTATGTGCCCATAGGAGTACGCTGCACAGAGATTATGTAAGAGTGGCCAGAAAAAAGCCATTGCTTAAAGAAAAACCTTAAAAAACACTTTTGGAGTCTGTCAAAGAGCCTGTGGCAGACTCCCCAAACATATGCAAGAAGGTTCTCTGGTCAGAAAATTGAACTTTCTGGCCAACATGGGAAATGCTATACAGTAGGTGATGTGAACTTCACATCTCCCATCACAATAACCATACCATTCCTATAGTGAAGCATGGTGGTGGTAGCATCGTGCTTTGTGGATGCTTTTCATCGGCAGGGGCTCGTCAAGATAGAAGGAGAGATAGATTGCAGTAAATACAGGGCAATTCTTGAGGAAAATCAATTTCCGTTAGGCAGATTTCATACTAAGATGGAGGTTAACCTTCCAGAAGAACAATAACCCTAAACATGCTGCTTAAGCTACAGTGGAGGGTTTAATGGGAAATCTTCAAATGTCTTGGATGGGCATAGTCAAAGCCAGACCTCAATGAAATTAAAAATCTGTGGCATGACTAGAAGACTGCTGGACACCAACACAACCCATCTAACTTGAAGGAGTTGGACTTGGAGCCATGTTGTCTGGAAGAAAGCGCAAAAATCCCAGTGTCTAGATGTGCTAAACTAATACAGACATACCCAGAGACTTGCATCTGTAATTGTAGCAAAAGGTGGTTCCACAAAGTATTGACTTTCAGGGGGTGAATACTTATGCACAATAAAGTTCTCTGTTTTTGTCTTATTTTTTGTACTACAGTAAAAGCTATGTTCCAACTTCAAAGTGGTAGGTGTGATGTGTAAATTAAATGGAACAAACCCCCCAAAATCCAGTCTAACTCCAGTTTGCAATGCAACAGAACAAAAAGAACATCAAGGGGTAAATAGTTTCACAAGGCATTGTAGATGTTATCCGAGTATGTAGGATCAGCAAAAGCTTATTTTAGATGCCACTAGCCATCTAGGCCAGCTCCTAGGTTGCAGCTGCTCCTCATTCCAGGAGCCTGAGGAAGCCAAGAAGTCCCTCTGACCCATGTGAGAAGACCAGTACTATTAATCATGTGCACTGGTTGGGGGCCTGTTCTAGATTTGGCTTCAAGGTACAGGAATTTCATATTACTCTACTGACTAGAACCAATATTTTCTTTGCTTGTGTTTTCAAAATATAATACAAAACTATTATTATGATTAATAATAATAATAATAATGCAACTTAAGAAGTGTTGAGAAGTAGCAGGACATCAGATATGAGCCTGGTATACAATAGAAGTGTTTGGTGAGGAGTCACCAAAGGATAACATTATACATTCTAATTATAGAAGAGCATATAAAAATGTTCTCAAATGTCCTTATTATGTATCACTCTTCTCACTCATTCGTGTTTTCTCTGTATATAATCATCTGTATATATAATATAATGTAATACAGTTTATCTTACATTCATATATGATGAAACCAGCCATGTCCTGAATATCAGTTGTTTAAACCCTCAGTACCATTGACAGTTCTAAAACTGACTATCATCTGGTTTACAGGCAGTGCATTAATTGTGTACAAATTAATGCTGATCACTAGTTCCAACAGGGTTCGTTTCGCATAAATTTTCATAAAATGCTGAAGTTTTATAATGACTTTTTTGTTCAATTCAAAATCAGGCCATGGCTTGCAATATGGCTCAAGTGGAATTTGCCAGAAGGTCTGATGTTGCTTGAAGCAATATTTGGCTCCTCAGGGCTCTAAAATACTTATGCTCAATTATACCTTGTTTTTAAATGCAAATAATATGCAGTCACTAGGTGATGCATATTCAGACTTTCTACAGGGTTTAAAATTGACAATTTTACTTCTGGGGACTGTGGAGGTGTTTAAGTCTCATCAACAGGGAACATGCGATCTTAAAGAATGGGAGCAATATGTTTAGGATAACATAAAGGGGGGTCATTTATCAAACAGAAAAACGCCTACATTAGGCATATTTTTGGCACAGATTGCGGTGCAAAGTCCTCCCCACGCTATTGCCAGGCCTAAAAAAGTGCGTGTGGCGTGGGTCCTCTCTTTAATTAATTTCTACACCTCTCTAAAATGGTCTAAACGTAAGTCAGCTAGGAAGCTGTCTTACATTTAGAAGTGGCGAAGGATACGCCAAAGTTATGTAGAGACGAGTGTTGGTTGAGCACCAAAGTACTCGTGTGCTCTGGTGCTTGAGTAGAACACTTCCCGATGCTCGGGTGCTCTACAGATGGAAGTCAATGGGAGAAAACCAGGCACCCCCTGCTCTGAAGATGGGAGGGTGTCAGGACTCTAGTTTGGCTTAGGAGTCCCTGCTTTAACTCCATATATCCATATATGGAGTCAGTGCTTGGAGACACCCAGTGTATTTAAATCTAATTTAGCCTCTGTTTCTGAAAAGTTTCTGGTGGGATTCAAACTCACAACCTTCTACATTATAGCCAAGAATGTTAATCACTACACTACAGAGCTGTATGGACAGTTACTAAAATTAAAATAAAATAAAAAATGAGACTTCTGCTGTATAGGAATACTTACTACTAGTAATTTTTTTTAGTAACTGGCTATGCAGCTCTATAGTGTAGTGGTTAACATTCTTGGCTATAATGTAGAAGGTTGCAAGTTTGAATCCCTTCAGAAATAGAGGCTAAATTAGATTTAAATACACGGACTCGATCATCGCGCTAAAGCACACGCGATATTCGGCCGAACACCGCAATGTACCGCATGCTCGCCCAACACTAGTAGAGACCAGGATCCACCATCAGGTATAGGGGTTATTAAGACTGGCGTCTAAAATGCTGATCTTAAAAAATGTGCCATGTTGTTTTTCCTGTTTTGTTGTACTATAGCCGGGAATTAAAATAGATTGTAATTTGATTTATACAACATGCCTACAACTTTGAAGGTGCAACCTTTCCTTTTTTTTTTATTTACTGTGAAACAGCAATTTAGGCAGTAAATCCAAATAACTGGAATTCTCTGAGGAGCCACCTTTGGCTGCATATGTCTCTTGAGGTATGTCTCTGATTTCGCTCGTTCTTCCAGGCAAAACAGCTTCAACTTCTTTAAGTTAGATGAGTTGCGTTGGTGTCCACCAGTTTTCAAGTGATGCCCCAGATTCTCAGTTGGACTGAGGTCTTTGACTAGACTATCCCCAGACATTTAAATATTTAACCCATAAAATACCCCAGTGTAGCTTTAGCACACATACATGCATACATACATACTTACATACTCACTCTCAACCTTTCCGTTTTCATCAATTTATGTACTTTCTAAACAAGTTATTTTTTGGTCACAAATTGGACTATTTTGTAAGGTCTATACAAACTAAAATTAAAATCCATTTTAATTCTAGGTCCAGGCAATACAGCAAAAAAGGAAGAACACCAAGGGAGTGAATACATTTTCCAATGCACTGTAAAGCTATAGGTGCCACTTTGACCCTCTAGGTTCACATGTAATAGAATACTATGATCAGACGCCTGAAAGAATACTACTAAGAATATTTTGATGTTATTACTTGGAGATGATAGACACTTATAATTTGTATCTTTTATGCTTGTTAGAGAGTAAATAGAAACATTTGTTTTGTTGCTATTGGTTATTCGCTGGTTCTTACTCATCAGTTTTTATACTGATCTTGTGCCATTATGACGTACAACAGGATTACAAATATTACCAGTTCTGGTATGACTAATAGTTTGAAACTTAGAAATATGTAAATGGTTATTAAGGATACTTATCAGTGAAATGAATACACAAATGATACCTCTCTAAAACCACCTCTTTGAGAAGACCACCCCCTTATCCAGACTAGATTTCCTGTGACAGGTTTTTTGTTCCACTATGTATTATGAATTCTGGCCATTTAGACTATGTCCCTAGAAGACCATTTTTCAATGCAATTTTGGTTGATTATGTGAGAGAGCTTATGCTGTAATTGCTTTTGATTCTGTGCCCTCGAAGGGGGTTTCTGAGTTTTCAGACCAATGGTCTATCCTTAGAATAGGCCATCAATGTACAACGCATTTGGAAAGTCTTCAGATCCTTTCACTTTTTCACATTTTGTTATGTTGCAACCTTGTGCTAAAATAAATCAAATTCAAGTCTCCCCCAATCAAACTTTACTCCATAATGAGGAAGTAAGAACAAAATTTTAGAATTTTTTGCTAATTTAAAAAAAAGGAAAAACTAAAACTTTGCATAGACTTACGTACTCTGACTCTTTGCTATGACACTTGAAATTTAGCTTTGGGGACCTACCATTTCTTTTGATCATCTTTGAGATGTTTGTACACCTTGATTTGTAAATTCAATTGATTGGATATGATTTGGAAAGATACACCCCTGACTATATAAGGTCTCACAGCTGACAATGCATATCATAGTAAAAACCAAGCCATGAGGAGGAAAGAACTTCCTGTAGAGCCTAGAGACAGGATTGTGTGGAGGCACAGATATGGACAAGGGTACAAACATTTCTAATGCACTTAAAGTTCACAAGAATAGAGTAGCCTCCATAATTATTAGGTGGAAGAAGTTTGGAACAACCAGGATTCCTAGAACTGGCTGTCCCACCAAACTAAGTAATCGTGCGTGAAGGGCCTTGGTAAGAGAGGTGATCACTTTGGCGGAGCTCCAAAGATCCTGTGTGCAGATGGGAGAAACTACCCAAAGGTCAACCATCACTGGAGCACTTCACCAATCTAGGCTTCATGGCAGAGTGGTCAGGCAGAAGCCTCTCCTCAGTAAACGACAAATTAAAGCCTGCATGGAGTTTGCAAATAACACCTAAAGGACTCATAGACTGTGATTCTCTGGTCAGATGAAACCAAGATTGAACTTTTCAGCCTCAATTCTAAGTGTCATGTCTGGAGGAAACCAAGCACCTGCTTAATACCATCTCTTCAGTGAAGCATAGTGGTGGCAGCATCATACTGAGGTGTGTTTTTCAGTGAATGAAACAGGTAGACTGGTTAGGGCTAAAGGAAAGCTGAAGAGAGCAGATTACAGAGATATTCTTAATAAAATCCAGTGCTCTGGACCTCAGCATGGCCTGAATGTTCCCCTTTCAACAAGACAATGACATACATCCTAAAGCCTATACAACACAGGAGTGGCTTAAGGACAACTCTGTGGATGTACTTGAGTGGCCCAGCCAGCGCCCTGACTTGAACCCAATAGAACATCTGTGGAGAGACCTGAAAATGGCTGCTCACTTATGGTCCCCATCCAACCTCACAGGGCTTGACAGGATCTGCAGAGAACAATGGCAGAAAATCTCCAAATCCAGGTGTGAAAACCTTGTACCATCATACCCAAGAAGACTGGAGGCTATAATCGCTGTCAATGGTGCGTCAACTACCGTAAGTTTTAAATGCTCATGTTAGTGCAATATTTTCATTTTACTTCCCAATAAAGTAGGAACGGTTTGGGTTTGGCTATAATTTATCTGCTATATTCTAATAACATATTTTTTAGACTATAAAATTACCTTTTTAGCAAGAGAAATTCTTGATAACAAGTACATCTTACAGTACAGAGTCAAAGAAGTCTGCCAATGATCAGGCAAACATTAAGCTACAATGCTCCTGAACACAGGTCTCTTCTGTTGCCATTTTTATATTTATTCAGCTTGAAGAAAGGGGCAACAGAAGCAGAAGTGGGTTGTTTGGTCAAATGGTGTGCCTGGGGAGACACAGGAACTAGCAGCCCCTCAAGGAACAAAGTGCAGATGAGACAAGAATAACTTCTGGGACTGTCCATAATCTTTAGAGACAGTCCCAGAAAATTTGGGCTGTTCTGGTCCAAAAATGGATGGGGCTTATGTAAGTAGGTGGTCCTGGGTGGACTTATGAAGGTCCCACCTATAAGTGGATGTTCACGGTCTTACTGGAGGTTCTTGGGGGTGAGGCATACCTACCCCTAATTAATCAACTATAATGTTAGTAAGTATGGACAAGCTTACTCAGATGACAGAAGTAGACAAAGGTCATGCAGAGGGGAAACACGTGAGGGGTAAGACAGCACAGATACAGACTGATGAGGCTGTATGAAATAATAAGTAGAAAGAGTAGTGAATTAGACTGCAATGACGACATCTAGCTCCTGTCCCCTGACTATACAGATGTAGTAGAGTTGACACACATGCTTTCTGAGACGTGTTATCTAAACTAAATGCGTCAAGCAAACACCTAAAATTGCTTTTCAATGGCTTTTGTTTCAAGATAACGTGATTAGTTAAGAAATTTGAGTTAAGAGTTTGAGTGTTAACCCTGTTACATCTGTACTTATTACAGCGTGTGCCATCAGCAGGAGCCGTCTCCAGCAATCTTCAAGGCAAACTTTTTAATTGCTGTTTTCTGACTATTAAATATTTTTTTCCCCCTATTTTCTGTTGACTAAACCCAGGATCTGTCCTATAGTCAGGTCCATCTTGTCTAAAAAACACGGGCATCTATTTGACTGATGTTGTTCAGGTCAGTGAAACACTCTTTACTCCACCTGAACACCTACGGGAAAAAGCTTGCAAATGTGTGCTTTAGTTTGGGGGGGGGGGGGAGTACAAAACTGGATATTTGCCTTGGGTGAAAGATAGTCTAGATTCATGCCTTCTGCCTGAGGAAACAACTGACATTATACAGGCATCTCCTGCTCAAACTCACATGTACATTTGTATACCCTAGAGAACAAATATTGTCAATGTCAATATTCAAATATGTACTTACTGTAAGTGGGGACAAGAAAGTCTGTCTACTCAAATATATTAGTTTCTTTTAAACAACAATTTACCAACATAATTCCATCATTGGAAGCACAATCTTTAGCAGAGGAGAAAATCCAAAGAATAAAGGAAACAAGTCATGTTTACCATCCAGTGAACGCGGAGGAAGTTTACTTTTTTCTCAATTTCACCCCATTAATATTTCTTTCCAGCTTCTCAATACATCATATGGAATATTAAATGGTGTCTTTAGAAAGTATTACTTTTCCCTCAAAAGCATCATTCTGTATAAATAAGCACATTTAGGAGCACCACTATGCAGGGAGCAAGCAGAAAGGACATTGGTCTCTTAATTTTTGGGATAAGCAGGGGTCTAAGGCTGGATTTACATGGGGCAATTTTTCGGCCGATTTATCAGGAATGAATATTAATGTCCCCCCCTAATACCCAGGCCTCTCATACTGGTCATACTTACCCCACTCCCTGGCACCCGCCATTGCATCTCCCTGTCACACGGATCAAAACATCTGTGAACGGGGTAAGGAGGGGGCATCCATTAGCAGATCAGGACGGGGACATGCTATTTGGCTTCCTGGTTTTGCAGGTGAGCCAAGTGTCTTTTGACAAAACCTTTGCGTCCATTTAGAAATGAATTTAAAAATTGCAGCGAACAAAATGCCACTGCCAGCTGCCATATGCCACTGCACTATTTGACTTCGGGTAGCATCACTGCCGTCCTTTGTGACCTCACCCTTAGGCCTCATGTCCCGGCCGTGCCCGTATTGCGGCCCGCAATCTGGAAGGTGTGGTGTGGAACAGCACTGCGGAGTGCTTCGTGGTGTTTCTCTTTGTGCTTCCACACAGAAGGATCATGGACCCATTCAAGTGGAATGGGTCTGGATCCAGTCGCGCCAGCCGATAGTGCCCGTGCATTGCGGTCCCCAATGCATGGAACGGTCAAGCAACGGCAGTGCATAAGGCCTTAGGGTGCTCAGACTAAAATTAGAATATAAATAAAACTGCAATAAGATTCATCACAATGCTCAAACCTGCTTGTTGACAGTTTCCAGTCTAAGTTAAAACAAAAAAGATAATAAAAAAATAAAGTAAAAGATAAAATACAAATGATTGGTGGACCTTGTAATAGATGGTGGTATTGAGTTCATCCTGCTTTGCAGTGACTGTCTGCCCTGGCTCACAGTGGTGGAGTTCCAAGAAGCTGACCACCCTTTATGGCATCCATATAGCCTAGTAAGGATACCACTGTAACGGGATATTTACTTTCGTGTAGGCGACGGACACAAAAGGCTGGCCAACTCATAGAGTGAGTCCTACTGTGAAAGGAGCTAATTCAGTGCTGTATATTGTCCAAATGAATGAGTGTAGACAGAATCTTGTACTACGCAGATTTATAATTACCTTTGGGAAATAACTAATTACCTTTCTCCCAAATAAGTAATTAGTCAGCAAATCCTAAATATTCTCATGATCTAGACAATTGAAACTGAAAGGCTTTCCAGGTAGTGACTCCCAAGGTGAGTGATGTTCGACGTAGTCTTGGCTGGTGACAGACAGGAAATGCTGGGACCTGTCTGTGCAGAGGAGCCATTATTGGATTGGTCATAAGGTTGGGCTTTGATGAGTGGTCCCTATTGTTTCCTGGTTCCATCTTTTTTTTTCTTCCATAGAGCTCATTAGCACCAGCTTCATCGTTCACTCAGGGATCGCCTTCCATCTTCCTTTCTTTAGCAGGAAGGTGTGTTCCTTGTTCCACCCTAATTGTTTCTGTTCTTGGCTGTGGCAGCTTGTTTTATGCTGGGTGTGGTGTAAACCCACATGAAAGTGCTGCAGACCCATCTTCTCCTGTTTTGCTTTCTCAGTGCAATATTCCTACCGAGGACTATAGGACCTGCTCAGAACATCAATTATCAGCCAATCCTCTGTCACTCCCACCAACCTGCTGGGAATTGTCTAAAACTTAAGCTCTGTAATTATCTGTCTTGTAAGGCACATAGTCCTGAATGCTTTCTCCAAGTGTAGGGATTCACTGCTACATAGTGTCTAGTCTGGAAGTGAAAGGACCAAATCACTTGTGATGTAGCAGAGCTAAACCTGCCATTTAATAGTTTCTCTTGTGCAATGTTGTAATGCAGTAGTCTGATCCAGCAGTCGCATTCCCTTCGATCTGTCCTCTTCTTCTGGTTAACCTAGCCAATGCATGTTAGTACAAGAAGGGGACAAATGGAAGAAAGAATGAAACTGCGGGACGACAATATTACATTGTGGAAAATGTGTTTGCTGTTGCCATGGACATGCATAGTCTGCATAGGAGCTGCAGAAACAAAATGATAAGAAATGTCTCTACAGGACTGCTGGAGGTCAGACCATTAGTGATCATTCATTTATAGTTCTGTGGATAGGTGTTAAGTGTTATTTGCTGTACAATGATATGTGATGACTCATGATACCATTAAGTCACAAATTCAGCCCTGCTATCAACAGATGTATATACAGGAATCTAATGTATAAACTAACTATCTATTTATCTATCTATCTATCTATCTATCTCTCTCATATCTATCTATCTATCTATCTATCTATCTATCTATCTATCTCTCTCTCATATCTATCTATCTATCTATCTCATATCTATCTATCTATCTATCTATCTATCTATCTATCTATCTATCTGTCTCTCTCATATCTATCTATCTATCTCATATCTATCTATCTATCTATCTATCTATCTATCTATCTATCTATCTCTCTCATATATATCTATCTCATATCTATCTATCTATCTCATATCTATCTATCTATCTATCTATCTATCTCATATCTATCTATCTATCTATCTATCTATCTATCTATCTCATATCTATCTATCTATCAATCAATCAATCATCTATCATAATTATAACATTCCATAATACAGTTAAATTATAAGATTTCCATTCACACTTGAAATTTGATGAGAACTTTGCATGGCTGCTCAGTATTTTTCTGTTACTTCCCTATAAGAGTCTTAAATGGGTTTTCCAAGATATTTTTACTGATGACCTATCTGGATAGGTCATCGATATCTGATCGGGGGGATCCCCACCGATAAGCTGTTTGAGAAGACAAGGGCTCTCACAGTAGCACCATGGTCTTCTCCAGCTTTTCCTAGGCCAGTGACATCACGTTTATCGGGCTCATGGCCTAGGAGCAGCTCAGCCCCATTGAAGTGAATGTGGCTGAGCTGCCATACCAAGCACAGCCGCTATACAATGTATGTGCTTGGTGAGCTGAGAGAGGGCCGAAGCGGATGCCTCCTCAAACAACTGATCGTCGAGGGTCCCAGGTGTCGAACTCTCGCTGATATGATACTGATCGATAAGTCATCAGTAAAAGTATCTTAGAAAACCCTTTTAAGGGATACTGTAAATTAATTTTCATGTAAACATTACATTTCCAACATCCCAAAATGATTCCAAAGATAATATTTTATACATCGAGATTAACATTTTTTCCATAACTCAATGACCCTTTAAAAACATTTTTCTGTGACACCTCTCTGGTAGATATGTTGACCTCATTCAATTGAATCTCAAGCTTGGTGGATCAGTTTGTGTTTTCGCGGCAGTGTTTGTACTGCTATTACATAATACTTAAAGTGCCACTTAGTGCATACTATGCATACTGTATACTAAGGCAAGTTAATTAAAAGTTACTTATCATCTTTAAAGACTTTTGACATGCCATAATGACACGTTAAATGTTTTGATTGGTGGAGACCTTAACTGATCACACGAGTATACAGACTCATAGGAATTAATTCATTCACTGCTTCCTCACGTCTCCAAGTTAAGCCATGCAGAAACTAGGCAGCACAGTATTGAGCCTCTTCATCTTAGTAATCGGTCGGGTCTCAGCACCCAGACCCCACCAATCAAAACTTTTTTTTTCAATGATAGATAGCTTTTAATAAAACACTAAATGAAGTCAGATTCTCAGAACTAGAAATAATTAGAGATAAGGTAGTAAACATGGAGCATCGAGGATTATTGTAGGCCTCTCTCCAGTCTAAAATGACTGCTCCTGGGGGACCAAATGATAACAGTTGACTCGGTAAAAAATATATCAGGGAGAATTATAATGGACAGACGAGATGTCTCCTGCGCTGCTTTGAGCTGCCATCGATTTCGGTCTTCATTTATGTCAGAAAACTGCTATAAATGAGTATAAATGTGCTGGGCCCAATGGTCCTTCCCCGCCCTCTCCATGTCCCCTTTTCAGAAAGTGGTAAAGGGAGGAGTACAAGCACTACTCGAGATATAATTTTGTTGCAGTGGTGTATAAAAAGTAGCAAGCACCAGTTTTGATAACTATCCTCCTGTATATTCAGCATCCATACCAATAGACATAATAGAACACATTAACATGAGACATGTCCTACTTTACTCTTCCACAAACTGAAGAGAACATACAGCAATGATTCACCAATCTCCTGAGTGCTGACGCAGCTGCTGGCACAGCTTCTAGAGGGACACCTCAGTGGTAAAATATTACAATAAAAAGATGAATCACTCTAGAAACTATAGGTGAAATCATATATGGTTGCTGAAAATCCCAGCGAGGACCCTGATGTCAGCAAATGGCCAACTAAGCATGTTTATGTATGTGTATATATGTGTACAGTAAGTGTCCAGTGTTTTGGAACATCTAATAATTCAGCACCTCACCAGTCCCCAACTTCCTTGATTGCCTAAATTTTTCTTTATAGTGAAGGGAAGCAAATAAAAAAGAACGGTTAAAAAATATCAGGAGCTGAAACCTGCACTGTTGCTACTGATTGCAGAGCTTCACATTCATTTCTTTGGGATATTGGACCCATGAGTGAATTTACAGTACATCTAGACATGTAATATTGCAGTTGGAACCTGGTCTGAATAACAGGACAATATTGAAAAAAAAAATAAAAATATATATATATATATATATATATATATATATATAGGAAAACAGGGCTTATTACTTCAGAGGATCTTGCTCCCCTCACCCTTTGTTGGGTGATATCCAGATTAAATGATGTGGGGTTGAATATTTTGGAAAGTACCAAGGTTTTATCAGTTGCATTTCAGTGAATATTGTTTATATTACAAATTAGTTTTTTTTTTTTATTGAAAAATATGATTTACAAAATGGTGATACTACCACAATTTCTTTATGTGCTTAGGAATACACCTATTTGGATACAAGATAAGTACTTTAAACTCATGGAAAGAATAATTAATGATTTGATATGGGGAAGAAAGCGAGTTCGAATAAAGTTGGAATATTTGTACAAATCTGTGGAGTGCGGGGGCCTAAATCTCCCTTACTTCAAAGGGTATTTTATTGCAGCCCAGTTATTGAGGTGTTATGAATCAGAGAACAGCGCACTGCTAGGGAAGTTGGTATCTAGTCACGCCCATAATAATATTTTTACCCTGTTGGAATCTGGGCTATTGAAGAGCTATGAGCGAGGCTATAGAGAGACCATAAAATTACTCCTGAAAGCGTGGGCCACAACTAGGACATGGTTGAAGGTTAAGGGTTCACTTACATTTACGCCTCTTTGGCATAATGTGCATCTACAAAGGCTAGAAGACATTACAGCCGACACATTTTGGCAGAAGAATAAAATTCTGTATATTTCACAGGTAGTTAAGGATAGAGATATTAAACCATTTATAGAGATGACACATAATATAGAAAACCTTTCCTGGTTTAGGTATTTTCAATTGCGCTCAGTACTATCCAGTCTGGACGATAAACTGGTGTTGGATATAGATAATTCATCTTTTTTGAATGATTGGGTAGGGGGTACACTGTCTAGAATAAAAATTTCAAATATATATAAGTTATTACTTAAGGCACGGTTTAGTGATACACAGTCACCAGGACAAAGAACGTGGGAGGCGGATTGTCCGAATTTACAATTAGAAGGGTGGGAGAATATTTTTGGGAACTTAGCTTCACTATCCCAGAACTTTAACCATGTCTTAGTACAATTCTATATCTGCCATAGATTATATATCACTCCTTTATGGATGAATAAGTGTGGATTAAGAGACACGTCTAACTGCCCTAAATGTGACACTGCAGGAGCGGATTTTCTTCATATGATATGGACTTGTCCAGAACTCATAAAATATTGGAATGCTATAAATAACTGTATTATGTATAAACTAAAAATTCGAATCCCCTTTGAATTACAAGTACTTGTGCTTAATGATCTTTCCAAACTAAATAATCATAACTATCAAAAGATCCTCCTGAGTAGGATACTGATGTTGGCCAGAGTGCTGATCAGTCGGACCTGGTTTGCTCAATATACTCCAGATATAAATACATGGATAAATTTAGTTAATAAGGTAAAAAACTATGAGAAAATCATGTATAGACAGAGGGAAGCTGAGGAGAAGTGGATTAAGATATGGGCTGGTTGGAGGACCTGACTAGCTGCGATTTTTGTTTTTGACGCATCACAGGTAGGAGGGGAGGGGTTAGGGAATCGGGGTTGGGGGGGAATTGCATCCTTTTTTCTATTTCTATCTGTAGTGTTTTTGATATATTAATTAATAAAGATAATCAATTTAAAAAAAAGAAAAATATGATTTACCAAAGTTTACAGAACAAATAGGAAAGGAAGTAATTATAGTCATTGTTTTTGCATTATTCAGGTTACAAGCAAAATGAGGATTCTGGTGCTGGAAGGTAAGTCCAGTGATGAACCATAGGTGACTCCAGCATAACTTGTGACAACTCATAGACTGTCATCTTCTGATGTGACGTCTGTCGGTCAGACTGATTTCTTGCGGAAGCACGGTTGGCATTGTTGCCTTGTACCACCAGGGCTCTGGATTCAGTTCTGAACAATCACAATATCTACATGGAGTTTGTGTGTTCTCCTTGAAGCAACTACTGATAGGTAAATGAGCTTCCTATGAAATTGGACCTAGTATGTGTGTCTAAAATTAGAAGGTGAGCCCTGTGGGGACCCAGAATGATGTATATGATGACAATCTCCACTCTGCAGAGTATGTTGCCACAATATAAATAATGGGACATAGATAATCAACCCTACAACTTCTGATCTCTGGGGTTTATACATGATTTTTTGTAGGAAAAGCAGATATTAACAAATAAAATATGGAAAAATACAGCTTGTGTAGTTGACTTTGGATGGGGTCATTAACAATATCAATTTACCATTACAAGATTATGGTTTATACAGTCCGAAGCATAAATAAAATTGCATGTCATACAACAGCAGATTATGGACTTGAGCCTTAGTATAATATACAAATTACACCGCAAGATACGAGTTTTGTACTGTATTTACAGTGAAGGGCTCTATGTTGCCACCTGCTGGCTATGTGGTTTTATTGCTCTGGAGATTTTATGTTATGGAATAAAAGGAGGGGACAATATGTCCTGTTTTGGGGTATTTTAGCCAGTTTCCCATCATACACACCTATCATACATAGATTTCAAGGATTACAGTGGGAATGATCAGTTGGTTTTTGGACCATTCGAAAAACTGTATCCACCATCAACACTTCAGAATGAGCTGGCCAATTAGGGACAACATCTCACAACGTTTTAGGGAAAAACTCATAATGCTCATGTAAAAGTGGTGAATAATTGTTAGTGTATGGGCAATTACACTTTACGCACATCATTTCAGACAGTGATTGACTAAAAAAGCCCAACATGTGTAATACCTCAGAGTGGTATTACCACCTCTTTACTCCCCTCTACTGTCTCCTACTGTTAACCCTGTGTCATCATGTGTATTTATTCCAGATCCTGCACAATGTGTATTGCAATTCTATGCAAATGTTATTTTAATGTGTAATGTACCTGGTTCACCAGCAGATGGCGGCAACAATGGCAGAGCTAGTTTGCCTAGAGTGGAACCTTCTATCCATTCTAGCCCTCTCTAGAGATGGAGGAGTTCTAGTTAGTGAAGGTCAGTCTAGCTTACCCCCTTGCATGGGAAAGGCTGTGTTCCAGCCAGCAGAGCACTGTCTGCTCTGCTGGGCCCGTAGGCCTAAGCTGAATGCCTCCAGATTTGAAAGTAAAGATTCCCTGAATAAAGACAGGACTAGAGAAACATTGCACAAGAAAAACACAAAATGCAATCGCACTCTGCAACCAGCACTCTGCCCTGCCTTTATGCTGGATGTTGAATAAGGCATTGGTGTACATTTTGGCCAAAGGTAATAAGCCACTCACCACGTCATGGTCGCCTTAATGAGTGGTCCCTAACACTAGTTCCTACCTGTTATGGGCCATAACAGCCACACAAAGTCCAGGGAGCGCAGGTACAGCATGCACGCCAAACACCCACACAAAGTCCAGGGAGCGCAGGTACAGCATGCACGCCAAGCACACCCACACAAAGTCCAGGGAGCGCAGGTACAGCATGCACGCCAAGCACACCCACACAAAGTCCAGGGAGCGCAGGTACAGCATGCACGCCAAGCACACCCACACAAAGTCCAGGGACCGCAGGTACAGCATGCACGCCAAGCACACCCACACAAAGTCCAGGGAGCGCAGGTACAGCATGCACGCCAAGCATACTTTTTATATACACATGGGCTCTACTCCTCACTCCCCCTGTCTAACATTCCCCTTATTTACATACTTATAGTGAGGAACAGAAGTATTTGAACACCCTGCGATTTCTCTTGCCCTGCTGAACATAAATATTTGAACACCTGAGAAACAGCAAGAATTCTGTCTCTCAAAGACCTGTTACTGTGCCTTTTATAAAGTCCACCTCTACTCCACTCATTAATCTAACTTAGTAGCACCTGTCTGAGGTCTTTAAAGAGCCCTGTCCACCCCACAGTCAGTCAGACGCCAACTACTACCATGGGCAAGACCAAAGGGCTGTCAAAAGACACCAGAGACAAAAGGCTAGAGGAGATCTGTGTGGAGGAGTGGGCCAAAATCCCTGTTGCAGTGTGTGCAAACCTTTTGAAGAACTACAGGAACCATTTCACCTCTGTAATTGTAAACAAAGTTTTCTGTACCAAATATTAACACTGATTTTCTCCGGTGTTCAAATACTTATGTTCAGCAGTGCAAGACAAATAAATTCTTTAAAAATCATACAATGTGATTTCCAGATTTTTTTTTCATTCTGTTCATTTTACCTCCCTTCTCAGTCACATGTTTACACCATCCAATCAGCACCTACTACTAAATTCTCATTGTTTATACACTGCTGTCACAACCTCAAGATCAGCACTTTATACCCTTCATACGAGGGACATTATACCTTCACATAGAAAAATAATAGGGCTCTTTCCCTCTACTCTGAACATACCCACTTTTCTATCAAACAAGGTTTCAGGTCAAAATCCATATTTAACCCGGACGGCTGCAGAGTGCCTAATTTATAGATCCACTCTACTTCGCTGCGATTAATCTTGGCGATGGGATCTTCCCCTCGCCATTTGTTTACCACTCGTTCCAATGGATTTGTATTATGCACTCTTTTGAAGTGTGCAGAGACACTATGCTTCTCAAGCCCTCTTTTTAGATTCCGGAAATGTTCCTGTATCCTGTATCCATATAATGAAATTCATTCTATCTTCAAATTTTTCTTTACAAAATATTTGCTAATGAGGGAGACTTAGTACAGTACTTACCCAGTAATCTATAAATGATTAATAGCAATACTAAATTACATCAGCCAACATAGCTTAGTGGTTAAAAGGAATCCATGATCTTGGACTGCAGTAATAGATGAGTAGCACTTGAGAAATAGAGTCCAGATCACAATTTTTTATTTTCATTCTGCCCCCCTGTAACCCTATTGTGACCTCTCAAAGCTGCTCTAAAATACACAGTCCGGACTGCTGTGCCATGACTGCATAATAGAGAGGACTTCTGTGCACATGCACAGCAGTCCTGACAATGCATTTCACTGCAGCTTTAAATGCTAAGAGCGGGAGAATGGAAGGCAGTAGAAAATTAAAAAGTACTAACCATTTATTACAGCAGATAATAGTCCAAGATCGTGGTGACAGATTCACTTTAAGTGCACGCTGTGGCATCGTCAATAAGAAACACAATAGATGCAGGCTTTTTCTAACCTTAGTTTCAGCCCTTTTGTCAGTTGAAGGGCTGCAATATGTACAGTATATATAGACCTGATTAACTCAAAATTAGGAAATTACTGCTCCATTAGCTGTCTCTTTCTATACATGTATATACACTCACCTAAAGAATTATTAGGAACACCATACTAATACAGTGTTGGACCCCCTTTTGCCTTCAGAACTGCCATAATTCTACGTGGCATTGATTCAACAAGGTGCTGATAGCATTCTTTAGAAATGTTGGCCCATATTGATAGGATAGCATCTTGCAGTTGATGGAGATTTGAGGGATGCACATCCAGGGCACGAAGCTCCTGTTCCATCTGGTGACTGTGGGGGTGTCACGGAAGGTGTACAGGAAACGAGACAATGCAGAATGAATATATGACTCACTGGATCCAAAACTAAGGAACAAAAGGGAGACCCCTGCATAAGACCTGGCACTCTCCCTGACTGCTCAGCCTATGCAAACACCCCAATAGTGGATGATCGCATATCCTCGTACCTCGACTATATAACACCTGAACACCCTACAATAGTGAGGGGACACGACCACCGGCTCCCTACACTAGACACGGAGGGAGTCGGGGTCACCTGGGATCCAGCAAACAGAAAATGAATGTACAGCACTTATCTTGTAGAAGACTGGGAAATAGGATCAGCATGCACACACACTCCAGGAAGTAGTATAAACCGCACACTAATGCATTATGGGGAGGAATTTAAAGGGATGCAATCAGTCCAACTACATGACAGCTGAGAGAGGCTAACTGAAAACCAAAACAAAGAAAGCTCAAGGAGGAGGTTCTGAAAGGCATCTGTCAGAGCTTCTCAGATGTCTGGTTGTGACAGGGGGCCATTTTAGTACAGTGAACTCATTGTCATGTTCAAGAAACCAATTTGAAATGATTCGAGCTTTGTGACATGGTGCATTATCCTGCTGGAAGTAGCCATCAGAGGATGGGTACATGGTGGTCATGAAGGGATGGACATGGTCAAAAACAATGCTCAGGTAGCCATGGCATTTAAACGATGGCCAATTGGCACTAAGGGGCCTAAAGTGTGCCCATAAAACATCCCCCACACCATTACACCACCACCACCAGCCTGCACAGTGGTAACAAGGCATGATGGATACATGTTCTCATTCCGTTTACGCCAAATTCGGACATTTGAATGTCTCAACAGAAATCGAGACTCATCAGACCAGGCAACATTTTTCTAGTCTTCAACAGTCCAATTTTGGTGAGCTCGTGCAAATTGTAGCCTCTTTTTCCTATTTGTAGTGGAGATGAGTGGTACCCGGTGGGGTCTTCTGCTGTTGTAGCCCACCTTTCTTTCCCATTCTGACATTCAGTTTGGAGTTCAGGAGATTGTCTTGACCAGGACCACAATCCTACATGCATTGAAGCAACTGCCATGTGATTGGTTGACTAGATAATCGCATTAATGAGAAATAGAACCGGTGTTCCTAATAATTCTTTAGGTGAGTGTACGTTATGCATGGGAATGTATGGAATCTGTTGCTTGGCAATAATTCTATATCTGATAGGTCCATGATGTATGGGAAGCAAAGCAAAAAAGTATTTGCAGGTAGAGATGATCATAATGTAGATAGAGCAAAGTCCAGCTCTCAAGTGGTAAAGGTGCTCTGACCTGCTCTGCACGGATTGACACCCAACGTAGATGCAGCAAAAAAGTCCAAATGGATCCCGAGAGTAAAAATATGTATAAACAAGCAATCCTTGTGCATAAAATGCAGGAGGATGACTTGTTTATAATTTTTTTCTAAATGAAGAAATAAAGAATCATTATTTTACTCGCTGGATCAGAGATGATCATAAAACTTGATCTAAATCCACCTAATGTGACCAACAAAAACACAGACACAAAGTCATTTTAGAAATGTGAGGAGCTCTATGCCTTCAGGCCGAATTTCACTGTGAAGCTTGTTGAAGTGTGACAATGGAAGTGGGTTTAGGATATTGGGACTACCTACAGTACGTCACAAAATCATCATTTACTTAACCTTGGGACATGAGAATGTAGGAACAATTAGGGAGAAAATAACAGATAAATGGTAGATGGATAAGATAAAGTGCACTTTAGGATGTTATTATAATATAAAATAATATATTATAATATAATATATAATATATATATATATATATATATATGAAATGGTAGTTTGAACATTGAGTTTTTACTTTGTCATTATGGGGTATTGAGTGCAGAATGATGGGGAAAATGTTTTTATTTTAGCACAAGGACGCCACATAAAACTTGAAAAAAAGTGAAGACTGCACTGTAGATAGATGACTTATCAATGAAGGATAGACTCATTTTTATTTACATTATTAGGCAATTCTTAGTATGGGTTCCTTAGTTAAAAGGGGGGGGGGGTCCTCTGTTCAAGATCCTCATTTATTGGTCAGAATGAGTATCCTGTTCTGCTTAGGGCTAGTTCCACAGCAGAAACACTTCTGCTTTCTGCTGAGGATTTTCAATATGAGAGTGGCGGGCCCAAGATTTCCAGCTGAATTTGAAGGACACTGCACCAATAAAGGACAAGGCATGATTGCGGTAGACAAACCAATAGAGGCAATTACTGTGCAGCAAAATTGCAGCGTTTAGCCAAATTCCACATGCAAAAAAACTCTGTGTGAACAAACCCTTACACAGAACCCTCTGATTTAGGGTACTTTCACACTTGCGTTGTTGGATTCCGGCAGGCAGTTCCGTTGCCAGAACTGCCTGCCGGATCTGGAAATCCGTATGCAAACGGATAGCATTTGTTCGCGGATGCGGATCCGGCTGATAAATACATTGAAGGCACCAGATCCGTCTCTCCGGTGTCATCCGGAAAAACGGATCCAATATTTATTTTTTTCTCATTTTTAAAGGCCCAGTATTAATGCATTTCAATGGAAATTATTGACGGATCCAGCATTCCGGCAAGTGTTCCAGAATTTCGGTCGGAGAAAATACTACAGCATGCTGTGGTATTTTCTCCGGCCAAATACCGTAAGAGTGACTAAACTGAAGACATCCTGATGCATACTGAACGGAATTCTTTCCATTCAGAATGCATTAGTATAAAACTGAAGCGTTTTATTCCGGTATTGAGCCCCTGTGACGGAAGTTAATATCGGAAAACTTTAGTGCAAGTGTGAAAATACCCTAAAATGGACACTGTATAATGCTTCATTTCCCCTGTGAAGGTGCTGCAGGACACTTACTGACAGGTTTCCACAGAGTTTAACATTAATCATTGGTGTTCGGAATCCTAGCAGGAGAACAATTCCTGACCACAAGGAACCCTTCAAACAAGGAGGGATTTTCTGAACCCCTTTAAGAAATGCAGTTATGATTACAGTGTACAAGTATAAAGCACCGTGTAACAGATGTGCCTACTGATACTGAAAATCTTATGTACAAAATTAAGGTAGTTTTTCTCTGTTTTTGCTGCAAACTCTTAGAGGAACGCCCTTCATTAGGTCTGGCAACTCATCAGATTTCATACATGGCTATTAAGAAAATGATCAGAGCCTTGAGGGACAAAGCCTTGGGATGAGTGAAGGAGGGGCGCTAGGTGGGGCCCTGTGCTGTGATACCACAAATTTCACCCTTTTGATCTACATGATTTATTACCTTGTACTCCTGTGTAATTGTTTTAATATTGTTTCTTGCACTTTGTTGGCTGGACGAGCAACCGGTAAATGTATGGTTTACGATGTCTTGTAATCAGTACACATTTAGTAACATAGTAACATAGTATATAAGGCCGAAAAAAGACATCTGTCCATCCAGTTCGGCCTGTTATCCTGCAAGTTGATCCAGAGGAAGGCAAAAAAAATAATATGTGAGGTAGAAGCCAATTTTCCCCACTTAAGGGGTAAAAAATTCCTTCCCGACTCCAGTCAGGCAATCAGAATAACTCCCTGGATCAACAACCCCTCTCTAGTAACTATAACCTGTAATATTATTACACTCCAGCAAGCTTCTTCTAAATAAGCTGCATGCTCAAGAAATTAGTAATAGGGCATGTCAAGGTAGGGTCTAGCACGGATATATGCCCCCTAGTCCTGGGTGTGAGGGGCTGTCGCTAGTCACTGTGCCTTGCCCAGGGTATACAAGGCTGGATCAGTGTCCTAATTCTTTTCCTAGATGTAGAAAATGTAGCGACAAAAAAGCTCAGTAGTAAAGCAACACTGCTGAATAAACCACTGTCCTTGGATGCCTAGATTTTCTATTGAACGCTAAGATAAGGTTGCATTGTGTGGCACCTACTACAGACCATTAGTGCAATGAACATCTTGACATGAACTACATAACCTCCAAATCCCCCAAACATGACCTAGTTTTTACCCAAATCCCTAGATATGGAAATTGTGTTCAATCATTCTCAAGGGTTCAGCCGCACATAATCCGTTTTCTGTCTGCATTCCCAGATGGAAAATGTGCTGTGGATGAAAGTACCAGCAAAGTGAATGAGACCTGTAGAAATCTTATCCACACTGCGCACATTTTTGATGGGGACCTGTGATGTGGATTTTTTTATCCACGGCTTGTCAATTTCTGTCACATAATTTTTGTGCCTACACAGTATACAGCGCAACATCTGAATCTGGGGAAATATATGGGGTCTTTTATCAAACTGGTGTAAAGTAGAAGTGGCTTAGTTGCTCATAGCAACCAATCAGATTCCACCTTTTAATTTTGACAGCTCCTTTGGAAAATGAAAAGCTGGAATCTGATTGGTTGCTATGGGCAGCTAAGCCACTTCTACTTTATACCAGTTTGATAAATGAGCTCAATGATCTACAACACTTTACAGAAAAATACAAATGCTTCATAAAACTAGAAAATGACTAGAACAGTTCTATATGTAATAGGATGAACTAGTTACAGGATTATATGTACGAGGAAACTGTATACAGGAAAATATAGTTCTCTTCAAATATTCTTTCAAGCTTATACTATTTGTGAATTTTATCGGCTAATCCTATGATAGGAAGCAATGACATATCACTAGGATTCTACTATTTTTCATGAATAAAGTGAAGGAAGCTGTGCTGTTCTAGAGAATGGCGCTGTGTAGCACCAACTAGATACTAGAAGGTTGCTTGATTGAAGCACAATAAAGAATAGGATGATGCTTTACATGAAATAATGTTATCTCAATAATTGTATTATATTGGAATTTATATTCTCCTTTGATCACTAGTGATGAGCGGCATAGGCAATATTCGAATTTGCGATATTTCGCAGATTTTTGGCCGAATATTCGCCATAAATTTGCAAATTCGAGAATTCGTGATCTCCATTCATTATTTACTTGATTGCTGAAAATCGACAATGTAATATATTCGCGATAAAAATTCACGATTAGATTATTCACGATCAACACTAAGGGGTAGGCAACTTTCCTACTGGTTGCTAGGGATGTTGCTAAGTGCCGATACTCACAATAAATTTGCGATACATTTTCAATTAGCATATTCCTGAATACGAATATATAGCACGAATTCTCGAAGTGGCGATATTAACGATTAACATTCGCAATTCAAATATTTGCGCTCAACACTATTGATTTCCTGTATATAATGGTATTTTGCTTGACACTAACAAATCAAACTGTAATGTACTTTCTTTAACAGTTTGAAATTAAAAACTTAATAAAAACTATTGAAACAGAGAATGGCGCTGTGTTGTAGATGGGTGGCGTCATTGCTGTATGAGAGAGCCACAGGCCCGCCCTGTGACCCCTTAATGATGAGGAATGGTGGGAGTTCTGGAAGTTAGACATCATGGATCAGAGAATGATGGAGATATGCCATCACTTTTTATCATGGAAATACCTCTTTGAAGCAGTCCTAAAGATCCATCTCAAAGCCAGCATTTATTATTATGGCAGAACATGGATTGTGCGCCACATTTTACACCCGTGGGATGGCTCCAGACTGCATTTCAATTGTCCATTTCTCCATGATCCATTCCATACCTCCATTCCAAAGACACATAGGCGGTCATTTATTAAGACTGGTGTTTTAGACGCCAGTCTTAATAAGCCCTGCTCTGGAGGTGGTCCGCCGAAGTTATATAGAGCCGCCGGCCTCTACATAACTTTGGCGGATACACCACCGCTTCAAAATCTACGCCAGCTCCCTTGATGGAGTAGATTTAGACCATGTTCTACGCCTAAAACAGGCATGGAAAGTGGTAAATGAGACGGACCTGCTGGCTCGTCCCCTTCCTCGTCCACGCCACGTCCTCTTTTTTAGACCTGGCGTGAGCAGGGAAAAGTCGCAGATCACGGCACAAATAACCTTTGTGCCGCAATCTGTGTCAGAAATACACCTAATACAGACTTATTTCTGGATAGTAAATGACCCCCATAATGGCCTAGATTTTACTAATCCCATAGATGGCTTAAGCTTAGACCGGCGGTCTAGACCTGCCCCAGATCTATCACAGGGGCTCAGGCTGGATGATAAATGTGATGCAGGTACAGACACTTTTCTCTGACTCTACACCAACTACTGGTTGGATTACTTTGAGACAGATTTTTATACCAGAATTGTGGTGCCAAACAGCACATCTTAGGCATGCCCCCTGTAAGTGAAGCCCTGATGCTTTTTTTTTTCAAGCAATTTGGAAAAACATGTAGAAACCCTAGTTGCACTAAATTTCATTACTTTTTTGACAGATTGTAGGTGCAGACGGACTAGTAAATCTGGGCTATTATAGTTAAACCCAAGTATCACCTTTCTTATTCTCCTGCACCGCATACAGCCTGCATTCTGTCTGGAGACCCCACTGTATGACCTCCATAGGACATAATGAAAGGGTTGTCCTTATGGGCAGTGTGAGGAAACTGCTCATAATACAATTCCCTGAAATAATGGTAATAGTTATTCCAGTGGTGAACCTTGATTTTTACATCTGCTACTACTGAACATGTCACCATGTTGTTCTCATGTATACACTGTAAATGATAACTAGTTTCTCTCTTTACCAGATTGAGTATTCACCATCTCTTCTTCTAACTGAGGAAAGTCGTCCTTTTCAGGTTCCATGTGATCTCATTAATAAAGATCTGCTCCTTTAACACCCATCAGTGTCTATGGCAAGTTTTCTTTCTGTGGACAAGGGAAATATATTATATACCTTGCTGTGCTATAGACTGCACACAGGACCTTGATGACATGTAAGGATCTGTATGCCTATAATTAAGTCTATGGCTTGTATATAATATTTTTGTCAGCTGCCAAACTTTTGGTATTCTCTTAAAGGGGCTTTCCGGTAATAATTATATTTTATGTAATGCTAGCAGCCTGCCTCCAGAAACAAAAGATTCATGCTTATCTGCTCCCCGCTGTCCTGGTCCTTCGTGCTGCCTCTGCTGTGTCCATGTTCTGGTCCCCGGAGTGATTACTTCCAGTGGTGCATGGACATGGTCACATGCTCTGCTGCAGTTAATTACTGGCTTTATTGGTGATGTGGCCACAAACAGAACACCACCACTAAAGCCAGTTATTGGCATGCAATGGAGCATGTGACCATGACCATGCATCACTGGATGTACACACTCTGGGGACCGGAATATGAACACAGCGGAGGCAGAGTGTCACGTGAACGATGGATGTGATGTCTCTGATGCAGGACCAGTGGAGACTGGAGCAACTGGGACCAGAGCAGGACATCGAAAAAACCTGAGTTGCTTTTACATTACAGTATTTTAGACAGCCGTCTGCTCTAGACAAAGTTTTTTTAATCTTGGAAAACCCCTATAGATGTTTAGACCACAAGATGGCCCATAAAATCCGGAAGGTTACTGATACATGCATTATGTGTGATATAATGAGATTCACAGTATTAATATTAATTGATCTGCATGAAGAATAACTACATCATAAACTTATAGATGTTCATACTGCATTTGTTATGTTTTCCGTGTTGGAATGAATGTCAAATGTCAAAAAGTTTGGTGACTATTCAATAAACTTGTGATCAGTGTTTTCATCAATTGTCTCATTTTCTTTCTTTCTGTTACTGATTTTAACCCTGTGATCAATGAGATGAGAATGGAGGAAATGGTTGCTATTATTCACATTCATTATCTCATTAGCCTCAATGAACAATGGATGGGACGAAGGAGGTTATTTCCACTGAATAGGAAAATGTTGCATGCTACACTTTCCTGTTTGTAGTAATTAGCATCCATTGCCAAGATGAACAACTACAGAAGAATTTTTGGTCAAAACTTCTGAATTACTGAAATCCTTGGGTCAATGTTGATATTGGTTTCTGACCTTCTCTTGTGGGCTAAGAATGTCACTACCTTATCTTTCTAACAAAAATTGCACATATACAAGTTTCTTATGACTTATTGCATCATTCCTCTATAATATATTTATGTAACCATAATGATTCAATGGCTATACCGGTTAGGGTTTGGGCAAAATTATAATTGACCATGAGCATCCACCATGTCTCAGCCTCAAAAGCTCCCATCCTTACCATTCATGGCCTATCTATACTTCTTTCCTGAGGGTTAGTAACAAAGCACATTTCATGGCAATGGTATTTTTGGTGCTGTTATTTTTTGGTACTTTCTAGCATTGTTATGTTGGCTCTATATAGCACTGTTATGTGGACTTTGTAGTGATCTGTGATCTATTCATCATATAATACTATAGAGCCTTGTAGCGTTGGGTTCCTAGGTTTAAATCTAACCAAGAACAACATCTGCATGGAGTTTGTATGTTCTCCCCGTGTTTGCGTGGGTTTCCTCCGGGTACTCCGGTTTCCTCCCACACTCCAAAGACATACTGATAGGGAACTTAGATTGTGAGACCCATTCGGGGACAGCCCGATGCTTATGTCTGTAAAGAGCTGCGGAATATGTCAGCACTATATAAGTGCATAAAATAAATAAAAATAGATAAATAATAAATGTAGAACCTACATAAAAGTATTATGTGGGTACTGTGTGTAACTGTTTTTAGGCACATATTGACCAAACTGAATCAGCCCTTATTGTATAGAATGTATTGAGCTCATATCTCATTTTAAGCACTTTAGTTACCTAATAATATTCATAACCTACAAACTTTCATATTTCAATGATGGTTAGCAAGTAGATGAATTGGTATAAAGTTGGGGCTGAACACAAACGATATATTCATTTATGTATAGTAAAGGAACAAAATCATTTGTATAAAAGAGAGAAGAAGGTTTATCTGGTAGAGCACAATCACAGCCTGCTAAACCGAACTGAACTTAAGAAGCTACACAGATGAAAATGTCTTCAAGATCTTAAACAAGTTTGATTTTTTACCTTCTACTATACAAAATATTTTATATATATATATATATATATATATATATTCGAATAGCTTATTGCTAAAAAAAAAGTTTCAATGTATGGTGATATTCCAAGATAATTCAGGCGGATTCACATATTTCAGTCACCTGTATACATGATGTGTCCTTTTAAAGGGGGTTTAGTATTTTAATGTTTTGTGATCTAAATCTAATAGTTCAAAGTAGAAATCCAATTTTACATTTGTACATAGGTGCAGTTAGATTGAAGGATTACATAAGTTTTGAGGTTTCTATTAGCTAAGAGCAAAAGGTTAATATGCTAAGAACGGTGAAGATGCTTCCTTCTTGATATAGCGTAAATTAAAAGGCATTGGCAGAACAATCAGTCACTGAAGTGCAGGTTTATTAGAAGGTTCAAAGGGTATTGAATTGCAGTGTATTATATAGGGGGATTGATTTTTGTTATATACCAGGTATGGCTTTGGCATTTCTATTGTGCAGTAGGAACAAACTGATTTTGGACTTATTCTATTTAAGTCTCATCTGTAAGATATTGTATAAGGGCTCATTCACACAACCGTGGTTTAGTTCCGCATCCGAGCCACATTTTTTGCGGCCTGGGTGTGGACCCATTCACTTCAATGGGGGCGCAAAAGATGAGGACAGCACTCCACGTGCTGTTCGCATCCGTTGCTCCGTTCTGTGGCCCCGCTAAAATTATAGATCATGTCCTATTCTTGTCCGTTTTGCGGACAGGAATAGGCATTTCTATAATGGGCCTGTCCATTCCGTTTCGGGAATTGCGGATGGCACACAGGCGGTATCCGTGTTTTAGGTATCGCGTACCGCAAAAAATGGCACAGTCGTGTGAATGAGCCTTTAGGGGTGTAGGGTGCAGAGGTCGCGATATCGGAGCTGGCCCCAGTGCCGCTCAACCGATACCAGTATTATAAATGCTACATGGTATGTGGGGGACTTGTTAGAGACTTTGCATTGGAGCTTTAAGTTATACCTCTGCATGATATTGCTAATTCTTTGATGGGTATAGTGAAAATCAATGTGCCTTCTCTTAGGGCTCATGTATAATAATGCGTCTATGTACTTGCAGATTGACCTCTTATGATAGCTGCATGTATTGCCTAATCCCTTAACATGGAAAAGCACAGTTTCATTCGAATGAAATGCCTGACTTGTAACTTACTAAGGTAATAATGTTGAAACAGACTGTTCTAAATATAATTTATGATGTCAAAAGGAAACATGACTTCTAAATTTTTATTTTATTTTTATATTTTTACATTCTATACTGTAAATCTTGGACTTTTTCCTATAGTGTGCAAGTATGGCCACCGCTGCGGGGTTGCAGCATGGTCGTAACCCCTGGAAATGAGCAGTATATAATGCGATGGAAAAATGAATCAATCACAATTAGAGTTGAGCGAATCCAAATTTCTGGATAAATTCGATTCGCCGCAAAGCCGAATTTCCTCGTGCTTTGTAGCGGCGAATCAATTTAACCTGAAATAGTGTAAAAAACTAAAATAATTATACTTACCTCCTCCATCTTGCTTGAAGATCTGGCGCGAAATCTCGCCCGGCTCGAGATGACGCCACCACGCTGGCCACCAGCGAGATTTCACGCCAGATCTTCAAGCAAGATGGTGGCGGACAGCCCGTCACGAGCAAATGGAGAAGGTAAGTATGATTTAAATAAAAAATTCTGCTAATTTTATACTGTTTTTACTCTCAGATGCCACAATCATGTGTAAATGCGGCATCTGAGGGGTACAATGATGGGGAGCTGCACTATCGCTGCTCCCTATCATTACACATGCTATTTACAAACAAATGAGCTTCGTGACGTCACTAAATGTTTTAATTTTTTTTTATTTGCATTTGAATCGAATTTTCCAAAACTGTGCTCATCCCTAATCACAATACATTAGTAAGTGCCTTATATTAACTTTGTCTTCATGATAAAGGCCATTTGCTGAAGTGACACAACCCCTTTAAGTTCTGTCTGATTCTATATTTTATGTTAAATATTAGCCACCTTCCTTTAATAAAGTACTTCTGTATTCAATGAACTTTTACCAGTTGCAAAACTACTATTGGGCCTATAATGAGTTCTGTGTCATGCTTCAGGTGCCCCTGATGTTGTATTTGGATTGGAATCCAGATAACATGTTTTATTTAACTGTATTATTTCTACATTGAAGGCGGTTAGTGGCATAGCAGCTGATGTTTTTAAAGGCTTTGTTCGCACCAGCTTCAACTGTTCATGACGGGGCTATGACAATTACGTTGGATCCCTTATCAAACAGATCCCAATGAATACTGATGGATCCCACTGAATAGTACTATTCTTGCCGTCAGAAAGGGCCGACTGTGAATGGAACCTATAAAAGCACTCCTATATACCGCTACATAACAATGCAACATGCCTTATATAAAAGTAAAACTGGCAGGTGCCTCTGTACCCTCAGATAACAAAATATATTTGATGGATGCCAGACCGTGAAGCTGAAATATATATAACGTATGCAGTATCTGCGTTACTACATCATGGTGACAATAAATAGAATCTTACATAATCAGCCTTCTTTGATAGTGCTTTACATAACAAAGGATTGATGTGTCTCTTTCCTCTCATCCTCTGCTACTTAAGTAAAGGTTAGAGATTAACCTTGTCTTTTAAGTTGGAGCAACATTCTTTGTTCAAACCGATTGTAAACTTTTAACATTTAGGGTGTAGGAAATAACAGCATGTAAAGTGTATGTATGAGCGGATTCAGGGTAGTTGTAAAACGTAATGTAATCTTTTAACTAAAACCCCCTCCAAAAACATTCAATTTAGTGTCGGCTTCATATTCTTATACAACAACCAAACCTAATACTGGGCAATTGCAGAATATAAAAGCAACAGTAATTTCCTGAAAATCATCTCACTCTAAGTAATTCTATCTTTACAGAAAATATAGAGAAATGTTTCCATTAAAGTCCCCAGTGGGAATGTTCTGATGGCAAATGCCATCGGTTGACGTCAGTAACATCCATTCTGTCTACGCCGCTTTAACCAGTAAAAGAAAAGCAAACCTGACGTTCTGTTTTTTTTTCCATTATACTCAATGATATCCATTAGGGTCACTACACACATGAATTAGGCACTGGTGTTTTTTTACCACAAAAACAAAAACCAAAAGACAGCAGCAGAAACCCGTGTGTGAAGGTACCCTTAGGATCTATTAAAAATGGGCCTAATAGAAAAGGAAGCCTTGACCCGCCAGTCTTTCTGGTGTATTAAATAATGGATTGTAATGATGCACATTATTTCATACATGTTTCATCGACTACTGAAAATCCAGCATGCCTGTGCCTTCATAGGTCATTACTGAAATTGCCTCATGCCTAGTAACTATACACTTATCATTAATTATCCCAGTTTTAAAAGACGGGCAATTTAATCTTTTCCAGTGATTTAAAAGACATCAATGAATCCGGTCCAACGGATGCAAGAATAATTGTTACCGAGGTGCATTATTGCTTTTTTTTGTATTACACATGCCTATAGACAACATCTTAAGACTACCATGGTGATCTCAACCTGAGGGTCCCAGCTGCAGTGAAGCTACAACTCTCAGCATGTTGGTAAAGTTTTACATCAGCTGGAGAGCCACATGTGTTAATACTTAGTGCACAGAGGGATCATGATTAGCCCTACTGTTACTATAGATTATGAATTTTACCAAGTAATCTGAAAATAATGTGTTTTCCAATTAATGATAGCTGTAGTTTTGTTATTCACTCCTGCGTCCTCTACAACCCATCATTATACTGTTAAAGATCTTAGTCCCTATCTCAATACAATCATCTAAAATAATAAAATAATTCTATCTCTTCAAAATGTCTAGTATTGAATTTTTTGCATGGAAATAAATACAGCATTCTGTCTATTGTGATAGCAGGAGAGACCTTAGATCATCATCGCCTACAACTGGAAGACATAAAACGGCCTCTAGCTACATGGTGGTTAAAATTCGGAAAATATGAATATCGTGCAAAAGTCCATTTATTTCAGTAATGTAAATTAAGAGGAATTGCATCAATGCAGCTCAAAATTAGAATTTTGTGAAAAGGTTCAATATTCTAGGCTCAAAGTGTCACACTCTAGTCAGCTGATTAATCCATACCCCCTGAGCAAAGGGTACCTGAGATTGTGACTTTGGGGTTTCAAAAGCTATAAGCCGTAATCATCCAAATTATAACAAATAAAGGCTTGAAATATCTCGCTTTGCATGCAATGAGTCCATCTCGTATATTAGTTTCACCTTTTGAGTTGTATTACTGAAATAAATTAACTTTGCACAATAGTCTACATTTTTCAAGTTTCACCTGTATATACTCACTGGCATAATAACAACCTAAACTCCAAGCCATACACATTTCACATTTGGATGTACTTCTCTACACTGACGCTTAGTTCACAAGTTCAATGACAATGTTGCTGGAGGTTCAGTTGCTTCTTGTGACATTGGACATCCTGCCATTATTTATTACGAAAGATGGTTTCTGTTAGTCCAAAGTACCAAAAAGTGTGTTCTAAGCAGTGGCTTGCCTACTCAGCCATGTATGCACCAATAAAAAAACATTAAAAAAAAGTTGTAGAAATTGCAAATATTAATTGTTAATTAAATTCAATATGCAGTTTAATGTGACTATTGTATTACTGTAATTATTGCATTATATTTCTAATTAAAAATGTACGCAAAAGCCCAACGGCTAAGATATGAATAACAAAAAAGTAAAATAAAAGAAGATATGAAAAATATAAATAATATATTAACACATAGAAAAGCCACAAAAAAGTCCTCTTACCGTATTTTGTTGTCTTATATTCAGAGTACTGTGCTCCTTGTAAAGTACATTGCAATCTTGATGATGCTGACTGATCTTGCGCTTGAGTATCTTAAGGAGAGAGGCTGTACAAATACTGTATTCCAGTTGGGACTGTCACCTAATCTTTCCTCAGTATTGAGTAGCTGGGCTGTAGTAAAGGCCTTGTACTTGTACTCTTCTTTTACTTTGGCTTCTACGCATGAGTTGCAGAAAGCGAGTGGAAGATGTATGTCGTCTCCTCTTACCTTCCTAGTGAAGCACAACAGCGTGCTGCTGCTGTAGCCTAGGAATTAGATCAGGGAATATGTCAGAGGTGGAGAGGATTCAGGTAGGGAAAAAAAAGGCATGTTGCAAATACATCTGAGATTACATCAGTTAAAATAAGGCAGGCAGATAGCTGTGAGAGCCAATTATTATATCAGCTCTTGCTTGCCTCAGGCAAATCTGCATATAGTATGAAAAAACGTGACTAAGCTACAGGTTCTACAAGCTGCACGTCAAGTGAACAGAGGAAAACGTATATTTAGTGCCGTGCACCAGACATCATGTTAAAGTACAAAAAACTTTTCAGATTCTCTTCCTGAAAGGAACATTTATGTATACAAATAAGTACAGGGCCTATGGAAGCTTTACATGTTCAAGATAAAAAACATTCTAAACTCACTTTTTTCAATAATAGGAACCCCACATGGCTTTTGCTTAGTTCTGCTGTACATGTCTTTTGCTTAGTTCTGTGTGTCTTTTCTTATTTTATGTAATTTCCTCCATCTGACCCAATTTTCAAATGCCTAACCAACTATCCTATCTCCAGCAGGATAGTCCTTGATGTTGGTTTCTGTCCTGTTGAACTGGGAAAGCTGCCGAATGGCCCGATTTCAAATATTCTGTATATCTGTGGACACTATTTTTAGGTTAGGAGGCACAATGGGAGCATCACTACTATGTAGGCGTCACAAGGGGCACCACTAGAGGCACTAATTTGGTGAAGGATACTCTAAGCAGGCATCCTCACTAGTTGGGGATCACTAAGGGGACATCATTACAGTGTGTGGTAAAACTAAGAGGGCATCCTTCGGGGTGTGTGTGTGTGTGTGTGTGTGTGTGTAATAAGAGGCTATCATATGATTTTGTTAGATACATGTCATAGAATATTACAGTCTGAAGAAAGTGACGGAGTACAGATGCCCCAACCTCCCATACTGCTTTGTGCAATGATCCCCAGCTCAAAGACTGCTTATCCAGTTAGATTTTAATGGATTTTTTGCTGCGACAAAAACCTGCAACAAAGCTGCTTTGTGCAATCATCTGAAAGACCAGCAGAGTCTACAGTATGTATTAGTTTAGGGCAGGCATAGGGAACCTTTTTGCTACCAAGGTCCATTTGGATATTTGTAACATTGTTCACGGGCCATACAAAATTCTCAACTTAAAAAATTGACTGCTATATTTGGTCAAGCAGATAATTGACTTAGGGGTAAGTTACGGAAATTGTGCTTCAATTTAAAAAAATCCAGAGTGCAGCACAAAATGGCCCCTGCACTATATATATTATATATTGTGCAGGTGCCCAGGGCCGGCTCCAGGTTCATGTGGGCCCTTGGGCGATAAATCTCAGTGGGAAGTATAATGACCCCATGCACAACTTTTTTGCGGTGCGGAGGCACGTACAGTAAACCCACGGAAGCACTCCGTAGTGCTTCCGTGGGCTTCCGATCCGTGCCTCTGGTCTGCATCTCCCGGATTGCGGACCCATTCACAATACGATCACGGCCAGGCAATGGCCGTGTGCATGAGCTCTTAGGAAAGTGGCTGCTCTCCTCAGAGCCAGGTGAAGCCATGAATGAGGGGAAGGAGCAGCTCTCCTCATGCTGACTGAAGGCTGGACTCCACTGACATCTCCTCCTCTTCTTCCGTTCCTATAAGCACCAGTGAACCCTGCTGTGGGATTTTGGTGCTCCCTGTCCATGCTGAGTGACAGGAGGGATCTGTGGGGTTCACATGACTGGAAGGATGAAGAACTTTTGGGGCTGATTTGACCTGGACGCTGGCCATATCGATTCTGTGCTAATGGTTACAGGCTGTGCTGTGTTGGAGGAGGTGAAGCTATGATTGGTGCCTGTTGTGTGGCTGCTGAGGGAGATTTGTGCTTTGTCACACACATATGGCGACTGGCCATATCATTTATACCACCGCACCCTAAGTCACTAGCCCTTCTCCTGTCCCATACACTGGCAGCTCTCTGTGGCACTGAACCCTCCTGATGCGATGCCCCACGGCCGCCATGTTACTGGCCCTGGTCACACCTGTCTAAACTCCTAGTTTCTTCCAGCTCGGCTTCTATGCTGTGCGCTGTCTTCTTCTGATCAGCTCCGCCCCTTCTGTGATCCATCCACGGTCCTCCTCCTCTAATCTGTCTCGCAGCGCAGGCCTAGAGATTCTGCGATATGGCAGCAGCGTGGCAGCAGTAAATGTTTAAAGGGACCGGCGCAGAAACAAGTAGGCCCCCTAAGGAACAGTGGGACCCGGCACTTGCCCGGGTATGCCGGGTGCTGACGCCAGCTCTGCAGGTGCCATTTTGACCAAATATAATATTTTTAAGTGGAGAATATTATATATTTATTTCTTTATTTGGCATTAATGGCAGCCAAGCTCATCCCAGCAGGGTCCAGAGAGAGGTTCACCCAGCTTCCACTCTCTCTGTCTTTGCCTTCACAACTGCCCCTGCATCCTGTCCCTTTCTCAGCCTCTGATCAGCCACCCCACCTCCATCAGCCTCAGATTAGCCTCCCATCAGACCCCCCAGCCTACATCAGCCTCAAATCAGAGCCCCATCAGACCCCCCAGCCTCCATCAGCCTCAGATCAACTCCCATTAGACCTCTCAAGCCTCCATCAGGCTCATATCAGCCGCTAGCCTCAAATCAGACCCTCCAGCCAGCACTATCTTCAGATTGGACCCCCAATCAGACCTCAGATCAGACATTTAAAAAGAAAAATAAACTTACCCTTCCAGCTCTGGATGGCGCCGCCACTCGGCAGATTCACTCACTCTCCTTGGTCTTCTTCCCGCCATGCTGTACTGTGACCTGACAGTGCACAGCATCAGGTCATAGTGCGCGCCTACATGCACTACGTCCTGACACTGTACATTTCAGGACACAGTGCGGGGTCTGGAAGAAGACCAGGAAAGGTTAGTACAGCCAGCACAGCGCTGTTATCACCTTCCTGTGCCTCCCACATGCTAATTATCGTTTCCATTAGCAGTCATTAGCATTTGGACTATATGCTCTGGAAAAGGGCAGGGAGTCGGGGGCCATATGAAATGATCCCACAGGCCGGAGGTTCCCCACCCCTGGTTTAGAGCACCAGTCCTTATCTATATCTGGTTCGGGGGTCTATATTTAGGATGTCTGGTCTGGATCTGCATTTAAAGGGTCTGGTTTTGTGGAGGTATTTATTTTTGCATGGCTGGTTGGAGGTCTGTTCTGGGCTCTGTATTTGTTTAGGGTGTATGATCTTATTTAGCACATCAACTCAGGAGTCTTTATTTGTTCCTGGGGTCTGTTAAAAGTTTAGCGGTTTAGGGTTTGAGTTTTTGTTGCTGTAGAGGCTAGAGATGGTTAGGGGCAAAAAATGTCTTTGCAACAATTCTACAGTTCTCAGGAGAAGTCTTCATGATGGTCTGGGATAGATGAAGAAGAAAAAGAGAACATCTACAATAAGAAGATCCCCAGTGAATCACTAGATTCATAGTAAGTTAATGATCCCTTGTCAATAGGATGTAGTAAGTCCTAGGTGTCAATACTAGCACAGAAAGATGATGTTGACTGTTGACACAGCATGGTAGGGTGTTGGTGGGTAAAGTGTGCACCTGTTTTTGGAGTAGCCCAAGGCCTATGGTCTACATATTAGCTACATATTATCAATTACATATATGAATTAGTCATTTTAATGACTTCTTAAGGATAGCATCAATGCTTATTTTGCTAGTGGCTGATAATAATAGTAATAATAATAATAATTACTGTATTGTTGAAACATATTTCAATATCAAGATAGCACAGAGATAAAACAATTATGTCAGTGCAGTGCATCAGCACAAATCCACTGGGTTGAGATTCATAGTGGGAGTAACTGAGTGGACATTACAATTTTTGTAAATATACTTATTTGAGGCAGAAGTAATTTTTTTGCTGTCAGTTTGTTTCCCATAAAAATCTTTATACATTTGAATGTTCAGGTCCAAATTATAGGAAGAATACTTGGATCATGTGCCTCAGAGCCTCTTCTACAGGGTGGCCCACGAAAAAGTAGCCCGCCTCCTGCGATAGTATGACAAGATGAACGAGCAAGTGGATTTTTTTTTTTTTTTAATTACCCACAAGTCACAAAAGATGCTGAAAGTGCTCCACGTTCACGTTTATACATCTTATGGCACATCGGATTATGTTGGCTGATAATGCTTGCAGCTCTACAGCAGTGATGCTGCGGATAGTGTTTGTGATGTTTTCCTTGAGTTCATTTAGGATACACTTTCTGTTTTAAATTTCCCCACAGATAAAAATCGCATATCGACAAATCTGGGGAACGTGGTGGCCATAAACCCTTGCTTACAATTTGCTCATCTGTAAACAGTTCATGAACCTGTGCCAGTGAGTTCCATGAGGCGTGGCATGTTTTCCACTTTTGTTGAAAAAGCGGGACATTATTTCTTCCGCAGCATCACTGTTGAAGAGCTGCAAGCAGTATCAGCCAACATAACCCACATAGACGTGAACGTGGACCATTTTCAGCATCTTTTGTGACTTGTGAGTGATTTAAAAAAAACAATGCACTTTTTCGTGGGTCACCCTGTATCAGGGGAAAGTAAGGGTCTCCATAAGTACCAGCCTAGTCTTTCTATGAGCTCAGCCTCAACAAGCTCTCTGTTTATCTATTAAACATATATCAATCTATCAATCTGTAGCAAGCCCAGGATAGGGGAGAAGTTAGGAGTGATAGTAACAAGAATGGTGGTTGTAGTCGTTATTTAATCTGATGCTTCCCTGGGCCATGCAGTGATGGGAAGGGCATACTTTTTCCTCTCTTCCGGGCACACCCTGGTTCTGGGGTTTCTTCTGCCTAATGGTTGTTTGAGGTGTCCTGATAGTGATGAATTTGTAGGTGCGAGGCAGGGTCCCTTAGTGGCTAGTGATGATATGGCAGTTCACAGTTCTCAGAATGCATGGACTGGCAGTACTTACAAAATTTTGCAAGTTCACAGACCTTACCGGTTTTAGGCTGTAAAGGAAGTTTATATGCCCCTTTCTCTCTAGCTCTTGCATGAGCATACAGAAATAGGGATGCAACACTTTTATTATGCAACCATGGGGAGGGGGGGCCCCAACATCAGACTAAGTTCTGCACCTTTTCACAGGTTGCCGACTCGCAGTTAATTATACAGTTTTCCATATATTTTCTCCATATATTTTTTTCTCCATATATTTGCTTCTTTGGCGGGTTTACTATCCAAGGCTGTTTTCCGCTTTTGTCCACTTCACTGTCTTGATAAAAAAAATTACATTACTTTAGCTTTTAACCCATTCCCTATCTGTTTCTTCTTTGTCCACCAAAGGATACACAGATTTTGCACAGCAATATAATAGAATAATATAAGCATTGCATCAGATGGATAGGGGCAACAGTAACTTGAGGTAAAAAGTTAAAATATATAAAACAAGAAATAGAAAATGGCCGGCTCACAGTCAATTTATTCATACGGTCTGTGAAAAATAAAAGTCGCACGGTAACAGTCTAATCCAGACGAGGAGCTCCAAAGAGACTTTGGCATCTCAGTAATACAAGGGCGCATGCGCAAGAAGTCCGTTCAAGCCGGCATACAAAGGAGCATACAGCTGACACGAGACAGCAATACGCTGGGAGTTCCGTCAGTAAATCAACTACTACTAATACAAACGAACTAATATACATTATATTCAACCAAGTGAACAAAGTGGGACATAGCGGGACATTTCATGTACAGCCCATTAGTATCACAAGTCCCAGTTTAAGCGCAGGAGCGCTATATTACTGAACATCTACCCACAGCGGGACACTGCACCTATAGTCTAATAGTACTATAAGTCCCAGCATAAGCGCAGGAGCGCTAAGATTATTGAACATTTATATATAGCAGGACATTTTATTTTCCAATAGTACTATAAGTACCAGTATAATCGCAGAAGCGCTGAACTATCGAACAATGTGGATATCAGGACATCTATATAAGCAATGTTTCAATCAAGTGCGCATTAGTTATATTGATTTAAAGAACTATTAAGTTCACAAGGCCATCTTTTATATCAATCAAAGGTTTTATGTGATCGCTCCGCATTTAAACACTTAAAGGGACAAGAAATGTGTTTTTAATAAATTTATGTATGGGGATATTGTTTTTATGATTTTTTGTAATAAGTGTGTATGAATTGATCTAGTAAAGTATACACAAATTGACTGTGAGCCGGCCATTTTCTTTTTCTTGTTTTATATATTTTAACATCAATCGGTAGGTTGGTGGGATGTGCTCCAGTCCATAGACTGGTGAGCATCTCAGATACATTGTAGGTAGAAAGTGGCATAAGTGGCATGGTGGTAATGTTTCTTGCATGGCACAGTCCATGACAAAGTCCTTTGATCCAATCATTATTATAATATAAGTACAATAAACACAGAGGAAAGTCCATCTCTGGATACGCAGCTTTATGGTTGCTTTGGTCACAGAAGGCTTTGGCACATAAAGTCTCTCTCTGGGCATTTAGGAAGGAACACAGAGGAATTTGGGGATACAAAGTTCTCCTCTGAGCACAAGTTACTGAACTTTGCAGCTCAAACTGGGTTTAACCTGAGAAGGAAGGTATGGTGCAACTAGCACAACCTGGATGTAAAGAGGTAAACACATGTGAGTCCATGAGGGAGTCTATGAGGATAGGCTTCAGGGCTTGGGGGAACTACCACCCTAACTTTAAAAGGGTTTTCCGAGACTTAAATACTGATGATCTATACTCTGGATAGGTCATCAGTATCTTATCGGTGGGGGTCTGACTCCTGAAACCCACGCCCATCAGCTGTTTCAGAAGGCATCGGCACTTGCAGTAGAGCTGTGGCCTTCTCTCAGCTCACCAAGCACAGTTCCATACATTGTATAGCGGCTGTGCTTGGTATCACAGCTTAGATTCATTCACTTCTATGGGGTTGAGCTGTGCCTAGGCCATGTGACCGATGAATGTGCCATCACTTGGCCTAGGGAAAGATGAGAGAAGGCCATGGTGCTACTGTGAGTCTTCTCAAGCACTGGTGCCTTCTCAAACAGCTGACTGGCAGGAGTCCTGGGTGTCGGACCCCCACAGATCAGATACTGAGGACTTAGCCAGAGTATAGGTCATGAGTATTTAAGTCTCGGAAAACCCCTTTAACTTTGAGTCTCTATCCCACTTTCTTCATATTTCCATGTCTCTCCTAGCAGTAAGAGGGTGGCCTCACAGCCTACTCACATTCTGGTGGAGCAGCATCAAACGCAGCTGGGAGATCAGGCCTCGATTTAGAATGTAAAGAAGCATCTATCTATCTATCTATCTATCTCTCTAATCTATCATCAACGCTATCTATCTAATCTATAATCAACCAAATTACAGTACATGCTTCATTAAAATGTACAGCACAGGATATGCTATGACAATGGGCAATGAATATGTCGTTCAAAACTTCCCCCCCCCATCTTATATGATTCTTAAGTGGTTCCTAATGTAAGGGGCAATTTAATAATAACAATTTTGTAATGTAAAATTATGAAAACATTAGAGTGGACAGAACTGGATACTTGTGAGATTACTCTGCACAGTTATCCATGCCATATCACATTGCAAAATTAAATATAAATGATATGTGATATCTACATCTTACACTTCATCATTTACATTAAAGTTCTAGAGACCCTGATTCTACTTTACATGAAACTATTGCTTATTATTGTGTGACTTATACTTCTGTATAACATCTTCCCAGCTCAATGAAAACCCCTTCAAATGAATGGTCCCCTATAATCCAAACATTAGCTGAAAATATAAGTGCCTGAGAACTGTGAAGACCCTGAATGTTCTATATAGTCTTCCAGCTGTGATATTCTGCTCTCATACATGCCTAGCCCATCTTCTGTGGTGACAACAAATCTCATCCAATACAATCTCTATGGGGATTGGCAGCCTGCCTTCCACAGAATCTAAATGGAATATAAATATTCAAATATTATGTAAAGTATTGTGTGCAATCAGTCGATCATCAAGGGGTGACGACTGACGAGTAGATAACAGGTGGTATTTAAATCAGTACTGACTGAACATTGTCCTGCTTACCAGTTGCCATGGAGCAAAGTTCTGTGCAAGTATGAGTTGGCGCACTGATGCTAGTGCAAAGGATCATGGGAAGGGGGTTGGATCCCCAGCTCTAGCATCAGTGCACATCACCCAGCTACCTAGAATCCGTAGGCAATTTTTGACCAGTAGTCTATGGAATGGAGATCTACCAACCCGCATCTGGTGCAATGATATCATCACACCTACCTGCACTGTGCATGCCAGAAGAGGCTGCAAAGACTCAAAGGCATTAAATAATTGTATTCATTAGTGCAAACCCTTCCATATGCCCTATCATGACATCTTGACATTATACAGGGGGGATATTTCATTTTGGACACCCCTTGGCCCAATGAAGAGCCTCTGCAAAGAGTGACTTTTGCTCTGAATAACCATACTTATTAATTTGGTCACTAGAGGTTTTAACTGGGTGCAGAAGTGTATTGGTCATAGATCCTACCTATTCATTAGCAAGATGGCATGCCTGTTCGGTAAGTGATCATTATTAGTGATTACTTACCAAGTGGGCACTGGTGGCCCCTATTGTTCCCCCCAGTGGTAATAAAGCTCTCTACAGACCCCTTAGTAGTAATAAGGCCCCCATAGTGCTCTTAGTAGAAATATAGAAATAAGACGGCTCTATAAGTCCCTCCTATAGAGCCCCCAGTAGTAATAAGAACGCCTAATGTCCCCTGGATTTGCAGTGCCCCTGTAGTTATATTTCTCCCTCCACCATACAGTCCCATGTAAATAACATCACCCCATATCTCCTGCCCCTCCAAAATACAGTCCTACGTAATCACATCACTCCCCTCACTTTAGCCCCTTCCAACATACAGTCCCATGTAAATAACACTTTTTCCCTCCTTACGCCATAGAGTCCCATGTAAATAACATCACACCAGCTCTCCAGCCCCCTCCAAAATACAGTCCCATGTAAATAACATCACCTCCCCAGCCGCCTTCAACATACAGTCCCAAGTAAATAATATCACCCCCTCCCCAGCCGCCTCCAACATGCAATCCCATGTAAACATCCCCCCTCAACATTCAGTCCCATATAAATAACATCATTCCCCCCACCAGCCACCTTCAACATACAGTCCCATGAAAATAACATCGACCCCTCAACATTCAATCCCATGTAAATAACATCACTCCCTCCCCCAGCCCTATGGTTGCCACCTTTCCCAACAAAAAATACCAGCCAAGTTAAGGCTGCACTAATGAGCACGCTCCACAATGGAAATGCTCATTAGTAGCAGTCCTGTTAGGGAAATAACAGCAATAAACCGGTAGAAAAAAATGAACGGCACCGGAAGGGCCATTAAAATACCATCTTTGCCGGAGGGATACAGGCTGTGTGGCAACCCTGCCCAGCCCCCTCCAACATACAGTCCCATGTAAATAACATCACTCCCTCCCCCAGCCCCCTGCAACATACAGTCTCATGTAAATAACATCACTACCTCCTACAGCCACCATCAACATTCAGTCCCATGTAAATAATATCCCCCCTTCCCAACCACCTCCAACATACAGTCCCATGTAAAGAACATCCCTCCTTTCAGCCCTAACATACAGTCCCAGACTCCCAGTTAAATAACCACAACTCCTAGAATTGCTCTGCCTCTACCTTCACTTACCTCTCCTCACGTAGCAGACATCACCTCAGCTTCTTCCCCCAGGACTTCTCCTCTTCACTGCCATCCTCTCCTGCACTGGTCACATGATGGTGACATCATTGCAGGTCCTTCTCAACCACTGCCTGTTTTACTGGTCACATGACCTGTGATTTCGCCACAGGTCCTTCAGCTCTTCCACTGCATTAGATTCAATTGTATTGCCGTCCACGGCAACACAGTTGTATCGAGCTGGCAAGCAGTAAATTCGGGGCCTGGGACAAAAAATCAGGGGCCCAGGCGCCGAATGTTTTAACCTAGCAACGCCCCTGTCTGACTCCAAGGCACAGTGTCAGACTCAGAGGTAGACTCAGACTGGCCCACAGGGCCACAGATGAATCCCCCGGAAAGGTGGGCCCCTAGTCTCCCACCCCCTGCACAAGTGGCACATAATACAGTACACATACTGCACTACATACATATATTCAATGTACAGCACCTCAACCAGCCTATGTTCATATAAAAAAACCTTGATAGATAATCTCCCAGTTTATTATTATAGACACAATCAGGTAGCTGAGATGACTTCTAGGTATGGAGGAAAGCTAGCCAGTGTCCTCTTCTCCCCAGGATCTACCTTCTCAGAGTTGCTGCAGGGACCCATAATTAATCATTTTGTGGCATCCTGCTGCTGTGTGAGCATGTAATATTTAGATGTATCCGTAGGGTGGGCCCCCAAAATAAATTTAATTGGAGGGCCCTAGGCACCTCAGTCCGACACTGCCTCAGGTGACATCCACATCATGCTGCTATGACTGCGAGGAGGAGTGGGCCATCCAGTCCACAATCTCATCCTCTTTCCCTCAATAATAATGGGGCGCTGATCGGAAGCCAGGGAGAACTGTGGCCTATTACTATTACTGTTAAAAAGTGTAAGGCTGGGGGGCAGAGCCTGACCGCGCTTGATGGCAGCTGCTTGAGAGAAGCGCTCCCGCTGCCAAGCTGCTTTTTAGCACCTAAAGCACTCTAATTCCCGAGAAATGGTTAAAATTCAGCCAAAGTCTGGATCGGGTGACACTGCAAGCGCCCTAACTGCTCCCGCGCCCAGCAAAAAGATGGAGAAATACCTCAACAAGCGATCGCCTCAACTCCCCACATGTGTGGACAAGATGGCGCTGACTGAGAAGGGACATCACCCCCGGCAGGAGGAGGGAGAGGATGACGATCCCCTCAGTACGGACTCCGGTCCCCGAAGCAGCCAGGGGGTTAGGGATAATTGTCCCCTCTCAAAGGAATACTTTGATTCGGCGCTTCATAGGGCGCTGGCCCCAATTGCAGCAGACCTATCTTCTATCAAGATTGATATTCGCCAGATAGGTAACAGAGTGGAGGCCCTTGAACAATCACAGGACGTTCTACACTCCTATACAGCTTCCACAGCTAGCAGCCTGGACTCACACAGGGCTGCGCTTAACACTGCTCTCCTAATGATCGAAGATCAGGAGAATCGCAGCCGCAGAAAAAATATAAGGATTCGCGGCCTTCCTGAAGCACAGGACAAGGAAAACCTCTTTGCCGCCATGCAAGATCTATTTGCTTACCTGTGGGGGTCTGACAGAGCCAAATCCATAGTGGTGGAACGGGTGCATAGAGCCCTGCGCCCAAAGCCTCCTCCCACAGAGGGCCCGAGAGATATCATCTGTGGCCTTTTGAGCTTCCGAGACACGGAAGCTATACTTGAAAAAGCCAGGAGCTTTCCGGAGGTGAAGATAGCGGACACCGTTGTCCAGCTGTTCCAAGACGTGGCGCCCTCCACCCTCCAGAAGAGAAGGATCCTGAGACCCCTCACACAGGCACTTCGCTCTGCCAAGATCCCCTATCGGTGGCTATACCCGTTTGGTATCTTAATCACATCTGGGAACAAAAAGCTTGCCGGACGCGCCCCGGAAGATTTGCAAGAATTGTGGAGCGTCCTTCGGATTCCCCCTATGGACATCCCGTCATGGCTACCTGTCCAGCAAGATGGCGATCCTCCTCCGCTTCCTGCTCCGTGGACCACCGTCCGGAGGCAAAGATCCAACAGGCGTAAGCCCTCGAATATGGACACTAACGACTGACTGCTGCAGTGTTCTTGATTGCATGTCTGGAGTCGCCATCTCCTTACATACAATCTTTATATGATCATACTTATCTTTGATTATAGCGGCTAGTAACTACTGATGCCTCTGAAGGGGCCCCTTACACAGTAGTGGTTGTCGGCCGCCATCCTATGATCACAGCCTCCTCCATCCCTCTCCCTGTGCCTAATCTCTCCATACCCGTAGTGCCTTAACTTTACCCTCCTTTTCACCCCCCCCTTCGCGCCTGCTATCGCGGTTAAGTGGGAATTAGATCTTCGCAATGTTATTCAGTTTTACTGAACGTTTATACACCGTATGATGTGTTCATTCACTTCAGAATTCTACCGATGATATGGTTAATGTTCTTTTCACATTTATCCTTGCGCGGGTTGGAATTGCGCACCAATGGAGCTTTAAGTTATGAAAAGCTCCCTTCATTTATTGTTTGGTTCCTTAAGTTGGATCATAGCGCTACTGCCGCACAGCCTCGTATGTTACTGCTCCAGATCAGATGTCAGCTCTAAACCTAAATGTGACCACCTTCAATGTAAATAATGGTTGCAATAACCCTATTAAGAGAAGCCGTGTTTTTCAGATCTTGAGGTCAGGTAAAGCGCAAATAGTTATGTTGCAGGAGACGCATTTCAGGAAAGGTCAGGTTCCTAACCTTGCTCGTTCCTCTTTTCTAACCTGGTATCACTCATGTAACACTTCTGTGTCATCCAGAAGCGTCAGTATTGGTGTGCACAAAAGTGTCCCCTTGTGTGTAATGGCGGAGATTGCGGACCCCGAGGGGAGGTATTTACTCCTGAAAGGCAAATTGGGTGGGGTAGAGGTCACCTTATGTAATCTATACGCCCCTAACAATAACACCTCTAAATGGTTAGCTAAGCTATTGCATAAGATTTCAGTCTTTACCTCTGGTATGCTGATTGTAGGAGGGGACTTCATTTTAACCTTGCATCCCCTGTTGGATGCCTCCACTCACAGGTCCGCGGTATCCGCCGGGGTGCTGTAGGGGCTACTTAGCAAGCTTAGATCCATGGGTTTGAGCGACATATGGAGATCCATTTATGCTGATAGAAAGGAATATTCCTTTTATTCGCACCCCCACAAGTCTTACCAGCGCCTCGATTACTTATTATATCTGATTGGTTACTACCCCAGGTTAGTAAAGCTGAAATACATAATATTACAATCTCAGACCATGCCCCAGTATCCCTATCCTTCACTGTCCCTGGGTCTACTAGCAAGGAGTGGATTTGGTCTCTTAACCCTACCCTTCTCAACTCTCATACTGACATGGACTCGTTTGGGAAGAAGCTGTCGGAATATTTTACACTTAATACTGTAGCTGAGACCTCTCCTGCTTCCATATGGGAACCCCACAAAGCCGTTGTGCGAGGGGAATTCATAGCTTTGGGCTCTCACTTGAAAAAGAAGCGTGAAACACATCTGTGTTCCCTACTTTCCAAAATCTCTTGCTAGAACAAGCCCATAAGAGATCCATGACAGACACAGACTTAGAGGCTTTATCAGTTCTTAGAGGGGAACTTAAGGATCTTTTAAATGTCAAAGCGGCTAAGGCCTACCTAAAAATCAGGCATAAACAATATGCACATGGAAATAGGGGAAACAGATTGATGTCGGCCCTTATTAAAAAGAGGAAGCGAACAATCTTACATCGCCAAAATGCGTATGAGAAAGGTCTGGTAGTGTCTGACACCCCAAGCATAGCCAAGATATTTAACTCATATTATGCCGCTCTATATAACCTGCGTAAAAGTGAACCCTCCATTGCCAACCGGGACAGGGAAGCCCTCACTAAAAATTTCTTGGCATCTCTCAATTTACCTACATTGTCACAAGTAGATAGTGAATCCCTAACCACCCCTATCACCCTTTTAGAGATCCAAAAAATTCTCAACTCCATCCCTTCAGGTAAGAGTCCAGGCCCTGATGGCCTACCGATTGCTTACTACAAGAAATTCTTCCATATACTAGGTCCCCACCTTGTGACTTACTTTAACTCTTTGCTTGAAGGCGCCCCTCCGGCAAAGCAGGCACTGGAAGCTCATATTGTGGTCCTTCCAAAGCGGAATAAAGACCCTGAGGTTCCTTCTAGCTATAGGCCCATTTCCCTCCTAAACACCGACACTAAACTTTGGGCCAAACTTCTGGCACATAGAATGGCGCCATTCTTAAAAAAGATTATCTTTCCTGACCAAACAGGTTTTGTAGTGGGGCGTGAGTGCAGGGACAGCACATTTAGAGTACAGATGTTAATACAACATACTTTGAGACATAGGAACAGTCTGACCCTTTTAAGCACGGATGCCGAAAAGGCGTTTGATAGGGTGGACTAGGGTTTTATGGAAGCCACTCTACATAGGTTTGGTTTTCATCCGAAATTTGTGGAGGCTGTGATGTCCCTGTACTCGGCCCCTCATGCTAGGGTGAGGGTCAATGGTGTATTATCCCCTTATTTTGATATATCTAATGGCACTCGACAGGGGTGCCCACTGTCCCCTTCCCTCTTCATACTCTGCTTAGAGACTCTTATACAAGCAATTAGACAGAGCGACGCCATCACGGGGGTCAAAATTGGTAACACGCAACACAAAGTGGCGGCCTTTTCCTGACGACATGCTGCTGATTTTGAATGACCCTGTCACCGCTTTCCCAGAGATCCTGAAATTATTAGAGGAATTTGGTCACCTGTCGAACTTTAAAATAAATCTCCCAAAGTGCTCGGCCATGGGTATTAACTTACCGAAAAACACTATTGCTGCCTTGTCTGCCTCATTTCCCTTCCAATGGTCTTCCTCGCACATTAAATATTTGGGGGTCAATATCTCGCCCACGCCCAATCAATGGGTCAGTTTAAATTATACTCCTCTACTTACAGATATTAAAGCACAACTAGATGACTTAAAAATCCCCTTTTTGTCCTGGATAGGTAGAAAGAATCTTTTAAAGACTTATGTCCTTTCTAGATTATTATATCTTTTCTAGACCCTGCCGATCTCTCTCCCTAATTCATATCTGTCCCTGACACAAATTTTTTTCTCAGCCTTTGTATGGAGGAAATCTAGGCCTCGGTTATCTTATAGCCTCCTGTCCCAACCAATCTCTAGGGGAGGTTTTGGCCTCCCAGATATCAAAAACTACTATTTGGCCAATCTGATTCGCTTACACTCAGAAATCCTGAATCCCTACCCTTGCAAACTAGGCTGCCAGATAGTTAACAACTCATGGGATCCCTCAGAACTTGCCAGTCTATGGGCAAACCCGTTGATAGATGCCATTGGAAGTAACCCATCGAACCCGACTTTTGTAGGGGTGCTTAAGGCCTGGAGGAAATTCTCCTCTCTGCTGTCACTCCCTGTGGGTCCCTCTCCTTTCATGCCTATCCGATTAGTCCCATATTACCTTCAGGTTGGCTATAGGGACGATTTTAACCTTTGGTCTGGTTTCCGGAACGCAGTTGTGGGGGATGTACTTAAGGGCAATGTATTACCGGGATTAGAACAGTTGAAAGAGGCTTATAGGGTACACAAATGGTCACACTTACATTACCTTCACTTCAGTAAAGTTTGTTTGGAATACCTAGGCAGAGCTCGGAAGGATTATACTCCCTCCTGGTATGATGTCATCTTACAGTCTCCCAACCCTAGAAGCAAGCTTCTCTCTTGTCTTTATAATAAAATACTTGAACCTCGAGGCACCAGGAGGCCTCCCTACATCAACCAGTGGGAATCTGACCTCGGTGTACACCTCTCGGATCCCGATGTAGATAGGATCCTCAGTCATTCACACGTTTTTTCCTGTTGCATATCAATACAGGAAAACCCTTTTAAAATAGTAACTAAATGGTATCACACTCCAGATCTGCTAAATAAGATGTTTCCAGAGGTGTCCGCCGATTGTTGGAGATGCTCTGCAGAAAAAGGCACAACTTTGCATGTTTGGTGGTCTTGCTCTAACATCCGTCCATTCTGGGAGGGAGTGGAGAGTGAGATTAGGAAAATCTGCTCTACCAGCATGACTCTAACAGCCAAAGCTGTCCTTCTGAATATACCAGACCTCAATTGTCCCCTTAGCAAACACTCCTTGCTCTCTCACCTTATAGCTGCGACCAAGCTCCTTATTCCACTGAAATGGCTGTCCACACAGGCTCCAACTGTGCAAATGTGGAAGGACAAAGTGCAGGAAATCCGTAGATTCGAAGAGTTATCTAGCTGGGAGACGTTGTCCCATGATAAGTTTATGGTCACTTGGGCCAAATGGTTGGATAACTCTTGAAGACACCCCTCCCCTTAGGTGTACTACATCAGTACATCAGTTATTCTAATTGTCTCTTGGAAGGTTCTTCCCCACACGCTTGTTTATCGAGCGTCTCACATATTGGAGGTAGGGTCACTCCTTTTTTCTCCTCGCTAGTCATGCTGCACATATCTGTGTTTTGAAGTGGTGAATCTGTTATGGCTGTATATTTTTGCTTATTATCATATGTATACTGCTATATGATCCAGGGGTATGTTTCCCCTAATATGTTTGTATTGATTATGTATTGATCTACTTAATCAATAAAAAGAAATTTGAAAGAAAAAAAAAAAGAAAAAAAAGTGTAAGGCTGGCACTCAAATATGTGATTCAATTGAAGAGTGGCAATTTATTTAAACACTTGATTAAAACCAGCATATAATCCACAATAAAAGAACATAATAAAATGCAATCACTTGTAATAAAAAATAAAATATAAAAAAAACGCAGGGTAAGTGCACACTGCCGATGCTCTCTCTTGCAATCAGTGCAACATTGGAGATGTCCCTTAGAAGACTCAAGATAAATATATCTCCCTGTTGAGTCTGTAGAGAAGTTCTTTGGAATAGTCACTCTATAATATATAGCTGTGTCCTCCTTGAAATAGTTCCCCAATTCGGGACAAATGATGATCCGGAATCGGCACTATGGCCGGATGGTAGTATAGTTTCAAGGAGAAGGTATGTAATTCCAGCTAATATTAGTACAAAGGAATGTTAGTGTAAGGCTGCAGGTGGGGAGTGAGGCAGAACCGTTTCTCTTACCCTTCTGATTCGGGGCCGGTAACTGGAGAATTCCTCTCTCTAGCCGCTACTCACCACACTGCGCCACCGTCTTCTCTCGCTGTTTGGCGTCCTCGTTCGAGACTTCCGTACCATGTGATGGTTGTCTCGCGGGATTTACCTGTAAGCTCGTTCAGTCCTGTTTCTCCTTGGAGTGATTTCGAATCGGAATTAAATGGAGCGCTCCAATATTTGAAAAGTTTGCAAACTTTCTTAGTGACTCCGGATACTTCTTTGTGGGGGTGAACTACGCCAAACGTGTTTCGGGGACGTCTCTCCCCTTCCTCAGTGGCTCTCCCCCCATTGTGGTGTCACTTCCTTTTATAGTCCACTCAGTATAATCGAAGTCCCGGATCAGGATCCGATTTTGACTGCTTGCGGCATCAATGCGTTTTTCGTGCGATTTATCTGATACATATGCGTTTTTTCTATATTATCTCCTTCTTGTTGCGATAAAACTATGTAATGAAGGAAATACTCCTGAGGCATTGCTTTTACAAAAAACATCATAAAAACATATGAAGCACTAAAATATATATATACAGTACAGACCAAAAGTTTGGACACACCTTCTCATTCAAAGAGTTTTCTTTATTTTCATGACTATGAAAATTGTAGATTCACACTGAAGGCATCAAAACTATGAATTAACACATGTGGAATTATATACATAACAAAAAAGTGTGAAACAACTGAAAATATGTCATATTCTAGGTTCTTCAAAGTAGCCACCTTTTGCTTTGATTACTGCTTTGCACTCTCTTGGCATTCTCTTGATGGGCTTAAAGAGGTAGTGACCTGAAATGGTTTTCACTTCACAGGTGTGCCCTGTCAGGTTTAATAAGTGGGATTTCTTGCCTTATAAATGGGGTTGGGACCATCAGTTGCATTGTGGAGAAGTCAGGTGGATACACAGCTGATAGTCCTACTGAATAGACTGTTAGAATGTGTATTATGGCAAGAAAAAAGCAGCTAGGTAAAGAAAAACGAGTGGCCATCAGTCCGAAAAATTGGGAAAACTTTAATAGTGTCCCCAAGTGCAGTCACAAAAACCATCAAGCTCTACAAAGAAACTGGCTCACGTGGGGACCGCCCCAGGAAAGGAAGACCAAGAGTCACCTCTACTGCGGAGGATAAGTTCATCCGAGTCACCAGCCTCAGAAATTGCAGGTTAACAGCAGCTCAGATTAGAGACCAGGTCAATGCCACACAGAGTTATGGCAGCAGACACATCTCTAGAACAACTGTTAAGAGGAGACTGTGTAAATCAGGCCTTCATGGTAGAATATCTGCTAGGAAACCACTGCTAAGGACAGGCAACAAGCAGAAGAGACTTGTTTGGGCTAAAGAACACAAGGAATGGACATTAGACCAGTGGAAATCTGTGCTTTGGTCTGATGAGTCCAAATTTGAGATCTTTGGTTCCAATCACCGTGTCTTTGTGCGACGCAGAAAAGGTGAACGGATGGACTCTACATGCCTGGTTCCCACCGTGAAGCATGGAGAAGGAGGTGTGATGGTGTGGGCGTGCTTTGCTGGTGACACTGTTGGGGATTTATTCAAAATTGAAGGCATACTGAACCAGCATGGCTACCACAGCATCTTGCAGCGGCATGCTATTCCATCCGGTTTGCGTTTAGTTGGACCACCATTTATTTTTCAACAGGACAATGACCCCAAACACACCTCCAGGCTGTGTAAGGGCTATTTGACCATGAAGGAGAGTGATGGGGTGCTGCGCCAGATGACCTGGCCTCCACAGTCACCGGACCTGTACCTAATCAAGATGGTTTGGGGTGAGCTGGACCGCAGAGTGAAGGCAAAAGGGGCAACATGTGCTAAGCATCTCTGGGAACTCCTTCAAGACTGTTGGAAGACCATTTCAGATGACTACCTCTTGAAGCTCATCAAGAGAATGCCAAGAGTGTGCAAAGCAGTAATCAAAGCAAAAGGTGGCTACTTTGAAGAATCTAGAATATGACATATTTTCAGTTGTTTCACATTTTTTTGTTATGTATATAATTCCACATGTGTTAATTCATAGTTTTGATGCCTTCAGTGTGAATCTACAATTTTCATAGTCATGAAAATAAAGAAAACTCTTTGAATGAGAAGGTGTGTCCAAACTTTTGGTCTGTACTGTATATTGCCAACTTAACTTCACTTCTCGATGAATAATCCTGCGATCCTATACATACATATAGTATTGCCACAAGATAAATATATATGATAAAATTGATATAAAAAGATATCTGAAGAGAATAATAAGAATGTCTAAAACAATAACTGTATCCTTTGTAATAGGTCATCAATGAGGGTAAAACCTCATATAAGGGGGGGGGACACAGTTCCTGGATTGTTCAACAAATATAATATTTGGTTATCCTGTAGTCCATTTTAGATTCTTCAATTGTTTCTTTTATCATTTGTTGATGTAATGGGTATGTGAGCCTCTCTCCAAGGGGGGGTCAAAACGCTGATAGACGGCCAGACATGTGATCCCCCATTGGGTGAGAGGCACACAACCGAGGATCTAAAGGAAACCAAAAATTTCAAGTTCGGCGTTTAGGCCTGCTGGGATCAAACTACCAACATTTTGTTTCAGATATCCTTTTCTAATATTAGACACGTGTTCAGATATCCTCACTTTCAAAGTCCTATTACTACTTGCTGGACGGCTGGTGCTGCTACTGCTGTTTGCACTTCTACCCACATTCTGACTTTTGGATGATGAGGCATGGGTCTTTTGTGTGCCACTCTTCAGTTTCCCAGACATTTTATTATGGATCTTAAAAATGAAAAGTCACAGGTGTGGTACACAGATTATTAAGTGGTTTTAGCAAAATTGCAAGTGTTTTTTCTGTAATTTAAAGACAGAGGCGCAACTAAATGTCCCTCCTCTTTACAAATACACTTCACTCTGGTATTAGCAATTTACAATTTTAATAATGAAGTTTTTGCAGGAAAATGCATTTACTGTAATATTGAACGGTATTTAGCATTAATTTACAATGCATTCGATAACACGGGTTTAATGCACTGAAAGGCCTAACAAACAGTAAATAGATTTTTTTTTTAAGAAACAAAGCGGGATTTCTCAGTGTTTAAAGCAGAATGTATGCTATTGGGGTGCTGGCAATAAGCCTATGAGCTTTAGAAAGCTTTTCACAAAGAAAAACAACCTATAGTGTCCCTAGTAATTAGCTTCGGTCTGCAGTTGTTTTTGGCAGGCACAGCCCCAATACATCCTACGATCTCCACAAATAAGAACAGAATGGCATCTGGCTCATTCTCAGCATAAGGACCTAGTTGAATACTGCCCTCTGATTGGCTGATCAGATTTTCTGTCAGCCTCTGAGCCAATTAGGGCAAAACCTCCCACCACCCCCTTTACGTGATTTGTCCGATACGAATTGCCAAAACTTCGGATTAGTTTAGCAGATGAATTTTTGTGAAATTTGTAATAAATCTGATTTGTTTACAATCTATTCCCTCATCTCTAGTCTGCTTTCTTGACAGTCTGCGTCTGAGTAGGTGATAGGAACATATTTCACTCATTTTCCCATACATCATCTAAGATTTAGTTTATTGAACATTACATTTTTACGTACAAGATAATATATGCCTTTAGGGATGAGCGAACTCGAACTGTATAGTTCGGGTTCGTACCGAATTTTGGGGTGTCCGTGACACGGACCCGAACCCGGACATTTTCGTAAAAGTCCGGGTTCGGGTTCGGTGTTCGTCGCTTTCTTGGCGCTTTTGTGACGCTTTCTTGGCGCTTTTTGAAAGGCTGCAAAGCAGCCAATCAACAAGCGTCATACTACTTGCCCCAAGAGGCCATCACAGCCATGCCTACTATTGGCATGGCTGTGATTGGCCAGAGCACCATGTGACCCAGCCTCTATTTAAGCTGGAGTCACATAGCGCCGCCCGTCACTCTGCTCTGATTAGCGTAGGGAGAGGTTGCGGCTGCGACAGTAGGGCGAGATTAGGCAGATTAACTCCTCCAAAGGACTTGATTAATCGATCGATCTGCAGCTGTGGATCATTGAGCTGCTGAAATTCAAATGCTCACTGTTTTTAGGCTGCCCAGACCGTTTGTCAGTCACTTTTTTCTGGGGTGATCGGCGGCCATTTTGTGTCTTGTGCGGTGCTGCGACCAAGTGCATCCAAGCTGCGACCAAGTGCATTTAACCCTCAATGGTGTGGTTGTTTTTTGGCTAAAGCCTACATCAGGGTGAAGCTGTCACACCAAGTGCATTTAACCAGCAATAGTCTGTTTATTTTTTGGCCATATACTACATCAGGGGCAAGCTGCGCCTGTCACCAAGTGCATTTAACCCTCAATGGTGTGGTTGTTTTTTGGCTAAAGCCTACATCAGGGTGAAGCTGTCACACCAAGTGCATTTAACCAGCAATAGTCTGTTCATTTTTTGGCCATATACTAAATCAGGGGCAAGCTGCGCCCGTCACCAAGTGCATTTAACCAGCAATAGTCTGTTCATTTTTTGGCCATATACTACATCAGGGGCAAGCTGCGCCCGTCACCAAGTGCATTTAACCCTCAGTAGTGTGGTTGGTCAAGCTGTCACACCAAGTGCATTTAACCAGCAATAGTCTGTTAATTTTTTGGCCTTATACTACATCAGGGGCAAGCTGCGCCCGTCACCAAGTGCATTTAACCCTCAGTAGTGTGGTTGGTCAAGCTGTCACACCAAGTGCATTTAACCAGCAATAGTCTGTTCATTTTTTGGCCATATACTACATCAGGGGCAAGCTGCGCCTGTCACCAAGTGCATTTAACCCTCAATGGTGTGGTTGTTTTTTGGCTAAAGCCTACATCAGGGTGAAGCTGTCACACCAAGTGCATTTAACCAGCAATAGTCTGTTCATTTTTTGGCCATATACTACATCAGGGGCAAGCTGCGCCCGTCACCAAGTGCATTTAACCCTCAGTAGTGTGGTTGGTCAAGCTGTCACACCAAGTGCATTTAACCAGCAATAGTGTGGTTATTTTTTGGCCATATCCCAGTCTAATTCTGTCACTAAATCCATACCGGTCACCCAGCGCCTAAATACTAGGCCTCAAATTTATATCCCGCTAAATCTGTCGTTACCGCTGTACCGTTGTGGCTGGGCAAGTTATTTAGTGTCCGTCAAAGCACATTTTTTGTTCAGGGTTGAAATACAATTCCCAATTTAGCAATTTCATAATTTAGTGGTTTCTGCTATATCAGAGCTATTTGAAATCTATCCCTAAAAGGGTATATAATATTCAAGGTGCACATAGGGTCATTCAGAATAACTTCACACACACGCTACTGTGCATTTCCAAGTCTAATTCTGTCACTAAATCCATACCGGTCACCCAGCGCCTAAATAGTAGGCCTCAAATTTATATCCCGCTAAATCTGTCGTTACCGCTGTCCTGTTGTGGATGGGCAAGTTATTTAGTGTCCGCCAAAGCACATTTTTTGTTCTGGGTTGAAATACAATTCCCAATTTAGCAATTTCATAATTTAGTGGTTTCTGCTATATCAGAGCTATTTGAAATCTATCCCTAAAAGGGTATATAATATTCAAGGTGCACATAGGGTCATTCAGAATAACTTCACACACACGCTACTGTGCATTTCCAAGTCTAATTCTGTCACTAAATCCATACCGGTCACCCAGCGCCTAAATACTAGGCCTCAAATTTATATCCCGCTAAATCTGTCGTTACCGCTGTACTGTTGTGGATGGGCAAGTTATTTAGTGTCCGTCAAAGCACATTTTTTGTTCTGGGTTGAAATACAATTCCCAATTTAGCAATTTCATAATTTAGTGGTTTCTGCTATATCAGAGCTATTTGAAATCTATCCCTAAAAGGGTATATAATATTCAAGGTGCACATAGGGTCATTCAGAATAACTTCACACACACGCTACTGTGCATTTCCAAGTCTAATTCTGTTAGTAAATCCATACCGGTCACCCAGCGCCTAAATACTAGGCCTCAAATTTATATCCCGCTACATCTGTCGTTACCGCTGTACTGTTGTGGCTGGGCAAGTTATTTAGTGTCCGTCAAAGCACATTTTTTGTTCTGGGTTGAAATACAATTCCCAATTTAGCAATTTCATAATATAGTGGTTTCTGCTATATCAGAGCTATTTGAAATCTATCCCTAAAAGGGTATATAATATTCAAGGTGCACATAGGGTCATTCAGAATAACTTCACACATACGCTACTGTGCATTTCCAAGTCTAATTCTGTCACTAAATCCATACCGGTCACCCAGCGCCTAAATACTAGGCCTCAAATTTATATCCCGCTAAATCTGTCGTTACCGCTGTACTGTTGTGGATGGGCAAGTTATTTAGTGTCCGTCAAAGCACATTTTTTGTTCTGGGTTGAAATACAATTCCCAATTTAGCAATTTCATAATTTAGTGGTTTCTGCTATATCAGAGCTATTTGAAATCTATCCCTAAAAGGGTATATAATATTCAAGGTGCACATAGGGTCATTCAGAATAACTTCACACACACGCTACTGTGCATTTCCAAGTCTAATTCTGTTAGTAAATCCATACCGGTCACCCAGCGCCTAAATACTAGGCCTCAAATTTATATCCCGCTACATCTGTCGTTACCGCTGTACTGTTGTGGCTGGGCAAGTTATTTAGTGTCCGTCAAAGCACATTTTTTGTTCTGGGTTGAAATACAATTCCCAATTTAGCAATTTCATAATATAGTGGTTTCTGCTATATCAGAGCTATTTGAAATCTATCCCTAAAAGGGTATATAATATTCAAGGTGCACATAGGGTCATTCAGAATAACTTCACACATACGCTACTGTGCATTTCCAAGTCTAATTCTGTTAGTAAATCCATACCGGTCACCCAGCGCCTAAATACTAGGCCTCAAATTTATATCCCGCTACATCTGTCGTTACCGCTGTCCTGTTGTGGCTGGGCAAGTTATTTAGTGTCCGTCAAAGCACATTTTTTGTTCTGGGTTGAAATACAATTCCCAATTTAGCAATTTCATAACTTAGTGGTTTCTGCTATATCAGAGCTATTTGAAATCTATCCCTAAAAGGGTATATAATATTCAAGGTGCACATAGGGTCATTCAGAATTACTTCACACACACGCTACTGTGCATTTCCAAGTCTAATTCTGTCACTAAATCCATACCGGTCACCCAGCGCCTAAATAGTAGGCCTCAAATTTATATCCCGCTAAATCTGTCGTTACCGCTGTCCTGTTGTGGATGGGCAAGTTATTTAGTGTCCGTCAAAGCACATTTTTTGTTCTGGGTTGAAATACAATTCCCAATTTAGCAATTTCATAATTTAGTGGTTTGTGCTATATCAGAGCTATTTGAAATCTATCCCTAAAAGGGTATATAATATTCAAGGTGCACATAGGGTCATTCAGAATAACTTCACACACACGCTACTGTGCATTTCCAAGTCTAATTCTGTCACTAAATCCATACCGGTCACCCAGCGCCTAAATAGTAGGCCTCAAATTTATATCCCGCTAAATCTGTCGTTACCGCTGTCCTGTTGTGGATGGGCAAGTTATTTAGTGTCCGCCAAAGCACATTTTTTGTTCTGGGTTGAAATACAATTCCCAATTTAGCAATTTCATAATTTAGTGGTTTCTGCTATATCAGAGCTATTTGAAATCTATCCCTAAAAGGGTATATAATATTCAAGGTGCACATAGGGTCATTCAGAATAACTTTACACACACGCTACTGTGCATTTCCAAGTCTAATTCTGTCACTAAATCCATACCGGTCACCCAGCGCCTAAATACTAGGCCTCAAATTTATATCCCGCTAAATCTGTCGTTACCGCTGTCCTGTTGTGGGTGGGCAAGTTATTTAGTGTCCGTCAAAGCACATTTTTTGTTCTGGGTTGAAATACAATTCCCAATTTAGCAATTTCATAATTTAGTGGTTTCTGCTATATCAGAGCTATTTGAAATCTATCCCTAAAAGGGTATATAATATTCAAGGTGCACATAGGGTCATTCAGAATAACTTCACACACACGCTACTGTGCATTTCCAAGTCTAATTCTGTTAGTAAATCCATACCGGTCACCCAGCGCCTAAATACTAGGCCTCAAATTTATATCCCGCTACATCTGTCGTTACCGCTGTACTGTTGTGGCTGGGCAAGTTATTTAGTGTCCGTCAAAGCACATTTTTTGTTCTGGGTTGAAATACAATTCCCAATTTAGCAATTTCATAATATAGTGGTTTCTGCTATATCAGAGCTATTTGAAATCTATCCCTAAAAGGGTATATAATATTCAAGGTGCACATAGGGTCATTCAGAATAACTTCACACACACGCTACTGTGCATTTCCAAGTCTAATTCTGTTAGTAAATCCATACCGGTCACCCAGCGCCTAAATACTAGGCCTCAAATTTATATCCCGCTACATCTGTCGTTACCGCTGTCCTGTTGTGGCTGGGCAAGTTATTTAGTGTCCGTCAAAGCACATTTTTTGTTCTGGGTTGAAATACAATTCCCAATTTAGCAATTTCATAACTTAGTGGTTTCTGCTATATCAGAGCTATTTGAAATCTATCCCTAAAAGGGTATATAATATTCAAGGTGCACATAGGGTCATTCAGAATAACTTCACACACACGCTACTGTGCATTTCCAAGTCTAATTCTGTCACTAAATCCATACCGGTCACCCAGCGCCTAAATACTAGACCTCAAATTTATATCCCGCTGAATTTGAATACAATACATTGGGCCAAATAATATTTTTGTTGTTGTGGTGAACCATAACAATGAGGAAAACATCTAGTAAGGGATGCGGACGTGGACATGGTCGTGGTGGTGTTAGTGGACCCTCTGGTGCTGGGAGAGGACGTGGCCGTTCTGCCACATCCACACGTCCTAGTGTACCAACTACCTCAGGTCCCAGTAGCCGCCAGAATTTACAGCGATATATGGTGGGGCCCAATGCCGTTCTAAGGATGGTAAGGCCTGAGCAGGTACAGGCATTAGTCAATTGGGTGGCCGACAGTGGATCCAGCACGTTCACATTATCTCCCACCCAGTCTTCTGCAGAAAGCGCACAGATGGCGCCTGAAAACCAACCCCATCAGTCTGTCACATCACCCCCATGCATATCAGGGAAACTGTCTGAGCCTCAAGTTATGCAGCAGTCTCTTATGCTGTTTGAAGACTCTGCTGGCAGGGTTTCCCAAGGGCATCCACCTAGCCCTTCCCCAGCAGTGGAAGACATAGACTGCACTGACGCACAACCACTTATGTTTCCTGATGATGAGGACATGGGAATACCACCTCAGCATGTCTCTGATGATGACGAAACACAGGTGCCAACTGCTGCGTCTTTCTGCAGTGTGCAGACTGAACAGGAGGTCAGGGATCAAGACTGGGTGGAAGACGATGCAGGGGACGATGAGGTCCTAGACCCCACATGGAATGAAGGTCGTGCCACTGACTTTCACAGTTCGGAGGAAGAGGCAGTGGTGAGACCGAGCCAACAGCGTAGCAAAAGAGGGAGCAGTGGGCAAAAGCAGAACACCCGCCGCCAAGAGACTCCGCCTGCTACTGACCGCCGCCATCTGGGACCGAGCACCCCAAAGGCAGCTTCAAGGAGTTCCCTGGCATGGCACTTCTTCAAACAATGTGCTGACGACAAGACCCGAGTGGTTTGCACGCTGTGCCATCAGAGCCTGAAGCGAGGCATTAACGTTCTGAACCTGAGCACAACCTGCATGACCAGGCACCTGCATGCAAAGCATGAACTGCAGTGGAGTAAACACCTTAAAACCAAGGAAGTCACTCAGGCTCCCCCTGCTACCTCTTCTGCTGCTGCCGCCTCGGCCTCTTCTGCTGCTGCCGCCTCGGCCTCTTCCTCCGCCTCTGGAGGAACGTTGGCACCTGCCGCCCAGCAAACAGGGGATGTACCACCAACACCACCACCACCTCCGTCACCAAGCGTCTCAACCATGTCACACGGCAGCGTTCAGCTCTCCATCTCACAAACATTTGAGAGAAAGCGTAAATTCCCACCTAGCCACCCTCGATCCCTGGCCCTGAATGCCAGCATTTCTAAACTACTGGCCTATGAAATGCTGTCATTTAGGCTGGTGGACACAGACAGCTTCAAACAGCTCATGTCGCTTGCTGTCCCACAGTATGTTGTTCCCAGCCGCCACTACTTCTCCAAGAGAGCCGTGCCTTCCCTGCACAACCAAGTATCCGATAAAATCAAGTGTGCACTGCGCAACGCCATCTGTAGCAAGGTCCACCTAAATACAGATACGTGGACCAGTAAGCACGGCCAGGGACGCTATATCTCACTAACTGCACACTGGGTAAATGTAGTGGCAGCTGGGCCCCAGGCGGAGAGCTGTTTAGCGCACGTCCTTCCGCCGCCAAGGATCGCAGGGCAACATTCTTTGCCTCCTGTTGCCACCTCCTCCTTCTCGGCTTCCTCCTCCTCTTCTTCCACCTGCTCATCCAGTCAGCCACACACCTTCACCACCAACTTCAGCACAGACCGGGGTAAACGTCAGCAGGCCATTCTGAAACTCATATGTTTGGGGGACAGGCCCCACACCGCACAGGAGTTGTGGCGGGGTATAGAACAACAGACCGACGAGTGGTTGCTGCCGGTGAGCCTCAAGCCCGGCCTGGTGGTGTGTGATAATGGGCAAAATCTCGTTGCAGCTCTGGGACTAGCCAATTTGATGCACATCCCTTGCTTGGCGCATGTGCTGAATTTGGTGGTGCAGAAGTTCATTCACAACTACCCCGACATGTCAGAGCTGCTGCATAAAGTGCGGGCCGTCTGTTCGCGCTTCCGGCGTTCACATCCTGCTGCTGCTCGCCTGTCTGCGCTACAGCGTAACTTCGGCCTTCCCGCTCACCGCCTCATATGCGACGTGCCCACCAGGTGGAACTCCACCTTGCACATGCTGGACAGACTGTGCGAGCAGCAGCAGGCCATAGTGGAGTTTCAGCTGCAGCACGCACGGGTCAGTCGCACTACAGAACAGCACCACTTCACCACCAATGACTGGGCCTCCATGCGAGACCTGTGTGCCCTGTTGCGCTGATTCGAGTACTCCACCAACATGGCCAGTGGCGATGACGCCGTTATCAGCGTTACAATACCACTTCTATGTCTCCTTGAGAAAACACTTAGGGCGATGATGGAAGAGGAGGTGGCCCAGGAGGAGGAGGAGGAGGAGGAGGAGGAGGAAGAGGGGTCATTTTTAGCACTTTCAGGCCAGTCTCTTCGAAGTGACTCAGAGGGAGGTTTTTGGCAACAGCAGAGGCCAGGTAAAAATGTGGCCAGACAGGGCCCACTACTGGAGGACGAGGAGGACGAGGATGAGGAGGAGGTGGAGGAGGATGAGGATGAAGCATGGTCACAGCGGGGTGGCACCCAACGCAGCTCGGGTCCATCACTGGTGCGTGGCTGGGGGGAAAGGCAGGACAATGACGATACGCCTCCCACAGAGGACAGCTTGTCCTTACCCCTGGGCAGCCTGGCACACATGAGCGACTACATGCTGCAGTGCCTGCGCAACGACAGCAGAGTTGCCCACATTTTAACCTGTGCGGACTACTGGGTTGCCACCCTGCTGGATCCACGCTACAAAGACAATGTGCCCACCTTACTTCCTGCACTGGAGCGTGATAGGAAGATGCACGAGTACAAGCGCACGTTGGTAGACGTGCTACTGAGAGCATTCCCAAATGTCACAGGGGAACAAGTGGAAGCCCAAGGCCAAGGCAGAGGAGGAGCAAGAGGTCGCCAAGGCAGCTGTGTCACGGCCAGCTCCTCTGAGGGCAGGGTTAGCATGGCAGAGATGTGGAAAACTTTTGTCAACACGCCACAGCTAACTGCACCACCACCTGATACGCAACGTGTTAGCAGGAGGCAACATTTCACTAACATGGTGGAACAGTACGTGTGCACACCCCTCCACGTACTGACTGATGGTTCGGCCCCATTCAACTTCTGGGTCTCTAAATTGTCCACGTGGCCAGAGCTAGCCTTTTATGCCTTGGAGGTGCTGGCCTGCCCGGCGGCCAGCGTTTTGTCTGAACGTGTATTCAGCACGGCAGGGGGCGTCATTACAGACAAACGCAGCCGCCTGTCTACAGCCAATGTTGACAAGCTGACGTTCATAAAAATGAACCAGGCATGGATCCCACAGGACCTGTCCGTCCCTTGTCCAGATTAGACATTAACTACCTCCCCTTAACCATATATTATTGGACTCCAGGGCACTTCCTCATTCAATCCTATTTTTATTTTCATTTTACCATTATATTGCGAGGCTACCCAAAGTTGAATGAACCTCTCCTCTGTCTGGGTGCCGGGGCCTAAATATATGCCAATGGACTGTTCCAATGTTGGGTGACGTGAAGCCTGATTCTCTGCTATGACATGCAGACTAATTCTCTGCTGACATGAAGACAGATTCTCTGTTACGGGACCTCTCTCTTCTGCCTGGGTGCTGGGCCTAAATTTATGAAAATGGACTGTTGCAGTGGTGGGTGACGTGAAGCCTGATTCTCTGCTATGATATGAAGACTGATTCTCTGCTGACATGAAGCCAGATCCTCTGTTACGGGACCTCTCTCCTCTGCCTGGGTGCTGGGCCTAAATATCTGACAATGGACTGTTGCATTGGTGGCTGACGTGAAGCCTGATTCTCTGCTATGACATGCAGACTAATTCTCTGCTGACATGAAGCCAGATTGTCTGTTACGGGACCTCTCTCCTCTGCCTGGGTGCTGGGCCTAAATTTATGAAAATGGACTCTTACAGTGGTGGGTGACGTGAAGCCTGATTCTCTGCTATGACATGCAGACTGATTCTCTGCTGACATGAAGCCAGATCCTCTGTTACGGGACCTCTCTCCTCTGCCTGGGTGCTTGGCCTAAATTTATGAAAATGGACTGTTGCAGTGGTAGGTGACGTGAAGCCTGATTCTCTGCTATGATATGAAGACTGATTCTCTGCTGACATGAAGCCAGATCCTCTGTTACGGGACCTCTCTCCTCTGCCTGGGTGCTGGGCCTAAATATCTGACAATGGACTGTTGCATTGGTGGCTGACGTGAAGCCTGATTCTCTGCTATGACATGCAGACTAATTCTCTGCTGACATGAAGCCAGATTGTCTGTTACGGGACCTCTCTCCTCTGCCTGGGTGCTGGGCCTAAATTTATGAAAATGGACTCTTACAGTGGTGGGTGACGTGAAGCCTGATTCTCTGCTATGACATGAAGACTGATTCTCTGCTGACATGAAGCCAGATTGTCTGTTACGGGACCTCTCTCCTCTGCCTGGGTGCTGGGCCTAAATTTATGACAATGGACTGTTGCAGTGGTGGCTGACGTGAAGCCTGATTCTCTGCTATGACATGCAGACTGATTCTCTGCTGACATGAAGCCAGATCCTCTGTTACGGGACCTCTCTCCTCTGCCTGGGTGCTGGGCCTAAATTTATGAAAATGGACTGTTGCAGTGGTGGGTGACGTGAAGCCTGATTCTCTGCTATGACATGAAGACTGATTCTCTGCTGACATGAAGCCAGATTGTCTGTTACGGGACCTCTCTCCTCTGCCTGGGTGCTGGGCCTAAATTTATGACAATGGACTGTTGCATTGGTGGCTGACGTGAAGCCTGATTCTCTGCTATGACATGCAGACTAATTCTCTGCTGACTTGAAGCCAGATTGTCTGTTACGGGACCTCTCTCCTCTGCCTGGGTGCTGGGCCTAAATTTATGAAAATGGACTCTTACAGTGGTGGGTGACGTGAAGCCTGATTCTCTGCTATGACATGAAGACTCATTCTCTGCTGACATGAAGCCAGATTGTCTCTTACGGGACCTCTCTCCTCTGCCTGGGTGCTGGGCCTAAATTTATGAAAATGGACTCTTACAGTGGTGGGTGACGTGAAGCCTGATTCTCTGCTATGACATGAAGACTGATTCTCTGCTGACATGAAGCCAGATTGTCTGTTACGGGACCTCTCTCCTCTGCCTGGGTGCTGGGCCTAAATTTATGACAATGGACTGTTGCAGTGGTGGCTGACGTGAAGCCTGATTCTCTGCTATGACATGCAGACTGATTCTCTGCTGACATGAAGCCAGATCCTCTGTTACGAGAGCTCTCTCCTCTGCCTGGGTGCTGGGCCTAAATTTATGAAAATGGACTGTTGCAGTGGTGGGTGACGTGAAGCCTGATTCTCTGCTATGATATGAAGACTGATTCTCTGCTGACATGAAGCCAGATCCTCTGTTACGGGACCTCTCTCCTCTGCCTGGGTGCTGGGCCTAAATATCTGACAATGGACTGTTGCATTGGTGGCTGACGTGAAGCCTGATTCTCTGCTATGACATGCAGACTAATTCTCTGCTGACATGAAGCCAGATTGTCTGTTACGGGACCTCTCTCCTCTGCCTGGGTGCTGGGCCTAAATTTATGAAAATGGACTCTTACAGTGGTGGGTGACGTGAAGCCTGATTCTCTGCTATGACATGAAGACTGATTCTCTGCTGACATGAAGCCAGATTGTCTGTTACGGGACCTCTCTCCTCTGCCTGGGTGCTGGGCCTAAATTTATGACAATGGACTGTTGCAGTGGTGGCTGACGTGAAGCCTGATTCTCTGCTATGACATGCAGACTGATTCTCTGCTGACATGAAGCCAGATCCTCTGTTACGGGACCTCTCTCCTCTGCCTGGGTGCTGGGCCTAAATTTATGAAAATGGACTGTTGCAGTGGTGGGTGACGTGAAGCCTGATTCTCTGCTATGATATGAAGACTGATTCTCTGCTGACATGAAGCCAGATCCTCTGTTACGGGACCTCTCTCCTCTGCCTGGGTGCTGGGCCTAAATATCTGACAATGGACTGTTGCATTGGTGGCTGACGTGAAGCCTGATTCTCTGCTATGACATGCAGACTAATTCTCTGCTGACATGAAGCCAGATTGTCTGTTACGGGACCTCTCTCCTCTGCCTGGGTGCTGGGCCTAAATATATGCCAATGGACTGTTGCAGTGGTGGCTGACGTGAAGCCTCATTCTCTGCTATGACATGCAGACTAATTCTCTGCTGACATGAAGCCAGATTGTCTGTTACGGGACCTCTCTCCTCTTCCTGGGTGCTGGGCCTAAATTTATGAAAATGGACTCTTACAGTGGTGGGTGACGTGAAGCCTGATTCTCTGATATGACATGAAGACTGATTCTCTGCTGACATGAAGCCAGATTGTCTGTTACGGGACCTCTCTCCTCTGCTTGGGTGCTGGGCCTAAATTTATGAAAATGGACTCTTACAGTGGTGGGTGACGTGAAGCCTGATTCTCTGCTATGACATGAAGACTGATTCTCTGCTGACATGAAGCCAGATTGTCTGTTACGGGACCTCTCTCCTCTGCCTGGGTGCCGGGGCCTAAATATCTGAGAATGGACTGTTCCAGTGGTGGGTGACGGGAAGCCAGATTCTCTGCTATGGGACCTCTCTCCAATTGATTTTGGTTAATTTTTATTTATTTAATTTTTATTTTAATTCATTTCCCTATCCACATTTGGTTGCAGGGGATTTACCTACATGTTGCTGCCTTTTGCAGCCCTCTAGCCCTTTCCTGGGCTGTTTTACAGCCGTTTTAGTGCCGAAAAGTTCGGGTCCTCATTGACTTCAATGGGGTTCGGGTTCGGGACAAAGTTCGGAACGGGTTCGGATCCCGAACATTTTCGGGAAGTTCGGGCGAACTTCTCGAACCCGAACATCCAGGTGTTCGCTCAACTCTATATGCCTTATCTTAATTCTACCCCTCATTGTCAGAAAGTCCCTCTAGCCATGTGCAAAATTATATATTATTGTAATTTAGCAAATTATAAACTAGTTTTTATTGCCTAAAATGAGCACCTGAAAGGACTAGTGCTCTGCAAGAGCATGAAGACATCAGTAGAGGGTGGTCCCCTGCTTGGGACCCCAAGAGTGGCTGCTCGAGGATGAAGAGCAAAAAATGAGAAGACAGTGGGGGACATTTATCAAGACTGGCATTCCCAAGCAGCATGAAATGGGCCAAATTTATTAAGGAAATCGTTTTCAGCATGAAAGTTGTTTTCAGCACAGCGCCCCACTACAGATCATGCGCTGCAATATTAGATACTTGTCATGGGACTGCCACACGTGACCATCAGTAATTATAATCATTGGAAGTTGCATAGTATTTCAGGTGAGCCCCTTCCTATGATGGTTTAGTCCTCCTGACGAGGCATACTATACGCGAAACATGTGTCTAAGGTTGTGGGAGCCAGGGCCGTCTATAACGCAGGGCAAAAGGGGCAGCTGCCCTGGACCCAGTTGCTCCTGGGGGGGCCAAGGCAGCTGCCTCTTGAGCCCCGCTGGCCAGTGGTGACATGGGGGGCAGCGGCAGGGCACAGGGAGATGTGTGCTTCCACTGTGGAAGCGCTCATCTCCATAGTCATCTGTATCGCTGTCCTCAGGACAGTGATACAGATGGAAGTGCTGCGGCGGGGCAGGGGAGAGAGAGACGTCTCCCTTCCCCATTCCTCTGATAGGCTACAGCTGTACAGCACAGGACAGGCCTGCATCGCATCGCATCGCTGCCAGCCTGATGGAGGTAAGTATAAGTGTTTATTTTTTTTATATGGTACTACTATTGGCACATGATTGGGGGCATCTATGGGGGCACCTGTTGCTGGCACATAAATGGGGGGCCTCTATGGGGGCACCTGTTACTGGCACATGATTGGGGTTCATCTATGGGGGCACTTGTTACTGGCACATGATTGGGGGGCATCTATGGGGGCACTTGTTACTGGCACATGATTGGGGGGCATCTTTGGGGTCACTTGTTACTGGCACATGATTGGAGGCATCTATGGGGCACTTGTTAATGGCACATGATTGGGAAAGAGAATATCTACATGAAAGAGACGTCACTGGATGTAAGAGGTATGTGGTGCTGTATAATGAAACGGCCATTTTATTTGATACTATCGTGCTGATTCTTCCCCCCCCCCCCCTCTATATTAAGGGACACTATAGTCACCAGAACCACAACAGCTAAATGTAGTAGTTCTGGTGTCTGTTCAGAAAAAAGGCAGTATTTACATTACTGCCAAGGAACACCTCTAGGGGCCATTCATCATTATTAAAGTTTTATTACTACTCTACAAGGTGTGTGGATTTTTTTTTTGGGTGTGTGTTGTGGTGGAGGGCATGATTGCATGCTAGGGTGTGGGAAGGCAGGATCCAGGGGGCCCAAGTAAATTCTTGCCCAGGGTCCAATCAATATTAAAGACAGCCCTGGTGGGAGCAGTCTCCTTTCTAGAGGTAAATGATTTTTTTCAGTATTTTTAGAAAGTAAAGGCCGTAGCTTGCTTGACTTATCTGGTTTGTGTGTTAGGCAATGAATTGCCATGAGTAGCCATGGTTTTTTCCCTTATTTGGCTGGTGTTATATTTACATAACATTTTAGGATTGTTTTGCAATTCCAGTTAATTGTTAGTGGTCTTTTGCCTTTTTGCCCAGTTGTTATTTAGTGACTATTTGATATAAGTGCAATCGCATATACTAGTATCACCCTGTATTCAGGGGTTTCTGCTCCCTCTATATTTGTGACCTGTTTCCTGTACATTGTTTTGGGGGAATGTAACTTTTTATGGGAACTTTTTGGAGCTCTTTATTTTTTATTGTTTGATAAAATAAATATGGAGAGCTGTACCCAGTGATCATAATATTATTAAGCTTAAGACTAGTGGCATCTTTCCTTCTTTACTAATTTGTTAAGAGGCAGGCCGTGCGCCAGAAACTGAAGTCTACCCCAGCCAGGGACTGGCGTATACAGTACTTGAGCTATATATTACGCCCGTTATATATAAATTACTGGCTAATAAACAACTGAGACACTAAGGGTCCATTCACACGTCTGCAAGTTAGGTCCGGATCCATTCCGATTTCAATGGGGCCGGAACGGATGGGGACAGCACACTATGTGCTGTCCGCATCGGCACTTCCGGATCCGCAATTCCAAAAATTGAATCTGTCCTATTCTTGTCCTCAACTGTGGACAAGAAAAGGCATTTTCTATTATAGTGCCGGCGATGTGCGGTAGGAGAAATGCGGAACGCACATTGCAGGTGTACATGTTTACCGCAAAACACCTACAGACGTGTGAATGGACCCTAAGAGTGAGGGCCTTGCTCGCAAGAGCTTACAATCTGAGGAAATGAGGGTGACACAAAAAGTAAAGTTGATTGTTATATAAATTGGTCCAGCCATCTTTGTACTTAAAGAGTGATGCAGGCTGAGCTGCGTGAGTTAGTGCTTTGGGTGTGGTGATTACTGTCAGAAGATGGCGTTCAGTTCTGAAGAATAAGCATTAGGGGAGGCGGGTAATAGGGGAAGAGTCAGTTTAGGGAGCATGATAAGCCTGCCTGAAAAGATTTATTTTTAAGGCACATTTGAAGGTAAGGAAGGTGGGAATTGACCTGATTGTCCGGGGCAGGGCATTCTAGAGAGGAGGTGCACAGGCTAGAAGCCAGAGATTAGCACAGGCTAGAAGCATCAGTGTAGTGGATGGAGAGATAGTTAAGCCTGGCTGCTGCATTTAGGACAGACTGAAGGGGGGAAAGTTTAGGGAGAGGAAGTCTGATTAGTAATTAATTACAGTAGTCAAAACTTGAATCAAAGCAACCACAAGAGTTTGGGCGGTTTACACTGTAAGAAGAGGGCTGATTCTGGAGATGTTCTTGAGGTACAGATGACAAGAGCGTGCAAGTGATTGAATATGGGGAACAAAGGAAAGATCTGAGTCAAACATTACCCCGAGACAGCGGGCGTGCTGCCCAGGAGTTATGACTGAAATTGAAATATCAAGTTTAGGTTGGTTAGTAGATGAGGGGAAGACAAGAAGTTCAGTTTTAGAGAGGTTTAGTTTCAGACAGAGAGAAGACGATGTTAGAGAAGGCTCCCAGACAATCACTAGTGTTTTGCCGTAAATCAAGGGTAATTTCAGGGGATGAAGTGTATAATTTGGTGTCATCAGCATAGAAATGGTACTGAAAACCAAATCTACTGATCGAGGCTGTGTACAGAGAGAAAAGTAGAGGACTAGGACTGAACCCTGAGGAACCCCAACAACAAGAGGAAGAGGAGAAGAAGCAAAGCCAGTGAATGATACACTAAAGAAGCGGCCAGGGAAATAGGAAGATAACCAGGAGAAAGTAATGTCTTTAAAGGGTTTGTCTCACTTCAACAAACGTCATTTATCATGCAGACAAAGTTAATACAAGACACTAATGTATTGTTTGTTTGTAATGTATTAATTGTCCATACAGCCTCATTTGCTTGATTCCTTTGCACACTCCCATGGTCCAGGCCACCAGAGAGGCCTGCACTTTTTCCTATAGTGGGCTAGGCATAACCCCTGGAAATAAGCAGTGTATTATTGATGGACAAATTAATCAAGTCAGAAAAGGAAGCAATATAGACAATCACAATACATTACTAGATGCCTTGTATTAACTTACTTGTCTACATGATAAATGACATTTGCTAAAGTGAGACAACCCATTTAGGGCGAGTTGAGTGGAGAATTGTTAGGAGGAGTTTGTGGTCTATCAATATAAAATGCTGCAGAGACATCCAGAAGAATCAGTGCAGAATAGTTGCCATATCTTTTTGCTGTCAGGAGATCGTTAGACACTTTGGTAAGGGCAGTTTCTGCAGAGTGGAGAGGGCGAAAGCCCAATTTTAAGAGGTCAAGAACAGAGTTTTCAGAAAGTTAGCTTATTACACGATAGTAGACGAGAAGTTCCAGGAGTTTAGAGATGAAGAGGAAGTTAGAAACAGGTAGGTAGTTAGCAGCACAGGTTGGATCAAGAGATGTTTTTTTTTTTTTTTATAGTAGTGGGGTTATAACAAAATGTTTGAAAGAGGACCAAAAAGATACCAGAAGAGAGAGATTAAATATTGTAGTTAGGTGATCAATGACAGCCCGGGGAAATGATCACTGCTACAGGTTGTGGGTAGAGAAGAAGAGAGAAGACTGGAGACTTCTTCTTCTATTATAATGTCAAAAGTAGAGAGAGAACATGAGGAAGTGTGGGAGGAAAGAGGATCGAAACTGGTTTGGGACTGGGAGATTATTCCTGCTAGATGTTACCAATTGTATCACTAAAGTAAGTGGTCCAGTCTTAAGTGCAGTGGTCAGTGATAGGCACATACACTTTAGGGCATGGAAGAAAGTGAAAAATATCAAAGAGTAATTTTGGTTTATTTTAAAGTGAGAAGATTAGAAAGGTGAAATAGTTCTGTTTCCGAATGTTGATGCCTGAGTTATAGATTTTAAGCATAAATTTATAATGGAGGAAATCTGCAGATAGTCGTGATTTTCTCAAATTTTCTGTAAGAGCCAGCAAGTTCAGAGATTATGAGAGGAAGAAGTCATGGATTGTGGGGAGTTTGTTACACACCGACCGAGCAATCCAGAGAGCACAGTTAAAAGACGTACATTGCATATTAATGAGGCTTTCTCTGTGTGGCAGGTGAGAAACTGAAGTTAACACTAGAAGAGGGCAGGGTTTGGCGAAATATTGCCTGCAGCTAATAGCAGGAGTTGTTTGCGTAGATCACATAGCATCCCTGTCTCCTGCCTTGTATCACTGTCATGTTTAACTGCCAGACGCTTAGAAAAGATGGTGCTTTGACAAGGATGGCGCTTGGACTCGTGCTTTCCCCAGTGGGTGCTTCCCATATTTATAGGGAGTGTGATCATAGAACTAGGGGAAATTTAGCTCATTAACCAATTAATCAGGTAAGCAAGACACATGAGAAGAGATGCTATGTGTAGGTAAACAAATAGAGCAAAGGGATCTGAATGGGCAATAAAATCAGTACAGATCACAAGTTTTACAACAGTAGCATAAATAACATCAGATCAATTGGGAGAACATCTATAGGACATATGGTGTGCTCCATAATTTGCAACTTCTTTATGTCACAATTGTGTAGAAAAAGCATTAGTAAATGTCCCCCAGTCTTTTTACAAAACCGCCAATCAAAATAATACAAAATTTGAAGTATGACACATTAAAAGGATTAAAAGAGTTTTCTGGGGGGTGGGTTTGAATTTTGATTGAAGAGACTGATTGGGCATCAACATGTGTCTAGCCAGGAGCAGAAAGTGGAGGCCATTGGGGACCCTTCTTTAAAAAAAAAAAAAGTATACTGCAACACAGCGCAGGCTGGAACGCAGTACAATAAATTTTACACATAAACTTCCAGTGCATTTGTGAAATGTACAGCACAGGCACAGATCCTGTACTGTACACTATGCACAACACCACACTGACATTTTAATATAACATCACACATCAATCAACAAGCATAGACAAGTGACAGGGAAAGGGGGGGGCAGGGAAGTGGGGGAGGGAAGGTATCACAGGCTCAAAGCTTTTTTGAAAGACAGACACACGAATAGGAAAGAGAAAGAAGGAAAGGGGTTTTAATCCTCTTCTCTGTCAATGTTTGAACCATCCATGATGGAGTAGTCTCTGAGCAGGCTGCCACATCCTGTGGCAGTCCTGGACAGACATCTTCTCCCAGTTCATCATCAGGCTTTTCCTGGCAAACCACAGAGAGTCCTTAAAGGGAACCTGTCACCGGGATTTTGTGTATAGAGCTGAGGACATGGGTTGCTAGATAGCCGCTAGCACGTCCACAATACCCAGTCCCCATAGTTCTGTGTGCTTTTATTGTGTAAAAAACCTGATTTGATACATATGCAAATTAACCTGAGATGAGTTCTGTACGTGAGATGAGTCAGGGACAGGACTCATCTCAGGTTAATTTGCATATGTATCAAATAGTTTTTTTTACTCAATAAAAGCACACAGAGCTATGGGGACTCGGTATTGCGGATGTCCTAGCGGCCATCTAGCAACCCATGTCCTCAGCTCTATACCCAAAATCCCGGTGACAGGTTCCCTTTAAAACAGTTCATAGGGTGTCAGGCCTCATTGATAGCTTGAATAGTGTAGGTCTCATGAAAGAGTCCGTATAGCATGGGGGTGTGCTTTAGGCTGCTCCTGAAAACAAAGTCTCTGAGTTCATTTTCCAGGGCATTAAACAGGACCTGTGCAAACGGGCACTCCCAAAAGAGGTACAAGAATGTTTCCTCCTTGAATGGGCACCTGGGGCAGTACCTGGTGTGGCATAGGCCACAGGCCTGCCTGAATGGCTATCTATGCCAGATCTTTGTGCCTGTTGGTTAATCTTCTAGAATCCACGTTCTTCAGACTCAGAGGTGGTGGCAGGGAGCCCTGGAATAGAATCCTTTGCTTGGATGTGCTTGATGATATAAGAAACATGTTCACATATTCAACTCTTCACTTGAGGAAATCATACAAAGTGTGTATATACTACAACTTTTAAATTCTAAAGGTGACTTTGAATTCTTATACACTCCTCAACAATAAAATCGCAAAAGCAAAAAGAAAAAGTTGTGGAATTATGGAAATCACAGATCGATAGACATTGTTAAGGATATGCAAATTATAAAAAAATGGAAACAAAGTATTCAAAACATCTTAAATTGGTCAGTATAAAGTATGGGCACCACACTCTGAATACATGCGCTTACACACCTTGCCATGCTATAATGAGGTTATTAATGGTTGTCTGAGGAATGTTCTGCCATGCTGAATGCACTTGGGTGCACAGATCATGAAGATCCACTGCTGGCAGCTCCCTTTGCAATTGCCAAGCTATGATGACCCAGATCTGTTTAATGGGTGACAAGTGCAGAGATGCTGCAGGCCATGGTATTACAAGCAACATTTGGCCTGATGTGTACTGTTAAAAATTGCTCCTGGATCACTGTGGAGCAATGGCCATACCACTATGTTCATGACCAAATCATTGTAATGCTGAACTGTTAGTGTACCTGAAATGAAGACTAGAGGTGTTTGGCTACTGTACATTATGCACCCACACCAGAATCTCTGTAGTAGTACTGATGTAACATTCCCTTGCAAAAGCCTCTTCATTGCTGTGCCCACATGGTCTCCAGACCAATCTCTGGCTATCAATGCATGTGAGATGAAAGCGGAACTCATCGCTGAAGAAGATAGACCTCCATTCCAGCCTTCATTGCCGTCTTGCCGTGCACCATGATGGCCTTTGAGAGCAATGTCTGCTTATTGCCCAATGTCATAGAAATGCCTTCTAATGGTTTGTGTAGACACCGTTTACCATCCTAGGCTTGGAATGTGACCTTTACCATGGGAAGAGGCCATGGGGAAACACCTGTTGAGGCGTGAGAGTTTGGTCCTTTGGTCTGTTCTTCATAATGGAGCATAGTAAACCCTTAACCCTTTCAGCCCCGGAAGTTTTTTTAGTTTTCACATTTTTGTTTTTAACTCCCTGCCTTTCTAGGGCCATAACTTTTTTTTTTTACGTTCTCATAGCCATATGACGGCTTGTTTTTTGTGGGACAAGTTGCACTTTCTAATTCTATCATTTAATATTGCATATGATATAGTTGGGAGCTGGAAAAAAAGTGCAATTCCAATGCAACAGTTTTATGGGTTTTGTTTTTACAGCATTCCCTATATGGTAAAACTGATCATTTAATGTCATTCTCCGGGTCAGTATGATTACGGCAATACCACATATGTATAGTTTTTCTTGTGTTTTAATACTAAAAAAAGAATAAAAACCTTAGAAAAAAATTGGCGCCATATTCTGACTCCTATAACGTTTTGTAGTTATGTATATGGAGCTGTGTAAGGGCTTATTTTTTGCGAGGTGATCTTTACTTTTCATTTATGCCATTTTTTGTGGGAGAGGAAGCGACCAGAAAACGGTGAATTGTCCATTTGGCTTTTTTTCATTTTTTATTAGTTAAAAAAATTTACATTTTAATAGTACGGGTGTTTTTGCATGCGGTAATCTTATTTTCATTTTGGGAAAAGGGCGGGTGTTTAGAATTTCAATATTTTTTTTATTTTTAAACATTATTATTTTATTTATTTTTTCCTTTTGTATAGTTCCCATAGAGAACTATAACAAACAATCATGAGATTGCTTCTTTTTAGTAAATGGGAGTAAAGGGCAGAAGTTAGATTTAGATGACTCTTTAGAGAGGTTACTGATAATGAGCTAAAAAAAAATCATACAGCGGCCAGGAGGCATTACAGAAGAAGCCATATAGGGGAAGAAAAGTGGCTTTAAAAAGTTGCAAGCTGTGTATTTTTGACTTAAAAATAAAAATAGACCCTCGCTACTTTATCAAAAAGGGAATGGTAAGGGCAGGAAAGGGGCATGGCCAACACCGAGACAAATTTATCTTCATTTACACCATGAAGCCAGAAATCTATGGCAGCTCAGAGCACAGACTGCTGGAGGATGCACTTAATTTATCACGAGGCCTGCACCTGGTCATAAATTAGAAGCATCCTCTGGCAGCACAGAGGTTATCAAAACCAGCGCAGAAAGTGCCGATCTTGATAAATCTCCTCCATAATGTTTCTTTTTTATGTTGTTTTAAAAAATTATTTTTTTTAATATGATTAGCCGAATGATTTAATTGATTTTTAACATTGTATTTATCTGCTGGAACGATATTTACTAGTATCTTGGTAACAGATCACTTTATCTATGGCAGTTTAATAAATAATTTTGAAATACAAATTGTCCACATATATAAACAGTTTGGGGGGAAATGTATCATTGTAGGCATATTTGAGGGTAGTTTAAGTACACCTGGAGGTGCCTGGTGTGGAGTTGTCACTTTTTAAAAAGCTGCACTTCATAAATGTGTCATAAACGGGATCTATTCTGAAAGTCTGTAGGGGCACTGGAAGGGGCAGTGCTCAAAAAGTCGCAACATTTTTTTTCTGCAAGTGGCCCCAGAAAGACACAAAGTGGGTCAAATGACCCCCTTTAGCTTCTGTGGATCTAAGGATATGTTCACATGGACTGAATATACATTGGAAAAATGCTGAGAACCTGACATCCAGGGCAAAAAATGCTGTACGAACATACCTAAAAGCTGAATTGGCGGTGCACTCAATGACTTGTCCAGAGATGTTTTTTGCTGGTGAACTACCCTATATTTTCTATTTGACAACTTAATAGAAAAAAAATGTTACTAATTATATAATTATGTTTTTAAAAATATTTTATCCATAAAAAAGAGCAACATCAATTATGATATACTGCACATATTGTATGTATTTTCTATAGATACTGAAGAACCATCAGATTTCAATTTATGCCACCAAGCCATACAATAACAGAGGTGGGCACAGACAGGAGACACCCGCTGTGTAACAACAGAATAATGGGAGCAGACTAGTGTTGATCGAGCACCAAAGTGCTCGGGTGCTCGAGTAGAACACCTCGGGATGCACTAATGGAAGTCAATGGGTGAACCCAAGCATTAAACCAGGCACCCCCTGCTCTGAAGAGGGGAGGGTGTCTGGTTCATATGAAAAGGTCAGAAATTTATGGAAACACCACTGAAATGGTTCAGGAACAGCATGGGGAGAATATCTGGATGCATCTTGGACTCCCAGGTTGCTGGTGAGAACAATGTTGTCTGAGTAGTACTCCAATTTTACAGACTGACAATAATATGCAAAAACCGAAGATAAAATCGATTTTAGAGGAAAAATTGTTAGGAAACATTCTTTCCTGTATATTTGCTTGTATATAAAGTGCAAGTGCTGCCAAAATTTACAAGGAAGAGGCACTCCGATACAACTTGTATATCACATAAAGGAGAGCCTCATTCACATTGTGGTACAATTGTTCAGGTAGTGGGACTCCTACACTCATAAAGCCTATGCACTGTGAAAGGGCTGCCAAATTACAAGGAACTGGCACTTCAATACACCCTTTATTACACATAAAGGAGGGCATCATACACACCCTTGAAAAATTATGATTGCTAGCCTGCTGGTGACCTTGAAATTCATTAGAAGGAAGGGCCTGCTGGTGACCTACTAAAACATTAGGGGCGGAGGCCTGCTGCTGATATGACCATCTAAAACATTAGCGGTGAGGGTCTGCTGGTGAGCTGATTCTCCAAAACATTAGGAGCAAGGGCCTGCTGCTGATCTGACCTGCTTGCCTCAGTTGGAACTGCTGTGTGTTCCCCTCGTCTCCCCTCCTCGGTTGCCCAAGGAACTACGTACTCTGCTGCCAGTGTTGTCAGCTGGAAATTTTTGGAGCAATTTTTCCACAAGGAGCTTCTGATATTGCACCATTTTGCTAGTCCTCTCCACCACAGGAATGAGAGATGAGAAGTTCTCTTTGTAGCGGGGGTGGAGAAGGGTGAACAACCAGTATTCGGTGTTGGCCAAAATGCATATAACGCGAGGGTCAAGGGAAAGGCAGCATAACATAAAGTCAGCCATGTGTCCCAGAGTCCCAACAGACAAAACTTCACTGTCCTCATCAGGAGGATGACTCTCAATCTCCTCATCCTCTTCCTCCTCTTCGGCCCATCCACGCTGAACAGATGGAATAAACCTGCTGTGGGTACTACCCTTTGTAGCGGAGGCAACCGTCTCCTGCTACTCCTGCTCCTACTCATCATCATCCAATTCGCGCTGATAAGACGAACTGAAGGTGGTCTGGCTATCAGCCTGTGTACTGTCTACCCCCATTTCCACCTCTTCCACATGCAACGCGTCCTCCTTCCTTGTGAGCAGCGAGCGTTTCAGTAGACACAGAAGTGGGATGGTTACGCCTATAATAGCGGCATCGCTGCTCACCATCTGTGTTGATTCCTCAAAGTTGCGTAAAACCTCACAGAGGTCAGACATCCATGCCCACTTGTTGCTTGTGAAGAGCGGAAGCTGACTGGAAAGGCGACAACCATGTTGCAGCGGGTATTCCACTACTGCCCTCTGCTGCTCACAAAGCCTTGCCAACATGTGGAGCGTCGAGTTACAGCGCGTGCTCACGTTGCACAACAGTCGGTGAGCTGGCAATTGCAAGCACTGCTGCAGTGTTGCCAGTGACTTTTGGAAATGGGCACACACACAGCGCACCTTCACCAGTAGCTCAGGCAAATTGGGGTAGGTTTTTAGAAACCACTGAACCACTAAGTTGAACACGTGGGCTTAGCATGGTATGTGTCACCACCAGATCTCTGAGAAGTTCTGATAGACGTTCTTCAGTACCTCCTGCATGATCTTCTTTTGTTTTGCTTTCGCTTTGACATCTCTCCTCCCTCTCCCAGCTGTCATCTATTAGCAGTGATTGCCTCCTTATATATCTCCTTCCATACTACCTCACTTTGCGGTTTATACAACTTCCTGGATTGTGCTGATGCACTGCCACAGCTCTGCGGTTTGTCAGCTAAACATATTAGTTTAAGCACGGCCTGTTGCCGCTTCCCCACTACAGTGCTACACTGCTTCCAGCTACTGACGGCTGACTAGTGCTGCAAGATGAGAATTCAGAGGTGGAAGTGGAGGAGGAGGAGGATAAGGGGGGGTTGTAGCCACTATTGTAGGTGGTGTCGGAAATCCTGATGGAAGTAGGGCCCGCAATGCTTGGCTACAGTAGCACCTGTGCCATCCCAGGGTACGAATCGCTCACGCCCTCCACAACGTTCACCCAGTGTGCCGTCAGGGAAATGAAGTGTCCCTGGCCACAAGCAATTGTCCATGTGTCAGTCGTTAAGTGGACCTTCCCAAAAACTGCGTTGATCAGGGCACGGGTGATGTTACGGGACACATGCTGGTGTAAGGCGGGGACGGCACCCTGGGAAAAATAGTGGCGACTGGGGACTGAGTAATGAGGGACTGCCGCTGCCATCAGGCTGCGGAAAGCCTCAGTGTCCACAAGCCTAAATGGCAACATTTCCAGGGCCAGCAATTTGGAAAGGTTCGCATTTAGTGCTATGGCCTGTGGGTGGGTGGCTGGGTATTTGCGCATTCGTTCTAAGGCCTTCGGTATGGAGATCTGTACGCTGCGCTTGGACACAGAAGTGGATGTGCTAGCTGATCGTGCTTGCTAAGGTCCAGGTGCAGGGCGGGAGGCGTCTGGGCCTGCATCTTGGACAGATGTTTGGACACACGTAACACAGGGGAAGAAGAGTCAGTGGTGTGACCCACCTATTAGGGAGCTTTGATGCCATGTGGCCGATCAAGCTGGTGGTGGTGGTGGTGAGGTTGCTAGTGTTCACACCCTGGCTCATTTTGGTATGGCACAATTTGCAAATTACAATTCTTTTTTTTACTAAAAAAGTGCCAGCTTTCGGAACATCTTCCCCTTGGCAAGGGAAATTGCCGCAAGGGGGTGCGCGGGGGACAGTTGCGGGCCTGTTTGGTGTGGAACGCCTTCTACCTTTTGCCACCCCACTGCCTCTTCCAGCCTGTTGCGGTGCTGCGGATCCCTCCCCCTCTGTACTGCTGTCCTCGATCGGCTTGCCACCTTCCCAGGTTGGGTCAGTGATTTCATCATCCACCACCTCCTCTTCCACTTCCCCACTCTGGTCATCCTTCTGACTTGACCTAACAACAACCTCACTTATTGACAACTGTGTCTCATCCTCATCATCAACCTCATGATACACTAATTGCTGTTGACTTATTGGCAACTGTGTCTTATTATCATCATCCACCTCATGAAACACTATTGCCGTTCCCCACCATCATCTTCTTGTGACTGTGGATGCTCAAGAGTTTGGGCATTGGTGCACATGATCTCCTCATGTCCCTCTTCAAGCGGGCTTGTCGAGAGGCACAAATCAAGGAATGACGATGAAAAGAGCTCCTCGGAATATCCAAGTGTGGAATCACTTGTTTGGCAAGACTCTCCATGGTGGGAGGAAGGAGGATCAGGGTGAGGATTCTGTTGACCAGATTCTTGGCTAATGAGACTGGACTTTCTGGAAGACAGGGTGGTGCTTAATCGGCTGGAAGCATTATCTGCTGCAATCCAACCGACCACCTGGTCGCACTAGTCTGACTTCGAGAATGTTGTCCTGAGCCGCCCTGCAAACTGGGACATGAAGTTAGATATCGTGGATGAGTATGTTTCTTGTGCTCTGGCAGCAGGCACAATTTCACCACACCCAGGGCCACGGCCTCTGCGTGCAATATCAGCAGCACGGCCACTTCCAAGTCCCTTACTGCTCACCTTCTGCATATTAAATGGTATACAGGGAGTGCAGAATTATTAGGCAAGTTGTATTTTTGAGGATTAATTTTATTATTGAACAACAACCATGTTCTCAATGAACCCAAAAAACTCATTAATATCAAAGCTGAATATTTTTGGAAGTAGTTTTTAGTTTGTTTTTAGTTTTAGCTATTTTAGGGGGATATCTGTGTGTGCAGGTGACTATTACTGTGCATAATTATTAGGCAACTTAACAAAAAACAAATATATACCCATTTCAATTATTTATTTTTACCAGTGAAACCAATATAACATCTCAACATTCACAAATATACATTTCTGACATTCAAAAACAAAACAAAAACAAATCAGTGACCAATATAGCCACCTTTCTTTGCAAGGACACTCAAAAGCCTGCCATCCATGGATTCTGTCAGTGTTTTGATCTGTTCACCATCAACATTGCGTGCAGCAGCAACCACAGCCTCCCAGACACTGTTCAGAGAGGTGTACTGTTTTCCCTCCTTGTAAATCTCACATTTGATGATGGACCACAGGTTCTCAATGGGGTTCAGATCAGGTGAACAAGGAGGCCATGTCATTAGATTTTCTTCTTTTATACCCTTTCTTGCCAGCCACGCTGTGGAGTTCTTGGACGCGTGTGATGGAGCATTGTCCTGCATGAAAATCATGTTTTTCTTGAAGGATGCAGACTTCTTCCTGTACCACTGCTTGAAGAAGGTATCTTCCAGAAACTGGCAGTAGGACTGGGAGTTGAGCTTGACTCCATCCTCAACCCGAAAAGGCGCCACAAGCTCATCTTTGATGATACCAGCCCAAACCAGTACTCCACCTCCTACCAGCCCAAACCAGTACTCCACCTCCACCTTGCTGGCGTCTGAGTCGGACTGGAGCTCTCTGCCCTTTACCAATTCAGCCATCTGGCCCCTCAAGACTCACTCTCATTTCATCAGTCCATAAAACCTTAAAAAAATCAGTCTTGAGATATTTCTTGGCCCAGTCTTGACGTTTCAGCTTGTGTGTCTTGTTCAGTGTTGGTCGTCTTTCAGCCTTTCTTACCTTGGCCATGTCTCTGAGTATTGCACACCTTGTGCTTTTGGGCACTCCAGTGATGTTGCAGCTCTGAAATATGGCCAAACTGGTGGCAAGTGGCATCTTGGCAGCTGCACGCTTGACTTTTCTCAGTTCATGGGCAGTTATTTTGCGCCTTGGTTTTTCCACACGCTTCTTGCGACCCTGTTGACTATTTTGAATGAAACGCTTGATTGTTCGATGATCACGCTTCAGAAGCTTTGCAATTAGTGCTGCATCCCTCTGCAAGATATCTCACTATTTTTGACTTTTCTGAGCCTGTCAAGTCCTTCTTTTGACCCATTTTGCCAAAGGAAAGGAAGTTGCCTAATAATTATGCACACCTGATATAGGGTGTTGATGTCATTAGACCACACCCCTTCTCATTACAGAGATGCACATCACCTAATATGCTTAATTGGTAGTAGGCTTTCGAGCCTATACAGCTTGGAGTAAGACAACATGTATAAAGAGGATAATGTGGTCAAAATACTCATTTGCCTAATAATTCTGCACGTAGTGTATATGCTTGCAAGTATGTCACACGTACACTAGTGCAGGTTTTGTAAGTGTATGCGGAAATAAATTAAACTGAATATCACTGATATTTAGGATGTGCATACAGGAGACGTTATACAGGAGATGTAGCGCAGGTAATGTTGCTGCTGTCACCAGCGGCTAATAAAACATTACAGGGAATGTCACAGCTATTTTGGATGCGCAAAGGTTATACAGGAGATTTAGCGCAGGTAATGTAACTGTCCGCAGCGAACACCGTCTACGGAAAAAGTACACTGGATGTCACAGATTTTTTTAGTAGGTGCACACGTTAAACAGGAGATGTAGTGCAGATAATGTTACTGTCCGCAGCGTCTATGGAAAAAGTACACTGGATGTCACAGATATTTTTAGGATGAGCAAACGTTATACAGGAGATGTAGCGCAGGTAATGTCACTGTCCGCAGCGGACACCGTCTACGGAAAAAGTACACTGGATGTCACAGATATTTTTAGGCTGCACACACGTTACACAGGAGATGTAGAGCAGGTTGCACTAAAAATATATATTTCTGCCAGATGCAACAATAGTCCTTAAAAGGACTTTTGGGTCTCTAATCGCACACAATTTAGAGCAGGTTGCGCTAAAAATATATATATCTTGAAAAAAAAAAATTCGGTGGCACTCACCATTGGTTGCATTCCTTCTTTATTGATTCCATGGTTAGGATAAAAAGTGCAGGAACATCATTGGCAGTGGATGGACAATCGTATATGCAGTGCAAAAAGATATATGGCGCTCACCTGTGAGGTCATTCCAAGGTTAAAGGTGTGTACAGTCCTTGCGGATGTTTTCATGATAATGTCCGCAAGGACTGTACACACCTTTAACCTCGGGATGACCTCACAGGTGAGCTCCGTAGTTGAGCGCCGCCAGTGACGACATACAAGGGGTGTGTACACAGGTATTTAAACAGGCATTCCAATGCCGCTGCTATGCTGGCCCGACGAAGCGCTGTAAGCTTGAAACGGCCGTCGCCCCATATCTTTTTGCACTGCATATACGATTGTCCATCCACTGCCAATGATTTTCCTGCACTTTTTATCCTAACCATGGAATCAATAAAGAAGGAATGCAACCAATGGTGAGTGCCACCGAATTCCTCTTTTTTTCAAGCTATATATGTTTGACATTATATATAGTCTACACAGAATTGAGCACCGCTAGGCTGCAATATTATGCACTCATTTTGCAAATTGAGTGACTGTTCCAGTACCCACAGGGAATTAGAGGAAACCAGTACGCAGTGCCACTTAAACTGTTTTTCAGCGTGTTGTTGCGCTAAAAATATATATTGCTGCCAGACATAACAATAGTCCTTAAAAGGACTTTTGGGTCTCTAACACTAACCGTGCCTAACAAAAAAATTAAATTAAATTCCCTACACTATCTGTCCCTTCTACAGTACAGCTCTCCCTGACTAAGACTGGCCGAACCACGTGTCATCGGGTGCTATATAGCACCCGATGACGTGTTCCGGCCAGCCAATCACTGTAATGCCAGTAACCAACATGGATACGGCATTACAGTGAGTGGCAGTACTTACCTGCATGTTTATTGGCTGTGTAGCAGCCAACAAACTTGCAGGGAGGCGACTCGAGCATAGCGCTCGAGCTCACGCGGTATTCGGCCGAACACTGCGATGTGCCGAGCATCACGATGCTCAAGCCGAACTGGTGTTTGGCCAAGCATGCTCGATCAACACTAGAGCAGACCATGTACCTTATGGCTTTATGGCTCTCCAAATCCCCTTACCGGTCAGTCAATCCAATAGTAATTGTGAGCAATGCACAATAATCATAAATGTAGACAATATATCGATAGCAATAGACACCCTTGTCTGCGAAGCCCATCTGCAGCTGTGCAGGATGCACATAGGGTATGTCTACCTCTTTGCCACAGAACACATTAGTGCTGTATTGCAGCTACAAAGTTGATATTTTCTATTGCATAGTTTTGTGCAACTATTAAAATAAAATATGTTCTCTTCATTGCTCTGTGATTATGGAATGTAGAATGACTGGTTTTTGCACACGTACAGATTTTGCATTACAATTAGCTCCTACCTTTCAAATCAGTAACTTTATCAACATAGGTTACTACAGGTAATCCTAAAATAAATGGTCTTATGGCAGGAATGGCCAACCTGCGGCTCTTCAGGTGTTGCAAGACTACATCTCCCAGCATGCTCAGACTGTCTTCAACTATCAGCCTACAGCAGGGCATGGTGGGAATTGTAGTTTTACAACAGCTGGAGAGCCACAAGTTGGCCATCCCTGCCTTATGGTGTCATTTTTGATTATCTTGATAATTTAGTTTTCTGTTATATTTCATGTTATTTTTAAAATAACCGAAAATTTGCTTTTTGGATCATCATTAATAGTGATGAGATAACCTGACACAATGCAGTCAGTGGAAAAAGAGGGCAATGGCTGTGTAGCTCCAGATTTATTTATGCAAAAGGCCTAGAATGGTCTTTCTGACACCCTATGTACAATGCGAATCACAGATTTGGGAAGACTGAGTCTTTTTTTAAAGATATAAAAGAATGAGGCCTCCTTACAGTCCCTAAAACCCTCCAAATCAGAAGGCACCTGAATGGTTATGTAACTGGTAGCAATCTTTGGATGGCCCTCCAGATGAAGAAAATATGAGTTCACAATAAAAAAATAAACTGATCGATTAGTAAATTAAGCCATTCAAAAAAGTGAACTATGGTCTGACCTGACTATAAAAATATTGCATATCCAAGCCTAGTCAAAACATCTGTGGAAGGTTAAAGGGTATTCCAAGATTGGGTCTCTTTTAAAGTAAGCTATTTTGCATGTGGTACCTAAGTAAAGAATCATACTCACCTGCTCCCCTCCACTCTGGCACCCTGGCTTAATTCAGAGATCTTCTGGTCCCTGGCTTGCCACGTGTTCCCCTGCAGCCAGTGACTGGCCTCAGCATTGATCTGTCCCTAAGCAGTTTATCACTGCTGGGCCACATGCCATTTTGGGGACACAGTTCTGCTGAGGCCAGCTATTGGTTGCATTGGAGCACCTGACCCTGTCCATTCCTGACAACAGCTGAAGATCACTGAACGGAGTCAGGGTGCAGGATCTGAGCAGCAAGAAGCAGGTGAGTATGATTCTTTCCTTAGGTACCACATGCTAGGAGGCTTACTTTAAAAAAAATACTCAATCCTGGAATATTACTTTAAGGTAAGGAGCTGAAATGCTGGGCAAATCAAGTGCTTGCAATATTATTTACTAATTATTGACCACTAACCACTATTAACCTACCTAACCTCATGTACTCCATCTGGGACACATACAAATTACAGGTCACCATAGGAAAAGTCAGAAAAAAAAGTACACACTGCTAATTATACTGCGAAAATAATACTCCATATAATGCTCAAATATTGACACGTAAACTGTGGATGAAATCCAATGCATTTCTGTATGTTGAATTCCAAATCTCCAGCATGCCCCAAAACACACATTGCCCCAAAACACACACTGGTATTCTGATAAATCCCATTTACATTAATGAAACATTTCAAAGGGGGGCGTCCGAAAGTTTAAAGGGGTTGTGCAAGAATGGACGGACTTATAAACCTGTAAAGATTACTTACCTGCTTTCCAGCAACGGCTCTTTGCTCCTTCTCCTCCAGGCCTGCAATGTTCCGCTGGGCTCCCTCAATGTGAACTACCAGTTGACATCGCCCCAGCCAATCACTGGCCGTGGTGGAGACAAGATCCCCTTGCGTTATGTGACCACTTGTCATGATGTAAGAGGATCCAGTCTCCGCTGCGGCCAGTGATTGGCTGCCGCCATGTCAAATCAGATGTTGACATTGAGGGAACCCAGTGGAGCATAGCAGGCCTAGCCTTCTTTTGCAGAATGCTGTTGGGCCACTATGGTGGTGGGGGGGAGGGGGCACTATAAGGGGACAATTAGTACTACTGGAGCACTGTAAGGGGGCATTTTTATACCGACACACATAAGTAGGCAATTAGTACTACTGGGGCACTATAATGAGACATTTGTTTCTACTGGCACAACTAAAGGGGCATTAGGACTACTTTAGGCACTATAATGGGGTATTATTTTTTCTACTGATGCAGTACTCCAGAATAGGGTACTTGCTAATTGTTTTTGTTGTATAATATCATTTTTATGTTATTTATTGTATTGCACTGTTATAGTTTTATGGATCTGTTCAGTTAACAATCCTAACTCCCTGTAGAAGGCTAGAGAAGGGACTTAGATCTTCCCCTAGTTCAGTCTAGAGTTAGCTGAGGAAGTGAGAGAAGCTACATTTTCTCACTCCTCAGAGGACTAGGCCTAAGCTCCAGAGAACCTTCATCTCTGAGACAACAGAGAAAGCCATCTCTACTCTATAGTACTCTAGGAAAAAAGAAAGGAAAGAACTAGAAGGTCCAGAAACTGTATGGTCGACCACTGGAGTCGGTCAGTAAGGTATTTGCGTGAGCGAAACCCAGGCAGGAACACGAGGGCTATCCAGTGTTTTTATGATATGTTTTAATCTTGATTACGTCGGTGAGTATAATAAATCCTATACAATTTGACCCTTGCTTATGGTACTTCACTATCTGTGCCACCTCTTTGATGATTCACAGAATGGCTCACTGAGAAGGAGTGCGATTGGTGTGGATATCGATGTTTTCCTATCTTTGAAGGTGCATATGGCCCTAACCTAAAAAGAACACTTTCTGAGGATTCAAAGCAGCATGGTCCGATAAACGCTAAGAACGATTGTGTGACTTTTATCCACTTCACTTCAGGACCTGCAGAGCAAAAGTGACAGGCAACGTATCAGAGACTTTTTAATCATGTTGAAGGCATTTGCTGTTAAAGGCTGACAAAGACTATACTGCAGTGAAAGACACTTTGACACTTTTTCCAAATTTCTTTCTACCGACACACATAGGGGGCAATTAATAATACTTTGCACTTTAAGGGTGCATTAGTACTTATTGGGGCACACATTTTAGGGGCTTTATTACAACTGGGGGCATTATAGGCAGGCATTATTACTTCTGGGCCATACTATGCTGGGCGTCCTTACTACTGGGGGGCATTAGTACTACTGGGGGCAATATAAGGGGAATATTTACTACTGGGGAACACTAGGGACTTTGATACCACTGGAAGCATTATGGTGGGCTTTATAACTAATGAAGGGCACTGTGTTGGTTTGAATACTAATAGGGGCACTTTGGTGGGCGTTATTACTACTGGGACACTGTAGGGGGCATTATTACTACTGTGGTCATTATGGTGGGCTTAATTACTATTGGGGGACTATGAGGAATATGAGTACTAGTATTGGCACTTTGGGAGAGAATTATTACTATTGGTGGAACTTTTGGAAGCACGATTACTGTTGGAGCACCTAGGAAAGTATCAACCTAGTGCACTGGCACTATTACTGTTAGGGGCACTATTTGCTAGGCACTATTATTTTGGAGGACACTGTGTGGCAATAATTCATGAAGAAGGTACTATCTGTGTGATGCTATTATTTTCAGAGAGACTGTTTCTGCAGTATAGTATTGGGGAGCATATTGGGCATAGTATTGAGGGTTGCAGGACAGGATGATTTTTTTTTGCGTTCCGTATACGGACCGTATATGGAACCATTCGTTTTAATGGATCCCCCCAAAAAACTGAAAGTACTCCGTATGCCTTCCATTTCCGTATTTCTGTTTTTCCGTTCCGTTCAAAGATAGAACATGTCTTATTATTGTCCGCATAACGGACAAGGATAGTACTGCTCTATCAGGGGCTGGCTGTTCCATTCCGCAAAAAATGGAATGCATACGGACGTCATCTGTATTTTTTGCGGATCTGTTTTTTGCGGACCACAAAATACTGGAAAAGCCATATGGCCGTGTGCAAAAGGCCTTAGACTGTTTGACATTGACCCATATTGTTACCCAAATAATTACACAGAATATATATTAATGCTAATTCACGTTCAATATTTGATTTTCTAGTCTTGATCTGAGCTTTGTACATAGGCACTGGATTGAATTACCATAATAAAAATATATCATTACTTTATATAATCTCAGGGTGTGCACAATTTCAATATTCTTCTTCTATAGACAGTGAAGCCACATGGCTATATAAACACTTAAAAGGATGTACAACATCAAACAATAATCCAGGTGGTTTATTATTTCAGTTAAGTCCAACCAGTCTTTCCTGAAGTACATGCACTGACATTGGCACTTTCTAGAAACGAATAGGCCTGTTTTTTTGCCTTCACATGCTCAATCCAAAAATCCATAAACTCTGACTGTCAAGACCCCCACTCTATTTTGTTTAAGGTGAGTACCTTTTACAAAGTGCAGAATGTCGCTGACCGCATACATTCAATAAAGCAATAGGATAACAATCTAGCGTGTACTGGGGCCTCTGACCTCTCCTGACTTTGATTTTGATTTGCCTAATCCTTTTGTGTCTGCAGGAGATTATCTGCTGCAAGATTGGTTTGGCATTGGCTTTTGTTCCTCTCCCCACTGAAATAAACATGTATACTTGGCAAAGTGGAGTGTGCATGTTTATATTGGAGTCAGAACACATCTCACATGTATTGACAGCTTTAATCATGCCTGTGGTTTATAAAGAAGTTGGCCCATGAACAACATTTATCATTTATTCACAAGATTGGTGATGAATGTATGACTGCTGGGACCCATGCTGATTACAAAAACAAGGATGCCTGAGTCCCCTGTATGTGACCACCACATATGTGACCACCGCTCCATCCACTTCCCACAGGTGACTTGGGGGCTCCTTTATTAATTTATTACCTATCCCATATAAATGGTTTGTAGAATTGCCCCTTGGTTCTGAGGTTCTGAACTGGGTGTAACTGATCAGTAAGGCTTCCAATGAGCCTGTATTTGTTACTGTAAAAACAAATGGTCATTTTATTTGTAGGCAAGGCATAATTAGACCAGTTATCGTCATCTATGACGTGAGCTTCAATAATGATATTAATAGCCAGATAAAAACAGAGTGCATACAGTTTTAACCACTTTAGGCCTTTTGCACACGACCGTATGGCTTTTTCAGTATTTTGCGGTCTACAAAAAATGAATACAGATGACGTCCGTGTGCATTCCGTTTTTTGCGGAACGGAACAGCTGGCTCCTGATAGAACAGTACTATCCTTGTCCATTATGAGGACAATAATAGGACATGTTCTATCTTTGAACGGAACTGAAAAGCTGAAATACGGAAATGGAAGGCATATGTAGTACCTTATGTTTTTTTTGGTTATCCATTAAAATGAATGGTTCCGTATACGGTCCGTATACGGAACGCAAAAAACGGAATGTAAACGAAAAAAAAAAAACCTTTCGTGTGCAAGAGGCCTTAGGATGCAACCTATTTTTATCTTCAGGATGCAGCCCCATTTCTCAAATCTGATGTGTCACTTTTTGTGGTAATATCTTTGGATTTCTTTTACTTACCTAAGTAATATTGAGATAGACTTAGTAGTAAATGTTGCTGACTATAAAGTATTGTGCAAAAGTGTTAGGCAGATGTAAAAAAAAATGCTCAGGATGCTCTCAAAAATAATAGTGTTAATAGTTTAATTTTAGCAATTAAAGGGAGTCTGTAACCTCCATATGGCCATATACAGTGCTTACATTGCCCTATAGCACACCTATGTCTTCAGACTTGCAGAAGCTGGAAAAATGAACTTTGATTGATATGCAAATGAGCGCTCGCAAGTGCCCAGGATTGGCGTTCACTGTGTTGGTGCCCAGGATGGCCTGCCTTTTTTCATTGTTCCCCCACCCCAGCCTCTGCATATATCCGCCCTCCTATTCCCTTGCATCATCCTAAGGTCCGGCCGAGATCCCGCGACTGCGCACTGAACTACTGCGCATGCTCCGGCAAACGGAGGCATCTCTTCATGTTATCCCAGACAGTCTTGATAATGTTAAGATCAGGGGTCTATGGGGCCATATCATGACTTCCAGGGCTCCTTGTACTTCTTTACGCTGAAGACGTCTTAACGACATGTTATGTTTGGAGTCAAGGGGCATTGATAAGGTCTGAAAATATTCAGGGCCCACGCCTGTGTCTTTCATCTGTTGCACTATATTCCCCTGGCCTAACACTGCATCTACAGTTCTCAGCATGGTCAGGATTAATGGTGTCCTTAAGGCTACATGCACATGACCATATGTGTTTTGCGGTCCGCAAATTGCGGATCCACCAAAAAAGGATGATGTTCCGTATGGCATCCATTGTAATAATGCCTATCCTTGTCCGCAAACTAGAAAAAAATAGGACATGCACTATTTTTTTTGCGGGGCAATGGAACGGACATACTGATGCGGACAGCACACGGTGCATCCTATAGGTCCGCATCCTATCCGCAAAAAATACACGGAACAGACACGGAAACAAACAATGTTTGTGTGCATATAGCCTAATACTGAGAAATACATGCAGATATTTATCCATCATGCAATACCATCAGGGTAGTGCCTGATTGGGGCAAAATGTATTCTGCAGCAGACCTCAACAACCTCAACAACCTTTTTGCTTACAAATACTGATAAAAATACTCACCAAATACTGACCAAGTGAAATTGGTTTTACACTGGAAGTTCACCTATTATACTAATCAGCTTCCATATGTTAGGCCTCCAGTTGCCTTGTCCACTATTGGGACCCTGTAATTGTCCCCAAATACTCCTAATAATGCTGTCTCAGGTTCTGAGCTGGTGAAATCTGTATGCTGTAGGATACAGCATGGTGTGCGAATATATTAGATGCCATACCATACATTTAAGGCAGGATGTGGAAACAAGTTAAAAAAAGTAGCAGCAACTCTCAAAAAAAAAAAAAAATATAAAAAACAGTGCTCACTTTCTCAATTCCCTGTGAATACAGCAAAAATGCTCTCTTGGCCGATGTTGTGCCAGTAAATAAGTATAGTAGAAAGTGGCGCACCAGTTAACTCCAGCCCAGATTCAACTGTAATTAAATTAATGCAAACTCCAATGGAGTTTGTAGCAATAGCATACAAAATAATTTTGGAACATGAATGCTGAGTCCAGTAGTGCATATACAGAACATCATCGAAACCAGCATTGAATACATTTTAGAGGGGAGTCCTTTTTTTTTGACATTTGCTGCTCATACAAATGATACCAAGCACAGCCACTATACAATGTACAGCGCTGTGCTTAGTAAACACAGAGAAGGCAGCTGAGCTCATAGGAGAGCCGATGTCTTCTCATACAGCTGATCGGCGAGGGTCCTGGGTGTCGGAATCTCACCGATCTGATACTGATGACCTGTCCTGAGGATTAGTTATCAGTTCTTAAGTCTTGAAAAACCCTTTTAATGTCAGCTAAATCTGCTGATCATCTAGTGCAGGCATGCTCAACCTGCGACCCTCCAGCTGTTGCAAAACTACAACTCCCTACAGCTATCATCCTACAGAAGGGCATCAAGGGAGTTGTAGTTTTACAACAGCTGTAGGGCCGCAGGTTGAGCATCCCTGATCTAGTGGGTTTGTATGTCAGTAGACTCTCCCCCAATAACCAGCTTATTGCCAGTTTATTCATACATACAGTATATTGCTAGTTTATACATACATTTCTAAGAGGAATATGAGAATGTCAAAACACAGAGTTCTAAGCAAAGATGCTCTAGAGCAGGCATCCTCAAACTGCGGCCCTCCAGCTGTTGCAAAAATACAACTCCCAGCATGCCCGAACAGCCTACAGGTATCAGCCTACAGCAGGGCTTTGTGGGAGTTGTAGTTTTACAACAGCTGGAGGGCCGCAGTTTGAGGATGCCTGCTCTAGAGTTATTTGAAGATCACCTTTCAGCATGAACAACCCTATTAAACTAGGCATACTGCTTCGCAGGGTTGATCATGCTGATTGGAACAATATATTTATTTTGTTTTTAGCTTGTACCACTGTGGAGCTATCATTACTTTTATAGTTATGAAACTTATTTAGTTGGAGCAGCAAGGAGCTGGCTGTAGCACTAGGAGCACCGATACAGCTACGCTCTGCCGCTCAGTACACTCCCCCGTCCAATTTTGACAGGCAAGACATCCCATCTTGCCCTGTCTTCTGGTGTCTGCACTGTGGCTCACAAATTCGACAACGTCATTCCACCCCGAAGCGGCATTCTTCTGTCTCTGAAGCTGCTGGTACCTCCTCTTCTGGGTGGAATGAAGTCATCGGGGCCTGTACATTGTGAATCTGCGCTGCTCGGCAAACAGCAGTAGATCTAGAGCACAGGTGCCAAGTTTGTGAGATAGGCCTCATTCACACGTCAGTGTTTTGGTCAGTGATTTCCATCAGTGATTTGTGAGCCAAAACCAGAAGTGGAGCCTCCACAGACATGAGGTAGAAGGGAAAGATCTGCTCCTGTTCTGTGTTTAGAGTTGCACCTGGTTTTGGCTCACAAATCACTGATGGAAATCACTGACCAAACACTGAAGTGTGAATGAGGCCATACAGGTCAAGCGCCAGAAGACAGGGCAAGGTGAGATTTCTTGCACTGACAAACAAATGGTAAGGGGGAGTGGGCAGGACAACAGGACATAGCTGTAGCGATGCTCCTAGCATTACAGCCTCGGTACTCCAACTAACATTTGCAAAAATATAAAAGTAATGATATCTCCACAGCTGTACAAGTAGAAAAAAAAAAGATATTGTTTAATCAGCATGATTAACTTTACCATGCAGTATGCCTGGTTTGATAGGTTTGATCATGCTGCCAGCTGGTCTTTAATAGACAATGCACGTACCGTATTTACTAAAACATGTCAGGAGAGCTGACAAATTCCCTTTAAACATCCTTTGTCCCCTGTGAGTATTAAGCAGTTACCCAAAGGGTCTGACAATAGTTTTGTCTTCTTTTCCCAATTAAAAGAAATAAAAAAAAACATGCATATTCAGCCAAGCTGTGCATGCACGTTTAGGATTCATGCACACAACCGTTGTCGGCTGCTACCCGTATTGCAGCCGACAAACAGTGAATGGGTCCACAATCTGGAAGGTGCGGTGCAGAACGGAGGCACGGAACACCACAAAAGTACTAAAGAGTGCTTCCGTGGGTTTTCTGTCCTTGCATCCGCACCACAAAAAAGTAGTGCATGCATTACTTTTTGTGGTGTGGACCATCAGATGTGGATTGAGGACCCCATTCAAGTAAATGGGTCCTGTGTCTGCCCAACAGTCGCTGCCTGTGCACGAGTCCTTAGGAGGAGTTGGTTGGATAGTTGTCGGCCAAATGAGCATTCCACCAACAGATATTTAAATGTATGGGGACATATTGAATAGGTTTTCTCCAATTCTGTGAATATATTCATGAATGGAAATACATTCTGTGAGTGATGTCTAGTCTGTAAAGGCTATTCCTCCCCAAAAATGGTTTGGGTGCAGTTCAGCACACTATATACAGATATAGCAGAATAATATTGTGTAATCTAGAGCGTATGCTCGCTCCCCTCAGATGGCTACTGCCCCAGACTATCTTTTATTGGAAACATATTACAGAAGTGCTTCTATATTCTGACCTCAATACTCTGTGTTCTAAATATTTGTGGAAAACAGTCGGATATTCGTGACCGTACATGAAATGCATGATGACATTGGTGTAGTTTGGCATTAACATATAAAAGAAAAACGCCTTCAGATTTATCAAAGAGAAAACTTACAATGCACTATTTATCAAATGCGGCTGCCATAGATTTTCACAGGACACAGGTTTTCTCAGTAGTTAAATGAATGAAAACATCAATAAACCAGGCAAACATCAAAAAAAGCAGGCTAATAAAATAGGTATTCATGAAAAACCAAGGAAAAATGTATTGATTTTGCTGCTTCAGTTTAAGAACATGGATCAATAAGGATCACTAGAGCTATATTTATTCCAAGATTGTAAGGGGGAGTTTATCTAGCCCTGCCAGCATTCTGTCTCTAAAAAGTTGCAAAATTTGGGCCCACTTACAAAAACAGTTTTTGGACATCTCGATTTTCTATACCACTCACTCCAGTTTTGAAAAGTAGGTTGGAATTTGGCTACTGTTAGGCCCCTTTCACACGAGCGAGTATTCCGCGCGGGTGCGATGCGTGAGTTGAACGCATTGCACCCGCACTGAATCCTGACCCATTCATTTCTATGGGGCTGTTCACATGAGCGGTGATTTTCACGCATCACTTATGCATTGCGTGAAAATCGCAGCATGCTCCTCTTTGTGCGTTGCGGTGCAATAATCCACGCAACGCAGGCCCCATAGAAGTGAATGGGGTTGCGTGAAAATCGCAAGCATCCGCAAGCAAGTGCGGATGCGGTGCGATTTTCACGCATGGGTTCTAGGTGACAGTCTATTCACTGTATTATTTTCCCTTATAACATGGTTATAAGGGAAAATAATAGCATTCTGACTACAGAATGCATAGTATAATAGTGCTGGAAGGGTTAAAAAAATAAAAAAGTTAACTCACCTTATCCTCTTGTTCGCGTAGTTCGTTCCCGGTCTGTTCTTTGCTAGCTGTGGGCTTGGGCTAAAGGACCTGTGGTGATGTCAGATCACATGCTCCATCACCATGGTGATGGACTGTCACGGAATGTGTACAGGTAACAAGGCAAAGCAACATGTATAAACGACTCGCTGGATCCAAAAACTAAGGAACCAAGGGAGACCCCTGCAGAAGACCTGGCACTTTCCCTGGCTGCTCAGCCTATGCAAAGATCCTAATGGTGGAGGTTTGCATATCCACGAACCTTGACTATAAAGCCCTGAGCACCCTACTATAGTGAGGGGACACGACCACCGGCTCCCTACACAAGACACGGAGGGAGTCAGGGTCATCTGGGATCCAGCAAACAGATATTAACATATAAAAGTACACTTAGCTTTGAAGCAAACAGGAGGACAGATCAGCGTGCACACACACTCCAGGAAGTAATATAAGCCGCCCAGAAAAGCATTCTGGGGAGGCATTTAAAGGGAAGCAATTAAGACATGACAGCTGAGAGAGGCTGACGAGAGGAGGAGCTGAATACCACAACACAGAAATTCAAGGAGGAGGTTCTGAAAGGCCTCTGTCAGAGCTTCTCAGCTGTCTGGTTGTGACAGTACCCCTCCCTCTACGAGTGGACTCCGGACACTCAGAACCCACCTTCTCAGGATGGGACCTATGGAATGCCCTGATGAGACGAGAGGCCTTAATGTCCGTCACTGGGACCCACATCCTCTCCTCAGGACCATACCCCTCCCACTGAACAAGGTACTGAAGAGAACCGCGGACAAGACGAGAATCCACAATCCTAGAGACCTGAAATTCAAGATTCCCATCAACCATAATCGGAGGAGGAGGCAAAGGCGAGGGTACAATGGGTTGAACATAAGGTTTCAATAAGGACTTATGAAAAACATTATGGATCTTCCAGGTCTGAGGAAGATCAAGACGGTATGCAACAGGATTGATGACAGACAGGATTTTGTAAGGCCCAATAAACCTAGGACCCAACTTCCAGGAGGGAACCTTCAATTTGATATTCTTGGTAGACAACCACACCAGATCACCAACATTCAGGTCCGGACCAAGCACACGTCTCTTATCAGCCACACGCTTATATCTCTCACTCATGCTCTTTAGATTATCTTGAATCTTTTGCCAAATAGATGACAAAGACGAGGAGAATCTGTCCTCATCAGGTAAACCAGAAGACCCCTCTCCCGAGAAAGTCCCAAACTGTGGATGAAACCCATATGCACCAAAAAATGGTGACTTATCAGAGGACTCCTGACGACGGTTATTTAAAGCAAACTCAGCAAGGGACAAAAAAGAACACCAATCCTCTTGATTCTCCGCCACAAAACAACGCAGATATGTCTCCAGATTCTGATTGACGCGCTCTGTCTGGCCATTCGACTGCGGGTGGAAAGCAGAAGAGAATGACAACCGAACCCCCAAGCGAGAACAGAAAGCCTTCCAGAATCTGGAAACAAACTGCGTGCCCCTATCAGAGACTATGTCTGAAGGAATACCGTGCAACTTGACAATGTGATCAATAAATGCCTGCGCCAGCGTCTTAGCATTGGGCAAACCAGGAAAAGGGATGAAATGCACCATTTTGCTAAAACGGTCCACCACCACCAGAATCACAGTCTTCCCCGAGGAACGAGGCAGGTCCGTGATAAAGTCCATGGACAGATGTGTCCAAGGACGGGAAGGAATGGGTAAGGGAAGGAGAGGACCTGATGGCCGTGAATGAGGGACCTTGGCACGAGCGCAAGTCTCGCAGGCTGCCACAAAACCCTCAACCGACTTACGAAGCGCAGGCCACCAGAATCTCCGAGCGATGAGATCCAGTGTGGCTCTTACCCCCGGGTGCCCAGCAAGGACCGTATCGTGGTGTTCTTTAAAAATCTTGTGTCTTAAAGCGAGAGGCACAAACAACCTCCCAGGAGGACAAAGATCAGGAGCCTCTGACTGGGCTGCCTGCACCTCTGCCTCCAATTCAGGAAAAAGAGCAGAGACCACCACACCTTCAGCCAAAATGGGACCCGGGTCTTCAAAATTCCCGCCTCCCGGAAAACAACGTGACAGGGCATCTGCCTTCACATTCTTAACTCCAGGGCGGAACGTGACAACAAAATTAAACCTAGAAAAGAACAACGACCATCTGGCCTGCCTCGGGTTCAGACGCTTGGCTGACTCCAAGTAGGCCAGATTTTTATGGTCAGTAAATACGGTAATAGGGTGTCTGGCCCCCTCTAGCCAATGGCGCCATTCCTCAAAAGCCAACTTGATGGCCAACAATTCCCTATCTCCCACATCGTAATTTCTCTCTGCGGAGGAGAGTTTTCTTGAGAAAAAGGCACACGGTCGCCAATTGGCAGGAGAGGAACCCTGAGACAAGACCGCCCCCACACCCACCTCAGAAGCATCAACCTCAACTATGAAGGGTAATGAAACATCAGGTTGCACCAAGATGGGAGCGGAAGCAAAACTCTCCTTGATATCAGAAAAGGCCTTACGCGCCTCTACTGACCAAGAAGAAAAATCTACCCCCTTTCTGGTCATATCAGTGAGTGGTTTAACAATAGAAGAATAATTCAAAATGAACTTCCTGTAATAATTGGCAAAGCCCAAAAAACGCATCAGCGCCTTTTGATTCTCAGGAAGCTCCCACTCAAGCACAGCGCGGACCTTCTCGGGGTCCATGCGAAAACCAGAAGCGGAGAGAAGAAACCCCAGAAATTGAATTTCTGGAACCGCAAACACACATTTTTCCAGTTTCGCATATAATTTATTCTCCCGCAGGATGAGCAAGACCTGACGTAAATGTTCCTTATGAGTTTTGAAATCGGGAGAAAAAATCAAAATGTCATCCAAATACACCAATACAAATTTTCCCATCAAATGATAAAAAATGCTGTTCACGAAATGCTGAAAAACGGCTGGGGCATTCATCAACCCAAAAGGCATAACCAAATTCTCAAAATGGCCCTCAGGGGTATTGAAGGCCGTCTTCCATTCGTCCCCTTCTCTGACCCTGACCAGGTTGTATGCCCCTCTTAAATCTAATTTGGAAAAGACTTTAGCCCCAACAACCTGGTTAAACAGGTCCGGGATCAGAGGAAGCGGATAAGGGTCACGAATTGTGATATTGTTCAGCTCCCTGAAATCCAGACAAGGTCTTAAAGAACCATCTTTTTTCTTAACAAAGAAAAAACCAGCGGCAACAGGTGACTTTGAGGGTCGTATGTGTCCCTTTCTCAGACTCTCAGAGATATAAGTACGCATAGCGATCCTCTCAGGTTGGGAAAGATTGTATAAACGAGATTTAGGCAGCTTGGCGTCTGGGATGAGATTAATAGGGCAATCGTACTCCCTGTGCGGGGGCAAATCCTGAACTCCCCTCTCAGAGAAGACATCCGAAAATTCAGAGAGAAAAGATGGTACAGTCTTAGTAGCAACCTCAGAAACAGATGTCGTGAGGCAATTCTCTCTGCAAAAGTCACTCCAACCATTTATTTGCCTTGCTTGCCAATCAATGGTGGGGTTATGTTTAGTGAGCCAGGGTAGCCCCAACACTAGAGGAGTCGGCAAACCGCTAAGGACGAAACATGACACATCCTCAACATGAGCATCACTCACAATTAAACGGATATTGTGAACTATGCCCTTTAATGACTTCTGAGAAAGTGGAGCGGAATCGATAGAAAACACAGGAATATCCTTTCTCAAAGCGCACACCTGGAAACCATGAGTTATCGCAAAGTGATTATCAATGAGATTAACCGCTGCTCCACTATCCACAAAAATCTCACAAAAAATGTTCTTGCTCTCTAGCGCCACCCTAGCCGGCAGGACAAAACGGGAACTACAAGCAAACGGAAAATCTTCAATTTCCGCCTCAATCCTGCCAATAGTAACAGACGGAACATTTTTCAAAGATTTTTTCCTCTTTGTTTCTTTATTATACCCAGAGAACTGCCTGAATCTCCTAGAGGGACAAATATTTGCCAAATGATTAATACCTCCACAACAAAAACAAACCCTCTCATGCGGGCTGAATCTTCTATTGTCAGAAGCAATCAACCCCAGCTGCATGGGCTCCTGCTCAGAAGGGGCTGACAGCGACTGAGACCCCTGCGCAGAGAATGGGACCGCTGCACAGTCCTGGGACCGAGTATGACAGGAAAGAGAGATCTCTCCTCTCTCTCTAAGACGCCTGTCAATACGAACGGCCTGAGACATAGCAGAGTCCAAAGAAATAGGCCTTTCATGAAAGGCAAATGCATCTTTCAATCCCTCTGAAAGACCATGGCAAAATTGACTTCGGAGTGCAGCATCATTCCAACCAGTATCAGCTGCCCAACTCCGAAATTCTGAGCAGTATATTTCTGCGGATTGTTTACCCTGGCATAGGAGACGTAGTCTAGACTCCGCCAGAGCAATACGATCCGGATCATCATATATCTGACCCAGGGCTAAAAAGAATTCATCCACTGAACGGAGGGGCCGTGCCCCCTCCGGCAGCGAAAAGGCCCAGGACTGAGCGTTACCCCTGAGCAGCGATATAATGATCCCCACCCTCCGTTCCTCATCACCAGAAGAATGGGGAAGAAGGCGAAAATGGAGTTTGCAAGCCTCTCTAAAACGCACAAAATTCTCACTACCCCCGGAGAACGTATCCGGGAGCGAGATCTTAGGCTCAGAACAAGCTCCATGAACGCAAGCTGAACCGGTCACTTGAAGCTGAGACAAAGTCTTACGGAGGTCAGCTACCTCCAATGAAAGACCCTGGAAGCGTTCAGCCAAAAGTGAAACCGGATCCATGCTTAAGACGGTTTTGGCGGCTTATAATGTCACGGAATGTGTACAGGTAACAAGGCAAAGCAACATGTATAAACGACTCGCTGGATCCAAAAACTAAGGAACCAAGGGAGACCCCTGCAGAAGACCTGGCACTTTCCCTGGCTGCTCAGCCTATGCAAAGATCCTAATGGTGGAGGTTTGCATATCCACGAACCTTGACTATAAAGCCCTGAGCACCCTACTATAGTGAGGGGACACGACCACCGGCTCCCTACACAAGACACGGAGGGAGTCAGGGTCATCTGGGATCCAGCAAACAGATATTAACATATAAAAGTACACTTAGCTTTGAAGCAAACAGGAGGACAGATCAGCGTGCACACACACTCCAGGAAGTAATATAAGCCGCCCAGAAAAGCATTCTGGGGAGGCATTTAAAGGGAAGCAATTAAGACATGACAGCTGAGAGAGGCTGACGAGAGGAGGAGCTGAATACCACAACACAGAAATTCAAGGAGGAGGTTCTGAAAGGCCTCTGTCAGAGCTTCTCAGCTGTCTGGTTGTGACATGGACCATGTGATTGGAGCATGTGATCTGACGTCACCACAGGTCATTCAGCCCAAGCCCACAGCTAGCAAAGTACAGACCGGGAACGAACTACGCGAACAAGAGGATAAGGTACGTTAACTTTTTTTTATTTTTTTAACCCTTCCAGCACTATTATACTATGTATTCTGTAGTCAGAATGCTATTATTTTCCCTTATAACCAGGTTATAAGGGAAAATAATACAATCTTCAGAACATCAAACCCCACGCGAGTGCAAAACGCATGACAATGTTTTGCACTCGCGCGGAAAAATCGCGCATTTTCCCGCAACGCACTCGCCTCTTATCCGGGCAAAAAACATGACGCCCGTGTGAAAGAGGCCTTAGTCTGTCAAGCTGCGCTAGTCAGATTTTTTCACTACAAAGGTTTTAAAAACTTCAGTAAAGAGGTGGTGTAGAAAGTAGAATAACATCTCAAAATGGAAATGTTATTGTATGACATTTAACTAATTTGGCACAAATTATGGCAGAGCAGACTTGAGTTTTCCCTCATGATTAATCTTCCCCAAAGGAAAGCATCGATACTGTATTTTAGGGGCAGACTGGCCCACCAGCGGGTCGTTCAATGGCCCTAGACTTTTACATATAACGGGCCACAAAGGTTAAGGATATGGCCACACGGTCTGGTTTACTGATGCAGTTTTGGAAGCCAAAAGCAGGGGTAAATTTAAAATAGAGGAGAAGGCATATCTGTCTTCTCCTCTTCTATCACCAATTCCTAATTTTGGCTTCTGCATCCAGGAACCTGACAGCATGACCGTACCCCTAGAAGAAGACAATCCATGTATTCATGCTAACTCCAAGGCCAACATTTGTAAGGTACTATTTCCCATAAATGTATTCACAAATGAACTATTAGATTTTACTGATAAAAGATCATAATTCAAACACTATGGACAGTTCCTGAATGGGTTAACACTGGTGATATCTTACATTCCCTTTTAACATAGGTTCAGTCTCAACTCCTTAGTGACCACCAATATGCTTTTTTACAGTGGTCACTAAGGGACCTTAGCCTAGGCTGCTACCTTTTTACTGTGGCCTAGGCTGAGTGCTGCGTGGGTCTCCTGTGCAGCAAAGAGCAGGAGCCTGGCTGTCATGAGAGAGCCAAGGTCCTCTTTTTCACTGGCAGAAGAACTGATCCCAGCCATTTAACATTGTAAATACCATGGCCGATAGCAAATGTTTCAAAGGGAGAAGGCTACCTCTGTTAGTCATTGGTACCACCACAAATTAGATTGTTGGATGCTGATGTCAGTACTCGGCAGCCGGAGGGTACAACGAAGGCCCCCCAAGTCTGCCCTCAGTGTATGCCTATTAAGCCTTGCCAGAGCCCTGTATCCTACTGACAGCATAATACAATGTACTACCCAAATTTTAAATTAAAAGCAGTGGCTCACCATTGCAAAAAAACTGTGGACAGCTAAATAATGTAACTAGTAAAAATGAAAGTCAAGACAATCCAGGCATGGGCTAGCCTGTGCCTAGGGGGTCTTAACTTTCTATTTTTCTGTCCTACATAAGTAGGACAAAGCATTATGTAAGCGATCGGAGGAATGCATATTAAAGTCTCCTTATAGGACTAGTAAGTGGTAAAAAAAAGGATTAAATAACATTTCGAAAATGCTTGTGAATGGGACAAAATATATGTAGTTGACCATGGTGGTATTGCAGTTTTTTTCCATCCCCCCTATAAAGAGTTAAAAAAATAATGTGTATCTACAAGAGTTTCTACCGCTGTAGAGGACCTTACGTGGACAGTCGTTTGATTTCACTTGGGTAGCCTGCAATGTTTAATCGTGTGGGGGATGCTGCAGTTGAATTGACCATTTTCTGCCAGGTTCCCCCACAGATTACAGCAGGAGATGTTAGCAGCAGGGCTCCCTGGGATCATCTCATCATTGCTGAACTATACTTATGTAGAGGGATTGTCCAAAGTAGAAATCTACCAGTGATCTATACTGTCACACCATGGCCTATCATTATAATGATCATGACACTTTTTTCAGTCTTTGAAGCTGATGTTTAATTGCAGATCTCCTGTTCTTCGTACTGTGGCAGGTGATAGGTGCTACACTACAGCAGAATATTGGATCTATATAAAATTCAATGTACAAAGTAATTTGTTATAAAGAACATACAGCATGCCAATGAATTAAGTCTTTACCTCTGCCCCTCCCTTCCGAAGGCTCTGTTCTTTTCATCCCTCAATCTCTACCTCCCAATTCCACACCTTCCTCCCAATTATATTTCCTTTTCTTTCATCCCCTTTAGTCAGTTTAGACACACCCGTCTGGGATCCTTCTCCTTCTCCAGGCTGCAAGAAAATTCATTTTAGCATTTACATCATTAAGCTGTGGCAATGTACGTAATTAAAACGGATGAGTACATTCGAAAAAAATGTAAATTGCTTTCTTCTGTGGCAAGAAACTGAGACATTCAGTATCTAAGTATATAGTATTTATAAAATATGTAGAGATTACTACTTACCATGTAGTTCCTAATCTGAAATCAGTTTTAATTGTCTTGCACATGGCTGCATAACTGCACCCATAGTCTCTTATGGGCTCATGCTGTGTCACTTTATGCATCTTTCTTTAGAGGCACACAGAGCTTTTTTATTGCAGAATATTTTAAAAAATATAATCATGGCAGCAGGCTACATTGCATACCATATTATGCACATCTTCTTCCCTACAAGCGTTGCCTCTAGGAGAGAATACCATACAATGGCATGCCAATCTGTCCATAATACCTTCCCCCTTGTTTGCTGGTTTATCATGTACATGAGCTCTGGGCAGACACCACTCCTCCAGCATGTATCCAACATAATACTAAATCATCGGAATCAAGTGAAGGCTATTTATTATTATTTATTTTAATTTATTTCAATTTTATTTCACTAAATCTCTTCTTACTGATAATGAATTCATGATTGATGCACATAGTTTATTGCTTGTTTTATATTTATTAAAAACTTTTGTTAAATACATTAAAATAACTAATCCAGGAGGACACAATCTTCACCTGATCCCAATTATCTAATATTTATAATGACTAATGGCTGTAAATAGAGAAGAGCGAAGTATTGGAAAATTTTATTCGGCTGCTTCGTTGAATTTTACAAAAAAATAGCTTTGTGACAAATTACTTCATCACGAAGTACATTTCTTTTTAAGTAGTTGGTGGAATGACAGGGAGCTGCGATAGTGCCGCTCCCCTATGATTGTACCCCTCAAATGCCACGATCATTCATGATCACGACATCTGATAGTAAAAACACAGTGTAAAACAGTGCATACCAGCACAAAGGTGTAAAATTCTATTAGTAACATAGTACATAAGGCCGAAAAAAGACATTTGTCCATCCAGTTCGGCCTGTTATCCTGCAAGTTGATCCAGAGGAAGGCAAAAAAAAACCTGTGAGGTAGAAGCCAATTTTCCTCACTTTAGGGAAATAAAAATTCCTTCCCGACTCCAATCAGGCAATCAGAATAACTCCCTGGATCAACGACTCCTCTCTAGTAGCTATAGCCTGTAATATTATTACACTCCAGAAATACATCCAGGCCCCTCTTGAATTCCTTTATTGTACTCACCATCACCACCTCCTCAGGCCGAGAGTTCCATAGTCTCACTGCTCTTACCGTAAAGAATCCTCTTCTATGTTTGTGTACAAACCTTCTTTCCTCCAGACGCAGAGGATGTCCCCTCGTCACAGTCACAGTCCTGGGAATGAATAGATGATGGGATAGATCTCTGTACTGTACCCCTGATATATTTATACATAGTAATTAGATCTCCTCTCAGTCGTCTTTTTTCTAAAGTGAATAACCCTAATTTTGATACTCTTTCAGGGTACTGTAGTTGCCCCATTCCAGTTATTACTTTAGTTGCCCTCCTCTGGACCCTCTCCAGCTCTGCTATGTCTGCCTTGTTCACAGGAGCCCAGAACTGTACACAGTACTCCATGTGTGGTCTGACTAGCGATTTGTAAAGTGGTAGAACTATGTTCTCATCACGGGCATCTATGCCCCTTTTGATGCAACCCATTATCTTATTGGCCTTGGCAGCAGCTGCCTGACACTGGTTTTTGCAGCTTAGTTTGCTGTTTATTAAAATTCCTAGATCCTTTTCCATGTCAGTGTTACCGAGTGTTTTACCATTTAATAAGTACGGGTGACTTGCATTATTCCTTCCCATGTGCATAACTTTACATTTGTCAGTGTTAAACCTCATCTGCCACTTATCTGCCCAAGGCTCCAATCTATCCAGATCCCTCTGTAGTAGTATACTGTCCTCTTCAGTGTTAATTACTTTACACAGTTTAGTGTCATCTGCGAAAATTTATACTTTACTATGCAAGCCTTCTACAAGATCATTAATAAATATATTGAAGAGAATAGGGCCCAATACTGACCCCTGAGGTACCCCACTAGTGACAGTGACCCAATCTGAGTGTGTACCATTAATAACCACTCTCTGTTTTCTATCATTGAGCCAGTTACTTACCCACTTACAGACGTTTTCTCCCAGTCCGAGCATTCTCATTTTATATACTAACCTTTTATGTGGTACAGTGTCAAATGCTTTAGAGAAGTCCAGATACACAACATCCATTGATTCGCCGCTGTCAAGTCTAGAACTTACCTCCTCATAGAAACTGATTAAATTTGTTTGACATGACAGATCCCTCACGAAGCCATGCTGATATGGTGTTATTTGCTTATTTCCGTTAAGATGCTCTAACATAGCATCTCTCAGAAAACCTTCAAACAGTTTACCCACAACAGATGTTAAACTTACCGGCCTATAGTTTCCAGGCTCTGTTTTTGGACCCTTTTTGAATATTGGCACCACATTTGCCATGCGCCAATCCTGTGGGACATTCCCTGTCAATATAGAATCTGCAAATATCAGAAATAAGGGTCTGGCTATGACATTACTTAATTCCCTTAGGATACGGGGGTGTATGCCATCCGGTCCTGGCGATTTGTCTATTTTAATCTTTTCAAGTCGCTGTTGTACTTCTTCCTGGGTCAGACAGGACACTTTTAATGGGGAATTTATTTCAACATTCGGCATGTCATCTGACAGTTTATTTTCCTCAGTGAATACATTGGAGAAAAAAATATTTAACAGCTTTGCTTTCTTCTCGTCGCTCTCTGCGACTTCCCCCTTATTACTCTTTAACGGGCCGACACCTTCAGATTTATACTTTTTAACATTTATATAATTGAAGAACATTTTAGGGTTAGTTTTGCTCTCTTTGGCAATTAATCTCTCGATCTCTAGTTTGGCCGCTTTTATTTGTTTTTTACATGTTCTATTTTTTTCCTTATACAGTAGTTTTTCAGTGCTTCCGTGCTACCCTGATTTATATGCTTTCTTTTTGTCATTTATTGCTTTCTTTACAGTTCTGTTTATCCACATTGGTTTCTTTTTGTTCCTTAACCTTTTATTCCCATACGGTATGTACCTCTCACAATGAGATTTTAGGATGCTTTTAAAGATATCCCATTTTGTGGCTGCATTTTTATTTGTGAGGACTTTATCCCATTTAGTTAGGCCTATGGCCTCTCTTAGTTGGCTAAATTTAGCTTTTTTGAAGTTTGGTATTTTTGTTCCTCACTGTAGAAATGCTCTCTTGAATGATAATTGGAAGGTTATTACTTTATGGTCACTATTTCCCAGGTGTCCCCCAACCTGCACGTCTGTTGTTCTGTCAGGCCTATTGGTTAATACTAAGTCCAGTATGGCCGTCCTTCTTGTCGGGTCCTGAACCAGTTGGGAGAGGTAATTGTCTTTGGTTATTGCCAAGAACCTGTTTCCCTTATGAGATATACAAGTTTCAGTTTCCCAGTCTATATCTGGGTAGTTGAAGTCCCCCATAATAACCACCTCATTATGATTTGCCGCCTTGTCAATCTCATTTAGTAGTAGATTTTCTGTGGACTCTGGTATATTAGGTGGTTTATAGTAAACTCCTATTAGTAATTTATTATTGTTTTTAGCGCCATGTATCTCTACCCTACAGTGACTCCACATGTTCATGTCCCTCACTTATATCTTCACGGAGTGTGGGCTTTAGACCGGACTTTACATAAAGGCAGACCCCTCCTCCTCTCTGGTTTTGACGATCCTTTCTAAACAGACTGTAACAGACAAGTAAAAAGACTTGTGGCGCATTGTGTCATACAGTCGTCACTTACACTAATACATGGTGCAGTTTGGCACATCTTCCCTGCAGACTGTCTAAGGCCCCTTTCACACGGGCGAGTATTCCGCGCGGATGCGATGCGTGAGTTGAACGCATTGCACCTGCACTGAATTCCGACCCATTCATTTCTATGAGGCTGTTCACATGAGCGGTGATTTTCACGCATCACTTATGCGTTGCGTGAAAATCGCAGCATGCTCTATTTTGTGTGTTTTTCACGTAACGCAGGCCCCATAGAAATGAATGGGGTTACATGAAAATCGCAAGCATCCGCAAGCAAGTGCAGATGCGTTGCGATTGTCACGCACGGTTGCTAGAAAACGATCGGGATGGAGACCCGATCATTATTATTTTCCCTTATAACATGGTTATAAGGGAAAATAATAGCATTCTGAATACAGAATGCATAGTAAAACAGCGCTGGAGTTAAAAAAAAATAAAAAAATCCACTTGTTCACGCAGCCCGGCATCTCCTTCTGTCTTCATCTTAGCTGTGTGGAGGAACAGGACCTGTGGTGACGTCACTTCGGTCATCACATGATCCATCACATGATCTTTTACCATGGTGATGGATCATGTGATGACCGGAGTGACGTCATCACAGGTCCTGTTCCTCCACACAGCTAAGATGAAGACAGAAGGAGATGCCGGGCTGCACGAACAAGTGGATTAAGGTGAGTTAAAATTTTTTTATTTTTTTTTAACCCCTCCAGCGATATTTTACTATGCATTCTGTATTCAGAATGCTATTATTTTCCCTTATAACCATGTTATAAGGGAAAATAATACAATCTACAGAACACCGATCCAAAGCCTGAACTTCTGTAAAAGAAGTTCGGGTTTGGGTACCAAACATGCGCAATTTTTCTCAAGCGAGTGCAAATCGCATTACAATGTTTTGCACTCGCGCTGAAAAATCGCGCGTGTTCCTGCAATGCACCCTCACATTTTTCCGCATCGCCCGTGTGAAAGGGGCCTAGGGCTACTGTCAAATCAGCGTTTTGGCTTTCTAGTTTTAAGATCTGGCAGAGGATTCATTCATTGTCAATGAGAACAAAACTGATCAGGATGGATTATTCATTAGTTCCATTTTGTTGCGTTTTCGATTCAACACAACCGCATACAAATGGAACAGATGCATAGTGTTGTACTAAATTAAATAGATCAATTTTCTTAAGGTTTTGAGATCCTCTGCCGGATCTCAAAACCTGAATAAAAAAAGCAGATGTGCAGGTAGCCTTAGACAAAAAAAAATATCAGAGATCATCACAATATTGGGTGCATTTCAGTAACCCAGACTTGGGGGTATTTGTAAATTGCTTTATTTTTGTAAATTGTAATGTTTTCCATTTTATGTTTTGGCCCTAAGTTCCAGCAAGAGAAGGAATAGAGGGAAAATGGTTGGCAGGAACAAGGTTAACCACACTGATTCTCCTATCTTGGTGGGGGTGGGCTGGTCCTGCTTCCTGCCAGGAGGGGGCATTCCAGAGAAATGTTGGATAGGAGCGGACGCACACTGCAGAGATCCTGCTCCTTGAAAAGATTTGCAAGAGAGACCATCTCAATTCAGTCTCAAGAAAACACAAAACTGCGTTACAGACACTGTTGCAAGGTGAAGGACTACAACTGAGACACCCATCACCCAAAACCACCACTAGGCCAGATAAAGTTCTAGCCTGAACCTGACAGTGGACGCCTATACTGGTCCACAAGTGCTCATTTGCAGTCATCTAACCTGCTTCCATAGCTCCTCAAAGGGGATTTCTGGGATTTTACCTACTGATGAACTACTCTCAGGATAGGTCATCAGTATCTGATTAGTGGGGTCCAATACCCCAAAACTCCCACCAATCAGCTGTTTTAGAAGGCACTGCTGCCAGCTTGAGTGCCATGGACTTCTCTGTGCTTACCAAGCACAGCTTTGTACTTTGTATAGCGGCTGTGCTTGGTATCGTGCTCAGCCCCATTCACTTCAGTGGGCTGAGCACGATACCAAACACAGCCGCTATACAATGTGTGGCACTGTGCTTGGCAAGCTGTGAGAAGGCCACAGCACTCACAGGAACATCGATGCCTTCTCAAACAGGTGATTGGTGGGGGTCCCAGTTGTCAGACCCCCACCGATCAGATACTAATGACTAGGGATGAGCGAATCGACTTCGGATGAAACATCCGAAGTCGATTTGCATAAAACTTTGTTATAATACTGTACTTAGCGAGCGCTCCATACAGTATTAGAATGTATTGGCTCCTATGAGCCGAAGTTATTACTTGGAGAAGTCTTGCGAGACTTCGGGTAATAACTTCAGAAATAATTTCTACTGATAAAAACTTTTTACTAAACTTGGTGGTACCTTGGAACAGAACCCGAGTTCGGTAAAGGTTTTTTTACAGTAGAAATTAATTTCTCAAAATTATTACCCGAATTCTCTTCAAACTTCGTGAAGTAATAACTCATAGGAGCCAATACACTCTAATACTGTACGGAGCGATTTGCTGTTTCAAAGATTTTCACTGCACTGATCCCCAGGGAGCAACGGCCTGAAGGAGTACACTGTGACACAACATCTCATCAGGGCCACTACCACTCCCATCCTCTACATCAGCTCCTTAGGGGCTCACTGCACATTTAACAACATAAGCACCTTTTATGCATCAGTCACAATTTCCGACACATAACAAAGAACTTGCTATTCATAAATATACCACAAAATCAAAATTATGGAAGTTCCATTTTCTGATGCAAAATACTAAACTCATAATAAGTGTCCCCCACCATGTCCAGGAAGCAAGATGCAGAAACAGATGCAACCAGGGGCAAACATAGAAATCATTGGGCCCCATGGCAAGAAACTGAATTGGGCCCCCTTGTGAGTGACCTATAGCACCCCTTAGGCTACGTGTACATCTACTGCAGAGGTTCCAGTAGAAGCCTCTATTGTAGATTCTGGCAAAAACAAAGGCAAAAACACTGCTGCATGCGGGATCTCAAATGACCCCAATATTGTGAATGAGATCCAGCAGATGCCAGCAGTGTTTGGCATATGCTGGATCTGGCAATTCTGGTATTCTTCTGGTACACTGGAACAGAATACCAAAATCTGATCGCAAGTGATTACCTACCCTTACCCGATGAACTGCGACCGCTGCTTCTACTTTTTATATAGTGTATCATCCTTCCCCATGGACTCTGCCTGCTCCTGTTTCACCTCCTACCCAATGGTGCTTTCAGGGTGCGTTCAGTGAAACTCGCACAATTTTGCAAGCAAATTCAGTCAGTTTTGTCTGCAATTGCATTCAGTTGTTCAGCTTTTTCAGTGCAAGTGCATTACGTTTTAGCAACTAGATGTGAGCGAATTTTGAAAAAAATATATTCACGGGGAGTTACGTTAAAAAATGACTATTTCCTGGCTGCTGAGAGCCTTTATAATGGTGTAGAACACTGTGCCTTAGGCCTCATGCACACGACCGTTGTGCGCATCCGTGGCCGTTGTGCTGTTTTCAGTTTTTTTTTCGCTGACCTATTGACTTTCAATGGGTCCGTGGAAAAATCGGAAAATGCACCGTTTTGCAGCCGAGACCGTGATCCGTGTATCCTGTCCGTCAAAAAAATATGACCTTTAGGTTAGAATATACTAAAAGAACTGTGTACATAACTGCCCCCTGCTGCCTGGCAAGTGCTGCCAGGCAGCAGGGGGCAGAACCCCCCCCTCCCCCCTGTAGTTAACACATTGGTGGCCAGTGCGGCCGCCCCCCCCTCCCTCCCCTGTAGTTAACACGTTGGTAGCCAGTGGGCTCCCCTCCTCCCTCCCCTGTAGTTAACTCTTGGTGGCCAGCCCCCCCCTCCCTCCCCTGTAGTTAACTCATTTGTAGCCAGTGGCCCCCCCCCTCCCTCCCCTGTAGTTAACTCGTTGGTGGCCAGCCCCCCCTCCCTCCCCTGTAGTTAACTCATTTGTAGCCAGTGGGCCCCCCCTCCCTCCCCTGTAGTTAACTCGTTGGTGGCTAACCCCCCCTCCCTCCCCTGTAGTTAACTCATTGGTGGCCAGTGGGCCCCCCCTCCCTCCCCTGTAGTTAACTCATTGGTGGCCAGTGGGCCCTCTCCCCTCCCTCCCCCTCCTAATTAAAATCTCCCCCCCTATCATTGGTGGCAGTGGAGAGTACCGATCGGAGTCCCAGTTTAATCGCTGGGGCTCCAATCGGTAACCATGGCAACCGGGACGCTACTGCAGTCCCAGTTGCCATGGTTACTTAGCAATTTGTAGAAGCATCATACTTACCTGCGAGCTGCGATGTCTGTGTCTGGCCGGGAGCTCCTCCTACTGGTAAGTGACAGATCATTAAGCAATGCGCCACACAGACCTGTCACTTACCAGTAGGAGGAGCTCCTGGCCGGACACAGACATCGCAGCTCGCAGGTAAGTATAATGCTTCTACAAATTGCTAAGTAACCATGGCAATCGGGACTGCAGTAGCGTCCCGGTTGCCATGGTTACTGATCGGAGCCCCAGCGATTAAACTGGGACTCCAATCGGTACTCTCCACTGCCACCAATGATAGGGGGGGAGATTTTAATTAGGAGGGGAGGGAGGGGAGAGGGCCCACTGGCCACCAACGAGTTAACTACAGGGGAGGGAGGGGGGGGGCCCCACTGGCTAACAACGAGTTAACTACAGGGGAGGGAGGGGGGCCCACTGGCTACAAATGAGTTAACTACAGGGGAGGGAGGGGGGGCTGGCCACCAACGAGTTAACTACAGGGGAGGGAGGGGGGGGGCCCACTGGCTACCAACGAGTTAACTACAGGGGAGGGAGGGGGGCCCACTGGCCACCAATGAGTTAACTACAGGGGGGGAGGGGGGGCCGGCCGCACTGGCCACCAATGAGTTAAAAACAGGGGGGATAGGGGGGATTTTAATTAGGAGGGGGAGGGAGGGGAGAGGGCCCACTGGCTACAAATGAGTTAACTACAGGGGAGGGAGGGGGGGCCCACTGGCTACCAACGAGTTAAATACAGGGGAGGGAGGGGGGCCCACTGGCCACCAATGAGTTAACTACAGGGGGGAGGGGGGACCCACTGGCTACAAATGAGTTAACTACAGGGGAGGGACTGGCTACCAACGAGTTAACTACAGGGGAGGGAGGGGGGCCCACTGGCCACCAACGAGTTAAATACAGGGAAGGAGGGGGGGGGGCGGCCGCACTGGCCACAAATGAGTTAAAAACAGGGGGGGGCAGCAGGGGGCAGTCATGTACACAGTTTTTTAGTATATTCTAACCTGAAGCGTCCCCATCACCATGGGAACACCTCTGTGTTAGAATATACTGTCGGATCTGAGTTTCACGATGTAACTCCTATCCGACAGTATATTCTAACATAGAGGCGTTCCCATGGTGATGGGGACGCTTCAAGTTAAAATATACCATCGGATTGGAGAAAACTCCGACCCCATGGTATAAAGGGACTCCTGACTTTACATTAAAAGTCAATGGGGACCGATCCGTTTGCAAATGCACCATATTGTGTCAACGTCAAACGGATCCGTCCCCATTGACTTGCATTGTAATTCAGGACGGATCCGTTTGGCTCCGCACGGCCAGGCGGACACCAAAACAACTTTTTTTTCATGTCCGTGGATCCTCCAAAAATCAAGGAAGACCCACGGACGAAAAAACGGTCACCGATCACGGACCTACGGACCCCGTTTTTGCGGACCGTGAAAAAATACTGTCGTGTGCATGAGGCCTTATAGAAACATGCATAGGGAATCTGCTTTGGTAGTGAAATAATACTGTGAGTCCATATGACATGCAGATGACAGGCATCGCTCTTAGAATCACTGCACACTTCACTTATTAGGGCAGTCACGGGGCCAAAATTGACCAAATAACTCAAGTATGAACTCAGCCTTACAGGTCTATGTTAGTGCCAAGAAGCGCACTCATTTTACACTGTCGCCAGCTGATGCCACATCGATGTCTACAGAACCTGTTCTATACAAGAAGATGCCCCTAGACAGAGTGAAGAGGGTGTCAGCAATAAGTTTGTGTTGACGTCACAGATTATTTTTCCCTTTTTGTAATGAAATAGGCCAATAAACGCATAACAACACATAACGCAATCAACACATAACTGCCGAAGTGAACTAAGAATATAATTTTCTTTTTGTACTGAAATAGGCCACTAAATGCTTTCAACACATATAACCGCCGAAGTGAACTGAGAATTAATTTTTTTTTCTGCAATAAAATAGGCAACTAAACACTTTTAACACATATAACCGCTGGCATGTACTGATAATATATTTTGCGTTCTGTAGTGAAATAGGCTACTAACTGCTTTCAACACATATAACCGCCGAAAAGAAATGAGAATATATTTTTCTTTTTGTACTAAAATAGGCCACCAAATGCTTTCAACAAATATAACCGCCGAAGTGAACTGAGAATACATATTTTTTTCTGTACTAAAATGGGCAAATAAATGCTTTTGCCACAAATAACAATGAAGTGCAAATATATTTTTCTTATTGTACTGAAATAGGCCACTAAATGCTTTCAACACATATAACCGCCAAAGTGAACTGAGAATATATTCTTCTTTTCGTACTGAAATAGGCCAATAAATGCTTTCACACATATAACCGCCAAAGTGAACTGAGAATATATTTTTCTTTCTGTACTGAAATAGGCTACTAAATGCTTTGGCCACAAATAACTGCAACAGTGAAGTGCATATATATTTTTATTTCTGTACTGAAATAGGCCAGTAAACGCTTTCAATACATATAACCGCTGATGTGAACTGAGAATATATTTTTTATTTTGTACTGAAATAGGCCACTAAATGCTTTCAACAAATATAACAGCCGAAGTGAACTGAGAATATATTTTTCTTTATGTACTGAAATAGGCCACTAAACATTTTCAACACATATCACCACCGACGTGAACTGAGAATATATTTTTCTATTTGTAATGAAATAGGCCACAAAACTTTTTTAATGCATATAACTGCCGAAATAAACTTAGAATATATTTTTCTTTCTGTGCTGAAATGCAACTAAACGCTTACGCCACAAATAACTGCACAGTGAAGTGCATGTATATTTTTCTTTCTGTACTGAAATAGGCCACTAAACGCTTTTAACACATAGAACCGCCGACGTAAACTGAGAATATATTTTTCTTTTTGTACTGAAATAGGCCACTAAACGCTTTCAACACATATAACCGCCGACGTGGACTGAGAATATATTTAGCTTTTTGTACTGATATAGGCCACAAAACGCTTTCAACACATATATCCGCCGAAGTAAACTTAGAATATATTTTTCTTTCTGTACTGAAAAGGCCACTAAACGCTTTCACCACAAATAACTGCAAAATGAAGTGCATATATATATTTTTCTGTACTGAAATAGGCAACTAAATGCTTTCAACACATATAACCGCTGACAAGAACTAAGAATATATTTTTCTTTCTGTACTGTAAAAGGCCACTAAACGCTTTCAACACATATAAATGCCGACGTGAACTGAGAATACATTTTTCTTTTTGCACTGAAATAGGCCACTAAATACTTTAAAAACATATAACCGCCAACATGTAATGAGAATATATTTTTCTTTTGTACTGAAATAGGCTACAAAATGCTTTCAATACATATAACCGTCAAAGTGAACTGAGAGTATATTTTTCTCTCCCCTTTTGCCTTCAGAACTGCCTTAATTCTACATGGCATTGATTCAACAAGGTGCTGATAGCATTCTTTAGAAATGTTTGCCCATATTGATAGGATAGCATCTTGCAGTTGATGGAGATTTGAGGGATGCACATCGAGGGCACGAAGCTCCCGTTCCACCACATCCCAAAGATGCTCTATTGGGTTGAGATCTGGTGACTGTGGGGGCCATTTTTGTACAGTGAACTCATTGTCATGTTCAAGAAACCAATTTGAAATGATTCGAGCTTTGTGACATGGTGCATTATCCTGCTTGAAGTAGCCATCAGAGGATGGGTACATGGTGGTCATGAAGGGATGGACATGGTCAGAAACAATGCTCAGGTAGCCCGTGGCATTAAAACGATGGCCAATTGGCACTAAGGGGCCTAAAGTGTGCCCAGAAAACATCCCCCACACCATTACATCACCACCACCAGCCTGCACAGTGGTAACAAGGCATGATGGATACATGTTCTCATTCTGTTTACACCAAATTCGAACTCTACTATTTCAATGTCTCAACAGAAATCGAGACTCATCAGACCAGGCAACATTTTTCCAGTCTTCAACAGTCCAATTTTGGTGAGCTCGTGCAAATTGTAGCCTCTTTTGCCTATTTGTAGTGGAGATGAGTGGTACCCGGTGGGGTCTTCTGCTGTTGTAGCCCACCTTTCTTTCACATTCTGACATTCAGTTTGTAGTTCAGGAGATTGTCTTGACCAGGATCACAACCCTACATGCATTGAAGCAACTGCCATGTGATTGGTTGACTAGATAATCGCATTAATGAGAAATAGAACAGGTGTTCCTAATAATTCTTTAGGAAAGTGTATTTTTCTTTCTGTACTGAAATTGGCCACTAAAAGCTTTTGCCACAAATAACTGCAACAGTGAAGTGCGTAAATATTTTCCTTTCTGTACTGAAATAGGCCACTAAACGCTTTTAACACATAAAACCACTGACAAGAACTGAGAATATATTTTCCTTTTTGTACTGAAATAAGCCACTAAATGCTTTCAACACATTTAACCGCCGAAGTGAACTGAGAATATATTGTTTTGTGTACTAAAATAGGTCACTAAATGTATTCGCCACAAATAACTGTAACAATGAAGTGCGTATATATATTTCTTTCTGTACTGAAATAGGCCACTAAAAGCTATCAACACATATAACTGCCGATGTGTACTGAGTATATATTTTTATTTTTGTACTAAAAAAGGACACTAAACGGTTTCAACACATATAACCGCTAACTTGAACTGAGAAGGAAATGCTTCTTTTTAAACTGGAATAGTCCACTAAATGCTTTCAACACATATAACTGCCGAAGTGAACTGAGAAAATATTTAACTTTTTGTACTGAACTAGGCCACTAAACATTTTCAACACGTATAACCGCTGAAGTCAACTGAGAATATATTCTTCTTTTTGTACTGAAATAGGCCCCTAAACGCTTTCAACACATATAACCGCCAAAGTGAACTGAGAATATATTTTCTTTCTGTACTAAAATAGGCCACTAAAAGCTTTCGCCACAAATAACTGCAACAGTGAAGTACATATATATTTTTCTTTCTGTACTGAAATAAGCCACAAAACGTTTTCAACACATATAAATGCCAAAGTAAACTTAGAATATATTTTTCTTTCTGTACTTACAGTACAGACCAAAAGTTTGGACACACCTTCTCATTCAAAGAGTTTTCTTTATTTTCATGACTATGAAAATTGTAGATTCACACTAAAGGCATCAAAACTATGAATTAACACATGTGGAATTATATACATAGCAAAAATGTGTGAAACAACTGAAAATATGTCAAATTCTAGGTTCTTCAAAGTAGCCACCTTTTGCTTTGATTACTGCTTTGCACACTCTTGCGCTTCAAGAGGTAGTCACCTGAAATGGTTTTCACTTCATAGGTGTGCCCTGTCAGGTTTAATAAGTGGGATTTCTTGCCTTATAAATGGGGTTGGGACCATCAGTTGTCTTGTGGAGAAGTCAGGTGGATACACAGCTGATAGTCCTACTGAATAGACTGTTAGAATTTGTATTATGGCAAGAAAAAGGCAGCTTAGTAAAGAAAAACGAGTGGCCATCATTACTTTAAGAAATGAAGGTCAGTCAGTCCGAAAAATTGGGAAAACTTTGAAAGTGTCCCCAAGTGCAGTCACAAAAACCATCAAGCGCTACAAAGAAACTGGCTCACATGCAGACCGCCCCAGGAAAGGAAGACCAAGAGTCACCTCTGCTGCGGAGGATAAGTTCATCCGAGTCCCCAGCCTCAGAAATCGCAGGTTAACAGCAGCTCAGATTAGAAACCAGGTCAATGCCACACAGAGTTCTAGCAGCAGACACATCTCTAGAACAACTGTTAAGAGGAGACTGTGTGAATCAGGTCTTCATGGAAGAATATCTGCTAGGAAACCACTGTTAAGGACAGGCAACAAGCAGAAGAGACTTGTTTGGGCTAAAGAACACAAGGAATGGACATTAGACCAGTGGAAATCTGTGCATTGGTCTGATGAGTCCAAATTTGAGATCTTTGGTTCCAACCACCGTGTCTTTGTGCGATGCAGAAAAGGTGAACGGATGGACTCTACATGCCTGGTTCCCACCGTGAAGCATGGAGGAGGAGGTGTGATGGTGTGGGGGTGCTTTGCTGGTGACACTGTTGGGGATTTATTCAAAATTGAAGGCATACTGAACCAGCATGGCTACCACAGCATCTTGCAGCGGCATGCTATTCCATCCGGTTTGCGTTTAGTTGGACCATCATTTATTTTTCAACAGGACAATGACCCCAAACACACCTCCAGGCTGTGTAAGGGCTATTTGACCATGAAGGAGAGTGATGGGGTGCTGGCCAGATGACCTGGCCTCCACAGTCACCGGACCTGAACCCAATCGAGATGGTTTGGGGTGAGCTGGACCGCAGAGTGAAGGCAAAAGGGCCAACAAGTGCTAAGCATCTCTGGGAACTCCTTCAAGACTGTTAGAAGACCATTTCAGGTGACTACCTCTTGAAGCTCATCAAGAGAATGCCAAGAGTGTGCAAAGCAGTAATCAAAGCAAAAGGTGGCTACTATGAAGAACCTAGAATATGACATATTTTCAGTTGTTTCACACTTTTTTGTTATGTATATAATTCCACATGTGTTAATTCATAGTTTTGATGCCTTCAGTGTGAATCTACAATTTTCATAGTCATGAAAATAAAGAAAACTCTTTGAATGAGAAGGTGTGTCCAAACTTTTGGTCTGTACTGTATATATTTCTTACTGTACTGAAATAGGCCACTAAACGCTTTTGCTACAAATAACTGCAGCAATACATTGCTTTTATTTTTTTCTTTCACCACAAATGAATGCAACAGTGAAATGCGTATATATTTTTGTTTTTGTAATGAAATATGCCACTAAACGATTTTCAACACATATAACCGCCGACATGAAAAGAGATTATATTTTTATTTTATTACTGAAATAGGCCACTAAACGCTTTCAACACATATAACCACCGAAGTAAACTGATTATATATTTTTCTTTTTGTATTGGACTAGGCCAATAAACACTTTTAACACATATAACCGCCGAAGTAAACAGAATATATTTTTCTTTCTGCTCTGAAATAGGCCACTAAAATCTTTCACTACAAATTACTGCAACAGTGAAGTGCATATATATTTTTCTTTCTGTATTGAAATAGGCCACTAAAAGCTTTTAAAACATATAACCTCTGAAGTGGACTGAGAATATATTTTTCTTTTCGTAATTAAATAGGCAATTAAACAATTTTAATGCATATAACGCAAACGTGAACTGAGAATATATCTTTCTTTTTGTACTGATATCGGCAACTAAATGCTTTCAACACATATAAACGCCGAAGTGAACTTAGAATATATTTTTATTTTTGTACTGAAATAGGCCACTAAACGCTTTCAACACATATAACTGCTGAAATGAACTGAGAATATATTTTTTTCTGTACTGAATTAGGCCACTAAATGCTTTCAACACATATAACTGCAGAAGTGAACTGAGAATATATTTTTCTATTTGTACAGAAATAGGCCAGTAAACGCTTTTAGCAGAAATAAATTCACCAGTGACATGCGTATATATTTTTCTTTCTGTAATGAAATAGGCCACTAAATTCTTTTGCCACAAATAACTGCACCAGTGAAGTGCGTATATTTTTTCTTTCTTTTCTGAAATAGGCCACTAAATATTTTCAACACAGATAACTGCCAAAGTGAACTATAAATAGATTTTTCTTTTTGTACTGAAATAGGCCACTAAATGCTTTCAACACAAATAACTGCTAAAGTGAACTGAGATTTTAGGGATAGGGTCCCTACTAGAAAGAGGGTTCCAGGAGAATCTCCTAGACAGATATTGGTTAAATGTCTATTAGGCAGGGACCGTGATAGAATACTAAACGATGCAAGAACCTCTGAAAAGTACCAGATACAGGGTGTAAAGATAAGGCTATTTCCAGACTATTCTGCACATACTAACGCCCATAGGAAAGAGTATATTGTTGTTAAGAAAAGATTAAGGGAAGCAGGTTTGAAATATAGTCTACTCTTTCCGGCAAAATTAAGGGTGGAATATAAAGGCAGGACTGTTTTTTTTCAGACTCCGGAGGAGGTTAGCGACTGGGCGGACGGGGAGGGCCTATGAGGCCGGGGGATGCGGAGAGGGAAGGAGCTAGTATGCTAAGTTATGGAGTCGCCCCGACTGCTGGATAGCAGGGAGGGGGGCTATTTAAGATGGGAGGGGGTGGGTGGGTTGAGGGAGAGGGAGACGTGTGTTTTTTTTTTTTTTTTTTTTTTCTTTTTTCCTCCCCCTCTGCTAGATGGTTAGGATTGTTTCGCTGAATACGAGGGGTTTAAGGGAGAGAGTGAAGAGGTATGCTATCCTTGAGTGGATGAAAAGGTTTCTGCCAGCTATCATTTGTCTACAAGAGACACATTTAGATAAGGAATCTTTAAGATGGTTGCAGAAGAGATGGATAGGGGAAAGTTACCATTCTGTATATACTACTTACTCAAGAGGGGTCTCAATTTTGATCCATAATAAAATAAAATTTGAATGTTTGATGTGTGAGGCCGATGAATGTGGCAGATACCTCTTTCTATATTGTAATATAGAAGGGGTTAAAATGGTAATTGCAAACATCTATATTCCTCCACCGTATAAGTCAGAGATTTTATACCAACTGTATGGATTCATGCTGGATAGACAGGAAGCTATAATGATTGCGATTGGAGACTATAATGCAGTAATGGATCCACTCAGGGATAGAACCTCTAGCAGAGGGGGAGGAACACAAAAAGTAGATTTTTATAAATTAGCCCACGAATTTAACTGGATTGATGTTTGGCGCCTCCAGAACCCGGATGAAAATATGTATTCCTGCTACTCCAAAACACACCAAACCTGGTCTAGAATAGATATGGCCTTGGGAAATAAAAATTTGATGTCCTATAATAGGATTAAAATAAAGTATCTCCCTATGGCTCTATCAGATCATAATGCCGTGGTATTGGAACTAGATTTGAATAAAAAGAAGGCCTCACTACCGTTTAAGCTTAACCCCCATTGGCTACCAATGATTCCAGATAAAGAAAGTATAATGGAAGAATTAAATTTTTTTTTAGGGAAAACAACTACTCCGCAAGTAGGTTAATTGTCTGGGATACGGCTAAAGCATATTTAAGAGGATTGCTTTGTAAAAAGTGAACCACTGGAAAAAAACTACTAGGGAAATGGGGATTGCTTTGGAAAAAAAAATCCAGGAATTAGCTATAACATGTATGAGATATCCCACTGACGATAATAAGAAAATATGGGAGGAAGAACAGGAAAAGCTAAAGGTATATCATATGGAGAGAAGTAGGAAAGAATTAATTTTTCAAGGGATCCGGTTGGCCACAGAGGGAGAAAAAGTTGGTAAAATCTTGGCAAATATAGCAAGAAATCAAAGAGAGAAAGCCTGGATAGGGGCGATTAAAGATAAAAGGGGTGAGACAATTAACACACCAGAAGGAGTTAAAGAAGTGTTTATAAAATATTTCCAGGAGGTATACAAGTCTAGGGTACAATACTCAAAACAAGAATTAGACTCGTATTTAGAACATATCCCTCTTAGGGAGATATCCCAGGCCCAAAAAGTATTTCTAGAAAAAGAAATATCAATTGCAGAAATAAATAAGGTCTTGGGGCAGGTAAAATCTGAAAAGGCACCAGGAAGTGACGGGCTCCCTTTTGAAATTTATAAAACCTTCTCCCAGGTGTTAGTACCTGAACTTAAAATAACATTGGATGAGGCTAAAAAAATTGGGGACCTACCAGACTCTATGAAAGAGGCAATTATAACATTAATTCCAAAAAAGGGCAAAGAACAACTAGACCCGGGATCATATAGGCCAATATCACTTTTAAATACCGATGTTAAAATTCTGGCAAAAGTTTTGGCCGATAGACTTTCGAGGGTGGTTAAGGGTATAATAAACTTAGATCAAACAGGTTTTATACCGGGTAGAACGATATACTCAAATATAAGAAGGTTGTATTTAAATATTGAAGCTAATAGAACAGAAGCGGGGGAGAAAGCCGTGTTATCATTGGATGCCCAAAAGGCATTCGACTGTATTGAATGGGAATATTTATGGGCAGTATTAAAAAGGGTCGGTATAGGGGAAGGATTTATAAGATGGATACAGTTAATATATAAGGATCCGCGGGCCAGAGTGATGGTGGATGGGAGCTTGTCCCTGCCCCTTGCCCTATATCGGGGCACTAGGCAGGGATGCCCTCTCTCTCCACTATTATTCGCTATCGCGATCGAACCTATGGCATGTATAATAAGAAATGATAGGGAAATTATAGGCTTTCACTATGAGGGTGGGGAGGAAAAATTGTTAATGTACGCGGATGATATTTTATTATTTTTGCACAATACTGGAGACCAGTTTAATAGAGTTATAGATATAATAGATAAGTTTGGTTGTTTTTCTGGTTTAAATATTAATTGGGGGAAATCACACATGCTGATGTTGGGAGATGCACAACCACAGGGGTTTCTAAAGGTGCAGGTGTTAGGAAAACAAGAAAATTTTAAATATTTGGGGATACAAATCTCCGGAAACATAGGAGAATATGAGAAATTAAATGTACTTCCCCTAATAAAAGAACTTAGGGCCAAAATACATGTCTGGCGTAAATTACCAATTTCAATACAGGGTCGGGTAAACTTAATAAAAATGGTTTTTCTCCCCAAAATACTATATGTCCTTCAAAATGCCCCAGTCAGGTTGTCGCAGGATACCTTTAGATTGCTTGATAGGTTAATGGGAGATTTTCTTTGGAAAGGTAAGATTCCCAGAATAAAGAGAGAGATACTTCAACTCCCAGTGAGAGAAGGTGGACTTGCAGTTCCGAATTGGTTTTTCTATTATATAATTACACAATATGGTCAAATAAAGAGTAGTTTGGATGGGCTGGTGGGTAGTCAGGTAGTAAATAGACTGGGATGGAAAGAAGAATGGAACTTTTTAGAGGTGTTGGAATCGGGTACACTGGGAGGAAAAAATACAGGAAATAGAGTTTTAAACTTAATGGAATATATATGGGTGGAGATTAAAAAAATACTAGAGATTAAAGGGTTTTTGCAATATACACCTATATGGAAAAATATTAACCTTAAGGAACTGCAGGGGATTAAAATGTATATCGACTGGGAGAAAAAGGGGATGAAATACTTAAACCAGATATTTGAACAGGGTAAATTGAAAGACTTTAATACAATGGTCAGAGAGTTTGGTATACCGTATAGGGACATATACAAATACTTTCAGCTTAGGAATGCATTGAGGTTAGTTATGCAAGAGGATAAATATAAGATGGAAAGATCTGAGATATTACACAAATTTACTAATCTGGGTGAAAGAAGAGGAATAACGGCAAAAAGATATAAGATACTGATGGGGGGAAAAAAGAAACGGGTTACAATATTAGCTAGGAAAAAATGGGAGAACGAACTGGAATTTTTTACGGAAGAAAAATGGAACGATGCATTAAAGAACTATTCTCGAGTTTCAAATAGGGGTTCACATAAGATTTCACAATTTTTTGTGGTTCATAGGTTGCATAGATCCCCATGGATATTAAAAAGAATGGGCGTTAGATCCTCGGATGATTGTATAAAATGTGGGGGAGAGAGAGCTGACTTAATGCATTGCTTCTGGAGATGTCCCAGATTGTTTAGATATTGGACAGAAATAACAGATACTATATATCGAATCTTGAAGGTTCAAATATCAGAGGATCCGACGACGTGTGTTCTGGGGGCAATCGAACATCTGGGTTTAAATAGAGATATAAGTGTGGTCCTTAGTAAGGTTTTATTTCAAGCTAGACTCTTAATACTCAAGAAATGGGAAATGGGTAGGGGTTGACCCTCCAACAGTTCGGCAGTGGAGAAAAGCAGTAGAGGACATGATTAAAGAAGAACGGGTGATGGAGGGCCATAGTAGAAAAGGAAAAATTACAGATGAAATATGGAAGTGCTGGTTACTTTAGGGCTGGATAGATAGGGTTTTTTTTTTTTTGCACGTCTCCCCCTCCCCCACGTCTTTGGGGGGATGGTAAATTGGAGAGTAAAAATAGTTGGGTATGTATAGGATAAGAATGGAATGTTTTCCTTTCCTTTTTTTTCATCTTTTTCTGACGGCTGTAAATAAAAAGTTGTAGATTTTATCCAATCTATAGATGGATATTTTTGAGACGATGGTAACAAAGGGATATTTGTAAAGGGGAAAAGGGGGGAGGGTGGAAGAAGGTGAAAGGAAAAATAAATATACCAATATATTGTTATTATATATAGTACATTATATTGTTATTATAAATAGTGATGCACTTGGGCGGGGTGGGGGTTGGGGGGGTGGTAGGGGTAAAAAGTTAATTTGAATGATTATTGTACGACCCGTTGGACGGTCAGATACTGTATATTTAATGTGTTTTGTATAACAATAAAGAAATATTTAATAAAAAAAAAAAAAGAACTGAGATTTTATTTTTCTTTCTGTACTGATATAGGCCACTAAACGCTTTTGCCATAAATAACTGCAACAGTGAAGTGCATATATATTTTTCTTTGTGTACTAAAATAGGCCACTAAACGCTTTCAACAAATAAAACTGCAGAAGTGAACTGAGAATATACTTTTCTATTTGTACTGAAATAGGCCAGTTAACGCTTTTAGCAGAAATAAATTCACCAGTGAAGTGAGTATATATTTTTCTTTCTGTTCTGAAATATGCCACGTAACGCTTTTGCTACAAATACCTGCACCAGTGAAGTGCGTTTATTTTTTTTCTTTCACCACAAATAAATGCAACAGTAAAGTGAGTATATATTTTTCTTTTTGTACCAAAATAGGCCACTAAACGATTTCAACACATATAACCTCCGACATGAACTGAGAATGTATTTTTCTTTTTTTACTCAAATAGGCCACTAAACGCTTTTAACACATATAACCGCCGAAGTGAACTAAGAATATATTTTTCTTTCTGTACTGAGATAGGCCCAAAAAAATCTTTCACTACAATTAACTGCAACAGTGAATTGCGTATATATTTTTATTTCTGTACTGAAATAGGCCACTAAACGCATTTGCCATAAATTACTGCACCAGTGAAGGGAGTATATTTTTTTCTTTTTGTACTGAAATAGGCTACTAAATGCTTTCAACACATATAACTGCTGAACTGAACTGATAATATATTTTTCTTTCTGTACTGATATAGGCACTAAAGGCTTTCGCCACAAATAACTGCAACAGTGAAGTGCATATATATTTTTCTTTCTATACTAAAATAGGCCACTAAACACTTTCAACTTATAACTGAAGAAGTGAACTGAGAATACATTTTTCTATTTGTACTAAAATAGGCCAGTAAACGCTTTTTACATAAATACATTCACCAGTGACGTGCGTATATATTTTTCTTTCTGTACTGAAATAGGCCACTAAATTCTTTTGCCACAAATAACTGCACCAGTGAAGTGCGTATATTTTTTCTTTCTTTTCTGAAATAGGCCACTAAACACTTTCAACTTATAACTGCAGAAGTGAACTGAGAATACATTTTTCTATTTGTACTAAAATAGGCCAGTAAACTCTTTTTGCAGAAATAAATTCACCAGTGAAGTGCATATATATATATATTTCTTGATGTACTGAAATAGGCCACTAAACGCTTTTGCTACAAATAACTGCACCAGTGCAGTGCTTTTATTTTTTTCTTTCACCGCAAATAAATGCAACAGTGAAATGCGTATATATTTCTGTTTTTGTAATGAAATAGGCCACTAAACGATTTCAACACATATAATCGCCGAGATGAAAAGAGAATATATTTATATTTTTGTACTGAAATAGGCCACTAAACGTTTTCAACACATATAACCGCCGAAGTAAACTGATTATATATTTTTCTTTTTGTATTGGAATAGGCCAATAAACACTTTTAACACATATAACCGCCGAAGTAAACTGAGAATATATTTTCCTTTCTGTTCTAAAATGGGCCACTAAAATCTTTTACTACAAATAACTGCAACAGTGAAGTGCATATATATTTTTCTTTCTGTATTGAAATAGGCCACTAAAAGCTTTTAAAACATATAACCTCTGAAGTGAACTGAGAATATATTTTTCTTTTCGTAATTAAATAGGCAACTAAATGCTTTCAACACATATAACCGCCAAAGTAAACTTAGAATATATTTTTATTTTTGTACTGAAATAGGCCACTAAACGCTTTCAACACATATAACTGCTGAAATAAACTGAGAATATATTTTTTTCTGTACTGAATTAGGCCACTAAACGCTTTCAACACATATAACTGCAAAAGTGAACTGAGAATATATTTTTCTATTTGTACAGAAATAGGCCAGTAAACGCTTTTAGCAGAAATAAATTCACCAGTGACATGCGTATATATTTTCCTTTCTGTACTGAAATAGGCCACTAAATTCTTTTGCAACAAATTAATGCACCAGTGAAGTGCGTATATTTTTTCTTTCTTTTCTAAAATAGGCCACTAAATACTTTCAACACAGATAACTGCCGAAGTGAACTATGAATATATTTTTCTTTTTTTACTGAAATAGGCCACTAAATGCTTTCAACACAAATAACCGCTAAAGTGAACTGAGATTTTCTTTTTCTTTCTGTACTGATATAGGCCTCTAAACGCTTTTGTCACAAATAACTGCACCAGTGAAGTGTGTATAAATTTTTCTTTCTGTACTGAAATAGGCCACTAAACGCTTTCAACACATATAACTGCAGAAGTGAACTGAGAATATATTTTTCTTTCTGTACTGAAATAGGCCACTAAACGCTTTTGCCACAAATAACTGCCCCAGTGAAGTGCATTTATTTTTTTCTTTCTGTACTAAAATAGGCCACTAAACGCTTTCAACACATATAACTGCAGAAGTGAACTGAGAATATATTTTTCTATTTGTACTGAAATAGGCCAGTAAATGCTTTTAGCAGAAGTAAATTCACCAGTGAAGTGCGTATATATTTTTCTTTCTGTACTTAAATAAGCCTCTAAACACTTTTTCCACAAATAACTCCACCTGTGAAGTGCGTATATTTTTTTCTTGCTGTACTGAAAAATGCCAGTAAACGCTTTCAACACAAATAACTGCAGAAGTGAAATGAGAATATGTTTTTCTTTCTGTACTGAAAAAGACCACAAAACTCTTTTGCCACAAATAACTTCAACAGTGAAGTGCATATATTTTTCTTTCTATACTGAAAAAGACCACTAAATGCTATTAACATATATAACCGCCGCCGTGAACTGAGAATATATTTTTACTTTTGTACTGAAATAGGCCTCTAAACGGTTTTAATACATCTAACGGCTGATGTAAATTGAGGATATATTTTTTCTTTTTATACTAAAATAGGCCACTAAACGCTTTCAACACATATAATCGCCGAAGTAAACTGAGAATATATTTTTAATTCTGTATTGAAATTGGCCACTGAACACTATAGATTATTTACAATTGGTCACTGGACCATTAATGTCTCTAGGTTGACACGTGCTATTTTGATGCTAAAATTTAACATTTATTACTTGTCCATAAAATTAACTGGAACTGATTTAGTTAAAATTATCAGCTGTGCCTGCTCTGTCACTGGCTATCGTCCATCTGTAGTTTAGATATTATACTCAAGTGATACCACTAGAGGGCAACCTTCGCTTGTAACTGTATGTCTATCTACACTGTTTCACAGTGCGCTACCTCCTAACAGTGAGTGCTCCTCTAGTGTTCACTTTATTCATATATAGTGATGTCCCGAACTATTCGCCGACGAATAGTTCCCGGCGAACCTAGCTTGTTCGCGTTTGCCGCTGCGGGCGAACATATGCGATGTTCGGTCTGCCCCCTATACATCATCAGTGAGTAAACTTTGACCCTGTACCTCACAGTCAGCAGACACATTCCAGCCAATCAGCAGCAGACCCTCCCTCCCAGACCCTCCCACCTCCTGGACAGCATCCATTTTAGATTCATTCGGAAGCTGCATTCACAGTGAGAGGAGGGACAGTGCTGCTGCTGCTGATTCAATAGGGAAAGCGTTAGCTAGGGCATTGTTCTGTGTCCACAGACTCATCTGCTGTAAGGACAGCGTCCTGACAGCACCCCAAAAAGCCCACAGGTACATCAGTGTGCTGTATTGTGGCCACTGGCTAGTGGCTAGTCCTCCACTCATACTGTTACAGGGTGTCATTCACTCAAATACCTTGCAGATAAAATAAATTCTATTAAAAATTTTCTGTGATATAATCACATTTGCAAATTGCAAGGCCGTGTGTGTCAGGCCCACACAGACTGTATTGTGGCCACTGGCTAGTGGCTAGGCCTCCACTCATACCGTTACAGGGTGTTATTCACTCAAATACCTTTCAGATAAAAAATTATGTGATATAATCACATTTGCAAATTGCAAGCCCGTGTGTGTCAGGCCCACATAGACTGTATTGTAGCCACTGGCTAGGCCTCCACTCATACTGTTACAGAGTGTCATTCACTCAAATACCTTGCAGATAAAAAAAGTTATATAAAAAAAAATCTGTGATATAATCACATTAGCAAATTGCAAGGCCTTGTGTGTCAGGCCCACACAGACTGCATTGTGGCCACTGGCTAGTGGCTAGGCCTCCACTCACTCAAATACCTTGCAGGAAAAAAAAAAATATTTAACATTTTTCTGTGATATAATCACATTTGCAAGCCCGTGTGTGTCAGGGCCACACATACTGTATACTGGCCACTGGCTAGTGGCTAGGCCTGCACTCATACCGTTACAGGGTGTCATTCACTTAAATACCTTGCAGATAAAATAAATTCTATAAAAAAAATTCTGTGATATAATTACATTTGCAAATTGCAAGGGCGTGTGTGTCAGGCCCACACAGACTATATTGTGGCCACTGGCTAGTGGCTAGGCCTCCACTCATACCGTTACAGGGTGTTATTCACTCAAATACCTTGCAGATAAAAAAAATATATAAAAAAAAAATAATTATGTGATATAATCACATTTGCAAATTGCAAGCCTGTGTGTGTCAGGCCCACACAGACTGTATTGTGGCCACTGGCTAGGCCTCCACTCATACCGTTACAGAGTGTCATTCACTCAAATAGCTTGCAGATAAAAAAAAGTTATATAAAAAAAAATTCTGTGATATAATCACATTTGCAAATTGCAAGGCCATGTGTGTCAGGCCCACACAGACTGCATTGTGGCCACTGGCTAGTGTCTAGGCCTCCACTCATACCATTACAGGGTGTCATTCACTCAAATACCTTGCAGGAAAAAAAAAAAATATTTGTATGACCGGGGTGCTAAAAAAATTTTTGCCACGTTACTGGACGCTCATGCGCAATGCCTGTAGGCTCATGCGTCCTTTTGAGGAGGTGACAAACCTAGTCAGTCGCACCGAAGGCACCATCAGCGACCTCATCCCATTTGTTTTCTTCCTGGAGCATGCCCTGTGAAGAGTGCTGGATCAGGCTGTAGATGAGAGTGAAGAGGAAGAGTTGTGGTCACCATCACCACCAGAAACAGCCTTGTCATCATCGCTTGCTGGACCTGCGGCAACGCTGCAAGAGGAGTATGAGGAAGAGGAGTCAGAGGAGAAATGTGGCTTTGAGGAGGACGAAGACCAACCACAGCAGGCATCCCACGGTGCTCGTTGTTGTCACCTATCTGGGACCCGTGGTGTTGTACGTGGCTGGGGGGAAGAACAGACCGTCAATTACATCAGTGAGGAGGAGGAACGGGAAATGAGTAGCTCGGCATCCAACCTTGTGCAAATGGGGTCTTTCATGCTGTCATGTCTGTTGAGGGACCCTTGTATAAAAAGGATGAAGGAGAGCGACCTGTACTGGGTGGCCACGCTACTAGACCCCCGGTATAAGCAGAAAGTGGCGGAAATGTTACCAAATTACCGGAAGTCAGAAAGGATGCAGCAGTTCAAAACCAAACAAAAAAATATGCTTTACACAGCTTATAAGGGGGATGTCACAGCACAATGGGAATCTAACAGGGGAAGAGGTGAAAGTAATCCTCCTCCTACCACGACCACGGCGGCAAGGACAGAACGCTTTACAGATGTGTTGTTGATGGAGGACATGCAGAGCTTTTTCAGTCCTACACATCGCCACAGCCCTACCTCGCCTTAACTGCAGATATCGACACTGTGAGGAGCGATGAACCCCTTGACTACTGGGTGTGCAGGCTTGACCTGTGGCCTGAACTATCCCAGTTTGCGATAGAACTTCTGGCCTGCCCCGCTTTAAGTGTCCTGTCAGAAAGGACCTTCAGTGGAGCAGGAGGCATTGTCACTGACAAAAGAAGTCGCCTCGGTCAAAAAGGTGTTGATTACCTCACCTTCATTAAGATGAATGAGGCATGGATCCCGAAGGGACTGACAGTGGGGGGATACGTTTGACTAACAAAAGGCCTGATGGCATGCCTTGGCCTCAAAATGGTCCCCACGCTGCTGTATTTAATATCTGCATATCGGATGACTTTCGTGAATTCTCTGCCACCAACTAGGGTTCAAGCCGCAATGTTTTAGTCACCTTTCTGCATGGAAAACATCAATTTTTTATTTTTATATTGAAATAGGCTAATAAACACTTTTAACACATATAACCTCCGAAGTGAACTAAGAATATATTTTTCTTTCTGTACTGAAATACGCCACTAAAATCTTTCACTACAAATAACTGCAACATTGAAGTGCATATATTTTTCTTTCTGTACTAAAATAGGCCACTAAACGCTTTCAACACATATAAGTGCAGAAGTGAACTGAGAATATATTTTTCTATTTGTATTGAAATAGGCCAGTAAACGTTTTTAGCAGAAATAAATGCACCCGTGAAGTGCGTATATATTTTTCTTTCTGTACTGAAGTAGGCCACTAAAAGCTTTTGCAACAAATAACTGCACCAGTGAAGTATGTTTATCTTTTCTTTCTGTACTGAAATAAGCCACTAAACGCTTTCAATTCATATAACTGCAGAAGTGAACTGAGAATATATTTTTCTTTCTGTACTGAAATAGGCCACTAAACGCTTTTGCCACAAATAACTGCACCAGTGAATTGCGCATATATTTTTCTTTCTGTACTGAAATAAGCCACTAAACTCTTTTGCCACAAATAACTGCACCAGTGAATTGCATATATATTTTTGTTTCTGTACTGAAATAGGCCACTAAACGCTTTCAACAAATATAACTGCAGAAGTGAACTGAGAATATATTTTTCTATTTGTATTTAAATAGGCAACTAAACTCTTTCACCACAAATAAATGCAACAGTGAAGTGCATATATTTCTTTCCTTTTTGTACTAAAATAGTACACTGAACGCTTTCTTTGCATATAACTGCAGAAGTTAAATATATATTTTTCGTTTTGTACTGAAAAAGGCTACTAAAGTCTTTCACCACAAATAAATGCTGCAGTGAAGTGTGTATATTTTTTTCCTTTATTGTACTGAAATAGGACACTGAACGCTTTCACCACATATAACTGCAGAAGTGAAATGCGCATATAGTTTTCCTTTTTGTACTGAAATAACCCACTAAACTCTAAATGCTGCAGTGAAGTGCGTATATAATTTTCTTTTTGTACTGAAATAGGCCTCTAAACGCTTTCAACACATATAACCACCGACGTGAACTGAGAATAATTTTTTCTTTTTGCACTGAAATAGGCCACTAATAGCTTTAAACACCAATAAACACTTTTAACACATACAAACCGGATTCCAAAAAAGTTGGGACACTATACAAATCGTGAATAAAAACTGAACCAGGTGCTATAAATTGACCCACTAAAACTCTGTAGAGCCTGCTCTTCCTGGGGCTTGCTCTACTAAGTGGGCTTCTTATTAAGTGGAGTTAAAAAAACAAGGAGTTTAAGAAAAGGAGTTTGGAAACTAAGGTTGGATATAATTTCCTTGTGTGTTGTTGGCTTGGTTTTGCATAGCCCTTCGGCTACAGCAGACAGGGTCTAGGTCTGAATCATATATACTGTTTTACTTTTTTACTGTTGTAATCCCCATTTAGTATGTGTTGCACAATTTACAACGCAGTCCAGTGCACATCTTGCATGATGTATGCAGTCCTGGAACAGGAGTTCAAGGGTGCATATCTTTGTTCTAGATGTGAGCAAATAACCCGTTTGGAATCGCAAATCGAGTCTCTAAATGGGCAAGTTGCAACACTGAGAGGCATTGATAATTTGCAAAAGAGTTTGCTTCTCACCGAGCAAGCACTCTTTGGGGTAGATGAGGGGGAGGGTGACAGAGAGGAGGCTGAGGAAAGTGAGGTAGCTATCTGGGTAACAGTTAGAAAGCGGGGTAGAGGGAAGAGTGCCAGGGAGGCTAGCCCTGATCTGACACACCCCAACAAGTTTGCACGTTTGGCAGATGAGGGGGATGTCAGTCCGGGGACGGCACTGCTGCAGCCGGACACTTCCTCTGCCAGTCAGGGGAATGTCAGCTCCAGTAAGCAGGGAACCAGGAGAGCAGGGCAGGCCAGACAGGTGCTGGTAGTGGGCGACTCCATTATTAGGGGAACAGATAGGGAAATCTGTCACAAAGACCGTGATCGCCGAACAGTGTGCTGTCTTCCTGGCGCTAGAGTTCGACACATTGCGGATCGGGTTGACAGATTACTGGGAGGGGCTGGAGAAGATCCAGCGGTCATGGTCCATATCGGAACCAATGACAAAGTTAGAGGTAGGTGGAGAGTCCTTAAAAATGATTTCAGGGATTTAGGTCAAAAGCTGAGGGCAAGGACCTCAAAGGTAGTATTTTCCGAAATACTGCCTGTACCACGAGCCACACAAGAAAGGCAACGGGAGATTATGGAGATTAACAAGTGGCTCAAGAACTGGTGTAGGAAGGAGGGGTTTGGGTTCCTGGAGAACTGGGCCGATTTTTCTATCGGCTACAGGCTCTATCGTAGGGACGGGCTGCACCTCAATGGGGAAGGGGCAGCTGTGCTGGGGAGAAAGATGGCTAGAAGGTTGGAGGAGTGTTTAAACTAGGGACTGGGGGGGAGGGTAATTACGTTATAGGACGGGAAGATAGTGCAGATAGAGACCGGGGGCAAAGTAATGGGACTGGGGGAGGAATGGAAGGAGGGACTAGAACAGTTCAGAAGGAAAGGTGTAGGGTAAAAAATATACATAAACCTCTCAAATGTATGTATACTAATGCCAGAAGCCTGACTAATAAAACTGGTGAACTGGAATTAGTGATGTGTGAGGAGAACTATGACATAGTGGGAATAACTGAGACATGGCTGGATGATAGCTATGACTGGGCGGTTAATGTACAAGGTTACAGTCTGTTTAGAAAGGATCGTCAAAACCGGAGAGGAGGAGGGGTCTGCCTCTATGTAAAGTCCGGTCTAAAGCCCACACTCCGCGAAGATATAAGTGAGGGACATGAACATGTGGAGTCACTGTGGGTAGAGATACATGGAGCTAAAAACAACAATAAATTACTAATAGGAGTTTACTATAAACCACCTAATATACCAGAGTCCACAGAAAATCTATTACTAAACGAGATAGACGAGGCGGCAAATCATAATGAGGTGGTTATTATGGGGGACTTCAACTACCCAGATATAGACTGGGAAACTGAAACTTGTATATCTCATAAAGGAAACAGGTTCTTGGCAATAACCAAAGACAATTACCTCTCCCAACTGGTTCAGGACCCGACTAGAGGGACGGCCATACTGGACTTAGTATTAACCAATAGGCCGGACAGAACAACAGACGTGCAGGTTGGGGGACACCTGGGAAATAGTGACCACAAAGTAATAACCTTCCAATTATCATTCAAAAGAGCGTTTCTACAGGGAGGAACAAAAATACCAAACTTCAAAAAAGCTAAATTTAGCCAACTAAGAGAGGCCATAGGCCAAACTAACTGGGACAAAGTCCTCAAAAATAAAAATACAGCCACAAAATGGGATATCTTTAAAAACATCCTAAAATCTCATTGTGAGAGGTACATACCGTATGGTAATAAAAGGTTAAGGAATAAAAAGAAACCAATGTGGATAAATAGAACTGTAACGAAAGCAATAAATGACAAAAAGAAAGCATATCATTCACTGAAACAGGAGGGGAGCACGGAAGCACTGAAAAACTATAAGGAAAAAAATAGAACATGTAAAAAACAAATAAAAGCGGCCAAACTAGAGACCGAGAGATTAATTGCCAAAGAGAGTAAAACTAACCCTAAAATGTTCTTCAATTATATAAATGTTAAAAAGTATAAATCTGAAGGTGTCGGCCCTTTAAAGAGTAATGAGGGGGAAGTCGCAGAGAGCGATGAGGAGAAAGCAAAGCTGTTAAATATTTTTTTCTCCAATGTATTCACTGAGGAAAATAAATTGTCAGATGACATGCAGAATGCAAAAATAAATTCCCCATTAAAAGTGTCCTGTCTGACCCAGGAAGAAGTACATCAGCGACTTAAAAAGATTAAAATAGACAAATCGCCAGGACCGGATGACATACACCCCCGTATCCTAAAGGAATTAAGTAATGTCATAGCCAGACCCTTATTTCTGATATTTGCAGACTCTATACTGACAGGGAATGTCCCACAGGATTGGCGCATGGCATATGTGGTGCCAATATTCAAAAAGGGGCCAAAAACAGACCCTGGAAACTATAGGCCGGTAAGTTTAACATCTGTTGTGGGTAAACTGTTTGAAGGTTTTCTGAGAGATGCTATATTAGAGCATCTCAACAGAAATAAGCAAATAACGCCATATCAGCATGGCTTCGTGAGGGATCGGTCATGTCAGACTAATTTAATCAGTTTCTATGAGGAGGTAAGTTCTAGACTTGACAGCGGCGAATCAATGGATGTCGTATATCTGGACTTCTCCAAAGCATTTGACACTGTACCACATAAAAGGTTAGTATATAAAATGAGAATGCTCGGACTGGGAGAAAACATCTGTATGTGGGTAAGTAACTGGCTCAGTGATAGAAAACAGAGGGTGGTTATTAACGGTACACACTCAGATTGGGTCACTGTCACTAGTGGGGTACCTCAGGGGTCAGTATTGGGCCCTATTCTCTTCAATATATTTATTAATGATCTTGTAGAAGGCTTGCATAGTAAAGTATCAATTTTCGCAGATGACACTAAACTGTGTAAAGTAATTTACACTGATGAGGACAGTATACTACTACAGAGGGATCTGGATAGACTGGAGGCTTGGGCAGATAAGTGGCAGATGGGGTTTAACACTGATAAATGTAAAGTTATGCACATGGGAAGGAAAAATGCAAGTCAACCGTACATACTAAATGGTAAAACACTCGGTAACACTGACATGGAAAAGGATCTAGGAATTTTAATAAACAGCAAACTAAGCTGCAAAAACCAGTGTCAGGCAGCTGCTGCCAAGGCCAACAAGATAATGGGTTGCATCAGAAGGGGCATAGATTCCCGTGATAAGAACATAGTCCTACCACTTTACAAATCGCTAGTCAGACCACACATGGAGTACTGTGTACAGTTCTGGGCTCCTGTAAACAAGGCAGACATAGCAGAGCTGGAGAAGGTCCAGAGGAGGGCAACTAAAGTAATAACTGGAATGGGGCAACTACAGTACCCTGAAAGATTATCAAAATTAGGGTTATTCACTTTAGAAAAAAGACGACTGAGGGGAGATCTAATTAATATGTATAAATATATCAAGGGTCAGTACAGAGATCTATCCCATCAGCTATTTATCCCCAGGACTGTGACTGTGACGAGGGGACATCCTCTGCGTCTGGAGGAAAGAAGGTTTGTACACAAACATAGAAAAGGATTCTTTACGGTAAGAGCAGTGAGAATATGGAACTCTCTGCCTGAGGAGGTGGTGATGGTGAGTACAATAAAGGAATTCAAGAGGGCCATGGACGTATTTCTGGAGCTTAATAATATTACAGGCTATAGCTACTAGAGAGGGGTCTTCCTCTGGATCAACTTGCGGGATAACAGGCCGAACTGGATGGACAAATGTCTTTTTTCGGCCTTATGTACTATGTTACTATGTTACTATGAATGCAATGATGTGGAGGTGCCAACTTCTAATATTTTATTCAGAATAGAACATAAATCACGGAACAAAAGTTTACACTGAGAAAATGTACCATTATAAGGGAAAAATATGTTGAATCAGAATTTCATGGTGTCAACAAATCCCCAAAAAGTTGGGACAAGGCCATTTTCACCACTGTGTGGCATCTCCCCTTCTTCTTACAACACTAAACAGACGTCTGGGGACCGAGGAGACCAGTTTCTCAAGTTTAGAAATATGAATCCTCTCCCATTCTTGTCTAATACAGGCCTCTCACTGTTCAATCGTCTTGGGCCTTCTTTGTTGCACCTTCCTCTTTATGATGCGCCAAATGTTCTCTATAGGTGAAAGATCTGGACTGCAGACTGGCCATTTCAGTATCTGGATCCTTCTCCTACGCAGCCATGAAGTTGTGATTGATGCAGAATGTGGTCTTGCATTATCTTGTTTAAAAATGCAGGGTCTTCCCTGAAAGAGATGACGTCTGGATGGGAGCATATGTTGTTCTAGAACCTGAATATATTTTTCTGCATTGATGGGGCCTTTCCAGACATGCAAGCTGCCCATGCCACACGCACTCATGCAACCCCATACCATCAGAGATGCAGACTTCTGAACTGAGCGTTGATAACAACTTGGGTTGTCCTCTTTGGTCCGGATGACATGGCGTCCCAGATTTCCAAAAAGAACTTCGAATCGTGACTCGTCTGACCACAGAACAGTCTTCCATTTTGCCACACTCCATTTTAAATGATCCCTGGCCCAGTGAAAACGCCTGAGCTTGTGGATCTTGCTTAGAAATGGCTTCTTCTTTGCACTGTAGAGTTTCAGCTGGCAACGGCGGATGGCACGGTGGATTGTGTTCACTGACAATGGTTTCTGGAAGTATTCCTGAGCCCATTCTGTGATTTCCTTTACAGTAGCATTCCTGTTTGTGGTGCAGTGTCGTTTAAGGGCCCGGAGATCATGGGCATCCAGTATGATTTTACGGCCTTGACCCTTACGCACAGAGATTGTTCCAGATTCTCTGAATCTTCGGATAATGTTATGCACAGTTGATGATGATAGATGCAAAGTCTTTGCAATTTTTCGCTGGGTAACACCTTTCTGAAATTGCTCCACTATCTTTCTGCGCAACATTGTGGGAATTGGTGATCCTCTACCCATCGTGGCTTCTGAGAGACACTGCCACTCTGAGAAGCTCTTTTTATACCCAATCATGTTGCCAATTGACCTAATTAGTGTTAATTGGTCTTCCAGCTCTTCGTTATGCTCAAATTTACTTTTTCCAGCCTCTTAATGCTACTTGTCCCAACTTTTGGGGGATTTGTTGACACCGTGAAAATTTAAATGATACATTTACTCGGATTAAACAATTGATCTGTCATCTACGTTCTATTACAAATAAAATATTGACATTTGCCATCTCCACATCATTGCATTCAGTTTTTATTCACAATTTGTTTAGTGTCCCAATGCCACTAAAATCTTTCACTACAAATAACTGCAACATTGAAGTGCATATATTTTTCTTTCTGTACTAAAATAGCCACTAAACGCTTTCAACACATATAAGTGCAGAAGTGAACTGAGAATATATTTTTCTATTTGTACTGAAATAGGCCAGTAAACGCTTTTAGCAGAAATAAATGCACCCGTGAAGTGCGTATATATTTTTCTTTCTGTACTAAAACAGGCCACTAAATGGTTTTGCCACAAATAACTGCATTAGTGAAGTGCATATATTTTTCCTTTCTGTGCTGAAATAGGCCACTAAATGCTTTCCCCACAAATAACTGCAACAGTGAAGTGCATATAAATTCTTCTTTCTTTACTGAAATAGGGCAATAAACGCTTTCAGCAGCAGTGAATGCAACAGTGAAGTGCATATATATCTTTCCTTCTGTACTAAAATAGGCCTCTAAATGCTTTTGTCACAAATAACTGCACCACATATAACTGCAGAAGTGAACTGAGAATATATTTTTCTATTTGTACTGAAATAGGCCAGTAAATGCTTTTAGCAGAAATAAATGCACCAGTGAAGTGAGTATATATTTTTCTTTTTGTACTGAAATAGGCCACTAAATGCTTTTGCCACAAATAACTGCATTAGTGAAGTGCGTATATTTTTTTCTTTCAGTACTGAAATAGGCCACTAAATGCTTTTAGCAGAAATAAATGCACCTGGGAAGTGCGTATATTTTTTTCCTATTTTTTACTGAAACAGGACACTGAACGTTTTCACCACATATAACTGCAGAAGTGAAATGCGTATATATTTTTCCTTTTTGCAGTAAAATAGACTACTAAACTCTTTCACCACAAATAAATGCAACAGTGTAGTGCGTATATTTTTTTCAGTTTTGTAGTAAAATAGGAAACTGAACACTTTCACCACATATAACTGCAGAAGTAAAATGTGTATATATTTTTTGTTTTAAACTGAAATAGGGCACTAAAGTCTGTCACCAGAAATAAATGCAGCAGTGAAGTGCCTATATATTTTTTTGTACTGAAATAGGACACTGAACGCTTTCACCACATATAACTGCAGAAGTGAACTGAGAATATATTTTTCTTTCTGTACTGAAATAGGCCACTAAACGCTTTTGCCACAAATAACGGCACCAGTAAATTGTGCATATATTTTTCTTTCTGTACTGAAATAGGCCACTAAATGCTTTCAACACATATAACTGCAGAAGTGAACTGAGAATATATTTTTCTTTTTGTATTGAAAAAGGCAACTAAGCATTTTCACCACAAATAAATGCAACAGTGAACTGCGTATATTTTTTTTCCTTTTTGTACTGAAATAGTACACTGAACGCTTTCACTACATATAACTGCAGAAGTGAAATGCGCATATATTTTTCCTTTTTGTACTGAAATAACCCACTAAACTCTAAATGCTGCAGTGAAGTGCGTATATATTTGTCTTTTTGTATTAAAATAGGCCACTAAACACTTCAACACATATAACCACCGACGTGAACAGCAAATAATTTGTTCTTTTTGTACTGAAATAGGCCACTAATAGCTTTCCCTAACCGCCGATGTAAACTGATTATATATTTTAATTTTTGTATTGAAATAGGCCACTAAACGCTTTCAACACATATAAATGCAGAAGTGAACTGAGAATATATTTTTCTCTTTGTACTGAAATAAGCCACTAAACTCTTTCACCAAAAATAAATGCAACAGTGAAGTGCGTATATTTTTTCCTTTTTGTACTGAAATAGAACACTGAACGCTTTCACCACTCATATGTCACCGGCAGATCTCTGATAAGCTCTGACAGACGTTCTTCAGCACCTCTTGCTTGAGGTTCTTTTGTTTTGGTTTCGTTTTGTCATCTCGTTTCCCTCTCTCAGCTGTCATCTAATTGCATATCTGATTGCATCCCTTTATATCCCCTCCCATACTGCATCACTTTGCGGTTTATACAACTTCCTGGATTGTGCTCACTGCTAGATGCTGCAACTGCTGGTTCCTCAGATAAGTCTGTTCCTTTATTTGTGTTTTCCTGTTGGATTGATTCTAGGTGACCCTGACTCCCTCCGTATTAAGTGCAGGGAGCCGGTGGTCGTGTCCCCTTACTATTGTAGGGTTTTCAGGTGTCACTCAGTCTAGGTACGAGGGCATGCAATTTTCAGTCAGGGAGAGCTCTAGGGCTTTTATAGGGCTTACCCATATGTTCCTTAGTATGGGATCAAGTCAGTTGGATATTTATTTGTTACTTCTAGTTTTCTGCAACACCATCCGTGACATCATAACTGCAGAAGTGAAATGCGTATATATTTTTACTTTTTGTACTGAAATAGGCCACTAACCTCTCTCAACACAAATAACTGCAGAAGTGAAATGTGTATTTATTTTTCCACAGATATAAGCCACTAAAGTCTTTTCAACATTGCACTTGCACCCTAATAACAAGAACAAATAGCTGGAATGCCAAAGCTGTATAATGGCTATTCGGATACTCAAATAATGTTTCCCTGCACTTGTAAATGGCTTTTTTCTTTTCACAATGAGGTTTTTATAGCACTGTCCCTAGTGACTTCAGACGTCCCTCCCTGCACTAAGATGCTGTGAGATGATTCCTCACTATCAGTTTCCCTGCAATTTGAATAATGTTTCCCTGCACTTATAAATCTCTTTTTTTTCACAATGAGGTTTTCAGTATAACTCTCCCTAGCACCTGCAATGTCTGTCCCTGCACTCAGAATGCTGGAAAATGTCAAAATCCTAGATGGCTGCAGGTATTAATAGGGTTTGTGACATCACAGGATGGGCTGGCTGCTGATTGGCATTATGGGTCAGCCCGCCTTCCCAGAGTTCCTTGCCCCATGTCCTCACACGTGTAGCCGCCATTTTAGGAAAAATTGTGATTCGTTACCACGAAGCGAGAGGAAATTCGCATTCGTTGCGAATAACATTTTTCCTGAAATTCGGATCGAATTCCACTTTGTCTGATTCAATTCGCTCATCTCTAGTCATAACCATGGAAACTTTCTATGCATAATACATGCTATTTGCTGAAGTGGCAAAACCCCTTTAAGGCAGTCCAATAGATGGTTCATATAGGCACCTGTCACCATGAAAAGACAATGTAAAAGCAGAGGTGCACCTAGCCTTTCTGCTGTGTTAGGCAGAAAATGTTGCAGATCTTGCCTTAGATTTTAGACTTTGCAATGCAAAGGATCAACTTGGGGAAAATGTAAGGGAATGCACACCAATTACCTCAATATGACTATAGTGATGAGCACAGTTGGCTACTACCCAATAGCACAGAAAGAGTATAAATAAAAAAACTACCGGCTTACAGTGACCATACAGGCATACAGTATCTCACGAAAGTTAGTACACCCCTCATAGGCTTTAGACCGAGTGGCCCATGGCCTATGAGAGCTAACACAGGGAACAGAAGCCATTGGCTTCCGTACCTCACTTCAACTTTTAAACAGGATGAACTGGGCAAAACATCTGGATGTTTTGGCCTAGAGAAGCCCAGAAATATTGATGGTCTTTCTGACTGGCTATGACCCCCCAAGGAGTCTTGGGCCCCAGGCAGCCACCCAAAATGCCTTATGGTAATCCACCATTGCTCAGAATATGATTTTTATTTAAACAGAGATGTAATTACTGTGCCAAAGAGGTAAAACAAAGCAGATATAAATTTGGTATTACCATAATTGTATAGATACAGAAAATAAAGTAAAACAAATGACTACAGAGGGCTATTTCTCCTGCCCAGAAAAAGTTAATAAAAGTTAATTCAAAAGTGACATGTACCCCAAAATGGTGTTATGCATCCTTGGTGATTACGTCAATGGAAAACTATAAAATGTAGCTTTTGGAATGCAATTGCTTTGTCATAAAAGCTCAAAACAGGCCAGTAATGATGGGTTTTAATGAGGGTGATTTCTCACATGTTGTTTTGATGCAATATTGGAAGCAATACTAGTAGAGTGACGACACTCTCATTAACAATCAAATCCAATAATAAATAAACCTATTACTAATAAAAACCCAGTAAATTAAAAAAGCATCAATTAAAAATGCACCAAAACTGCACGTGTCTAATTACCCATAGGGTCCTATTACACAGACATTAGTCTGTGTGAGCTGTAGCAGAGAGTCCATGGCAGACTTAGTGTGAGATGAGTCAGACGTGAGAAGGTCACAAGTGGTACTCCTTGGAAGAAGGATTGAATAAATGCAAGGTAATTCCACCACCACAGTACCCAGATGGTTGACGGTTGACTGTTCAAGTGGTGTACCTTTCTCTGTCATTGAAGTTTGGTTCAGTTGAAAAATAATTGTTTCTGTAAACTCTCCTCCTTGTGTGTCTGGTTCTCGTTATTATTTCTGCTTCGCAGTAACCCGTGGCTGTGCATTGGCCCTACCAATGCACAGCCGAATGGGGGACACAATGCTTCCAGAAGCCACAGCTCCCTAGAAATTGCTAATGAAAGAAGTGGTAACCCAGTTTGTTAATGGTCAAGTGTTTTTTTTTTAGCAAACAAGGTCCATTAGCAAACTGTGGGGAGTTACTACTTATTTTACTAGTAACGTACGCAGGCCTGCTGCTTTTGGCCACAACTTGGTCACTGCTTGGCCATGCAACAGCTTTGTGGCAGCCAGTGCTTGTGACAGAGCCCTCACTGCTTACTTAATTTTGGCTGGTGATTATTTTGTGACACAACTTAAGCTGGCTATACACATTAGATATATGTCGGAACAACCATCCAATTTTAACTCTGAGAAATTAGGTAAGATAAGGATCAGGCAGTTGGATATCAGGTGCCCATTCCTTTAGTTCTTGGGGAATTAAGATATTCAAAGCATGGTGATCAAGGTATATCCTAGATCTTTTTATTTCTATTGATGTTATTACTTTAGCTATTGATTGTTGACTATTGTTCTTGACCTCAGCTTGTTCCTGACCACACTTCTGTCTAAGTTTTTTGATACCTTGCATAGTACTTGTAGTGTAGGTCTACTACAGTTGTGACTTCTAGCTTCTTCCTGTCTACTGTCCTGTGATATTCCTTTGCCTATTGGATGCTGTTTTCTCTCCTGGTGATGTACCCTACCTCCATTCCTGACCAAGGCTTTACTTTCTGGCATACCATCACCACTAATGTAAAGGTGGCTATACACAGTCTAAAGTTGATCAAAATGGACAATTTTAACTATTATCTGTTGAAATTTAACAATGAATGATCATTTTAGCTAACAGATGATAGACCATTATTGTTTGAAAAGAAGACTGGACACATTTGATATTTTCATCTGCTAGTCGGGCGAAAGATCTGTTCAAAGAAAGATCATTTGTGAATGAAAGATCTTTCTTTGCAAGAACAGTCCCAGACAGGGGCAGACTGACCATTCGGGCACTCGGGCATGGACCAAGTGCCCGCAGGCACTACGGGGCCTGCTCACTCCTGCCGCCAGAGGTCGCAATAACTTTCAGTTTTTACTCAGTGGAGTACAAAGGGGGGAGGGGGGGCATGGGGGGTGGTCCAGGTAATTTGAAAGGATTGGTCTCAGATTCAGATTGGATCCATATTTAAAACTGCTTCTTTATTTCAACATCATGTAGACATGACAAACTGCCACTTGATACAACAGAATTCACGTTGACGCGTTTCGGGTACTGGGACCCTTAGTCGTAACGTTGTTGCACAGTGAGACACCCAATATAAATGAAATGGGTATCCATTCCTCCAAGTAATCTATGGGAGGCGGCATTGATCCTATTGGTCGTCTCACTGTGCATCACACCCTGAATACCACCCACTCATTACCGAGTTAATGCATTACAGACTGTGTTAAAACTTTACATACAATTTAACCCTTAGGGAACTCTGATCCTGTTCTTGTGAATGATTGAATGGAAAGGGAAACAGAGAAAAATCGCACAGTGTGAACACATTCCCTCTTGCAACATATAAAAACATGTATTTTACATCACCAATAAGGCCTTGATCTATTTACCAGTATTTTTCCGACTTAAGAGACCAATATCACAATTTCTATTAATATTGCGGAGACGAAAAACTACAGACTAAGGGGACAAACAAGGGAGGGGGACGGAAGAAAGGAGTGATATACACATGCACATATAATTTCCCTGCTTGTTATTGGTATATGTACATCAATTCCTTCTTCAGATTGAGGCCAGATGGAACTCTAGTGTTGAGCCTAAAAATCCAAAACGCCTCCCGTAGGAGGAGTTTTTTGCGATGGTCACCCCCTCTCTTGGGGGCAAAAACCCTCTCTATTGCGAAGGCTTTGAAACCCCTTACTTGACAGGCATGCATATGTATAAAATGTCTGGGGCACAATGGACATTTCTACTCTGGAGGGGGCACAATGGGCATTGCTAATATGAAGGGGGCACAATGGGCATTTCTACTCTGGAGGGGGCACAATGGGCATTTCTTTTCTGGAGGGGACACAATGGCATTGCTAATGTGAAAGGGGTCACAATGGGCATTTCTACTATGGAGGGGGCACAATGGGCATTTCTACTCTGGAGGAGGCATAGAGGGCATTGCTAATGTGAAGGAGACACAATGGGCATTTCTACTATGGAGGAGGCACAGTGCATAGAGAGCTCTACTACTCTGAAGGGTGCACAGAGGGCATTACTACTATGAAGGCGGCACAGAGGGCATTATTACTGTGAAGGGGGCACAATGGGCATTACTAGCACAGAGGGCATTACTATTATAAAGGGGGAAGGATGGGGATTTATACTATGGAGAGGACACAGAGGGCATTATTACTGTGAAGGAGGCACAATGGGCATTATTACTGTGAAGGGGGCATAATGGGCATTATTAATGTGAAGGGGGAACAATGGGCATTATTACTGTAAAGGGGCTCAGTGGGCATTATTACTGTAAAGGGCTCAGTGGGCATTATTACTATTAAGGGGGCACAATGGGCATTATTCCTGTGAAGGGGGACAATCAGCATTACTACTATTAAGGGGCATTATTACTGTGAAAGAGGCACAATGGGGATTATTACTGTGAGGGGGGCATAAAGAGGGCATTACAACTGTGAAGGGGCACAGATAGGGCATTACTACTGTGAAAGGGCTACAGAGAGGGCATAACTACTGTGAGAGGGGCACAATGAGGGCATAACTACTATGAAGGGGGCACAATGAAGGGATAAGTACTTTAGGGGGCACAATGTGGGCATAACGACTGTTAGGGGGCACAATGTGTGCATAACTACTGTTAGGGGACACACATCTGTACAAAACTACTGTGAAGGTTGTACAATGAGGGCAATACTACTGTGAGGGGGTATGTTCTTTTTTACGTATTGGGGTGGGGGGTGCCAGAGAAAGGACCCGCCCTGGGTGCCAAATAACCTAGGCACGCCACTGCTTTTACTAAATAATAAATTTTACTCCCTGAGAAAAAGTCCCCCACATTCATCAGTGCAGTAAGTGCTGTGAACAGCACGTGCAGCGCAGCGATGCTGCCTTGTGCCTAAAATAACCAATAACAAAGCTCCTTAAAGCAAGGAGCTTTGTTACTGGTTAGGTATTAGTGATACAGGTCGGGTCAGGCAGGGGAAGCGGCAAGAGCTGGAAGGAGGAATGGGTAGGCTCCTGTAAGTGGCTGTATTAAGGAGAGCAGGGGCGCGCTGCCCAAGGACCCTGGGGAGTTGCAGACTCATGTGACTGGACTGGTCTGAGAGAAAAGCTGACCCTGGGCCTGTGACCCCCCTGGCCGTGTTCTTGTGGCAGTGCAAAGCCCGGTCTGTCAGTCTTCAAGTAAGTGATTCCCCCCTCCCCAATCATGATTCCATCCATTCTCACAGTTCTCTGCTCCCCTCTCCTCCTGTCACCCCACTAGTGACCCTGCTCCCCTCTCCTCCTGTAACCCCGCTAGGGACCCTGCTCCCTCCTCCTGTCACCTCCCTAGTGACCCTGCTCCCCCCTCCTGTCTATTCACCAGTGACCCTGCTTACCCTCCTCCTGTCACCACACTAGTGGCTCTGCTCCCTTCCATTAGTGACCCTACTCTCCCCCACTAGTGACCCTGCTTCTCCTCCACCTGTCACCCCACTAGTGACCCTGCTCCCCCCTCCTCCTGTCACCCCACTAGTAACCCTGCTCCCCTCCACTTAGTGACCCTGTGTGTTTCTGTACGGAGAGGAGCCTGGCTGGAGTGTGGTGAGGCCTAGCTGTGTGTCTGTCCCTGTGTGTGTGTCTCTCCCTGTGTGTGTCTGTCCCTGTGTGTGTGTGTGTGTGTGTCTGTCCCTGTGTGAGTGTGTCTGTTCCTGTGTGTGTCTCTCTCCCTGTGTGTGTCTGTCCCTGTGTGTGTGTGTGTGTCTGTCCCTGTGTGAGTATGTCTGTTCCTGTGTGTGTGTCTGTCCCTGTGTGTGTCTGTCCCTGTGTTTGTCACCATCACCATGCCCACAGTGTTCCTATGTCTTGATGCAGCTGCATCAGAATGTTCTGTGGGGGCAAGAAAAAGAAAATGGAAGAGGAGGCAGCGCCACCAGCATGGAGTCCGTGGGAGAGACACAGGGAAGCACTAAGGACGTAGGTAACACTAGCCACAGGTCCGGCCAAGTGGGGGGCTTTTCCAAAACCTCTCCCCATTCTTGCTCAGCCCCTTTAAAGTCCTGATAGTTGTACTTAAAAGTCTTGATAGTTGCACCTGGAGTTGGACAAGTTTTCTGTTTGGATCCATTTCTTAGTACAGTTTTTGGATAGTTATATCAAAAAGAGCATATACATAAAATAAAACTTCTTAAAAAAACCATCTCTTTGAGAAAGTCACCAATGGCCCAGACCAGATTTTCCAGTGACAGATTTTCAATTCCTCTTCTGTACTGTATTGTATACTAGCCTTTTTCAAGTCAAATTATTATGACAACTACCTACTTTTGATTATAGCACGTAGCTCATGACAGAAGTCACATGTCCTGAGCTAGCTTCATGGAGCTATAAGGTGTGTGATAGACTGTCTGTAAACATATCCCTCATTGCTTTTAAAAGGGGCGATTTATCAAGGGGGGAGTTGCAATAGGGGATGATTACTGGCTTTCAGGCCAAGGGTGGCAGTATTCTAAAACTATGCTGCTGTGGTGAAACTGCATCATGAGTGCACAAATGGCACCATTGTGAATATGCCATGTGGGGCACCATGTGCCATTGATGTGAAGGATGAACGTCAGCTATGAAGGTGCGCAAGGGCGGACCAACATGCTACAGTGAAACAGCTTACTAACAGAATGAACCAGGGGGCTACCAGACATGTGTCTAAAACAACAGTTTAGCGAACCCTACTACTTGTGGGGCTCTGAAGCAGATGGATGTTCACTGCACTTCTGCTAAGGAAGCTGCATCGGCAGAAAAGGCTTCAATTTTCATAGCAGTACCTGAATTGGACATCCGCTGATTTGCAAATGGTTGCCTTCTCAGATGAGTCACTTTTCTGCTCCATTGAACGGATGGTCGTTGGCGTGTCAGGTGAAAAACATCAGAGAACAAACACCCTGTACCCATTGCTAGAAGAATACAAGCTGGTCGTGGCAGCATTGTGGTTTGGGGAATTTTTTTGTGGCATTCTATGGGCCCACTCATCCATGTGGAAGGCACTCTCAACCGATTAGGGTATGAATTCATCCTTGCAGATCATGTACATTTATACATGTGGATCTTCCAGCAAAACAATCAGACATATCCCAAGGCTAGAAATGTCCGACATTGGTTGGAAGAGCACGATCAAGACTTCCAAGTATTACCCTGGTCCCCTAATTCCCCAGACTTGAATCAAATTGAGCATTTGTGGGACCGCACTAAAGATTCTTCCCCATGAAACCTCCTGAGCTGTGGGATGCACTGCAGTCACTATGGCTCCAGATAGCTGTGACAACCTATCAAGACCTTATTGAGTCACTCCCAGACTATCTGCAGCACACGTCAATTACTCTAGATATTTTCTAGTGGTCATAATAATGTGACTTGACTGTGTGGATAATATATACAAGTACAGACCAAAAGTTTGGACACACCTTCTCATTCAAAGAGTTTTCTTTATTTTCATGACTATGAAAATTGTAGATTCACACTGAAGGCATCAAAACTATGAATTAACACATGTGGAATTATATACATAACAAAAAAGTGTGAAACAACTGAAAATATGTCATATTCTAGGTTCTTCAAAGTAGCCACCTTTTGCTTTGATTATTAGAGGTAGTCACCTGAAATGGTCTTTCAACAGTCTTGAAGGAGTTCCCAGAGATGCTTAGCACTTGTTGGCCCTTTTGCCTTCACTCTGCGGTCGAGCTCACCCCAAACCATCTCGATTGGGTTCAGGTCCGGTGACTGTGGAGGCCAGGTCATCTGGCGCAGCATCCTATCACTCTCCTTCATGGTCAAATAGCCCTTACACAGTCTAGAGTTGTGTTTGGGGTCATTGTCCTGTTGAAAAATAAATGATGGTCCAACTAAACGCAAACCGGATGGAATAGCATGCCGCTGCAAGATGCTGTGGTAGCCATGCTGGTTCAGTATGCCTTCAATTTTGAAAAAAATCCCCAACAGTGTCACCAGCAAAGCACCCCCACACCATCACACCTCCTCCTCCATGCTTCACGGTGGGAACCAGGCATGTAGAGTCCATGCGTTCTCCTTTTCTGCGTCGCACAAAGACACGGTTGTTGGAACCAAAGATCTCAAATTTGGACTCATCAGACCAAAGCACAGATTTCCACTGGTCTAATGTCCATTCCTTGTGTTCTTTAGCCCAAACAAGTCTCTTCTGCTTGTTGCCTGTCCTTAGCAGTGGTTTCCTAGCAGATATTCTACCATGAAGGCCTGATTCACACAGTCTCCTCTTAACAGTTGTTCTAGAGATGTGTCTGCTGCTAGAACTCTGTGTGGCATTGACCTGGTCTCTAATCTGAGCTGCTGTTAACCTGCAATTTCTGAGGCTGGTGACTCGGGCGAACTTATCCTCCGCAGCAGAGGTGACTCTTGGTCTTCCTTTCCTGGGGCGGTCCGCATGTGAGCCAGTTTCTTTGTAGCGCTTGATGGTTTTTGTGACTGCACTTGGGGACACTTTCAAAGTTTTCCCAATTTTTCAGACTGACTGACCTTCATTTCTTAAAGTAATGATGGCCACTCGTTTTTCTTTACTTAGCTGCTTTTTTCTTGCCATAATACAAATTCTAACAGTATATTCAGTAGGACTATCAGCTGTGTATCCACCTGACTTCTCCACAACGCAACTGATGGTCCCAACCCCATTTATAAGGCAAGAAATCCCACTTATTAAACCTGACAGGGCACACCTGTGAAGTGAAAACCATTTCAGGTGACTACCTCTTGAAGCTCATCAAGAGAATGTCAAGAGTGTGCAAAGCAGTAATCAAAGCAAAAGGTGGCTACTTTGAAGAACCTAGAATATGACATATTTTCAGTTGTTTCACACTTTTTTGCTATGTATATAATTCCACATGTGTTAATTCATAGTTTTGATGCCTTCAGTGTGAATCTACAATTTTCATAGTCATGAAAATAAAGAAAACTCTTTGAATGAGGAGGTGTGTCCAAACTTTTGGTCTGTACTGTATGTGTATATATATATATATATATATATATATATATATATATATATACGGTTTATTACACAGTTTATTTACTTAAGCCTCCCCTTATTTTTAAGTTGAAATTAAGAAGAAATTAAGAAGAAAAAAAAAAGCCTAGGGGACCACACCCAAAAGATGTGTAATGTGTCGAGACAATTCACTTTCAGCCTACTTAACTCTTTAGCTGTAGAATAGGCATGTAGATGTCTAATTTGTTGTGTGAGGCATCAGAGGTTTCTGGCAGTGAAACAGAGGTTAAACAAGAAATACACAAATGCTCAGACAATGGATATACTTGCTGCACCTCCATCCATTTGTAAGATGGGCCCTGCCCAGAGCTCCACCTTTGTAATAAAAGTGCCATGAATACACAGTACACACCCAGCCTGGATGCCAGCACTGTGTTTTTTGGGTTATGTTAATGAAGGACTGAATGTCAGTACAGATTGCCAAAAAAACTTGTTTGGAAATGCCTATTAAGAATCTTCTATTTTGTGGCATTAGTCTTCATAGATGACCAAGATAGTGGAGAATTTTCAAGATCAACATGAGTATTTCTGAGGCTGATGTCACTGCTGTGATTAAATATGTATTATTTAGCCTTGTCGTAATGAACTCCCTGTAAAACATGTCCTCTCGTGTATGGTGGTTTCATTATTCCTCCTTCATCTTTTTATGTTCTAGTGAGGTAGTTAAATGTAGAACATTACAGACGTAAGATCCCTGGAATTCCACTGATGTCATCCATGCGATGTAGAAGAAGGTCGCATTTTAACAGGCATGTGGTAAATTGGCATCCAGCAACGCAGTGAGATGTTGGGACATTCTAGTATTTCCCTTATCAGTAAACCACTGACAAGATCCTTCTATAGAAAATGTTTTTTGTAGTGCATAATTTATGTATTTTTTCCATATATGTTATCACTCCATACTCTAGCGCCAGACCTGAAGTTAGAGACTTAATTAATTTAAATGGTTTAGGCAACTCCCAGGCAATTAAAAATCATTGAATTTATGGTATTTTCAGGCCTGGGAAAGTCAAGCTGATAGCTACGACTACAACCAGTGACTTCTAGCAACAACCACATAGTCAGTGAATCCTAAGGTAGACAATTGGCACCACCTACTATATATAACACCTCTGCTAGACAGCTTCTTGAATGTACATCACTTAGGCTACTTTCACAACTGCGGCACTATAATCCGGTCACCTCATCTGGCAGACAATGCCAGGAATTGGCCGGACACAAACCGAAGAATGCATTCTGGTTGCATCTGGCAGTATCAGATCAGCAAAATCCAAAAAGGTTGTTCTCTTCTGGAACAGCCGCCCAGAATTCACGCCGCAGGTCTGAAAGTAGCCTTACCTGGGGGAAAGATGGCATCAGGATGCACCATGGGAAGAAGGCAAGTAGATGGAGGTATTGTGATGTTCTGGGCAATGTTCTGCTGAGAAACTTTTCCTTGCATTCATGTAGACGTCACTGTCATACATCCCACTTAATAAAACAGTTCCCAAGTACACCCTTTCATAGCAGTGGCATCATTCAGCAAGATAGTGTGCTCTGTCACATCAGCTATTTACAGTATAGTTGACAAGTATCTACTTGGTGGAAGTTGAACTGCTGGAACCCCCACCGATTGCTAGACAATACAATTCTTTGGTACAACTGCAGAGACGCTAAGTAAAGTACTCAGCTATCTCTGGCACTTCCATAGAGATGATTGCTGGAATAGCAATGCACACATGTGACTATCCTATTCACTCTAAGGATCCATTTTTTCCTGTAACACAGCAAGGGTTAAAAGGGTTTTCCAGAATTTTCATATGGATGACCTATCTTAGGATAGGTCATCAGTATCTGATCGGTAGGGGTCAGACACCCGGGACCCCCGCAGATCAGCTGTTTGAGAAGGCACCAGCCTTCTCCATGATTAACAAGCACAGCGCTGTACATTGTATAGCGGCTGTGCTTGGTATCACGCTTAGCCCCATTGAAGTGAATAGGGCTGAGCGAGATACTAAGCACGTTTGCCATCAGATACTGATGACCTATCCAGAGGATAGGTCATCAGTATCAAAATTATGGAAAACCCCTTTAACAGCAAAACAAACATCAATATTTATTACCTCGATTCTGCGGTTTACAGAAACACCCCTGTAACAGAAGCCCTCTGTTTGTCTGTTGAGATGATTGGGTTACATGCAGTTTCTGACTTAATTATCTCCCAGGCAGAGAGGAGGCATTGTGTGCCCTGTATGGGAGTTTTTATAAACAATGGGGTTTTACTGTCTGGACATGATTGGGTTACATACAGTATCTGACCTAATTATCTTCCAGGCAGAGGGGAGGCATTGTGTGGGAGTGTCCCGAATTGTGTGGTTATTTCTATTGGTCTGTGTGTTTGTCACCCAGATCTCCATCAGGTCCAGAGGGGAAGTCCCCTTGCATGGCGACTTGTACATAAGGCCAAGTGTGGCACTAATAAAGGTGAATCTTCTTACCCTCAACTCGCAGCCCATGGTTATGGTCGTGACTCTTTGGTCGCATGCAGTTGTCAGCGGTTTCCTTTTGTTGTCAATCACAGGTGAGGGCTCTGTGTTTGTTGCCTCACGTGTGGTTGCCGCTGGCAACATGATGTGGTTGGCAGAGTAGCAGCTGGAGCTGGTTGCTAGGCTGCTCGCTGTCATTGCATGCGGTTGCACCTGGCAACCTGTCTATGTAGGTGTGCCTTGTGTCTGTTTGTTGTGCACAAGGTTTATGTATGGGTGCACGTCCCCTTTAAGTGGCTGTCTTCCCTTGTGTGGGAAGGGTTAATTCCCTTCCTAGTGTGTGTGCACTGGGTGTGTCTGTGTGGGTGTGGCTACATGGGTTATTTAGCCTCAGTTGAGACCTGATGTCTGAGGGGTACTTCAGGCATGTTGCTGGAGTCATCCTCCTGGTCTTTTACCATCTGCCAGTGAGGGCCACCCTTGTGGTCATAAATGTTATTCATGATGTTTAGTTGATGTTGTTTTCCTTTTCATGTTTAATGCACCTATGGATCTGGCTTCCTGTGTTTTTGTGTGTGTGCTGTGTCCCTATATGTTTGGGTGTGGACACTAGCTTGTTGAGCACGGGACCCAGTCAGTGTGTCTGTGGCAGGTAGGTGTGGAAGTGCTTTTCATCCTCCTGCCATATCCATAGGCTGTTCATATTTATGTCCCCCTTTCTTTATAGCGTGTCCAGTGAGACTCCTGTTCGTCCGTATCTTGGAGGAACAGGTAGTCTTACCCTGCTCCTAGTCCAGGGCCACCCTGAGGGCTAGTAGGAATTTTAGGTTGCGGAGTATGAGCCCTCCTACCATCAGGGTCGGCTCCTACGGCTAGGAGACAGGGTCAGAATTAGGGATTGATAGGAGGTGACCTGCTCCCTGATTCCTGTCCTGGCCTTGCAGCGACCAATATCTCCTGGCATCGCACGGCTGAGGGTTTTCCCCATCCTCAGTCGTGACAGTTGTAGGGAACAGCTATATTACTACTAGCTCTTGTAAGAGCTGCACAGCTACTGGGAATTATAACTCGGCCTTGGAAGTCGCTGGAGCAACTCTACAGAGCCACTCTTACTAGGGGGGTCATCGCCAACTAGGGGGGACATCGCCAACAGTTGATACCGTTACAACCCCATATGTGGTTGTAAACTGCTCTATGGGCAAACAGCAAGGATCAGAAGAGAAGAAGCACAATATGTCTTTGAAGAGTCCCTGAGGTACCTATACAATGGAAACCCCCAAAAAGTGATCTCATTTTGGAAACTACACCCCTCAAAAAATTACTGAGGGGTGTAGTGAGTGCTTTGACCCCACACATGTTTTATAGAATACTTTAGCCCCAGATTTTTCATTTACACAAGGAGTAACAGGAGAAAAAAGACTTCACAATTTCCAACACATTTTCTCCTGAATAGGGCAATAGTGATGAGCAGCGTGGCAATATTCAAATTCGCGATATTTTGCAAATATTTTGTAGAATATTCGTCATATATTCGTGAATTTGAGAATTCAAGATTATATTCTTGATTGCGAAAATCTGCAATATATTATTCGTTTATTCAACTGGATTGACACAGCCTTGTATAGTAACAAGGGTGTACCTCCTTAATATATGAATCAACAAAAGAGAACTGGTACCATAAAATACCCAATAAAATAAATCTTTATTTTAACATAAAAACATAGACAAAAATACATGTACATAGAGACCATACAGGGTGCCTGCAGAGAACGGTCCACAATAGCTGCTATATTTTTAGATAACTAATCATGTGGTATTATCCATTTAAAGTGTGAGACACTGCATGTGGTCGATATCAAGGTCAGCATACCATATATAAGCTTCCTCTAATCATGGATGCCGCTGTCTCTCACCTTAAATGCACATAGCATCACTATGATCGGGGTGTCAGTACAACTATATTCAAAAGTTGGTGCCATATATTATTCACAGCATATTGCATAAAAATCTATAATCTAAGCACCAAGACTAATCTGCGTTTGTCTCTTACCCCAATGTCCAGTGCATCAAACTTGTCACATAATCATGAGCCACTGGACTGCTTAATATATGCTTCTTACATTTAGAAGGGATTAGTACATCTTTCTTCATTGTACAGTAATTTATTTCATTTTTTTGCTCCCTGCTGCTAAATTGTGATGTTGATGGGCAGACCTATTTATGAGTATAGGTTTCTTTTTTTTTTTTAGATGCTTGCCTATTCTCTGCACCTATAAACACTCCCACACATATCTACATGATATCTAGATAGTGGAAAATGCTAGAGACATTAAAAAGCAATTTGAAGATCCAACCTCCAAATAAGTTAGCATTTTTCCTACTCAGCAATTAAGATTTAGATAGAATTTTGCCACATAACAGAATAGAGTTTGGGATAGCAGTGGCGCAACCAGGTAAGTCCAGATATAACCTGAAGTTATTTACAGATGAAAGGTATCGGGACCGGACCGGCCCGTTCATTAGACCAAGAACAAGATGTTGTTCTCGGTATGACCGGCCTCAAAATGCGTAACCTGTAAATAACTTCAATAAAGAAAAAATCGTTCAAACTATATGAACGCATCTGGACTTACCTGGTTGCACTGCTGCTATCCCGCACTCTCTTCTCGTCTGCATCAACGGTCTGGAATTCTGCTTCTGGAGGGAGAAGCTTGGCTGCACTGGATCCTAGCGTTATACTACAGGCCCGCATGGGGTGTTGTGCTCCCAGCACAACATTTCCAGATGAGAAGCCCTAGCTGAAGAGCTTACACAGGGCCGGTGCAAGGATTTTTACCGCCCTAGGCAAGATAAAAATCCCCCCCCCCCCTTATCAGATGATCTGACCATATCATAATATCACATATGTTCCACCCCTTTCTCAGCATTTAAATTAAAAGAACTGTTATGTTTCCCTTAGGGTTAACCAAGCTTCTTGTAGCTGTCTCCCTGACAGGTGCTTCCGCGATTCTCGCTGTGAAAATTACAGTGGGAAGACGCGGAACATAGTTTTGAATGCGTGAGGATCAGGGAGAAGAGTTCCCAGTGCCGGCGCTGGAGAAAGGTAAGTGGCTGAAGGGGTTTTAACCCCTTCAGCCCAGTAGGAGGGGAACACGAGGGTGCCCACTCCTAACAACTATATAGTGCCAGGAAAATGAGTTTGTTTTCCTGGCACTATAGTGCTCCCACACCAGTACTGTACAGTGTCTTTTCTCTGCAGGAACAGGCTATAGACACCAGTACCACTACATTAAACTGTAGTGGTTCTGGGACTATAGTGTCCTTTTAGGGTCTATTCACTTCCGGGTCCGCAATTCCGATCCTGAAAAAAATAGAACATGTCCTATTCTTGCCCGCAATAGCGGACAAGAATAGGCATATTCTCTAAGTGGATGTGTGAATGGACCCTAAATGTGAGGTAAATTAGTTTCCAATGTAGTATTAATAACTAAACAATTAAATAATAAACACATTGCATTGTCTACTTACTACCAGGACAATAAGATGATCTGGTCTCTGGCTGCAGTCTGGCCCTTGGTCTGGCTCTGGGGACTACCTTGTCACTTTCTTCTCCCCCCCCTCCCTTGTCACTCTCTTCTCCCCCCTCATTCCCTTGTCACTCTCTCCCCCCCCCTCCCTCCCTTGTCACTTTCTTTTTCCCCCCTCCCTCCCTTGTCACTGTCTTCTCCCCCCTCCCTCGTCACTCTCTTCTCCCCCCTCCCTCATCACTATCTTCTCACCCACTCCCTTGTCACTCTCTTCTCCCCCCTCCCTTGTCACTCTCTTCTCCCCCCTCTCTCCCTTGTCACTCTCTTCTCCCCCCTCTCTCCCTTGTCACTCTCTTCCCCCCTCTCTCCATTGTCACTCTCTCCCCCTCCCTCCTTTGTCACTCTCCCCCCCCTCCCTCCCTTATCACTCCCCCCTCGATTGTCACTCTCATCTCCCCCCCTTGTCACTCTCTTCTCCCCCCCTCCCTTGTCACTCTCTTCTCCCCCTCCCTCCCTTGTCACTCTTATCCCCCCTCCCTTGTCACTCTCTTTCTCACCCCACCCCTTGTCACTCTCTCCTCCTCTCTTGTCTCTCTCATTCCCCCCTCCCTTGTCACTCTTATTCCCCCCTCCCTTGTCACTCTTATTCTCCCCTCCCTTGTCACTCTCATTCTCCCCCCACTCCCTTGTCACTCTCATCCCCCCTCCCTTGTTACTCTCATTCCCCCTTCCCTTGTCACTCTCATTCTCCCCCCACTCCCTTGTCACTATCATCCCCCCTCCCTTGTTACTCTCATCCCCCCCCTCGTCATTCTGATTCCCCCCTCGTCACTCTCATTCCTCCCCTCCCTTGTCACTCTCATTCCCCTCTCCCTTGTCACTCTCATTTCCCCCCTCCCTTGTCACTCTCATTCCCCCCTTTTTTGTCACTCTCATTCCCCCCTTTTTTGTCACTCTCATCCCCCCCCCTTCCTTGTCACTTTCATCCCCCCCCTTCCTTGTCACTTTCATCCCCCCCTCACTTGTCACTCTCATTCCCCCTCCTTGTCACTCTCATTTCCTCCCCCCTCACTTGTCACTCTCAACGGTCTGGAATTCTGCTTCTGGAGGGAGAAGCTTGGCTGCACTGGATCCTAGCGTTATACTACAGGCCCGCATGGGGTGTTGTGCTCCCAGCACAACATTTCCAGATGAGAAGCTCTAGCTGAAGAGCTTACACAGGGCCGGTGCAAGGATTTTTACCGCCCTAGGCAAGATAAAAATCCCCCCCCCCTTATCAGATGATCTGACCATATCATAATATCACATATGTTCCACCCCTTTCTCAGCATTTAAATTAAAAGAACTGTTATGTTTCCCTTAGGGTTAACCAAGCTTCTTGTAGCTGTCTCCCTGACAGGTGCTTCCGCGATTTTCGCTGTGAAAATTACAGTGGGAAGACGCGGAACATAGTTTTGAATGCGTGAGGATCGGGGAGAAGAGTTCCCAGTGCCGGCGCTGGAGAAAGGTAAGTGGCTGAAGGGGTTTTAACCCCTTCAGCCCAGTAGGAGGGGAACACGAGGGTGCCCACTCCTAACAACTATATAGTGCCAGGAAAATGAGTTTGTTTTCCTGGCACTATAGTGCTCCCACACCAGTACTGTACAGTGTCTTTTCTCTGCAGGAACAGGCTATAGACATTAAACTGTAGTGGTTCTGGGACTATAGTGTCCTTTTAGGGTCTATTCACTTCCGGGTCCGCAATTCCGATCCTGAAAAAAATAGAACACGTCCTATTCTTGTCCGCAATAGCGGACAAGAATAGGCATATTCTCTAAGTGGATGTGTGAATGGACCCTAAATGTGAGGTAAATTAGTTTCCAATGTAGTATAATACTAAACAATTAAATAATAAACACATTGCATTGTCTACTTACTACCAGGACCAATAAGATGATCTGGTTCTCTGGCTGCAGTATGGCCCTTGGTCTGGCTCTGGGGACTACTTGTCACTTTCTTCTCCCCACCCCTCCCTTGTCACCTCTCTTTCTCCCCCCTCACTCCCTTGTCACTCTCTACCCCCCATCCCTACATTGTCACTTTCTTTTCCCCCCCTCCCTCCCTTGTCACTGTCTTCTCCCCCCTCCCTCGTCACTCTCTTCTCCCCCCTCCCTCATCACTATCTTCTCACCCACTCCCTTGTCACTCTCTTCTCCCCCTCCCTTGTCACTCTCTTCTCCCCCTCTCCTCCCTTGTCACTCTCTTCTCCCCCCTCTCTCCCTTGTCACTCTCTTCCCCCCTCTCTCCATTGTCACCTCTCTCCCCTCCCTCTTTGTCACTCTCCCCCCCTCCCTCCCTTATCACTCCCCCCTCGATTGTCACTCTCTTACTCCCCCCCCTTGTCACTCTCTTCTCCCCCCCTCCCTTGTCACTCTCTTCTCCCCCTCCCTCCCTTGTCACTCTTATCCCCCTCCCTTGTCACTCTCTTTCTCACCCCACCCCTTGTCACTCTCTCCTCCTCCCTTGTCTCTCTCATTCCCCCCTCCCTTGTCACTCTTATTCCCCCCTCCCTTGTCACTCTCATTCCCCCCTCCCTTGTCACTCTTTCTCCCCCCACTCCCTTGTCACTCTCATCCCCCCTCCCTTGTCACTCTCATTCCCCCCTCCCTTGTCACTCTTATTCTCCCCTCCCTTGTCACTCTCATTCTCCCCCAACTCCCTTGTCACTCTCATCCCCCCTCCCTTGTTACTCTCATTCCCCCTTCCCTTGTCACTCTCATTCTCCCCCCACTCCCTTGTCACTATCATCCCCCCTCCCTTGTTACTCTCATTCCCCCCCTCGTCATTCTGATTCCCCCCTCGTCACTCTCATTCCTCCCCTCCCTTGTCACTCTCATTCCCCTCTCCCTTGTCACTCTCATTTCCCCCCTCCCTTGTCACTCTCATTCCCCCCTTTTTTGTCACTCTCATTCCCCCCTTTTTTGTCACTCTCATTCCCCCCCCTTCCTTGTCACTTTCACCCCCCCCTTCCTTGTCACTTTCATTCCCCCCTCACTTGTCACTCTCATTTCCTCCCCCCTCACTTGTCACTCTCATTCCCCCTCCTTGTCACTCTCATTTCCCCTCCTTGTCACTCTCATTTCCCCCCCTCCCTTGTCACTCTCATTCTCCCCTCCCTTGTCACTCTTTCTCCCCCCACTCCCTTGTCACTCTCATCCCCCCCTCCCTTGTCACTCTCATTCCCCCCTCCCTTGTCACTCTTATTCCCCCCTCCCTTGTCACTCTCATTCTCCCCCCACTCCCTTGTCACTCTCATCCCCCCTCCCTTGTTACTCTCATTCCCCCCCTCCCTTGTCACTCTCATTCTCCCCCCACTCCCTTGTCACTCTCATCCCCCTCCCTTGTTACTCTCATCCCCCCCTCGTCATTCTGATTCCCCCCTCGTCACTCTCATTCCTCCCCTCCCTTGTCACTCTCATTCCCCTCTCCCTTGTCACTCTCATTCCCCCCTCCCTTGTCACTCTCATTCCCCCCTTTTTTGTCACTCTCATTCCCCCCCTTCCTTGTCACTTTCATTCCCCCCTCACTTGTCACTCTCATTCCCCCTCCTTGTCACTCTCATTTCCTCCCCCCCCTCCCTTGTCACTCTCATTCCCCCTCTCCCTTGTCACTCTCATTTCCTCCCCCCCTCCCTTGTCACTCTCATTCCCCCCCCCCCACCTCTAGTGTAGCGTGGCCGAGCTCTGTTCGGCCCGCGGTACAGGAGCATTTGTTTCCTGTACCCGGCCGGACTGAAAGGAAGTGCACACTAAGTGAGCACTTCCTGTCAGTCCGGCCGGGTACAGGAAACAAAAGCTCTTGTACCGCGGACCGAACAGAGCTCAGCCACGCTACATTAGAGGCGCTTCCCTCCTGTCAGTCCCTCTCTTTAGGCTGTGCCCAGGCGGTGCATGCACAATCATAGACGCGCCAGCCCGGGCTGTAAAAAACTTGCGGCAGGACCGGCCGCCACTTAACCAACGCTTTTTTTTTTAAACCGGCGCCCCCTGCTAAATTGTGAGCTGAGCTTACATTGGTCCAAAAGGTTATCCCTATGAAGCGCTGCCCTCTTTCTTTTTTAGCAAAAAAACCAGAAAAACACTTCATAAAAACCTAATCACCGGTGTCATGAGTCTCAGATATCTATGGGGGACATTTATGAAACAGAAATATGCCTATATTAGGTGTAGTAAGGGCGCAGATTGTGGCGCAAAGGTCTTTTGCGCCGCAACTTTCAACTTTTTCCCACTTGCGGCAGGTGTAAAAAAAGTGGGAGTGGTGTAGAAAATGGTCTAAATGTAAGATAGCTAGGAAGCTAGCAGTGGATCTGTTAAAGTTATGTAGAGGCTGGCGTCTCTACATAAGTCCGGCAGATCCACCACCAGTGGAGGGCTTTATTAAGACCGGAGTCTAAAACGCCAGTCTTAATAAATGTGCCCCTTTGTTTTTGAGGAATGGTTCCATTTCTTGCATTCTAAAAGACCTGGTAAAAAATAGGTGTGGTATGGGAATGTTGCTGTGTTGGGACAGTTTTAGCTATAGTCACGGCTGGGACGTCATGTTTACATAAAATATAATAGGTATAGACACTATATTACCTTTATAAACTTATATTCATAAACCATAAGGTTTATTCAAAGAATGTAGCTATCACCCATATATGTCTATTGATGCCCTTTTGGGTAATGTGCATCTTTAATTGGATAAAATGTAGGTACAACAAAGCAGTAATGGTTAAGGTGGCACCTTTAAAAGGTATTGCAATTTGCTTATCCTTATCCAAACCTTGACTGGTAATGGTGGTCAGGAAGAAGAAGCTCCTGAGTCACAAGAGCACATTCTTCACTTCATTGACAAACTTTAAACTAATGACTTTGTAAATCCTATCTTGTTGGACTTCTAGAAATGCCATGCTACAATTACAAATCACAAAGCAATTGCTTATTTCATCTAGGTTTGTGTAGGTTATTAACTGAGCAATAATTAGGAACCCAGCTGTCAATACATCTGATCAAATCCAAGTGCCAACAAAAACATCCAATTATACTTTCCAGTATAATAACCAGTCCTGTAATTAAAGTGACAGATTGATTAATGCAACTTATGATCTCAAATTTTCAACTTTTAATATAGAAGCAGTAGATTGATTTGGTTATATGAATATACACCCAAACACAGGAGGGCAAGGACGGGCATGTCGGAGATAATAATCCTTCACTGATGTCAGCTCTCTTTTCCTGATAAACAAGACCTGAGCCCTAATTGCCGCAGTGTAGTAGAGAATAGCAACCATGTGCCAGACACAAAGCACATGACTAGCAGGTATCATAATAAGACTGAAACAAATGTGGGAAAATGAAACAAAAATATTGTTTGGTTAGTAATTTGACATTATAGTTTTTGTTTATTTTCTTGATATAACATTTGTATAGCTTTTCCATATGTAGAGAACTCTGAAGAGAAACTCTGATAAATACAGCTTTGTGATTTCCATTCTGTGTTGTATAAAACTCTGTCACAGACAGTTCTACTCTAGCCCCTTTATTGCAGATCTGTTTGGGGCCTTAAAGGTAACCTGTCATCTGGATTTTTGGTATAGAGCTGAGGACATGGGCTGCTAGATCGCCGCTAGCACATCTGCAATATCCAGTACCCATAGCTCTTTGTGCTTTTATATATATGTAAATGAGGCAAGTAAGAAGCCCAAGGAGCTGTCACTAACGTTTCCGGAGCCCATCCGCGCCCACTGTGAAGGAGCCCAGCACTGCCCCGCATCCTCCAAATCTCCTCCTTGCTCCCCAACATCACAAAGCTAGAGCGTCGTAATCTTGCGATGCGCGAGCTAGCACATGTGCAGTGGTGGTGTAGCGTTCCTTTCCTGTGCTGGCATCAGCCTCAGGGAAGAACTGCGCATGCGCATGCGCTAGCTCGTGCATCATAAGATTACGCGCTCTAGCTTTGTGATGTCGGGGAGCAAGGAGGAGATTCGGAGGATGCGGGGCAGTGCTGGGCTCAGAGTCAGAGAATGCTGGACTCATCTCTGAAGCATGGAGGAGACAGGACTCATCTAAGGTTCATTTACATATATATAAAATAATTTTTTTTGACACAATAAAAGCACAGAGAGCTATGGGGGCTGGATATTGCAGATGTGCTAGCTGCCATCTAGCAGCCCATGTCCTCAGCTCTATACCCAAAATCTAGGTCACAAGTTCCCTTTAAGAACATAATTTTTCGATTTTTTTTATTTTCCTGTTTCTTTATAACTGTATTTTAAAAGCCACACTGTAACTTTTTAATTTTGCCACCATCAAAGCTGCATAAAGGTTTGATTTTTGCAAGACGAGTTGTATTTTTAATGGAAACATTTTGTGTTGTTGCATATTATGCATATAAATAATTGTATTTTCTTGTTGGAAATGGAACAAACTGCCATTGCTTTTGGGTTCTATTTTCATCTCAATCTACATGTTAACTTTATTCTGCAACTCATTATAATTTTGGCAATTTCAAATTTATTTTTCTTTTGATTTAACTACTTTTGTACAATAAACATTTTTTTTTTACCATCATTTAGCATTACCACATTCGGAGAGCCATATCCTTTTATTTTATTTTATTTTATTTTTTAACCTTTGACAGAGCTCAATTTAGGCTTAATTTTGTTAACGTTGCAGTTGTCATTGGTACTATTTTGGAGTACATAGCACTTTAACTTTTATTGCCTTTTTGAAGACCTGGTGATGACTCAGCTGCCGTGGGCCATGCTGGAACCAATCACAAAATACATGGTAGGTGGAGGGTCCTTAAGAATTACAGTATTTTAAAGAACTAGTGGGATCGTTTATCAAAATGGTGTAAAGTAGAACTGGCTTAGTTGCTCATAGCAATAAATCAGATTCCACCTTTCATTTTTGACAGCTCCTTTGGAAAATGATAGTTGGAAGCTGATTGGTTGCTATGGGCAACTTAGCCAGTTCTACTTTACACGGTAGAAAACAAATCCAGCTCACCCTGCATGTCGAATCTCCTGTGCGTGGACCGAACTAGGTGAGTTCTTTAATCAGCAACAGTGAGTTACGAATAATACCAGTTGTTGGTCGAAACGCGTCAACTTGGAGGAGCAAGTGTGCTGTGGGGTCCATTATATGTTATCTTGAATTCAACCAATAAAGACGGAGTTTTGATATTCTTCTCTGAAAGTGCTGGACTATCTTTTCTACTGTTGCCACTTCTACTTTACACTAGTTTGATAAATCACCCCATAGGTTACAAATTTAAGGGAAGGACCTCCAAGATGGAGGGAGGAGGATAAGGCAGAAAAGTAGATAGGTCACAGAGGAGTCAGAATATATTGGTGAGTGGAGAAATGGACGTTGGGGACGTTATTAGGGCAGTGGTTATTGAGATCCGCTTGTTACAATCCAACAATAAAAACTAAGGGGCCCACAAAAATCTTAAGAATTCACATTCCAGGAACTGAATGTGGAAAATTAAAGGGTAACCTAAAGTGCATGTTCACAAATTTGGAGGAACACATAGGTATAGCTGAGGTGGCTAAGACATGGCTGGCCTTTTCACATGACTGAGGTCTTAATATTCCGAGTTTTATACTCTTTAGGAAAGATGTGGCCAATAGAATTCAGTGAAGTGTGTCTGTAAATTAGGAATGATATGAAAGCAAATGTGAAATAAGCAATTGGTGGTGAGCAATGATGTCAAAACCTTATGGGTGGAATAATTACAAAAAATAAACACAAAAAAATAATACCCGGTGTAATCTATAGACCCCTAATAATCACTGTGGGGATAAAAGTTCAGTTGCGTAGCCAAGTAGTGCGAGCTGCACAGGCGGGTACAGTGATCATAATGGGAGTTGTTAACTTCCCAGATATTGAATGGTTCTGCTTCAACTGTAAAGGGGAGAACATTTCTTGACTTGCTGCAGGACTTTTTTATGGGACAGTGTAAGATCCTCACCTGCTTTGCACTCCAGGGGAGCCAAGAGGGGTCCTCGTGGAATTGCGGGACAGGTTATGCGTGTCTCTGATGCACCAGCGCTGACCCCTTTGCGAGCCAGTGCGGAGATGCGTTCGCGTGGACATCGGAGGGGAGGACCGTCGGAGTCCCGGGGACAGAGTGGCCAGGCGAGTGACAAGACGCCGCGGCCAGGGTTGTCTCCGGTGTCTCCTGCGACTTCCGTTTCCGCATCTGGGTCCACGCGCTCGCGCTGAGTCAATCATGCGTCCGTGCGTACGTACGAGGGCAGGTTCGCAAAGGGATACACGGTCGCGAGTACGCGCTTCTTATGCACTTCGTCGACCAGTGGCGCATATTATACTGACTCACAAGAGCAAAGTGGATTAGGGAGCCAGCCATGGGTTAATCAACTTGTGATTGCCTTAGGCCTTGTACTCAGGTGCAGGGCAATTTGTTCACCTATGGTAGTGGACACTTGGCACCCTGGGATTGGTCAGCAGGCATTTAAAAGGAGGTCTCTCAGGGTGATCAGTGCCCACTGTTATTTTCCCTCAACCAGGTATAGGTCACAACTCCTAGTGACTGAAGACTGCCAGGAACTTTGTCCTTACAGCGGACCCAAGATCTGGAGTGACTCGACTGCCAAGTGCACAGCATCATTCAGCACTGGTTGGGACTATTCCTGGAATCTCCTTGCCTGGTTTTTTGTTATTATACCTTGTTACCAGCAAGTGTCCTGGACGTTTATGTTTCTTGTGAATAAACACCTTTTTGCTTTCATCACTGGTCTGTTTGTTGGTGCCTTGCATTACAGACAGTTTGTAGAATGTTCCACTAGGAGTGATGCTCTGTTGGATCTGGTAATTTCTAACAATGCAGAAGTTTATTGGAAATGTCACTGTTTGTGAAACACTAGGTAATAATGACCACAATATAATTATATTCTCCCTGAACTATAAAAAAAAAACCTCTGGCTGGAAGGGTAAAAACTCATAATTTTAAAAAGGTTAAGGCCAGCACTTTAGGGCATAGACTGGGAGCAGCTATTGTCACAGAATAATACAGAGGATAAATAGGACAGCTTTAAATCTACTTTGTATAATTATACTGCAAAATTAATTCCTGTAGGTAACAAGTATAAACGGTTAAAATTAAATCCCAAATGGCTTACAGCTATTGTAATGACAAAAAAAGCATGTAAAAAGTGCAAATACAAAGGGATAAAATCTGCAAAAGTACAAAATGAATGTAAATGGCCAAAGGGAACACAATAAATCCTAAAAACTCATTAAATTTATAAGTGCTAAAAAATCAATGTCTAAATAATGGTAATAGGGGATAGTCACTCAGGATAAGCAAAAGGCATAGATAATAAATGAGTGTTTATTTTTTAGCTGTGTTTATACAAAAGAAGAGAAAGGAGTTGATGTAGGTGATGCCATCACTGTGAATACATCCAGTAATATACTGAATTGTTAAAGAACTAAGTTTAGTTATTGCTATGCCCCTGTTAATAATTGTTAGAGATTCTCTAGTGAATGGTAGTGCGAAGCAACAAGGCAAATGCAGGGCCCAATTTCAAAAAAGGCAATAGGTCTTGCAAATCTGACGTGTCACTTTGTGTGGTAATAACTTTAAAACACTTTTACTTATCCAAGCCATTCTGAGATTGTTTTCTCGTCACATATTGTACTTCATGACACTGGTAAAATGGAGTAAAAAAAAAAATCATTTTTATTTATAAAAAAAAATCTAATTTACCAAAAATGTGGAAAAATGTGCAAATTTCCAAGTTTCAATTTCTCTACTTCTATAATACATAGTAATACCTCCAAAAATAGTTATTAATTTACATTCCCCATATATCTACTTCATGTTTGGATCATTTTGGAAATGCCATTTTATTTTTTGGAGACGTTACAAGGCTTAGAAATTTAGAAGCAAATCTTGAAATGTTTCTAAAAATTTCCAAAACCCACTTTTTAAGGACCAGTTCAGGTCTGAAGTCACTTTGTGAGGCTTACATAATAGAAACCACCCAAAAATGACCCCATTTTAGAAATTACACCCCTCAAGGTATTTAAAACTGATTTTTACAAACGTTGTTAACCCTTTAGGTGTTCCACAAGAATTAATGGAAAATGGAGATGAAATTTCAGAATTTAAATTTTTTTGCAGATTTTCCATTTAAGTTCATTTTTTCCAGTAACAAAGCAAGGGTTAACAGCCAATCCAAACTCAATATTTATTGCCCAGATTCTGTAGTTTACAGAAACACCCCATATGTGGCCGTAAACTGCTGTAGAAGGAAAGGACTGCTATATGGCTTTTGAAGGGCAAATTTTGCTGGAATAATTTTCAGGTGCCATGTCACATTTGAAGACACACTGAGGTACCTCCACAGTGGAAAACCCCAAGAAGTGACATTTTGGAAACTACAACCCCCAAGGAATTTTTCAAGGCATGTAGATAGCACTTTGACCCAACAAGCGATTCATAGAATTTAGAAATATTTGACTGTGAAAATGAATTTTTTTATTTTTTACAAGAAAATGTCTCTTTAGGCCCACATTATTTATTTTCACAAGGGGTAACAAAGTAAATTACACCCACAATTTGTTACCCATTCTCTCCTGAATATGGCAACACTTCATATGTGGCTGTAAACTGCTGTATGGGCACACTGCAGGGTTCAAAAGGCAAGGATCGCCATATGGCTTTTGGAGGGCAGATTTCGCTGGAATAATTTTCAGGTGCCATGTCACATTTGAAGACACCCTGAGGTACCCCCAGAGTGGAAAACCCCAAGAAGTGGCCACATTTTGGAAACTACACCCCCAAGGAATTTTTTTAAGGCATGTAGCGAGCACTTTGACTCAACAAGCGAGTCATAGAATTTAGAAATATTTGGCTGTGAAAACGAAATTTTTTGTTTTTTACAAAATGTCTTTTTAGGCCCACATTATTTATTTTCACAAGGGGTAACAGAGTACATTTCACCCACAATTTGTTACCCATTCTCTCCTGAATATGGCAACACTTCATATGTGTCCGTAAACTGCTGTATCGGCACACTGTAAAGTTCAGTGTACTGATAAGCAACACCTGATGTATTCGGTATCCTACAAATTTTATATATATATAAGCTTTATATGGTAGGACATAGTAGCCAAATATAGCAGCTAAAAGAAACAAGTGTCTCAAATTATATCAAAGAAATGTGTTGTATATTATATGTCATCACATTGCAGAGGCACTGAGCTACCAGAACATACAAAGTTCTAGTCCCCTTTTGTAAAACAACACCCGTCAAGGTATTCATCTAGGGGTGTAATGAGAATTTTTAGCTTTGTTATGGGTTTTATTAGAATGCCAATTGAAATGTGGAGAAACGGGAAATTAGAATTTTTACCAGCATACAGTTTCAAGGGGTTTTATAAAATGATCAAAGGGGGTTTAGTTAAAAGTCAACAGAGGTGTGGTAGATTCTAAAACAATCTTTTATGCAAAGACCCGGCTTTGAGTGGCACGTCTCACAATGATGAATTGTGTCTTTCCTGATTCCATTTCTGGAGCATACCCAACACCTTTTTTGTGGCCTTCTCCGTGTCTCTGTGGGGGGAACTACCCCAGGGAAATGCTGTCCTCGTATTATTCTGCTCTCACTTCCTGTGGCCCTGCTCCCTTCCCCAAATAAAAAGTTCTTTATTACTTTTTCTTGAAAGTGCAGGAATTTTCCTCTGTTTCCTGCACTTCTGTATATCACAAAAACATTATAGAGGGCAATTTTCATCAGGTGCAATGCCACTTTTTTATAACATGCCCGAGTTTTGCGGAGGACAGTGTTGCAGCACCTGGTTGCAGCACCTGGTCTGACAGATCCACCCCTCCCATAAACTTATTATAGTCCTGGATGCACACAGGTTTGGGGACTGATTCTGTGGATTGATTAACTGGAACAGGGGTCGATCTGTCAGCATGTATGGTAGTAAGTACATTGACGTCACGCTTGTCTTTGCACTTAACAAGCATCATGTTATTATTGCAAACTGCCCTGCTTTCCCTCACTCTTATCCTTTGGTCTATAAAATTTTTAGGCAGATGTTTTAGGTTTCGTCTGATAGTTACGCATGCAACAGTATATTTGGAAAACAGGCATTTCAGTAGTGGGACACTTGTGTAGAAGTTGTCAAGGTACAAGTTGTACCCTTGACCTAGCAGGGGGTGAATCAAGTCCCATACTATTTTTCCTGCTATTCCAAAGAGAGGGGGGCACTCTGGGGGTTACATTTTTTAAATTTTTTTCCTCGTAAACTCTAAATTTATGTGTATAGCCACTTTGGCTTTCACATAGTTTGTAGAGTTTGATGCCATATCTGGCCCGTTTGTTGGGCAGGTATTGGCGAAAATGCAGTCTGCCCTTGAAGTCCACAAGGGATTCATCAATAGACAGATGCTTTTGGGGGGTGTAGACCTGGGCAAACTTGAGATTATAATGATCTATAATGGGCCGAATTTTGTATAAACGATCGTATCTAGGATCATTAGGGGGTGGACAATCTGCATTATTGTTATAATGTAGAAATTTCAGGAGACCTTTGAATCGGGTCCTGGACATAATGGTGCGGTATAGTGGCGTGTGATGGAAAAGGTCATTACTCCAATATGACCGTAGTGATCGTTTTTTAATTATCCCTGTGATGAATACCACCCCTCGTGCCCGCTGACGTCAACCACGTCGAGCTCACGAGACCTGGTATGATCACAGGGTTTACCAAAAACGTGAAGTTACGCCCTCCAGAGGAGCACGTAAGGTCAGGCTGGTATAGTTTACACACACACCTCCTGTCCACGCGGACACAGAGAGGCAACAAGCTGAGAGAGCCTTTTCACTGCCGCAGTGAAAACAGCACACACTCAGCCCGGGTAACTGCCACCAGTTTCTCGTTTGATATAAGCCCGGTCCGCTAACGGGATTATATAGGGTCAGAAACCAACCCGCGGTAGCTTATAACTAGGCCAAAACACGGACGTGGGGATTCGTGATCGAGATACAAGATAGCACAAGATTAAATTATATATTTAATCGCTATAAGAGCACACTAGATATAACACACTATACACAGACAATATATATACAGTGGTCTGAGGTTACAGATTACAGGGTATATGGTTACAATAGGATTAAGCAGTGTGAAAGTAAGTTACCAAGTATGATGAAAGTTCCTTGGCGATGTCCTGAGCCGGAGGCCACACGAGGGGCTGTGATCTCCTGCTATTTCCTGGGTCCCTCTAAACACATGTGTAGAATGTGACCCCTCTTCAGAGAAAAGACGCCGCCTACTTGCTGGCACCAGGCTTTTAACCTGTAGCTGGTCCATCCCCTCCCTGCCTCAGGGAGGGGTCAACTCCCCCTCTTCTGGGCTGACGGTGAATGACCCACAAAACCCTTTAGGGGTCATAGCTCCAGACCAGAGGGTCACAGGGAGATGGTTCTGGGACTAATGGACCTGCCTGGGTTCCGGCTACAATTAGAGCCCAAACCTGGTACCGGTAGGTGGCTTCTATGGGGAGATATGGGTATCTCCCTACCCCGACTGGGTACGAGTAAACAAAGACCATGGGACCGTACCTCGTGGCCACCGGGACACAAATATGTATCCGGTTTGCGCCTGCGATGGCCAGGTGATTCATAATTCCTTATGAGAGGTAGGTGCCAATATGTCTAGGAAATCTCATTGATCCAGGCAAAAGCAGATACCCACAGCAGGGTGTTTTCCTGCAGATTCAGGTGGCTCCCACTGCTGCACAGAGGTGTGAACTTCTCCTTGAAGCTTGGACCCCCTGAGGGGTGTCTTCCTGGCCAACTGACACTCAGTTGGCTGGGGGGGGGGGGAGTGGAAACTTATTTTGCATATACACTGAAGCATGTCAAGAGGTGCATAAAATTACAATCAGGGCTGGGGGGCTTTGAAGCAGGGAAATCCCTACCTCTGCTGTCTGTCAGCAAATGGGGGGTGTGAGGACATGGCTGACAGTAAATATTTATCTATATTCCTCACAATCCCCATATTAAGTATTAGACCCCCCAAAAAATTCATCTCCAAAGGGGTCGTGGGAGTCCACTGAAGGGGTCTTGCATACTATGAGTTGGGGTGGGCGGCTAAAAATTGATTGGCATAAAGATTAGTTTGCTCCACCATCATGTCTATCAATTCATCAGAAAAAAAAAGGTGGAAATAATCAGCTTCCGTGAACCCTGCAGTGTTCACATGAATGCCTGTAGTGGCTGTAAAGTCCGGCAACTGAGGTACAAAGTTAGTAGCAGAAGTCCAGCTGGGGTCATTTGTAGAAGCTGATGCGCTGCTAACTCTACTGCGTCTGTGAGAGGGTTTGTCAAAGAAGAGCTATACACAAGAAAAGATTCTTCTTCTGCACTGTCAGAGTCAGACTCTGAGGCTAGTATGGCATAAGCCTTCTCGGCGCTGTACACCCGTTGAGACATTTTGTAAAATGTATATATATATATATATATATATGTCTATTCAGAAAAAATAGAAAAAGAAAAGTGCTCCAAAAGCAGCTGAGCTTTATGTCACTGGTGACAGAAATTTGTCACTGCTGGCAAATTAAGTGACAAGGACTGGTCACAGGTAGAAGATAGAGGTTCGGAGGTATGGGAGCGTTTGAAACTGAGTATTTATAATCGGGGACAAGTACGGATGCCCTCAATATTTTACTTTATTTTTTATTCAGAAAAAAATAGAAAAAATAAATAAATGCTCCAAAAGCAGCGGAGCTTTATGTCACTGGTGACAGAAATTTGTCACTGCTGGCAAATTCAGTGACAAGGACTGGTCACAGGTAGAAGATAGATGTTCGGAGGTATGGGGGGGTTTGAAACTGAGTATTTATAATCGGGGACAAGTACGGACGTCCCCAATATTTTATTTTTTATTCTGAAAAAAATTTAAAAAGAAAAATGCTCCGCAGTGGAGCTTTATGTCACTGGTGACAGAAATTGGTCACTGCTGGCAAATTCAGTGACAAGGACTGGTCACAGATAGAAGATAGAGGTTCGGAGGTATGGGGGGGGGGGGGTTGAAACAGAGTATTTATAATCGGGGACAAGTACTGACGTAACATAGTAACATAGTACATAAGGCCGAAAAAAGACATTTGTCCATCCAGTTCGGCCTGTCATCCTGCAAGTTGATCCAAATGAAGGCAAAAAAAAGTGTGAGGATGTCCCCTCGTCACAGTCACAGTCCTGGGGATAAACCGATGATGGGATAGATCTCTGTACTGACCCCAGATATATTTATACATTGTAATTAGATCTCCCCTCAGTCATCTTTTTTCTAAAGTGAATAACCCTAATTTTGATAATCTTTCAGGGTACTGTAGTTGCCCCATTCCAGTTATTGCCCCATTTCCTAATATATATATTTTTTTTCAATAAACGTCTAACTTACCCTAAAACAAGAGCTCTAACCCTAATAAATCCCGAACTAACCATAATGATTTGCCAAAAACAGGTTACTGACAGTATGGATGACAGGGACTGGGGTGCTGATGTACTGTCACTATTGGCAGACAGCACACAGGCACAGGGGACTAATGACGGGTGATGAAGGGCACAGTGGACAAATGAGGGGCACTTTTGGTGTGTTTGTGTTTTTTTTTCACAGGTCTAACTTTGCTCTGCCTCCGATCACTTCTCTGACTGAAATGAGAGGATCGGAGATGAGAAATAGCTTTCTCTACTTAATTCATTGTGATTGGTCCGTTCCTGACTGTGGACCATGCGCACACGCTCGAGATCGCTTGTTGGGACAACAGGATGTGTGGCGGTGATCTGGGGCCGGGACCACTGCTGATCGGTCCCTGTCCGTCAAGGGGGAGCTGTTCGGTCCCGACACAGCAAGGTAATTTGCGCTTCAGGTGCACCATCTTGGCAGGGGAGCATTTAAATGAACGCCGTGCATGTACGGCGTTCTGCGTTCTGGCACAGTTTTCCCTGACGTACTTTCACGGCGTTCTGCGCTACGGGATTAAGGGACTATATACAGGAGTATATAACTGTAAATTATATCATTAATGATAACTAGAGATGGCCTTGCAGTTCGCCCGGCGGTCGTTTCGCGGCGAACTTTGCTCGTTCGCTGTTTGCCGAATAGACAAACATATGGCGATGTTCGTGCCCGCCATATTCTTTTACATTGTGAAGAACTTTGACCCATGACACATCCATCAGGTGGTACAGGACAGCCAATTCAGACATTTCAGCACATGGACATACCCCCTACCTTAAAAACAAACCTGATCTGGGCACCATTTTACATTCAGTCTTTTGCCAGTGTAGGGAGAGGTTGCTGTGTGGAGCAGGGACAGACTGTTATGGACACAAAACGCTAGCTAATAGGGCCACAAAAGTTCTTTTAATAACTGGTATAGGTGTGCTATCAATAGGTGTGACATACTGAGGGGTGTGATATACTTATAATATACTTTCTAACATAGAAAGTATATTATAGTGCAATTGTATTGTGCAGCAGTTGTGTGCTGTTCTGCTGCGATACTGCCATACACCATTATATCGTTATATACCAATAATATACTTTCTAAATAGTGCATTTAGGTAGTGCAGCATTTGTCTGCGGTTTTGCTGCATTACTGCATCTACACAGAGTGAAAAACGCTATTGGAACAAATAATTTCTACTGGTGTGAAATACCAGTTACCCCCCAAAAAATCTGACTGAAGCAGGGGTGTGATATACCAATAATATACTTTCTATATAGTGCATTTCGGTAGTGCAGCATTTGTCTGCGGTTTTACTGCGTTACCGCATCTACACAGAGTGAAAAACACTATTGAAGAAATAATTTCTACTGGTGTGATTTACCAGTTTCCCCCCAAAAAAACTGATTGATGCAGGGGTGTAATATACCAATAATATGCTTTCTATACAGTGCATTTGGGTAGTGCAGCATTTGTTTGCGGTTTAGCTGCGTTACCTCAGCTACACAGAGTGACAAATGCCATTGGAACAAATAATTTCTACTAGTGTGATATACCAATTGCCCCCCCAAAAAATTTAAGAAATCAGGGGTGTTATTTACGCTAAAATCATTTCCAGTCATTTCTTGTGAAAGAGCATAGGGTGGTATTTCAGTAATACACAAAATATTTAAACGCACTGCACAGTTGCAATCATTTCTGGTGAAACAGTATAGGGGCTTATTTCATAAAAAAAATAAAAATACATGCACACTGCTGGTGAAAGCGTATAGTGGCCTATTTCAGACCAAGAAGAAATATATATTTTCAGTTCACTTTTGCAGTTATTTCTGTTGAAAGCATATAGTGGCCAATTACAGTCCAACAAGAAAAATACATTTTCAGTTCACTTCTGCAGTTATTTCTGGTGAAAGCGTATAGGGGCGCATTTCAGTACTACAAGAAAAATATATTCTCAGTTCACTGTTGCAGTTATATCTGGTAAAGCCTTTACTGGCATATTGCAGTATAAAAATAAATATTCATTCACCATTCACTGGTGCACTTATATATAGAAAAACCTATATTGACTTATCAGTAAAAAAATAAATATACATTTGCCATTCGCTGCTGCACTTATATCATGAAAAACATTTATTGACGTATATCAGTAGAAAAATAAAAACATATTTAGCTTTCACTGTTGCAGTTCTATGAGGTAAAGCCTTTAGTGGCGTATTTCTGTACACAAATCAAGATATATTGAGCGCTCAGTGCTGCAGTTACATGTGGTAAAGTCCTTTTTGCGGTATGGACTGAATTAAGTTGTGTTCAAACTTTGTATTTACATTTAACACACTGCGCACTTACATGACGACATCTATAAGAGCGGCGCACCAATACAGGTGAATACACTATGCACTAACCCTGCACAAAAATGCTAAATAATTCACACCAGCCCGCATCTATCTACGGTATTGCTTACTGGACAGTACGGGGACTTTTCTGCAGCACAGAAACCGCTCGAGGTCAGCATCTCGCTCTTCCAGCGCGGACCTACTTCCTGCGCTACATCCCGTTCACTTCAGAAAAAAGATCTTGTATTCTGCGTTAAACGCTGCACTGATATGCGCTAAAATTTCTTTTGAAATATTTGGGTGGAAAAAATCTTGTATTCAGCATTAACTACTGCACTGATATGCGATAAAATCTCTTTTGAAATATTTGGGTGAAAAAAAATCTTGTATTCAGCATTAACTACTGCACTGATATGCGATAAAATCTGCTTTAAAATATTTTGGTGGAAAAAAAACTTGTATTCGATGTTAAGCGCTGCACTGATATGCGCTAAGTAAAATCTCTCGTGAATTATTCCTCCATTAACTTCCTCATCTCTTCATTAACATCGGACACACTAACTTTACATCCCCCCCCCCCCCCGCTATATATCTAAGTGGTTCCTGCACCACCTAGGAGCGAATAAAGGTAAATGATACTGCCTACCTGTTAAAGGGAACTACAGCATGATACCACAATACATTTGATATGACATTTAGCAAGAGTTTAAAGTGCCCACATATAGCACATAGTGGGACACTGCATCAAGATGAATCAGGTGTGGATCAGCCAGGATTTCAACACACCAAAGCCTGATACATCAGACTACATCATTCATGGTGCCACACCAACATTTTGACAAAAGAGATCGTTTTCTTCTGGCTACCTGCCTTAGCTACTATTTTGATTCTGTTACCCGCCTGATGCCAAACATCTGATGCCAAGTGCTCCTTCATTCAACCACCATCTTCAGCGAGTCGAGTACTAGTATTGCCACCCACCTCCACACTGTCACCTTGCCACTCTGTGGCCTACTGATGCTGCCATGTCCACACTATGTCACCTTTCCACTCTGTGGCCTCCTGGTGCTGCCATGTCTACACTATGTCACCGTGCCACTTTGTTGTATCATACTGCTGCTGCCATGTCCACACTATGTCACAGTGCCACTCTGTTGTATCATGCTGCTGCCATCTCCACACTATGTAACCTGGCCACTTGCTGGCCTCCACATACTGCTGCCAACTACATACTCTGTCATTGTGCCACTATGTGGCCTTCTGATGCTGCCGCCACTTCCCATCATTTGGCCACTGTGTGGTCTCCTCATGCTGCTTCCACCTCACCACTCTGTCATAGGAACACTCTGGACTTAACATGCTGTTCACACCTTCCCCACTTCATAACTGGGCCACTATCTTGGCTTTCGGGCTGGCTGACATCATCATTTATTTGACCTTTGTTCTGATCTGTCAGAAGGAAGGAAAAATGAGACACACAACAAATCCTGTCTGTGTAGCAGCCATAAGGCCTGTGGTCCCATCAGAATTGGCTTATGATTTGGTAGACAAAATCAGGAGTGGGTACAAAACACAGAAGACATGCAAATATTCCATTCACGTGTCATCTCTGTTTTAGATCCACTCCTGTTTTATTGGCATTAGCAATACTGAGCAAATGCTGACCAAGTGAAGGCGTATGCTCCAAAGACAGGATCTTTTTTTGTGGGTTATTGTTCTGACGGATCAGAGGAAGGGCAAATGAATCAGTGATGTCAACACAAACTTACTGCTGACATCATCTCCACTCTGTCAGGGGGGCTCTACTTGTATAAGTGTGTAATAGAACAGGTTCTGTAGACATCTATGTGGAATATGCTGACAAGGGTGTAAAAGGAGTGCACTTCTTCTTGACACTAGCATCAACCTATAAGGCAGAGTTCATACTTATTAGGCCAGGTTTGGCAAATTTAAGTATACTTCCTTATAATTTTAATCAAGTTTTGGTTTAATAAAGTTAATGTTAAAATATTATAATAAATTTAATAATAAAAATTTAATGTTGCGTAAGACAGTAGAGAATCGGCCAGTCTTCTGTTTATTCAACGATGTGGTGTTGTGATGGAGAAAGCATAAAAAAAATAATACTCCCCACCTGGAGCCAAATCCTGTCATGATTGATGCAAGTGCGGTATTGGCTGCTCATCCAGCAAGCTACTTCTGGGGGAACCTGCCTGGCATGCTTAGGCTTCTACTAGCGACAGACAATGAGAAGAAGACTAAGCTTTAAGATTGCTTGGAGCCCGGAAGAGTTGCGAATTGAATCACGATTCAAACTAACCAGGGCCCAGTCTCTTTGTCAGGGGTTCCCAGTCATCATGGAATGGAAAGGAGGGCATACTTATTATATTTAATACATTTATAATAAAAATTAAAATTTTCCTAACACAGGAGGAGGAGGACATCCTGTGGTGCACGGAGATGGTCTTTGGATTCCCACACAGATGTCTCAGAAATGAGGAAATTGTGGTTCGCGAACATTTGAGCGCGTTTGCGGCATCGCATTTGCGAACCATCCCGGCCGATGTTCGTCCATCCCTAGTGATAACCAACATGGAATTACCAAGGACAGAAGTTGTCAGACTAACCTGATTTGTTTTTATGAGGAGTTGAGTAGAAGCCTGGACAATGAGGCGGCTATGGATGTAGTGTTTCTTGATTTTGCAAAGGCTTTTGATACTGTCCCTGATAGATGTTTAATAGGTAAAGTAAGGTATATATGCTTGGAAAGTATAGTCTGTAACTGGAGTGAAAACTGGCTGAAGGACCGTGTCCAGAGAGTTGTGGTCAATGATTCCTTTTCTGAATAATCCCAATTTATAAGTGGTGTACTCCATGGTTCAGTATTAGGTCCTCTACTATTTGACTTATTTATTACTGCTATAGAGGATGGGATTAATAGCACTCCTTCTATTTTGTCAGAAAATACCAAGCTATGTAGTACTGTGCAGTCTATGGAAGATGTCTATGAACTACAAGCTGACTTGAACACTGAGAGGGACATTTATCAAAACTGGTGTAGAGAAAAACTGGCTTAGTTTCCTATAGCAAGCAATCAAATCCCATCTTTCATTTTTCAGAGCTCCTTTGGTTGCTATGGGAAACTAAGCCAGTTTTCTTCTACACCAGTTTTGATAAATCTACCACTGAGTGTTTGGGCATCGCTTGGCAAATGAGGTTCAATGTGAATTAATGTAAAGTTATGCATCTGGCTACAAATAATTTACATGCATCATATGTTCTAGGGGAAGTAACACTGGGAGAGTCCCTGTAGAGAATGAATTTGGTAGCACATGTAGATCATAGACTAAATAACAGCTTGCAATGTCAATTAGCTGTCAAGACCAGCAGGATGTTGTCATATATTAAATTGGTGCTTTGGTGCAGTCTGATCTGGAATATGCAGTTCAGTTCTGGGCATCAGTTTACAGAGAGAATAGCCTGGAGCTTGAGAAAAAGTACAAAGGGGAGCGAGCAAACTGATAAGGAGCATGGAGGGTCTTTTTATGTGAACAGTTTAAAAGAATTTGATTTATTTATTCTTTAGGAGAAAAATTGTGAAAAGACAAGGGGCACTGTCTCCGTCTAGAGAAGAAAAAGTTTAGTCTCCAGAGGAGACAAAGCTTCTTTATTGTAAGAATGGAGCGAACCACATTGTAAATACAATTAGGGGAGCCATGATGTCATGACACCTCACATGGTATTATAAATATTGAGTTACAATATTATTTACTTACCTACAATGAAGGTTTGAATAGACTGTTCCATGTTAACTGCAGTTTGGCAGGAGACATTAAGATGAAACGTGATTGGTGAATCCTCAAACAGCTTTTCTGAACATATAAAAGAGCAGATACAATGGAATTAGCGCATTCACGCAAGTATAAATTTACAATACAGACCTGCTTGACTTTCATCATGGAAGAACTTCTCAAACAGCTCATACTCAAAGCGGAAACTCACAGAGGCGAAGACTGGCTATGCAGATGTCTTCATTGTGGTCCGGATACAGAAGAAATCCATCTTCAATCTTCTGAATTCTGTCATCTACGAAGGTCCCAGCGTGAGCACCGACTGCATGGATCTCAGCTCCATCACTGGCGCGCGTATGCCCAGTGACCCTGAAGACTTATCTCCGACAAAGAAAGGATAAGCGAGCCTTTTCTCCTTCTCAATATGCTTCTATACCATCAACAAAAAAAGTTAAAGCGAAACAAGTCAACAAGTGAACAAAGATATCCATCATCACAGAAATACTTCAACGGCCAAGAAGATGCCATCTTATCTTTCAATTGTCAACAGACCATCCGTCAATCCCTCAATCCCTTTAGACACTGATTCTTCTTCTTCCGATAAGATTCAACTGTTTAAAGAAAATTTAGATACAACATGTTTTGTTTAGTTTGTTTTGTTTAACACAAATTACTCCTTCTCCCAATTTTCAATCTGAATTAATCTCCCCCAGAGTATTATCAAATACAACACTTAATTCAAATACTTTAAATCCGGAATATTACACTCTTCCTGTGCTGGAACTTGGCACAGGAATCAAAGAAACTTCTGTGAAAGAAGCTATAAAATGCCAAATGTCTCCACTTGGCTTTCATTTAACCCAGAACACTAAGGAAAAAATGTGGAAAATAGAATACGTAGAAATTTTTACCTCTTTTACCTTAATCTAGAGAGAATTTAAAAAGGGATACAGAGAAAGATAAAAAGTCTGCTGATGATAAAAAGAGACCTCAGCAGAAGTCATTCCTGAATTGGTTGCAAGCATTTTGCATATATGCTGCTGTAATGGGTGAAAAACATCCCAATCTATACACAAGCTTGTTTTGTCATGTTAATACAATATTGGAAGCATATAAAAAATTTGGAGGCTTCGGTTAGTGTCTATACGACAAATGATTTAGACAAAAACTCTTTGTATATCCAAATCTCAATTGGGGAAATAAAGACGTTGGGCTTTGGCTGAATTTGATGCTCCCTCAAAGGAATTTTCTTTTTGGCCAACAATCTAACAGTCTTAACAACACTAAAAAAGGGATTTGTTTTGCCTTTAACAAAAACTAGATGGCAAACAAGTTGCAAATATAGACATAAATGTTCATTCTGTTCCGGATCACATCCAGCAGCCAAATGTTTTAAAAAAACAAGGTATTCATTCCTCACATTCAAACAAAGATCAACAAGCAAATAAACAAAGTGACACCACTGAATACTTTAAGACTAATGCAATGGCTACACTTTTTAATTAAGGGTTTTTCAAACGTTTTTTGCATACCTGAATTTTCAGCCCTGGTTGCATCACAGTTGATAATTGCAGGCCCATTTGTGTCACAACCTTTTGCTAATTTCCGCATATTGCCATTAAGCTTGGTCCTCAAAAAAGAACAAAATTCATAAATAATTCTTTAAATGACTAAATAGACAAAAATAAAGCAAGTGTGAAATATTCTTATTTTGATCAGGCCCTGTCATTTCTTCATCAGGAAGGTCAAAATGCTCTTCTTGCCAAAGCGGACATTAAATCTATGTTTAGACATTTACCTATAAACCCGAAAGGTTATAATTCTCTAGGTTTCCAATTCCTTGGTAGGTTCTTTTTTGACATGGCTCTTGCCATGGGTTTTTACACTTTCTTGCCACTATTTTGAGGCTTTTTCAACATTCTTACATTGGATGTTGGAAATTCATTCAGATGATGGATACATATTACACTATCTGGATGATTTCTTATTTATAGGTCAAACGGATTTTAATATTTGCTCTAACTTGTTACATAAATTCTTTGATATAGCTAATTATTTTAATATTCCTTTGGCCATGGACAAAACTGTTTATCTGACAACTTATTTAAAAATCTTAGGTATTCATATAAATGCCTCTACAATGGAATTCAGTATTCCTGAGGAGAAAATCCTCCAAACTATTAACATATTTTCAGATTTGTCCAAAAAGGAAAAAACTACTCTCAAAAAAACATTAATCTTTACTAGGTTCCTAGAACTTTATCTCTAGAGTGATACCTATAGGATGGGTCTTTTTAATGTAATGTATTCATCCACAACAGGTAAGTCATATCCTCATTCACACATTCGCATGACAATACGCGAATTTAATGGTCACACAATTTGGCAAAAATAATTCAATAATTCAAATGCTTTATCTTTATATACAGATGCTGCAGGTTCTATAGGTTATGGGGCATATTAAAACAAACTCTGGTCAGCAGAAAAGTGGCCTTCGGCTTGGGTCAGTAATCTCACAAAAAATTTAGCTTCATTGAGCTTTTTCCAGTTTTAGTTTCTTTGACTATTTGGTCAAAAACTATTTGGAATTCCAAACTATTTGGAATTCCAAAACAAAAGAATAATTTTACATTCCGATAATATGGGAGCAGTGTTTGCAATTAATTGCCTCTGTTCCAAATCCAAAATAGTGATTTCTTTATTACGCCAATTAGTTCACAATGTTTAAAAAACAATATTTGGATTAAGGCTAAATACATTCCAGGGGAATGTATTTGTCCCAGCAGCACTTCAAGGAGTTTTTTATGATAGTAACCCAAGCTTCTTGAATCGGAATCCCCTGCCCAACTCATCTATGGAACTATAGAACTCATCTATGGAACTTGACAGTGGAAATTTAATAATAAATTCGTTAGCCAAAAATAGATGGGCTGCATATTCAGCCGCATGGCAAGAATGGAACATATTTTGTGAAATTCAAAAAATTCACCCCTTTGATTAAATAATAAAGCATTTCATCTCTTTTATTTTAACACTGTCGGAAAAAGTGTAATATGTGTATAAGTGAGGGGGCACACTCAAACGGGACCACTAGATGGATGGTATAACTATATTTAATATATTTAATACTTTAAGAACATACCCCTAAAATGTTTAAGAAAATACATAAAACCATACATTACACATAAATTTCCCAATTCAATATAATATTGTGGATAGTGCAGATGGTGTCCCAATCCGAACAACGTAATGGCACAATTGTCCCAATCAGAGTCTTAATGCGGTAGGATAGTGGCACTATGGCCAATTCTGTGCAGTAATAATATGCCAATTCTGATATTATAGTAATGGCGCGGTGGCGAAATCCTAATGAAGTAATGGTGGTATCAATACCTATATCCGGTACTCTGAAAGTTCAGAATAAGTCGTTGATATTAACTTCACAGTTGGACTAACAGTCCGGTTACTCACAGTCTCTTGCCGCTTGTGATATTCCAGTGTGCGTCCAGTCTCTCACTTCTTAGCTGCTTATCCGCAGCGCTGGCTCTCCAGGCGGCCGTACACTTGCAGCGTCTCGTGTAGTGTATCCGGCCGAACGTGGCGTCCCACGTGACCTGGTTGCCCGGGATGCTGGCTGGACGCTGGACTGACGTCACTGTTGTGCGACTTGTGTTTCGGTTCTATGCCGGAAAAGAATCTCGGAGCTTTAAATCCTTTAGATATCAGGCTTTCTGGTTTGTACTATGAATCCACGCTCACTCTGTTTATGCCAGACGCGTTTCAGGGTCTTCCACCCCTTCCTCAGTGGCCAACCGAGTGAGTGGATTCTCACTTCTTATAAACGGAATGTGTTACCCACAATCCCGCTTTGCTATGCTCCTCCTAATCTGTGGGATGGATCGGGTTGCTCTTTATATCACATTTTGCTTTCAAATAACTTTAATAACAGTTAAAATCATAAATATTACTCCCCATACGTATATGTTAAAAACAGTTTACGGAGAAGACTGCATAGTCAGATCATTACTCAGAAGGGAACCGCACCAAAAACGCATCAATGTGCATTGCGTTTTCTATGCGGTTTTCCCATGATGGTTGTTTTTCTTGCTATTTGGGCCTATATTCATCAGAACCCACTGGTGAATTGTATCTTGTGACTAGAGATATTGTAGTAACTTATAGTAGTAGCTTGGCAGGGCCGTCCAGAAGGGAGGGGAGATCACAGTGTCGATAGTGGGCCAGACTGTGATGTCCCATCCCCACCGGACGACCCCCCAGTGGTCACAGAAACCCGAACACCTCCATCTCGGCGTTGAGGCCCCTGGGAATAATTGTATCATACTCGAAAATTCTGCGCGATTCCTGTCTTGACATGTGTGCAATATGGTTTCCCCCTCTCCATGCTTTCTTGACTCTCTCAATGGCTGTAAATGTAGGGCCAGTTGGGTCACAATTATGTTGGATTTTAAAGTGTTTGGATAGGGAGTGAGTTTCTAACCCTTTCTTAATATTTGCCACATGCTCCGCTATCCTTTTTTTGAGCGTTCTTTTTGTTCTGCCAATGTATTGCTTTCTGCATCCACATTGCAGCAGATATATGACATCAGTGGAATCGCAAGTGAGGCATTCTTGTATTTCCAAGCTAAAGGAGTTCACTGTGGATCCTACTTTTGTTGTTTTTTTGGGGGAAATTGGTAATCCTACAGTTAGCGCATCTGCCACACCTAAAGAAACCATTTACTGTCAACCAATTACTTTTTAATTGTTGGAGATTGTCCTTCTTTACTTTCACAGTCGGGGCTATTTTCCCTGCCAATTTATTAGCCCTCGTATATGTTATTTTAGGTTCATCACTCAGGAGGGGGCCTATCACCTTATCGTTCAGCAGATGTCCCCAATGCTTCTGAATGCTCCTTTCCATCACCTTATACTGTGAAATAAATGGGAGAATCATTCTAAGTGTTTCATCCTTTGGTTGTGGCGGACCTACTGCAAAGAATTCTTTTCTTTCCATCTTTTTTACTTTCTCTAGTGATTTCTTGATAACCTGGATTGGATAGTCTCTTTCCAGCAATTGTTTTTTCAAGACAGCGGTCTCTTCATCAAATTTGCTATTGACCGTACAGTTCCGCCTAAGTCTGCGGAACTGACTAGTCGGTATATTGATCAGCCACCGCGGGAGATGGCAGCTAGCAAACCTGATGAAGCTATTTTTGGCCACTGGCTTGAAGAATGTGTTAAAGTGCAGTTGGTCACCCTTTATCCTTATTTCCAAATCCAAAAACTCGACCTTCTCCTTACTGACAATAGGGCTGAACACAAGGTTCCTATCATTATTATTAATGTTCTCAAGGAATATGTCAAGCGATTCAGTTGTGTCCTGCCAGATGAATAGGATATCATCAATGTACCTCCGCCATAGCACCAGATCCGTCCCCAGCCTGGGCATGATGACCTCCCTTTCCCATTGCGCCAAAAACAAATTGGCATAGCTGGGGGCGAATCTGGTGCCCATGGCGGTCCTGGTACACTGCACATAAAACTCCCGCTCAAAGGAGAAATAGTTATGGGCCAGTATATATCTCACCCCATCTAATAGAAATTCAAGTTGTTCTGTGGGGAGACCGGCATCTCCCGACAGTTGTTCATGTAGTGCCTGTATCCCTCTAGTGTGTTCAATCACTGTATATAGGGATCCAACATCCAGTGTCCCCAAGATCCATCCATCCACCCATCTGACATTTTCCAGTGTTTTAATAATGTCGGTCGTATCACAAATATATGATGGTACTCGCTTGACATATGGTTGAAGCCATTGGTCTATATATTTGGATAAATTGCATGATATAGACTGAATGCTCGACACTATTGGGCGGCCTGGGGGTGCTTCCAGGTTTTTATGGATCTTGGGGACACAATAGAACATCGGGATCCTCCTCTCCGTGCCCAGGATGAATCTAGCTTCCTGATCTGAAAGAAAACCTGTTTGTGTTCCCTTTGCACAATAGCCCTTAAGGATATTGTAATATTTCTCTGTCGGATCTCCTTTTAATTTTTGGTATGTTTTTTCTGCTCCCAACTGTCTGTAGCATTCTTGCAGGTAATCTGTCGTATTTAATATCACAACAGCACCGCCTTTATCGGCTGGCCGGATTGTGATATCATTTCTCTCTTGTAGTAATTTTATAGCTTTGATCTCTTCTTTATTTAGGTTTGCATTCACCCTACGACTTTTTATTCTCCTTAGGTCACGCTCTACATTGTTTCTGAATGTGGCCATTTCACTACTAATCTCCTGCCTTGGAAATTTTTTGGATTTAGCCTTCAAATCTGTATGCGAATATTTACTCATATTCCCTTCTATGACTATCTCTCTATTAATCGGATTTTTTAGAAAATATTTCTTGAGACATAGACGTCTAATGAAATTCTCCACTAATAGGTTTGAGACACTAGCTTCACCACATTTTTTAGATTTCACTAATTAAAAAGTAATTGGTTGACAGTAAATGGTTTCTTTAGGTGTGGCAGATGCGCTAACTGTAGGATTACCAATTTCCCCAAAAAAACAACAAAAGTAGGATCCACAGTGAACTCCTTTAGCTTGGAAATACAAGAATGCCTCACTTGCGATTCCACTGATGTCATATATCTGCTGCAATGTGGATGCAGAAAGCAATACATTGGCAGAACAAAAAGAACGCTCAAAGAAAGGATAGCGGAGCATGTGGCAAATATTAAGAAAGGGTTAGAAACTCACTCCCTATCCAAACACTTTAAAATCCAACATAATTGTGACCCAACTGGCCCTACATTTACAGCCATTGAGAGAGTCAAGAAAGCATGGAGAGGGGGAAACCATATTGCACACATGTCAAGACAGGAATCGCGCAGAATGTTCGAGTATGATACAATTATTCCCAGGGGCCTCAACGCCGAGATGGAGGTGTTCGGGTTTCTGTGACCACTGGGGGGTCGTCCGGTGGGGATGGGACATCGCAGTCTGGCCGACTATCGACACTGTGATCTCCCCTCCCTTCTGGACGGCCCTGCCAAGCTACTACTATAAGTTACTACAATATCTCTAGTCACAAGACACAATTCACCAGTGGGTTCTGATGAATATAGGCCCAAATAGCAAGAAAAACAACCATCATGGGAAAACCGCATAGAAAACGCAATGCACATTGATGCGTTTTTGGTGCGGTTTCCTTCTGAGTAATGATCTGACTATGCAGTCTTCTCCGTAAACTGTTTTTAACATACACGTATGGGGAGTAATATTTATGATTTTAACTGTTATTAAAGTTATTTGAAAGCAAAATGTGATATAAAGAGCAACCCGATCCATCCCACAGATTAGGAGGAGCATAGCAAAGCGGGATTGTGGGTAACACATTCCGTTTATAAGAAGTGAGAATCCACTCACTCGGTTGGCCACTGAGGAAGGGGTGGAAGACCCTGAAACGCGTCTGGCATAAACAGAGTGAGCATGGATAAATAGTACAAACCAGAAAGCCTGATATCTAAAGGATTTAAAGCTCCGAGATTCTTTTCCGGCATAGAACCGAAACACAAGTCGCACAACAGTGACGTCAGTCCAGCGTCCAGCCAGCATCCCGGGCAACCAGGTCACGTGGGACGCCACGTTCGGCCGGATACACTACACGAGACGCTGCAAGTGTACGGCCGCCTGGAGAGCCAGCGCTGCGGATAAGCAGCTAAGAAGTGAGAGACTGGACGCACACTGGAATATCACAAGCGGCAAGAGACTGTGAGTAACCGGACTGTTAGTCCAACTGTGAAGTTAATATCAACTACTTATTCTGAACTTTCAGAGTACCGGATATAGGTATTGATACCACCATTACTCCATTAGGATTTCGCCACCGCGCCATTACTATAATATCAGAATTGGCATATTATTACTGCACTATCAGAATTGGCCATAGTGCCACTATCCTACCGCATTAAGACTCTGATTGGGACAATTGGACATAGTGCCATTACGTTGTTCGGATTGGGACACCATCTGCACTATCCACAATATTATATTGAATTGGGACATTTATGTGTAATGTATGGTTTTATGTATGTTCTTAAAAATTTTAGGGGTATGTTCTTAAAGTATTAAATATATTAAATATAGTTATACCATCCATCTAGTGGTCCCGTTTGAGTGTGCCCCCTCACTTATACACATATTACAGTTTTATATCCTAGGTCCTGAGGGTAGGACCGGAGGGTGAGCACCTATCCATACGAAGTAGGGGTGAGCCGCTGTATTTCTCTCTTTCTCTACTGTCGGAAAAAGGTTTACAACCTGAATCTATTTCTAAAAATTGTCAGGAATTTCTTTTTTCTTTAAATTACAGGATTTTAATTCTTTAAGGAATAACTTCAAAATAAAACAGATCATTAAAGGCATTCGAAAAAATTCTATATGTAAAGAAAAAAACAGACCATTGTCTATTGAATTGTTACAAAAAATTATTGAGCAATTACCTATAATCTGTTCTTTTATTTATAAAACACATATTTTTTCTTTAGTACTCTCTCTTGCCTTTTTCACTGCTCTTCGAATTAGCGAATTAGCTGCAGATAGTAAACATTGGCAACCCCCATTATTCATTTCCGACATCATTAATAACAGCTACTTAAAAATCCATATTAAAAAATCCAAGACAGACCAATTAGGCAAAGGAACTTGGTTACACCTGAATACATTTTTAACCAAGTCTGTTTGCCAGGTGGAGAACATTTTGAATTGGTTACAAAGCAGACATAATAAATATGGTCCTATTTTTTTACACTTGGATGGGACCCCACTTACCAAATATCAATTTAATTATGTTCTCAAACGGTGCTTAATGAGAATTGGTTATAACGATCTTAAAATTTCTGCACATTCCTTCAGAATAGGAGCTGCAACTCACACGGCTCAAATTGGCCTGGATCATAATAAGATAAAACAAATAGGTAGATGAATCAATATCTCTGGCCAAAAGAAGATCCACAGTTAGAAATTCTTCAATAAATTTGGGTTTCCCTGAAGATTTTACTATCATATGGAGAGCTGTGTGTGGATTAAATATCAACAATATCAGTTCATGATAAGCATCACAGCCTTTTAAGAACAAACAAATATATTATAAAGATTTTATGTTAAAGATTCAAACGTGTTGTGGTTTGTATAATAAAATTGGTTTAATTAAATGGTTAATATGACATCATGGAGCGAACCACATTGTAAATACATTGAGGGGAGCCATGATGTCATGACACCTCTCATGGTATTATAAATATTGAGTTACAATATTATTTACTTACCTACATTGAAGGTTTTAATGGACTGTTCCATGGTAACTGCAGTTTGGCAGGAGACAATATGATGAAACATGATTGGTGAATCCTCAAACGACTTTTCTGAACCTAGAGCAGACACAATGGAATTAATGCATTTGCATAGGTGTAAATTTACAATCTCCCTCCCCAGACTTTCTCAAACTTGTCGTGTTGCTTATTGATGTGGTTAAGTCACTCTGTTGATTGGATTATAAGTTTTAAAAGTGGTTTATTGTTGGTTTAATTCTTGTGTAATTAACTCAAATTTAATTAATTGGTTAATTAATTGCTATCTCATTTATTTTCCATTGGTAACATGATAAGCATCACAGCCTTTTAAGAACCAACAAATATATAAGAAAGATTTTATGTTAAAAATTCAAACGTGTTGTGGTTTGTATAATAAAATTGGTTTAATTAAATAGGAAATATGACATCACTGTGAATCTGTAAATTAGTCTGTTGATGGCTTTAAAAAAGGCTTGGATACATTCTTAGAACTAGATAAGATTAATGCTTATGAAAACATACAGAAGTCTGGTTCGCACTCCCCTTTTTTTAAATTCACATCCCCACCGATCCCTTGGTTCAACTTGATAGACTTATGTATTTTTTCATCTGCACTTTATAATTATGTAAGAGAGATTAGCTAAAAATGAGTTAAGTAGTAGAATCTCAATAGTAACCTTAAAATAAGAAGTTTCTCTGGAAATACCCTGAGTGGCTACTTTATTAGGGTTCGTGAACACGGCCATTGCCCCGCCGTGGCCATATTGGGGCCCGCATACGGCGGTCCTGCAATGCACGGGGCACCAGCCATGTGCACCCCGCATAACGGATGTGGACCTATTCACTTGAATGGGCCTGCAAAACCGGAGTTGCAGAAAGGAAGCACGGATCAGAACCCCACGGAAGCACTATGGAGTGCTTCCGTGGTGTTTCTGACTGTGCCTCCGCACTGCAAAAAAGTAGTGCATGCACTACTTTTTTGCAGTGTGGACCGTCCTATGCAGATCGCGGACCCCATTCAATTGAATGAGTCCGCGATCCACATGCGGCTGCCCCACGGTTGGTGTCCGTGCATTGCGGAGCGCAATTTGCGGTCCACAGCACGGGCCAGGCCAGCACACGATCGTGTGCACGAGCCCTTACTGGAACTGAACTAGTAACTTGTTTCATGTACTTTGGTTTATAGAAACACAACAATTATGTAAAATGTAGTGGCATATATTCCACTAGATGTAATCTTTCTGCAGGAATATTGGCCCATAAGGTTCCCTTCTACCATAGGCTAAACAGCTACCATAAAGGGATGAATTTGGTTGGCCACAATGTGTAGAAAACCCTACTCTCTAAAGCTGGACATACAAATGAGATAACTGTCAGATGAATGATTGTTCAGCCAACTGCTATCTTTTTTGATCCTCCCCTACTTATGCATGTTCAGCTTGGTGAGTTTGGCTGACAAACAACTTAAATGTTCATCCACAGGTATCAGTGGAGCCAGGTTGTGCCAAGAAAACATTCCCCACACCATTACTCCATTTCCATCTGCCTAAACTTTTGACAGATGAAGAAAGGGGTCATCCATTCATGCTACTTCTGCCAAATTGTGACCCTCCCATCAGCATGGTGCTAGACAGATCTGGATTCATCTGACAAGACAATGTTGTTCCAATGCGCATTAAGCCAATTTTTGCCCTCTTTTGGCTACTAGAGTCTTCTATTTCTGTTTTCCTTAGACAGCAATGACACGTCAACTGTTTGTCTGCTGCTATAGCACATACAAGCGCAGGAATGGGATTCGTATGTTAGTTGGAGCATCAGCGTTTCATTTGGTTGAAATTTGCTTGACTTTCCACCACCCGTTCATCAGAATGATTCTTGAAATGTTCCTCTGACTCCTTTCGTTTCCATCCTCAGGATCTCCTTTCCACCGATATTTTTCCCTCAGTTACACAAGTATCAGTATACTCTCAACACTATAAGCATGAGGAAAACCCACTACCGTTATCATCAAACACTCACTAGTACTACTAACAATACAGGACCTGAATAGTATATCCCTGATGACCATTGAAGAGAAATGTGACTTCATCTTGTTTCTTCTAAATATGTAAAGAATTGTTATAACATCTCACCCATGCACTGTTTCAAGTTCCCCCGCTGTGAGTTAGGTTCGCTTATCTGTCCCAGGACAGATTCTGGGAATCTGTCACAACTGAGAGTGAGGGAAACTCTCAGCCGTGCGATGTAAGAGGATGGATGGTAGCTGCTAGGCCAGGACCACAGGATCAGGGAGTAGGTCGCCTCCTATCACATCCCTAATTCTGACCCTGACTTCTAACTGCATGAGCCAACCCAGATGGTAGGAGGGCTCATACACCGGAACCTCGGGTCCCTACTAACCCTCAGGGATACCTGGACTAGGAGCAGGGTAAGACGACCTGTTCCTCCAAGAAACGGACGAACAGGAGTCTCACTGGCTAAGCTGCAAGGAAGGGGGAACATATACAGACATATGGATATGGCAGGTGAACTACACCAGTTCCAAACCTACCTGCCACAGCCTCGCTGACTGGAACCCATGCACCAGTACTGCTGTCCACACAAACACCAGGAAAGGAGTTAACACTTTCATCACCAAAGAAGGTAAGTGTCACTTAAAGGAGAAGTGTACACAGAACAAACTCCCTAAAACCAAACAGAGAAAGTGAACACTAAAACTCACACGTTGTCAGAGGCAACCCCATGCCGTCACAGCGAGCCGTCTAGCCACCAGCTCCAGCTGCTACACTGCCAACAACCATATGTTGCCAACGGCAACCACAACCCAGAGTCCTCACCTGTGGTTGACCACAAAGAACAAACCGCTGACAACTGCATGCGACCAAAGAGTCACAACCATAACCATGGTCGTGACAGAATCTCCCAGAACTAGTACAAATGTTCTTGCCTTATTCAGGGTCATTCGGCACAACTGCATACATTCTTATGTGTGACTGATTAAAACCTAATCTTTCTGCTTACTGCACGTACACATACCATATAAGGATGTTCATGTAGTATGTGTATGAACACCAATGTTTTTCTTTTATAATTGGTTGAAAACTGTTGTTATGCAAACTTTTCTACTGCCTATATAATGCCAAGCGATAGCATAATAAAGTTAGAGTATTTTCAGTGATACCTGTGTGTGTCATGTTATTGATAGCTGAGAAATATCTCTTCTGACATCAGTAACATCAAAGCAAGGTGGTCGTAGAGGTCCAGAAAGGTCCAAATCCTTTCAGTTTGGGGGATCCGTCCGGGATAGTGAAGGCCATCCTCGTGTCCGGTAAGAGAGACATCCCTTTTGTCCACTTCCCCGTCCGAGGGCACTGGCCACATCTCTACCTGTGAGTTGTTTTTTTATTATGTATCCGGGATACATTGTTAAGCTTAAAAATAGACTAATAACTGCTTGAAGTACTTTCATGAATGAAGCCGGCACTTTGAGTGCCACGCACGGCATAGAGTCTCAGGGAGATCTATCCGTAAGTTGTTTTGTGTCAGGGACACACCATAGGATCTCAGGGAGATCTATATACTTTATCTAACTGTCGACAGAGATTTTTTTAGTACTAGGGGTACATGTAAGAGAACAGTCTCAGGGACCTACCTTGGTTTGATTCATATAGATAAGATTACTATTACTATAAAGTGATAAGATCAATTATTGATTATCTGTCTTGTTTTGTGGAGGTTTTGTCTGGGTGGTAAGTGTACAGACATACCTCCTTGATACTATTGCTGTGTATTGTCATATATTATTATGGGTGGACAAGGTTCAAAAGTGGAGTTTCCTCCTCCAAATGTAGGAGAAACATGTAAAGAATATGTTGCAAGGGTTAGTCCCACAAATTACTACCTCATCAATCCGTGGGTAGATAACTTGGCAGGATGGACAGAGTTTATGGACGCATGTAGTCCATTTCCACGTGACGGTGACAATAGTCCCTATCACATGGATATGGTCAAAGGACTGTGTTTGGGAGACAAAGTCGCCTGGCCACACTTTGACTCAGACCCACAGTGGGACACAACATATATGCAAAAAGGAGGAGAACAATGGTTAGAAATAGCATGTCATTGGTATGATAGGCCCACAAAAAAAGGCCAAATCACCTAAAAATGTACCCTAATGACTCAAAGAAACACGATCTTGAGGCGGACCTCAGAGGGGAAGAGAGAACAAAATCCTAGAAAAACCACCACCATACAAAACCCAGAGTGTAACCAAAAACCACACGGTGACTGAAAATAAATCGAGCATTCAGAAGCTCTACCCTTCTTTCTCAGAGGAGGAAATATAGGCTGCGGGTCATATTGTCCTGCAACCAGTGCCCACAGCACCCCGCCCGCCTGTGTCCTTGGTGGGACAGATCTCAGCGTCTGCCTTTCAACAACCTGATTCTTCCACTGAAGCAACAGGAAGACAAGCGTCCACACCAATAGAATCACCCAGTGTTCGGGATAAAATTTAGATGTTCAACAAATCACCCCCTAGTGTCTCATCAACGCAACATCTCCCACCTACCCCCCCCCCCCCACACGTTTCACTGAAAAGACACAAAGGGAGGAAGATAGGTTAACCAGTCCCATCGCCCAACACACTAGGAGTAAAGAACAGGAGAAGGGACATGAGGATTCATTCCCCTTTATGACAATAGGAGATCAGTTAATGAAGAAACCCATAGAAATAGAGGACATCAATAGGATTATCAAACATTGTCCCAAACCCACTGCACCACCATTAGGTACTATCACCTGTCTGAAAAGGGCATGTAAGGGGAGAAATTACACACAGGAGGATATGAAGCTGATAGTGGATGGTATAATAGGGATGCACTCAGGGTGAGATTGGGTTAAAATACCCAGCATTAGCCTTATTCAGACAACCCCCGATGCTACTACATACAGCCTGAACACAGAACAGGGCAGGAACAAGATGTGGGAAGAACTCACGGAACTCAAACAGAGGTCCTCCCTCCCCATAGCCGTAGCATGCAAACAAAAGAACAATAAGTCAGTTACTGATTTCTGGAAGCAGTTCATAGATTGCTGGAAACACGAAGCAGGTCTCACAGTGACTAACCAAGATAGTTTGGTTATCTCAACCTTTGTAAACAACCTATTGCCTAGTTTGATTCTTACCGTGCAATAGAACGTATCATCCTGGACTTCTGATGACGTTGCAGATTTTGAAAAGCATTTATATGAGAAAGAGACAGCAGACAGGTAAGGAAATCTATAACTACTCATGGGTATGCCGGCAACAGAAACCAGAGGGGACAGGGGAACAGGAACAGAGGCGATCAAAGTCAAGGTAACAGAGGTCCACCCCAGTCTCAGCAAAAACCTTACAGCCCAAATCAAACCCATGAGCAGCAGCAGCCACCATCTGCCACTGTATGTTTTAAATGTGGTAAAGAGGGACACTGGGCGAGGCAAGGCCCGTTGCCCAGACGACAGTGCTACTCAAACCCTGGCATTCAGCCCCAGGTAAGGGATAGCCAGAACTCAAGGTTTCCCATTGACTGTAACCAACAGGGTCAACACTGATGCTGCCCAGAGGACGGTACCCCCACTTTCATACAGGTCACAAAACATTGGAAAGACTCACCTGTCATTCTCTTAACAGTAGCGTGGAGAAAGGTAGGTTTCATGGTAGATAGCGGAGCCACATCCAGTGTCCTGTGTAGGGATTTTTATAAAGGTCCTTTAAGAAAGTCTGATCCTTCCATGGGAATCAATGGGGTTCTTACAAAAACATACAAAACGGACCCACTGACACTTGAAACCATAGACGGAGATTACATCACTGACCACACTTTCAGCTTCATCCCTGAGTGTCTAGTAAACCTCTTAGGTAGAGATTTGTTCTGCAAGTTGAAACTCAAGGTTTTTGCATCTCAGGGAGGACTGGATGTGCGATCAGATCTCATACCCATTGCCAAACCCTCATCATCATCATTTTTTCCTACACTCACCACATTTGAGTCACAAGAATTGGAGGACATTGACCCTAACCTGTGGTCATCCGGAGACTATGACACAGGATTCATTGACTGTACTCCATAAAAGGGCCACACTCAGAGCAGATGCAACCATGGTGTACCAAAAACAATACCCACTATTGAAAGAGAAAATCAAAGGGTTAAGACCCATGATACAGGAATTCCTACAGACCGGAGTCCTAGAGGACACTGTCTCACCATACAGTACACCCATCAATCCGGTGACGAAGGCCGATGGTACGGTAAGATTTGTACAAGACTTAAGGGCAATTAATAGTCTCATCATCCCTATTGCGCCCATTCTATCTGATGTGACACAACTGCTCTCAAGCATCCCTGCAGATGCTGTATGTTTCAGCATGATAAACCTGAAGAATGCTTTCTTCTCTATCCCGGTTGACAAGCAAACAAGACTCCTTTTTGCTTTTTCCTTTGAGGGTCGTCAACTCACCTGGTGCAGGATGCCCCAGGGATATGCTGATTCACCTGTAGTGTACAGCATTGTCCTCCAAGCCAGTTTAAAACCATGGCACTCCCCCCCCCCCCAGGGTTCTGAACTCTTGCAATACGTGGATGATTTGTTATTGTGCAGTGAGTCAGAGGAGGCCAATGTAACAGATGGTTTATCTTTGTTGAAATGGTTGTCTGAATGTGGACACAAGGTGACACGCAAGAAAATGCAATGGTGTAAAAAGAAAGTTGAATACTTGGGCTTTGTTCTCACAAAGGGAGAAAGGAGAATCAGCACAGAAAGAGTCCAGTCTGTTGCGGGCCTGGTCACCCCGCACACCAAGAAAGAAATGTTATCTTTCCTTGGTATGATAAACTACTGCAGACAATGGATTCCTGATTGCTCCTACTATGACAATGTAATAAGACAAGACACTCTGAGCAGACATGCCAGATCTCATCAGGTGGTCTGAGGAAATGTTTAATGCATTTGATTATTTGAAATGTTCTTTAATGACAAGTCCGGGTTTGGGCCTCCCTGACTACAAACTCACATTCCACGTATATGCTCGACAAAATTGTAAAACCATGGCAGGTGTGCTGATACAATATCACGGAGGCAAGTTACGTCCTTGTGACTTTTTCTCAAAGGTGGTTCCGGCATCCGTCCAAGGAATGCCGGCCTGTCTGAGATCTCTTGCAGCCTGTGCTATGATGGTTGAGCTTGCAACGCCACTCACAATGGGACATGAGACTATCCTGTACACAACACATTATGTAGTAGGCCTTCTCAAAGGCATACACACACAGCACATGTCCGCACAAAGACTATCTGGATATGAGATTCTACTCCTCAGCAATCCCTCCTAAATCAAATATGCAACACACACCTCAGGTCCAGCACCTATCTTGAATGCCCTATTAGGACTTAAAGGACCTGAGGATCACTTGACAGAGGCACATGATTGTATACACGCCATACAACATGAGACATCACCCCGCTCTGATTTACAATCTGTACCAGTAGAAGGGGCTCCTGATGTTTTTGTTGATGCATCCTTCAGCAGACCAAATGACAACACTTATCATGCAGGATATGCTATTGTTATGCTACCCGATGTTGTCCTGGAAGCCAGACCCATCACATACCAATCTGCACAAGCAGCAGAATTAATTGCACTCATGAGAGCATGCATACTACATGAAGACAAGCCAGTCACCATTTACACTGACAGCAGGTATGGGACCACGGGGTCATTTGGCAAAGGAGAGGATTCATTGCAGCTGATGGTAAGCACATCTTACATTCACAACATTGTCATACAACTTTTAGAAGCCATAAGATTGCCTTGACAGATTGCAATTGTCCACTGCAGGGCGCATACTGGTGGTAAAGATCATGTGTCCCAAGGCAATGCCCTGGCAGACGCGGAGGCCAAGAAGGCTGCACTGATGGCCCCGGCCACATTGCAAATGGTAAATTTAGTACCTCCTTCACTTGAGTTAACTCAGATGCTTGTTGATCTCCAGTCCTCAGCTACTGACGATGAAATGGACGATTGGTGTTATCTAATCTTGCAGAAGAATCCTGGGACAGGATTAATCTTCAAAGAGGGGAACCATGCATGCCACAGCACAGCTCCCCTCTGTTCATTGCACATTTTCATGGAGTAGGACATAACAGCATTCACACAACACACTTGCTGCTAGCACAGAATTTCTATATTACAGGCATTAAACAGCTAGTGTCAGATTATGTGGGAAGGTGTATCACATGTTTGAGGAACAGCCCAAACACCAATGTCAAAGTCCCACATCAACACCTTGATTACCCCACATCTCCTTTTACACATCTGCATGTAGACTTCACACACATACCTAGACAGAAAGGTAAACAAGAATACGCCTTGGTCATAGTTGACATGTTCTCAAGATGGCCAGAGGTCTACCCTACAAGATCAGAAGATGCCAAAACAGTAGCAAGGATACTGACACATGACATCATTCCAAGGTGGGGCTGTCCATTGGTAATTGAATCTGACCAAGGGCCAGCTTTCACCTCAAAGGTAAACAAGGAGCTGACAAGACTCCTTAAGGTTGAATGGAAATTTCATATCCCATACCACCCACAAAGTTCCGGCATTGTTGAATGCATGAACAGAACCCTAAAAGATAAATTGAGAAAGGCAACAGGGGGCACATTTGAGAAATGGAAAGATATACTGCCAATAGTCTTAGCTGAGATCAGGATGACCCCTAATAAAAAGCTAGGGATATCACCATTTGAGATACTTATGGGGAGACCTTTTCCCACACCATGGGCAAAGAACCCTCTGGTAGTACAGGAAGGGGACCTCGACCTCATTAGAGAAGAATATTTAACCAGATTGATTAAAACCCTAAGTGAAATTGAGGAAAAAGTTGCTTGTAAGTCTCCTTGTCTTCCACAGGAACCAACTCACCCATTCCAAGTGGGAGATATCGTGCTGATAAAGAAATTGAAGAAAGGAAAATTCCAGGAGACTTCACCTACGGACCACCGACTACAGTGGTAGCCGTGACCCACACAGCTGTACTTACAGAAGAAGCACCTACCTGGGTCTACGCCACCAGAGTAAAACTGGTAAAGGAGGCACCCCAAAAGGAGGTAATAATGGGGACAGACAGTCCTGACCTCGAAAAAATACAAAGTGAGGTACTAACGGGAGCAGACAGCTCTGACCTCCACCAGGATGCACTCCCTCAATTCTGGAAGATGGCCCAGATGGTCCACTTGGACTGTCGGATTACTGATGATCCTAATGACTCAGCTGGAGGATAACAAAGCTGAAGTTGCTATAACTCAGAAAGGTGGAATCACTACCTTCTGGTACAATTCCTTCAGTACTCACGTTGCAACATATATCATACTATGTGTACAAAAACTAATAATGAAAGGAGTATCAAATATGTCATTTTATGAGACTCTGCTGCCTAATCCTGAAGGCAACTCACCTGAAGGATATAGAAAATATTTGGCGGTATACAGGGAAAAGAGCAAGGGTAAGAACCATATTATCTAAGAAATTTGGTTCTAAGAAGGGATTGAAGAGAAATGTTGTTATAACATCTCACCCACGCACTGTTTCAAGTTCCCCCGCTGTGAGTTAGGTTTGCTTATCTGTCCCAGGACAGATTCTGGGAATCTCCTAGAACCAGTACAAACATTCTTGCCTTATTCAGAGTCATTCAGCACAACTGCATACATTCTTATATGTAACTGATTAAAACCTATTATTTCTGCTTACTGCACGTACACATACCATATAAGGATGTTCCGGTAGTATGTGTATGAGCACCAATGTTTTTATTTTATGATTGGTTTAACGCTGTTGTTATGCAAACTTTTCTACTACCTACATAAGGCCAAGCGATAGCATAATAAAGTTAGAGTATTTTTCAGTGATACCTGTGTATGTCATGTTATTGCTAACTGAGAAATTTCTCTCCTGACGTCAGTGACATCATAGCAAGGTGGTCGTAGAGGTCCAGAAAGGTCCAAATCCTTTCAACCATGCCACCTTTGCATAGATTTAGATTGCTTGATTTTCCCATTCTAATATTGAGTCACAGTGACACTGATGAGTGATTCATGGAAAACTTTTCCACTTGATTTAATGCTGCACTTCAGGGTTATGCAGGAAATTGTAAAAGGGCAGATGCCTCCAGTAAAGTTACTATTCAGTATGAATAAATAGATGTCATATAGTTTCTTCATCCGCTCTCTTTGGTCTCCTAGAGCCTATAACTGCACTACTTGAGTCAGAGAAATGACATCTTCCCAAAATAGAATATTGGAGAAAGAGTTTTATGATATGGAGACAGATGTTAGCATCACCCTTTAGTATCTCTAGTCATATCTTCTAAACCACTCCTGGTCATACTCTTAAGTCAATGTTCACAATACGTATTCACTATAGTGACAGGCTTATTATTGTAATGGCCATTATGCCAGCCTAACAGTTATTCCCATAGGTGTCAGTATCATTGTAGTACCCATACTATCAGACAAAATACATTTTACACGGTTTACGCCATAGGTGTCAGCAGAGAGGAAGATACATGAGGGTAGCCAATCAAGAGCTAATGCTTGTAAATTCCTCTTCCTGTTTTGATTTCTTTTATAAGAGACTGGAGGCAAACTAGAATAATGCTTGTACAGCAACAGTGCATTCTCATTGACTATACTTTCTGGACTAGCGTGTGACAGAATGCAAACAATGATGACATGGCTTCGCCCCCATGGGTCAGCCACCATCTATACCAGGACTATCTCCAGAGGTAGCAGCCTGGTGTCTCCCATGCAGCAAAGACTAGATCCCAGTAGTCAAACTGGTTAGTTAATGCAGTGGGTTCACACCTACTGCCCATAACAAGGTCACCCAAGGAACTCAAGGTAACTAAAGATTTTTCTCAACTAAACTAAAGATCAACCCAACTAAAGATCTTTCTCCAAAAATAACATTGCTGTATGTGTCCACTTTGCTAAAGATCACCTAGACAAGTCAAAAGGCTATTGGAACAATGTTTTGTGGATGGATGAAACCAAAATAAGAAGTCTCATGTTTAGCAAAAGGAAAAACTGGATTCCAGCATAAAAAGCTCATCCTATCTCTGAATCACAGTGATGGTAGTATCATGATTTTGACCAGTTTTGCTGCATCATTGATGAAACAATGAATTCTGAATTATACCAGCAAATTCTAAAGGAAAATATCAGGAGATCTTTCTGTGAGCTGAATCTTAAGAGGACATGGGCCACGCAGCAAGACATTGACCCTAAGCATACAGGTTGTTCTACCAAAGAATGGTTAAAGAAGAATCAAGTTAAAATTTTGGAATGGCAAAGTCCAGACCGTAATCAAACATAAGTGCGCAGTTTATGGGAGGAAACCCAACAACATAAGTTAAAGCTGACTAATCAACAATTACCGGAAACATTTAGTTGCAGTTATTGCAGCTAGAGATGAGCGAATTTTTCAAAAATCTGATTTGCCGGTTCTATGAATTTTTCAGGAAAAATTTGATTTGATCCGAATATATTTGCGGCCAATTACGTTAAAAGATGGCTATTTTCTGGCTGCTGAGATCCTTTATAGTAATGTAGAACACTGTGCCTTGCAGTGACACACATAGGGAGTCTGCTTTGGTAGTGAAATAATACTGTGAGTCAGTATGACATGCAGATGACAGGCATCGCTTTTAGAATTACTGCACACTTCACTTATTTTGGCAGTCACGGGGCCAAAACTGACCAAATAACGTATGAACTCAGCCTTACAGGTCGATGTTAGCGCCAAAAAGAAGAGCACTCCTTTTACATCGTCGCCAGCTGATTCCACATCTATGTCAACAGAGCCTGTTCTATTAAACGCGTATACAGGTAAAGCCCCCCTGACATAGTGGAGACGGTGTCAGTAGTAAGTCTGTGTTGACGTCACTGATTATTTTGCCCTTCCTCTGATCCGTCAGAACAATAACCCACAAAAATTGGATCCTGTCTGTGGAGCATACACCTTCACTAGGTCAGCATTTGCTTAACCGCCTTTGGACCGCCTAACGCAGGATCGCGTTCCGGAGGTGGCAGTTCCAGGCACAGTCACGCATATACGCGTCATCTCGCGAGACGCGAGATGACGCGCTTAGCTGGCCCGCGCACAAGTGTTTCTACACAAGTGTGCCCCTCTTCAGGCATTTGTTCCTAGAACAGATTGGCTGCTGTGGTATCGTGCGAACTAGTCGTGCGGGCTTCCCCCAACGGCTCGTTACCACCCGTCTTGCAAGGGGGGAGAGGGCTGCCTTGTGTAACGAAGAACTGCTCGCGGTGAAATGGAGAGACAAGCGTGACGTTTACATGCTCTCCTCCATTCACGCAGACACGACAATCCAAATTGAGCGAGCAACCAGAGTCATTGAAAAGCCCCTCTGTGTCCACGACTATAATTTGCTCATGGGAGGGATGGACTTCAATGACCAGATGTTGTCTCTGACAAAAAATAAAAACTTCCATGAACTCACTATGCCCATCTCGAAATACCTTGGGGTGTCTTCTTTCCAAAATGGGGTCACTTGTGGGGTAGTTATACTGCCCTGGCATTTTAGGGGCCCAAATGCATGCAAAGTAGTTTGAAATCGAAATCTGTAAAAAATGGCCTGTGAAATCAGAAAGGTGCTCTTTAGAATGTGGGCCCCTTTGCCCACCCAGGCTGCAAAAAAGTGTCACACATGTGGTATCACCGTACTCAGGAGAAGTTGGGGAATGTGTTTTGGGGTGTCATTTTACATATACCCATGCTGGGTGCTGGGTGAGAGAAATATCTCAGCAAAAGACAACTTTTCCCATTTTTTTATACAAAGTTGGCATATGTGTCATGACCCTTGGTCATGGTCGTGACTCCTTGGGAGCCGCATGCAGTTGCCCGCGGTTTGGTGTTGTGTCAACCGCAGCTGGGGGCACTTAGTTGTTTGCCTCAAGTGCGGTTGCCGCGGACAACAGGTATGCGTGCGGTTGCCCTTGGCAACGTGTGTTTGTGTGCACTTCCCTTGTCTGGTGTGCACGGGGGTTATTGTGTGCACTTCCCCTTTAAGTTGATGTTTTCCCTTCCCTGGTGTTGGAAGGGTTAACTTCCTTCCTAGTGTGTGTGTGCACTGGGTGTGTCTGACTGTTGGGTGTGGCTTCTTGGCCCTATAAAGCCTCAGTGTAAGGCAGTAGTCAGAGAGGGTGCTTCAGCCATGCTTGCTGTAGACATCCTCCTGGTTATTTACAAACTGCCAGTGGGGGCCACCCTTCTGGTCATAAATTGTTACCTTGTCTGATGTGATGTTTATGTGTATGCGGTTGCTTGTTTATTGCACCTTATGGTTTCCTGGGTTCCCGTGTGATGTATGGTGTGTGCTGTTTTCATTTGTGTTGGTTGTGGATAGCAGCACTTGCACATGGGTTCCAGGCTGTGTGTCTGTGGCAGGTAGGTGAGGTTGTAGTTCCCACGTACCTGCCACTGCCATAAGTTGTATTGGTTTCCCCTCATTTACAGCTTGGCCATTCTAGGCTCCTGTTCCTCTATGTCCAGGAGGAACAGGTAGTCTACCCAGCTCCTAGCTTAGGGACCTGCGGAGGGTTAGTAGGGACCCGAGGTTCCAGAGCATGAGTCCTCCTACCTTTAAGGTCGGCTCATGCCGCTAGAAGTTAGGGTCAGATTAGGGAGGCTTTAGGAGGTGACCTGCTCCCTGATCCTGTGGTCCTGGCCAAGCAGCAACCAAACATCTACGGGTACCGCACGGCTGAGGGTTTCCCCCATCCCCAGCCGTGACAATTTGACCAAGATATTTATCTCACCCAGCATTTATTCCAGCATTTACCCAGCATATTTATCTCATCCAGCTCACAGCCAAGCTTCCACACAATTGCAATAGTTGTCCTGCTATGAGGTTGTGTGGAAGCTTGTCTGTGAGCTGGATTTTATCACCTTCAGACCGTGTTCACACCATAGTTAGTGTAGTGGTAGGACCCTTGCCATGCTGAGAGACCGTGACGTGGTGCATGATGGGCTCCGATATGTTCCTGACAGGAATATATTGGCAAAAGTCTCAGCTTTTAATATCTGCTTGTATGACTAGCTAGTATAGTCTGTGGCATATCCGTTTGGTGCATTTTTTTCTGTGATTTATATAATTATATTTTCATCCGCACAATGCTCCGTTTTGTGTAGGATGCCTTTGTGGTGCATGTGGACTGCGCCGGCATCCTCCATTGTACGCATGTTTTGCTGGGGATGGTCGTTTGCTGCGGTCCACATGCGGTGCGACTGCTTCCCCAATGAAAAACACGCTACAGTGTTTGGGGTTTGAGCAGTTCCCCCATATTTGCCACTATATTTCTGTGATTTTGACTATACACTTGAACCAGAAAACAATTAAATAGTGAAGTGTGTATATATTTTTCTGGTAGTACTGAAAAACGCCCCTATATGCTTTCAACAGAAATAACTGCAACAGTGCAGTGCATATATATTTTTATTTTTTTATTGAAATATGCCCCTATACGCTTTCACCAGAAATAACTTCAACAGTGCAGTGCATATATATTTGTCTTTTTTTACTGAAAGATGCCCCTATACGCTTTCAACGGAAATGATTGCAACAATGCAATGCATTTATATATATATATTTTTTAAATGAAATACGCCCCTATACGCTTTCTCCAGAAATAACTGCAACAGTGCAGAGCATATATATTTGTCATTTTTTACTGAAATATGCCCTTATACGCTTTTAACAGAAATAATTGCATCAGTGCAGTGCCTATATTTTTCATTTTTTTTACTGAAATACGCACCTATAGGCTTTTTTTTAATCAGAAATCACTGCAGCAGCGCACTGAGAATATATATTTCTTGTTGGATTGAATTAGGCCACTATACGCTTTGACCAGAAAAAAATGAGAGTGAAGTGGGTATATATTTCTTGCAGTACTGAAATGCATCACTATGCGCTTTCACCAGAAATAACTGCAGGTGACTTGAGAAAATATATTTCTTGTTGGACTAAATTAGGCCAATATACGCTTTGACCACATTTTTCAGGATTAATATCACAATTTGAAGAAGCAGCAATATTTATAAACAAAAAGAACAGAGACATCATGTGATCAATAGAAAATCTACAAGAATCTACACCAGAGATAGTGGGGGCTCCAGGTTCAGGGGCGGATTGGAAACCTAAAATGGCTCTGGAAAGAATTCTTAAAAGTGGCCCCATATTTTAGGAGGGTTTAAACTGACAGGTGGAGCAACAAAAGTATGGGGGGTCAACAATACCATAGTGCAAAATACCACATACCACAGTGCCGCACAATATATTGCCCCAAAATAGCTGTCAGCTATCAATATAGACCATTTTCTCTCCTCCTCCTCCTCCAGTTGTCTCCGATTAAGATATGGAGCAGGTTGAGATGTGGGACATAGTTGAATTCAGGATGGCATGTCGCTGGCCGGGTATATGCGTACCTGATACTCACAGAGTTAATTACCACTGATAGCTTTTTATGTACCCAGCCAGCGGCAGAGACGGGGGCTTGGGCAGCCCCCTGGGCATCGGCCCACTGGGAAATTTCCCTGTAAGGTCTATGGCCAATTCGCCCCTGACCAGGTCTATAAGGTAACATCAATTTAGAGACCATAACACTTTCATACTACTTATCTGTAAGAAAATTAAGAACTGATTCTTAAGCTTTTTTTATATTCTGTTGTTTGTCAAATGTCCATTCATTACACCATGTCTCTGTTCTCTTTGTATGTAAATATTGCTGTTTCTTCACAATGTGATATAAGGTTTGACAACGAGACAGAAGGTGTCTCCAAAGCTTGCTATGTAACATCATTGCTTCTATTTTTTCTGGCCATTTAAAAGGTATTATACCTGCAAGACTCTTAAGCCTGTATTACACCTGTCAATTTTTTGCCAGATAATGAGCATTCGCAAATGCTCGATCATCGGGCAATCCAAATCTTTTGACATTTAAAAAAAATATATATTTGCAGGCGGCAGATCGTGCTGTCTAATAACAATCTGCCATCAGCAAACTGCTGTACAGCATAGAGATGAGCGATGGCAGAGTGATCACTCCTCCCCATGCTGTAGAGGAGATTGCTACTTGTAATAGCAGCAGTCTCCTCCACTAACAAACAGGCGATTGCCGGGATGGAATGCTTCCATCCCGACAATCATCTGCCACATCGAGCTGTGTAATACAGCCTTTATTTTGTTTCTCTTAAGGAGAACAATAAACCTCTTGCAAAAATTGTCATTCTTAGGGCTCATGCACACGAACGTATTTTCTTTCCGCTTCCGTTTCATTTTTTTTGCGGACCGTATGCGGAACCATTCACTTCAATGGGGCCGCAAAAACAACGGAAGGTACTCCATGTGCATTCCGTTTCTGTATTTCCGCATTTCCGTTCCGCAAAAAAGTGGTGCGTGTCCTATTATTGTCCTCAAATCACGGTCAGAGGCCCCATTCAAGTCAATCGGTCCGCAAAAAATATGGAACGCACACGGAACACATCCGTATGTCATCCGTATTTCATCCGTATTTTGTGGATCCATACTGTAGAAATGCTATGCCCAGCCCATATTGCTCATGTGTGTGGTGATTAATAAGTTACTGTTTCCGTTTCTGATCTGCAAAAAACGGATCGCATACGCATATGTTTTGTGGAATAACAGAATAGAAGAGACTTAAAGCAGAGAAAAAAAAAAACTCAGATACGGAACAATGGATCAGTGAAAAATGGACCGCAAAACAACAACAGTCGTGGTGCATGAGCCCTTACTGATACCTTTCCTATATGGTTACCATGAGTCATGAGCAAACTTGATGTCACAAATGATTATCATTGAAAGAATAAACTGGGCTTTGACATTGATTAGATCTTTGTCTGAGATCTTGTCAATTTAAATTGGAGCTGTCAACAATCTAATGTCTATACTGCCAGTCACAAGCATCTACTGTCTGTGGAAACAAGGATCTAACTTGGGCTTTAACATGTGTATTTGTTTCCATATAAAGGTACGCAGTGATTGTTATGTAAAATATCCCAATGGATAACACTTAGTTTATTTACAGATGCCTATGCAGGCGTTGAACCTATCTTGCCCCAGGTGAAACTTAAAGAGGTCCTTTCACCGATTATGACATTGTGAGCTAAGTATACAGACATGGAGAGCGGCGCCCGGGGATTTCACTACACTTACTATTATCCCTGGGCGCCTCTCCGTTCTCCTGCTATGCCCTCCGGTATCTCCGGTCACTAAGTTATAATAGGCGGAGATTTCAGTCACTAAGTTATGGTAGGCGGAGTCTGCCCTTATTCTGCTGTAGCGCTGGCCAATCGCATTGCAGAGCTCACAGCCTGAGAGAAAATAACCTCCCAGGCTGTGAGCTCTGCGCTACGATTGGCCAGCGCTACAGCAGAACAAGGGCAGACTCCGCCTACCATAACTTAGTGACTGAAATCTCTGCCTACTATAACTTAGTGACTGGAGATACCGGAGGGCATAGCAGGAGAACGGCGCCCAGGGATAATAGTAAGTGCAGTGAGATCCCCGAGGGCCGCTCTCCATGTCTGTATACCTAGTTCACAATGTTATAATCGGTGAAAGGTCCTCTTTAATACTTCACTTTTATTATTAATTGAGTTAAAAAGCGTGCTTAATACCTCTGCTCTAACTCAATTAATAATAACAGTGAAGTATTAAGTTTCACTAGGGGCAAGATAGGTTCAACGCCTGCATAGGCATCTGTAAATAAACTATTTGATAAACCTTACCCAGGGAATGTCCCAAATATAAATAAAGATGGATAACACTGATTCATATTGGGACCATCAGGTTTCCTTTTTCCACAGAATCCTATGACTAACTGTAGTGTAAACCTAAGATGTGTAGGCAGTGTTGCAATTAAATATTAAACTGTACTGTCTTTCACAGGCAGCTCCTTCAAGAAAATGCTGAAGCGATATAGAAGGTTCCTCCCTTTAGACCCCTAAAATCAGACCCATCAGCTGCACCAAATATGCTCTTGACTGCGGAGTTATGCGTGTGCATTGAAATCAGTGGACCCACATTGATTTTCTGGAAAAATTAGCAATTAAAATGCAGATCCAATGGGAAGCAGCTAACACACAGAAACATCACTGAGAAACCCACTATTGAAAAATGGCTTGTCGAAAATGGACAAACCCTTTACATATTGGACATTGCATTATGTTATTGTTTTGAGCTTGGAATTTGACAGTTTCACATCTTGTCATACATCTATAAATAACTTTAAATTACTTTAAGTCTACATATTTCAAATATCATATCCAAAATCCAGTCATTGTTATGTCTCCATGATGACAATACACATTGTCAACACTGCAATGAATAACCTCATGAATTTATTAGTAGGAAAATATAAAAGTCCATGAATGTGCCTGATTGAAGTGTGGGGTGGTGTCAGCCCATGAATAATCTTATTAAAGGAGAGAACTAGTAAGATGTCATCTTGAAAGAGAGGACAGAGGCTGAACCTGCTGTAAACCAAGATTTATCAACCTTTCAAGTTTTACTTTTGATTGACTTTCTCTGCTCTATAGGTTTACTAAAAGGCACATTAAAAGGAAACATACCTAAAATAGAACAGGATCATAAACTTGTAAGAAAAAAACTGTTCACCAGAGGAAATTACAGCCTGTTTAGAAAGTCTAATTATATACTGTACATCTTTTTCTTTTTGAGAACCAACACAATTATTAAAATCTACTTCGACTGCATGATGGGAGTTATAGAGACCACAGTCAAGGGTCTGGAAAAAGACCTCAAGAAGTCCAAGCATTTTCAGGAAATTGCATATACTTACACACAAAATCTGCAAAAAGTATAAGTGACATATTTGGAAATTTATAGAATCCACACATATTGCAACAGCTAAATCACACCATGCAGACAAGATCAATGGACGAGCAGCTGATGTGAATTTATAATAAACTCAAGTAATTATAAGGTGAAAGGGGTTTTCTAAGGTTCAAGATCCATTACTTATCTGATTGTTCCTCCACCATTCCAGCCTGCATCTTCAAAGGTCCTCATTGGACTTGTTTATTGTGCTGAGGTAATAACGTGCCCAACTACACATATGACCACTACAGTCAATCACTGGTTTCAAGGTGCCCATACAAGTTGATGGCTGAACTCTCACTTATTGCAGCTGACAGCTATCATTCCTGACTGCCCCATACATATAGAGTACATACGCTGCTCTTGGTTTGGCCAAGTATGTATATTTTTTCTGGAGAGAGGAGAAAGACGCTGTCAGACACTTCTGGTGGGCTTATCTCCCTGAAGAACCAAAAAATTGGGTGTTAAAAATTGGATTAGATAAAAATGGCAGGTTTGGCCAACAGTAGTATAATGTGCATAGGGGCCATCAGCAGTACAACTATATGGCTTTCCTACTACCCCTATGTCAATACAGTATGAATAGTTGTCTCGGAATACAAACCCTATTTTATACTATTCAGTAAAATGTAAAAGACTGCTTTTGAAAAAATAGATCCAATCCACACTAATATTAGCTATGAATTTCATTGTTGGTTTTGGTGCAGCACTTAGTAGCAGATTTCATTGAATTGAATGAAATTTATGTTAAAATATCTCACCATTTCCACAACAGAAATGTCTAGTATCTGCAAATTTTTTCTGATGTGGGGGAATAGGGTTCATTAACCCCATACATTAACACTGTACTTGTGGAATTTCGGTGTGGATTCCTAAAATGAAATTCCACAACAAATATGTGATGTGAATCCACCCACATAATAATACACTATAATCTGCCCAATGATTACCTTTGTATAATGTGCTCAGGAATGCGTCTATGTTGGTATGTCATACGTGACATTTATTTCTACTGTCCTTCTATTCTGTAGATAAAAAGGACATCACCAAATATTTTGGATTTGGGGAGGATCTGGAGAGTAAAATAGTTGCAAATTATTCTTCGTGACTAAATCAGCAGCTGATTCTTCCAACCTAACTTGTAGGAAGCTGATTAACAACCCAAATTACTGGTGGGTCAAAGGAAAGCCTGAAGGTGTGCAACATATTATTCAACGCATATGAGTAAAGTATTTATTAACCACCCCAGTTCTTTCTGCTATTGTTACCAAGCAATTAATAACATGACTTTTGGACAGGTACATAGCTTTGAATATTACACATGTATAAGCAGATAGTAGCTTAATAGTAGGAAGTCACCTAAACTTCTGTTGAACAATGCCATATGAAACACGGACTGGAAAATATGTCAATTTCAGTTATGCATTTAATATAACAATATTTTAGCTTTTTTTTATTTTTTAAGCAATTTTACAAAACTTATATATATTTCTACTTTTTAAATGTAAAACTTGGTCAAGGCAAATGTCTTTGAATTGGAAATGTATTTACCAGTATTTACTCTTCTGTATACAGACACAAAGAACTAGAATGCTTATTTCTGTTGAGCGAAGCATTCAAAGCGGAATTCGGTCCGAACTTTGGAAGACTTTGATTCTAAAAGAATCTGAATTTCCTTGTGCTTCGTGGTAACGAATGAGTTTAACTAAAATGGCGGCTGCGTGTGTTAGAAAGTGAAAGTAAGTGTAGACGAGACAAGCCCTGGAAAGTGACATTACCCATGATGCCGTGCAGCCAGCTAATCCGCAGGTAGCCATCACCAGTGATGTCACAGCCCTATAAAAGCCTCATCCTGCATGGTCTCCCCCATGGTCCTGTGAGCTGAGCATAGGAAGAGAGGGCTCATGCGCTAGGGACAGTGTTGCTGCAAACAGTTTTAAAGAACAGTATTGGAGAGGGAGACTGCAGGGAGAGTACAAGGAGACTGCAAGGAGAGTGTATCACCATGCAGATCACTGTGCAGTACTGTGCAGTACACCGTCATTCATCATTAATCTGTTCTGTTAGCTGTGGAGTAACTATGCGTCAGTATTACAGGCAGGGCCGGCGCCACCAGTAAGGCGTGGAATAATGAGAGTGACAAAGGGGGAGGGTGGAATAATGAGAGTGACAAGGGAAGGGGGGGATAATGAGAGTGAAAAGGAAAGGGGGGGATAATGAGAGTGACAAGGGAGGGGGGGTTATAATGAGAGTGAAAAGGGAGGGGAGATAATGAGAGTGACAAGGGGGGGAATAATGAGAGTGACAAGGGGGGGAATAATGAGAGTGACAAGGGGGGGGGAATACTGAGAGTGACAAGGGGGGGGAATACTGAGAGTGACAAGGGGGGGGAATAATGAGAGTGACAAGGGAGGGGGGATAATGAGAGTGACGAGGGAGGGGGGATAATGAGAGTGACAAGGGAGGGGGATAATGAGAGTGACAAGGGAGGGGGGATAATGAGAGTGACAAGGGAGGGGGGAATGAGAGTGACAAAGGAGGGAGAGGGGAGAAGAGAGTGACAAGGGGGGGGGGGAGAAGAGAGTGACAAGGGAGGGGGGAGAAGAGAGTGACAAGGGAGTCCCCAGAGCCAGACCAGGGTCCAGAGCCAGACTAGGGTCCATTCACACATCCGTGTGTGTTTAGCGGATCCACAAAACACGGACAGCGGCAATGTGCGTTTTGCAGACAAGAATAGGACATGTTCTATTTTTTTCAGAATCGGAATTGCGGATCCGAGTCTGCAATTCCGGATCGGGGCCGTAGAAATGTGTGGGTCCGCACTTCCGTTCCGCAAAAAGAGACAGCTACAAGAAGCTGGATTAACCCTAAGGGAAACATAGCAGTTCTTTTAATTTAAAAGCTGAGAAAGGGGTGGAACATGATATGGGCAGATCATCTGATAAGGCGGGGGGGGGGCAATTTTTATCTTGCCTAGGGCGGCAAAAATCCTTGCACCGGCCCTGATTACAGGCTACTGTTACTATTTCTCCCCCCCCCATGTTTTCCCCTTTATTTATGTATTTCTAATACTAATAAACATTTTTGCTATATTTTATATGAGATTATTTGCATATTTATTAGGGGCTACTAGTTAGTTCTGTTGTAGGAGTTGGATTATATTATTCTAGGCCCCCTTGATTCATGTTGAATCCTATCTGAGGTATTGGTTGGTTCTCATTGTTACTATTAAGCAGAGTGGCCTGGGTGTACCTGATTTATAGCGATGTTAATTTGTACCGAATCAAATTTCTTCTCAAACTAATTTATCAAAACCTCGGCCATCTATCATGCTTATCGTCATACAATAAAATAAAAAAGGACATTTCTATCGGTGCCAAAACAGCTTTGTAGCCATGACCACAACATCACAGACATGATAATTGTAGTATTGAAAAAATTAATTTTGAGAGGCTCAGAACAGGAATGGATGTGTTGCATGGATTTATAGCCTTCTGCATTTTACCAATGCAACCTTCAGACCTGGTGAGGATATCACAACTGTGGACCAGATCTCATTCAGATGACAATAAAACTTTTATACTCCATATCTCTTAAATAATAATAATATAATAACATATTAACCATCATTATATCATATTGCTAAAAGACTCATTGCAGGTACAGTTTCAGGAAACTGTGACTTTTAGGCAGATAATTAGGGACAATTGTATGAAGTTAAAATTGTGTGACCACATGTAATTACTATTAGAAATGACTTTAAACAATCGTGTACGTGCTGGATTTTATATATAAAATCAAAAGGATGTATGAACCTAATTGAAGAGATAAATTTGTTACTATGCGGATAATCTAGTAATTACAATGGTGGGCCATCAATGGCTTGAGGGCGTTAAATTATGTTTCGTCAAAACAACCAAGCATTTAATGTCTAAACTATTTTAATCCGCTATTGTTGCGAAGAAATGTATAATGCAGTTTAAAGAAATGGAAAAAGAGAACATGCATCATACATGATTATCAGTCTTACAGCCTTACTTTCACTCAGATTAATGTGCACACTCATATAGTCTGCTATCCTGACATTTTCAACAATATATCAACGTCATCAGGGGTATGTCTAATGTAGTGTTCTGTGCAAGGACCTCTGAGGAGGCAGATGTACTGGCCAACAGCCAACAGTGTGTGTAGATTAATCATTTTAAAGTGGTTTTCAATAGTGATGGCCTATCCTTCAGATAGGTGATTAACATATGATTGGTGTGAGTTCAACTCCCAGCATCCCCATCAATCAGCTGTTTGAAGAGGCTGTGGCGCTCTGTTGAGCATACCAAGCAGAGAGCCGTACATTGTAGAGCCCAGGCTCATTCACTTGAATAGGACTGATCTGTAAATAGGCCATGTGACCAATGAAAGTGACACGTCTTCTTGAAAAAGCTGATTATGGGGGTTCTGGGAGTCGGCCCCGGCCAATTATATATTCAGGGTCAGACTGGCCCATGCTTTGATAGCATACAGTCTATTTCTTTTATTAAGAACTTTATAGATGATATATGAGTTGGGCCCCAAGAAAAATTTCCTGTGGTCGGCCCAAGGAACCCTAGTCCGATACTACAGATATTGATGACCTATCAGTCAAATAGAAGTGCCACAGCACAGTCTAGGTACAGGAGATTGGTATGTCCAAATTCACAGTTTCTGTCATAGGGTTATAATTCCAGAACTTCATACAGTAACAGGACAGCACTCAACAGTGAATTTGATGAAATTATGTTATTTTAGTCTTAAGTTTCCAACAGTGTGCATTAGTTACATACGTGTTGAAATGTTTCCAATTGTAGAGTGCCCTTTATCAAGCTAGTGTGATAGTGGGATTGTGTCCAGTTAGCAGTGATGGCCAGTTCGCAGTGTTCGCCAGCGAGCCTCCGGGGGCCGTTCTCGGAACTGCCTGCTCCCGGGGACCGCATTTCAATTCAGACCGGCTCGCGCACAGGGACAGGTTAGGACTTACCTGTGCCTCGCCGGACTTGTCAGTTAAGATCGCAGATCGCATGTGTTTGCTGGCGAACACTGCGAAGTGGCCATCACTGCCAGTTAGGTCTGATTTTCCTGCAAGACAAAATATACAGTATTTTGCACCTTTCTTGTGTTGGACACCAATTGTCTAAAATCTAAAGCTTGATTTGGTCATTGAAATATACAGTGTCATGAGAACATTCATAGGACAACATTTTTTCCTAATAGGACACTCCCTGATATGTCTAAGAGAATAATTACTAAATGTCAATTTACACTGTTCTAAGGCAGAGGAATGTGAAATTACATGAAAATTGCATGCAGTCCCAGAATATGAAGAACAATGGCCTCAATCAAGACACTTCAGCAGTGACTCACGATGGGCAAAATTTAATCTTTTCACTGACTTCTAAGATGTGTCAACCCATTCCATTTCCTCTTCCTATTTAATTATGAAAAGATTTATACCTTTCATACCTTTTTATTGCTGAGTTTAGAAGATGTGTATGGTGGGGTCAGGACAGATAGCTGTTGGCCAAATGAGGGTTTGGCCTTCAGCTAATATATATGGTATTATTAGATCATTACATGGCAGCAATTTAGACAAATTGGCTTGTGATATGTAGACACCAAGAGGCAGCTATTGAATCTTGGTCATCGAGTGGGTCCTAGTTAAATGAATTCAAATCTTTTCTCCTTGCTGGATTCATAATTCTTAGTAACCAAATTTTCCATTGATTATATGAGTTAAACTGCTAATTCTAATATCCACAATAGTTTGCTCCTTTTCATGGAATAAGTGAATGATGGCTGGGAAGAACTGCAAACATCAGTGTTGTACATATAGAAACAGTAACAATTAAAACTTAAAGGCTATGTGCACCTTTGGGGGCATTTTTATTATTATTGCATTGTACTCATTTTGAGCTAAATACCTAAGTTACACATACTGTACAATGTATTTGTTGATAAAAGTGTAGGTTTGCGGACCTATGGTACCCTTAATTAAAATATACTTTCCATCAGGGTCTAAAACTTGATTGACGTATTTAAAGGGAACCCTCCTTTGAAACCCTATGCTAACCCCACTAGAAGCTGAGGAGCTGCCCCCACAATGGTACCAATTAGAATAGTAAGAGAACCGCATGTCAGGGTAGTGATTGAAGCGGAAGTGCGTCTCTTGAAGGAATATTACTCCAGCTCCAGCTTTCCTTAGGATGGTAAAGACTTAACTTCGTTTTGAAGGGGAGTGAAAGCCTTTAACATTGTAAGAAGCTACAAGTAAGTCAGCCATTGTATGTGATATGTGTGGCATTACCTTGTAGCTGATGAGGCTTCCCCCAAGAGAGTGCAATAACGTTGTGAAGATCCGCCGATCGGTGTAGTATAAGAGTCATAAGGTGGAAGGGACTCACACCGTACTAGAGAGAGAGACAGATACCTTGGAAAAGGGGTGAGGTGAAAAAACAGCACAAAACAAGTTAAACCAACAAAAAATGGGAGAACAAACATAATTAAATATGTCGTAAGCATGTGGGGGATAATTGGTCTATTGACCGATGGGGAGAACGTATAACGCCCAGCAGAGGGCTATATAAAAGGCAAGAATGGGTAAAGCCTATTAATAACCAGGTTTAGGGCCACATAGTATTATATACATTATGAGACCTTAGTTTTGGACAATTATTAGGACATAACTTCTAAATATCGACATAACCTAAACAGGTAAAAGAGAAAAGGCACATGTCCATCTACTGGTCTTGAGAGAAACTTCTGGGGGTGAGTTGAAGGCCTCTTTTCTTGGAGTGTGAAGACTTCGGGGTACGCTGCACCTCAAAGGGGACCACTTTAGGGAGATCTGGCAGGTCGCTTAAATCTTGGAAAAGTTCCCAATTTTCGATAGGCATCGGGGATATGTTCAATAGATCAAAGGCAGCAGCAAGATCCGAAAATGAAGATATGTTGACTCTTTTACCTGCAAATGAGAAGGCAAGTCCAAAAGGGTAGGACCAGCGGTAAAGAACTTTATTGTACCGGAGCCAATCTGTCAAAGGCTTGAGGGCCCTGCGTTTTTTCAATGTAGAGAGAGCTAAGTCCTGATAAATTTCCAGCCTGGAATCTTCATAGGCTACGTCAGGGTGACTGCGCGCAGCCTCTAAGATGGCGGCCTTTACTTGGAAGTTCAGGAACTTACAAATAATGTCCCTGGGCGGTTCAGTTGGCTTGGGCTTGGGTCTCAGGGCTCTGTGTGCCCGTTCTATGATGATATCTTGCGGGAAATCAGGGCCCAGCAGTGATCCACATATTGTAATTATGGTTGCTGATATGTCGCCAGGTAGGACTGATTCTGGGATTACTCTGAATCTCAGATTATTTCAGCGCCCCCTATTTTCCTGGTCCTCGAGTGCGCTATGGAGGTAATTTAGGTGGGCAGTACAACGGCGGAGAGAAGCCGACACCGCAGTCTGGTGACTTAGAATTGCTACTTGGTGGGATTCCAGGGTCTCCACCCGCTCCCTGATATGCCTCACCTCGTGTCTGCAGGCTGAAAGTTCTGCAAGGATCGGCTCCATCACTCTGTTGAGAGCGCGGTCAAGGTATTTCCTTGTGATCGGTAAATCAGAGCTGACTTGAGTGTCTTCTGAGTCGCTCTCTCTCCCTCTGATTGTGCAGGAGCACGCTTCAGAGCTTTGGGCTGCGGGGCCGGCGCCATCTTAGGTTCCCTGGATGCGATCGTCGCGGCAGCTTTTTAAGGAATTTCTCCATGTCTCCACCAGAGATCTGGTTTTTGGAGGTAGCAGGGGGGTCACCTTGCCTGGGGTTCCCGATCTTTACCATTCTCGCCTCTGTAAGCTGAATATAGCTAGCGTTAGGGACGAATCTCCTAGCAGAGCAGAGAGCTATGCGTCCATCTCTATCTGGCGCAAGCTCCGCCCCCCCTGTACAATGTATTTGTAATGAAAGATTATTTAATTAAAAGATCACGGAAGATAAAAATCCAAATGTAATGGTCAGCTGGTCATAAGTGAACATGCAAATCTTGGTCCCACCTTGTTGGTTTTTTCCAAACCATTTATGGCTGATCCATAATGGTTCCTTACCTGGAAGCTCACATTTTTATTGCATTACTCCTAGGATTAGTAAGATCTTGTAAGAGTGCCCATACATGTTGCAGCCAAGCATCAGTAACCAGTAATGGTTTTCCATTAACTGACTGGCTTGCCCTGTGTTTCCAACTTGAAACCATACAAATACAGGCGAAGCCCATAGATTAATAGTAATCTGGGCATGGATAATGGCTAGGAAACAATATATTTATACACCCTTAAGCTGGCCATGCACACTTCGACTGATGATTGCTTGTGAACATTGTGTGAATGATCACTTGCAATGACCAATGACAAACTTCTATTTGCTGAAAATATGACTGACCAAGTTGGAAAATTTCAGTCATTGCAGGCTGAAATTACATGTGTATGGCATTATTGGTTAACTTTAGACAACCATTTGTCATTGTGCTGAAGGACCAGGGAGTAAGGTTGTACAGTGCTCATTTTAGGACTTGGTCAGATATCATAGTCAAGTATCAGAATAATGTCAGTGTGACACCTGATCCTAACACCTGACTCTGACACCTGACCCTTACAGGAGTTTTAAACCCAAGAACACTGCATGTGAGGCAACCATCTAAACCACTGAGCTATAGGTTCAGAAAACAACCTAAAGGATTGAACATGTTAAGCATACAATGAACCTAAAAGTCATCGCGACGCTGACTAGTCAGAGATCAGGTTCACACATCACTTGAATTTGTCTCATTTCTAGGGCGCAACAATTTTTGTCAAAAACTGATAGGAGTTTTAAACCCAAGAACACTGCAAGGGAGGCAACCATCTAAACCACTGAGCTATAGGCTCAGACAGCAACCTGAAAGATTTTCTTCATCTATGTGATTAAGCATATTAAAAGTACAATGAACCTAAAAGTCATTGTGAAGCTGATGCTGACTAGTCAGAAGAGTCAGACATAAGGGTCACACATCACTTGAATTTGTCTCTTATCTAATGTTTAAAAACATTAACTTGTCGTTTTAAGGTTTGAACATGAACCCAAAAAATCCAGAGTACAAACCAGCAACCTAACCACTGAGTTATGTGCTCATATAATACTGTGATATGTCAGCTTATAGCATTTCAGACACAAAGCTATAAGCTCAGCTATTCACTTTCTTTGTTTGTGTGATTTAGCATACAAATACACAGTATATCTATAACTCAATCTCACTTTGACCCTGAAATATGAAGACGAAGTAAAACTCAGATGTCAGAGTCAAATATAAAAGTCAGGGTCAGGTGTCAGAGTCAGGTTTCAGGGTCAGGTTTAAGGGTCAGATGTCAGGGTCAGGTGTCAGTGTCAAGTGTCACACTGGCATTATTCTGATACTTGACTATGATATCTGACAATGTCCTAAAATGAACACTGTAAGGTTGGCCAGTTTAGTCCGGCATGTTACAGGTGGGATCGTTCATACAAACAATGCCAAAGACCATTGTTTGGCCACGGTGTGGCCAGTCACCCACTTATGTGTAATGCAGGCGTTAGGGGAACTGGCTACTTTCACATTAGCAGCAGCCTTCTCCAGCAGGCTGTTCCGGCGGGTGAACAGCCTGCTCACATGTGCCGCTTGAGGTCCGCTCCGGCCCCATTCACTATAATGGAGGTGGGCCGGAGGTCTGGTAGCAGCATAGCAAACATGCCGAGAGGCAGATGGAATAAAAGTACGACATGTCATAGCTTTATTCCGGCGGCTTCTCGGCATGTTTGCTATGAGCGGACTTCTGTCGGCGCGCGTGCACTAACGGCAGCACGGATCCTGCCGGAGAAGGCTGCCGCTAATGTGAAAGTAGCCTTAATAGACTGAAAGGATATTGTAGACATATTCTGAATGATACAAAAGTGCAAACATCTACTTATGTATATGATCCTGGCTCTTCAGCTTGTTGCATCCAGTATCCAGACATATTTAATGTCTTGCTCACCTTCTTACTATGTCATACAGTTTATAGCAGGATTTCAAAATTTTATATAGTTTTCAGTTTCATAATGGAATCCACTGATGACAGGTGAATGACTGAGACCATCTTAATGCAGACAGTTGATGATTATGAGGAGTATCCTTCCTTTCTAGTCATTTTATTGATAATTATATAGTCAAGCCAGTCTTCTATAAAATATAATGTAATTATAAATAAGTGGTTTTTCTTTCACCTGTTCGCAAAACTCTTTGTGATCGTTAGGAAAATCTATTGAATATTCCACATCAAAGACAAAACTTTTTACAGTTGGAATCAAAAAATGGGGCAATCAATCAAATAAGACATCTTTTAATGGCGACTCCATATCACTTACAAGTGGACTGCCATAACTACAGTTTATTTGCTTATCCCTGTTACAATTGGATATTAATAGGATTATTCATTATTGATAGTCACCATTGCACCGCTATCCCTTTCAAGTGTATGCAAAACTAGAATTGATAGGGCCCTACACCACAGTCAAGAATAGTCCCCTCTCTTTGTTGACAGTACACTGAACTCCAGTAACAGCAACATAACTTAAGGGCCTTTTACACTGCCCAAACATCGAGCAGATCATTGCTAACAAGCGTTCATAGCAATGCTTGTTCGCTAGGATCTGCCGGTGTAAAGGTGCCGCCAATTTCCCAATGATTAAACGATACACCTAAATCATCACAGCAGATTGTGATGTCTGAACAATGATTCTGTATGGGGATGAGCGATGGCATTAGCGATCACTCCTCCTCATAATGTGGAGGAGATCACTGCATGTAAATGCAGCTTTCTCTTTCACTGATGGGCAGGCAAGGAACACTGCCTTCTTGACAATCATCGGCTCAATTGGACAGTATAAAGGGGCCTTAAGCAAGAGCAGAAATATAGATATGAATAGTAGGGCCATAAAGCAGATAGGAGAGCCCAGGTAGTAGTTGTAGATAACAGAAAGCTACAATGTTTCTGCATCTTTATTAGCTATGTGACAGGGTAGAGCTTCACAGTGCTATGCTGCGGAGCTTAGCTGTGTTGCAGGGCGGAGCTTAGTAAACACATATAATTTTGTTTAGGGCCCCTGAAATCCACACTTGAGTTTAGGGGCAGTAAGTGGGCATAATTACTGTGAGCAGATCACTAAAGGGGCACTATTACTGTAGGAAGGGGACTAGATTATAAACCATTGGTTCTTCTCTAAACTCCTTCCTCCCTTACCATAGCAACCCTGCCATGCCTTCCCTGTAGTCAACACAGATTTCTTGAGTTAGCAATGACAACTGGGTGTTACCATTCCCCTTGCCCAAGGGATGTACCTCTGCATATTTGCGGCATCAAGTAATGGCTGATAGTATCAGACTGTATTAGAGACACAATCTCTTGACTAGGAAAATGGTAGCACCCAGTTGTCAATTAGACCTGTGCTACACTGAGAATTTCTGTGGAATACAAGTATTTACTATAACAGACATGTCAGGAGATCTAACAGCTCTAAAAATTCTGTGACTCACAGGTGAAGTCTAGTCTGAATGAAGCAATTCAGTTTTCTTTTCCTTTCCATCTGGCCCAGACTGCCATGATGATGTCTCATGGTGAAAGCAGAGTTTGCTGGCAAGACATCTTCGGCCCCTTGCTTTTACAGTCATCCTGGTCTCTATAGCAACACAAATAAATTCAGACCCTAGATCAGGTTACTGAATACAAACTCTAAACCAAACTCCCTTAACAAATACAGACTCTCTAAATTATTACCGTTTCTAGACTAACACCCCCTAAACAAATACTGACTCCTGACCAAATCTGCTAAATCAATACAGACATCAGATCCCTTAAATAATACTGACTACAAATCAGACGTCCCAAAATACAGACACCCCCAGACCCACTAAACAAATAGACTATATTCACTTATACTCTCTTCCTCTATGGATGCTCTGTGCTGATCTGCCCTTTAAGACCTGCATAGGTAGGGTCTGGTGTTGATCGAGCACCCAAGTGCTTGGGTGCTCGAGTAGAACACTTTGGGATGCTCGGGTGCTCTACAGAGCACCAGAGCACAATGGAAATCAATGGGAGAACCCGAGCATTAAACCAGGCACCCCCTGCTCTGAAGAGAGGAGGGTGTCTGGTTCACAGGAAAAGGTCAGAAATTGATGGAAACACCACTGAAATGGTTCGGGAACAGCATGGGGAGGATGTCTAGATGCATCTTGGACTCCCAGGTCGCTGCTGGGAATGATGTTGTCCGGGTAGTACGCCACTTTTACAGACTGACAATAATAAGCACAAAACCTAAGATAAAATCGATTTTAGAGGAAAGATTGTTAGGAAACATTCTTTCCTGTGTAAAAATTGCAAGTGCTGCCAAAAATTAAAAGGCAGAGGCACTCCGATACAACCTGTATATCACATAAAGGAGGGTCTCATTCACATTGTGGTACAATTGTTCAGGTAGTGGCACTCCTACACTCATAAAGCCTATGCACTAAGTGAAAGGGCTACCCAAACTTACAAGGAATCGGCACTCCAATATACCCTTTATTACACATAAAGGAGGGCATCATACACACCCTTGAAAAATTATGATTGATGGCCTACTGGTGAGACTCAAAAACATTAGGAACAAGGTTCTGCTGGAGACCCTCTAAAACATTAGGGGCGAAGGGCTGCGGCTGATCTGACCATCTAAAACATTAGTAGTAAGGGCCTGCTGCTGATCTGACCATCTGAAACATTAGGGGTGAGGGTCTGCTGCTGAGCTGACCCTCTAAAACAGGGGCGAGTGCCTGCTGCTGATCTAACCATCTAAAACATTAGGGGTGAGGGTCTGCTGCTGAGGTGACCCTCTAAAATATTAGGGTCGAGTGCCTGCCAGAATTGCGGCAGCTGTGGATGACTTTTGGAAATGGGCACACACGCGGTGCACCTTCCCCAGTAGCTCAGGCAAATTGGGGTAGGTTTTGAGAAACCGCTGAACCACTAAGTTGAACACGTGGGCTAGGCATGGTATGTGTGTGAGCTTGCCGACCTCTAAAGACGACACCAAGTTATGCCCATTATCAGACACAACCATGCCTAGTTGTAGGTTGAGTGGCAAGAGCCACAGCTCAGTCTGGTCCCTTATACCCTGCCACAGCTCTGCGGCGGTGTGCTGTTTGTCACCTAAGGAAATTAGTTTCAGCTGGGCCTGTTGCCGCTTCCCTACTGCAGTGCTACACTACTTCCAGCTACTGACTGATGGCTGACTGGTGCTGCAAGATGATAATTCAGAGGTGGAAGTGGAGGAGGAGGTAAAGGAGGAGAAGGGGGGTTGCAGCCACTAATGTAGGTGGTGGCGGAAATCCTGATGGAAGTAGGGCCCGCAATCCTTGTTGTCGGTAGTACCTGTGCTATCCCAGGGTACAACTCGCTCCCGGCCTCCACAATGTTCATCCAATGTGCCGTCAGGGAAATGTAGCATCCCTGGCCAAAAGCACTTGTCCATGCGTCATTCGTTAAGTGGACCTTCCCAATAACTGCGTTGGTCAGGGCTTGGGTGATGTTACGGGACACATGCCGGTGCAAGGCGGGGAAGGCACACCGGGAAAAATAGTGGAGGCTGGGGACTAAGTAACGAAGGACCGACGCCGCCAACAGGCTGCGGAAAGCCTCAGTGTCCACAAGCCTAAATGGCAACATTTCCAGGGCCAGCAATTTGGAAAGGTGTGCATTTAGTGCTATAGCCTGTGGGTGGGTAGCTGGGTATTTGCATTTTCGTTCAAAGACCTGGGGTATGGACATCTGTACGCTGCGCTGGGACACAGGTGGATGTGCTAGCTGATGGTGCTTGCAATGGTCCAGGTGCAGGGAGGCATCCAGGCCTGCGTCTTGGACAGGGGATTGGCCAGCACGCAACTCAGGGGAAGAGGAGGCAGTGGTCTGACCCGCAGACACTGATTGTGGACCCAGGGCTTCGACCCACCTACAGTGGGATGCGAAAGTTTGGGCAACCTTGTTAATCGTCATGATTTTCCTGTATAAATCGTTGGTTGTTACGATAAAAAATGTCAGTTAAATATATCATATAGGAGACACACACAGTAATATTTGAGAAGTGAAATGAAGTTTTTGGGATTTACAGAAAGTGTGCTATAATTGTTTAAACAAAATTAGGCAGGTGCATAAATTTGGGCACCACAAAAATGAAATTAAATCAATATTTAGTAGATCCTCCTTTTGCAGAAATTACAGCCTCTAAACGCTTCCTGTAGTTTCCAATGAGAGTCTGGATTCTGGTTGAAGGTATTTTGGACCATTCCTCTTTAGAAAACATCTTTAGTTCATTCAGGTTTGATGGCTTCCGAGCATGGACAGCTCTCTTTAAGTCACAGCACAGATTTTCAATTATATTCAGGTCTGGGGACTGAGATGGCCATTCCAGAACGTTGTACTTGTTCCTCTGCATAAATGCCTTAGTGGATTTTGAGCAGTGTTTAGGGTCGTTGTCTTGTTGAAAGATCCAGCCCCGACGCAGATTCAGCTTTGTCACTGATTCCTGGACATTGGTCTCCAGAATCTGCTGATACTGAGTGGAATCCATGCGTCCCTCAACTTTGACAAGATTCCCAGTCCCTGCACTGGCCACACAGTCCCACAGCATGATGGAACCACCACCATATTTTACTGTAGGTAGCAGGTGTTTTTCTTGGAATGCTGTGTTCTTTTTCCTCCATGCATAATGCCCCTTGTTATGGCCAAATAACTCAATTTTAGTTTCATCAGTCCACAGCACTTTATTCCAAAATGAAGCTGACTTGTCCAAATGTGCTTTAGCCCACCTCAAGCGGCACTTTTTGTGTGGTGGGCGGAGAAAAGGCTTTCTCTGCATCACTCTCGCATACAGCATCTCCTTGTGTAAAGTGCGCCGAATGGTTGAACGATGCACAGTGACTCCATCTACAGCAAGATGATGTTGTAGGTCTTTGGTGCTGGTCTGTGGGTTGACTCTTACTCTTCTCACCATTCGTCGCTTCTGTCTATCCGAGATTTTTCTTGGTCTGCCACTTCGAGCCTTAACTTGAACTGAGCCTGTGGTCTTCCATTTCCTCAATATGTTCCTAACTGTGGAAACAGACGGCGGAAATCTCTGAGACAGCTTTCTGTATCCTTCCCCTAAACCATGATGGTGAACAATCTTTGTCTTCAGGTCATTTGAGAGTTGTTTTGAGACCCCCATGTTGCTACTCTTCAGAGAAAATTAAAACAGGAGGGAAACTTACAATTGACCCCCTTAAATACTCTTTCTCATAATTGGATTCACCTGTGTATGTAGGTCAGGGGTCACTGAGCTTACCAAGCCAATTTGAGTTCCAATAATTAGTTCTAAAGGTTTTGGAATCAATAAAATGACAGCAGTGCCCAAATTTATGCACCTGCCTAATTTTGTTTAAACAATTATAGCACACTTTCTGTAAATCCAATAAACTTCATTTCACTTCTCAAATATGACTGTGTGTGTCTTCTACATGATATATTTAACAAACATTTTTTTATCATAACAACCAACGATTTATACAGGAAAATCATGACGATTAACAAGGTTGTCCAAACTTTTGCATCCCACTGTATTAGGGTGCTTTAATGCCATGTGGTGGATCATGCTGGTGGTGGTGAGGTTGCTAGTGTTCACGTCCCTGCTCATTTTGGTACAGCACAGGTTGCAAATGACAATTCTTTCATTGTTCGCACTTTCCTCAAAAAAGCGCCAGACTGCGAAACACCTACCCCTTGGCAAGGGAGATTGCTGCAAGGGGGTGCTCCGTGGAACAGTTGCGGGCCTGTTTGGTGTGGCACGCCTTCTTCCTTTTGCCACCCCACTGCCTCTTCCAGCCTGTTGCAGTGCTGCGGATCCCTCCCCCTCTGTCCTGCTGTCTTCGCGCTGCTTGCCACCTTCCCAGGTTGGGTCAGTGATTTAATTCCTCTTCCACTTCCTCACTCTGGTCATCCTCCTGTCTTGTTAACTTAACAAGAACCTCACTTATTGTCAACTGTGTCTCATCCTCATCATCCACCTTGTGAAACACTAATTGCCGTTGACTTATTGGCAACTGTATTTCATTATCATCATCCACCTTGTGAAACACTCATTGCCGTTCCCCACCATCACCTTCTTCTGACTGTGGATGCTCAAGAGTATAGGAATCAGTGCACAAGATCTCCTCATGTCCCTCTTCAAGCGAGCTTGGCGAGAGGCCCAAATCAAGGAATGGCTCTGAAAAGAGCTCCTCGGAATATCCGAATGTGGGTTCTCTTGTTTATCAAGACTCTACATGGTGGGAGGAAGGAGGACCAGGGTGAGGATTCTATTGACCAGACTCTTGGCTACTGAGACTGGACTTGGTGGAAGACAGGGTGGTGCTTAACCGAGTGGAAGCATTATCTGCTGGCTGCAATCCAACCGACCACCTGGTCGCACTGTTGTGACTTCGAGAGTGGTGTCCTGCGCCACCTTGCAAACTGGGACATGAAGCTAGGTATCGTAGATGAGTGTGTTTCTTGTGACTGGCAGCAGGCACGGCCTCTGCGTGCACCATCAGCAGCACGGCCACTTCCCCGTCCCTTACTGCTCGCCTTGGACATATTAAATGGTATATATGCTTGCAAGTATGTCACACATACCGTACACGTTTTGTAAGTGTATGCACAAATAAATTACACTGAATGTCACAGATATTTAGGATGCGCAAACATTATACAGGAGCTGTAGCGCAGGTAATGTCGCTGTCACTAGCAGCTAAGAAAAAATGATACTGAATGTCACAGATATTTAGGATGCGCAAACAATTGCGCTGAATGTCACAGAAATCTAGGATGTGCAAATGTAACACAACAGATTGTCACAGATGGTGTTGCAGAAAACAAGAAGTAACAAATAAAGATCCGACTGACTTGATCCCAAACTAAGGAACAAATTGGTGAGCCCTATAAAAGCCCTAGAGCTCTCCCTGACTGCTCAGCCCATGCAAAGATCTTTATGATAGAAAGTTGCATGTCCACGTACCTAGACTGAGTGACACCTGCAAACCCTATAATAGTGAGGGGACACGACCACCGGCTCCCTGCACTTAATACGGAGGGAGTCAGGGTCACCTAGAATCAAGCCAACAGGAAAACACAAATACAGAAATAGACTTATCTGAGAAACCAGTAGTAGTAGCATCTAGCAGTGAACACAATCCAGGAAGTAGTATAAACCGCAAAGTGATGCAGTATGGGAGGGGATATAAAGGGAGGTAATCACTGCTAAAAGATGACAGCTGGAAGAGATGTCAAAGTGAAACCAAAACAAAAGAACATCATGCAGGAGGTACTGAAGAACGTCTATCAGAACTTCTCAGAGATCTGGCGGTGACAGTACCCCTCCCTCTACGAGTGGACTCCTTAATTCAAAGCCCACCTTCTCAGGATGGGACCTATGAAATGCCCCGATAAGACGAGTAGTGTTGAGCGTGAATATTCGCATATCGATTTTTTTTTTTTTATTGTTATATTTTCTTCTTTCCCACTTCCCTAAAGTTGTCCTTACCTGTCCTTTGGATTCCTGGCTGCTCCAGTCAGTGCCCGTTGCCGCTTCTGCCAACTTCCGTGCTCATGGAGCGTCCCCATCACCATGGGAACGTCTCCATATACTAGAATGTACTGTCGGATTTGAGAATTACGTTGAAATCGCAATTCGATTATTTCAAGTTATAATAATCGAATTTCGATTTTAATTTAGCACTGCTATATTCCATATTTGTTAATTCTAGCCTAATATGGAATATAGCAGTGCTAAGTTAAAATCAAAATTCGATTATTATAACTTGAATTAATCGAATTGCGATTTCAACTTGGACCTGGTTTACTATGGTTGGCTTGGTAGAATTAGCGAATATGACGAATGTATTCGTCATATTCCACAAAACGAATATAACAAATGTATTCGTCATATTCCACAAAACGAAGATAACGAAGTATTCTGCATCTTCGTTTTAGCTACCTATTCATCAACTTCGCTAATTCTAGCAATCATATAGGAAAGTTTACTATAGAGACAGCTAAGTTTAATTCGCTATGCGATTATATTACTTAGCTTTTTTTTATAAATAGAATAATTATAATAATTATCAGGTATTATAATTATTCTATTTATTTAAAAAAAATAAAGCAGTCATATAATCCTATAGCGAATTAAACCTAGCTGTCTCTATAGTAAACTTTTCTATATGATTGCTAGAATTAGCGAAGTTGACGAATAGGTAGCTAAAACGAAGATGGAGAATACTTCGTTATCTTCGTTTTGTGGAATATAACAAATATATTCGTCCTATTCGCTAATTCTACCAAGCCAACCATAGTAAACCAGGTCCAAGTTGAAATCGCAATGCGATTAATATAACTCGAAGTAATGGCGAATTTCAACATCCGTCTCCTATTGACTTTCAGTCCACTATTAATATACCATATGATCGGAGTTTTCTCCAATCCAATGGTATATTTTAACTTGAAGCATCCCCATCACCATGGGAACGCCTCCATGTTAGAATATACCACAGATCATTAAAGGGATTCTGTCACCTCCCCTAAGCCAAAAAACGATTTTAAAGCAGCCATGAAGCACAGCTTACCTGGATTAGGCTGTGCTCTTTGATCTTGAAATCCGTCCAGCAGTTACTGCAAAAAACGACTTTGATTGATATGTAAATGTGTCCTGAAGGTGCCCAGAGGGGCGTTTTTTCCTTCTTAGAGAGCCCAGTACCGCCCCTCTTTCAGTGCCCAGCCCGCCTTCCTTGTACTGTCTAACCGCCGCCTCCGCCTCAGTCAGCAGGGAAGAGCGAGCATCGGACGTTACTGGGCTTGGCGCATGCCCAGTGACGAGGATGAAGCTCCTGCCCTCAGTCTCCTGCTGATCGCACAGGCGCAGCCCTCAGTGGGTACTGCGCCTGTGCGAGAGTTCGTTCGGCGTGAGGGAGGGGGAGGAGAGGCTGTGGCAGGCTGGGGGCGGTTAGACAGTACAAGGAAGGCGGGCTGGGCACTGAAAGAGGGGCGGTACTGGGCTCTCTAAGAAGAAAAAAACGCCCCTCTGGGCACCTTCAGGACACATTTACATATCAATCAAAGTCGTTTTTTGCAGTAACTGCTGGACGGATTTCAAGATCAAAGAGCACAGCCTAATCCAGGTAAGCTGTGCTTCATGGCTGCTTTAAAATCGTTTTTTGGCTTAGGGGAGGTGACAGAATCCCTTTAATGATCTGTGGTATATTCTAACATGGAGGCGTTCCCATGGTGATGGGGATGCTTCAAGTTAAAATATACCATTGGATTGGAGAAAACTCCGATCATATGGTATATTAATAGTGGACTGAAAGTCAATAGGAGACGGATGTTGAAATTCGCCATTACTTCGAGTTATATTAATCGCATTGCGATTTCAACTTGGACCTGGTTTACTATGGTTGGCTTGGTAGAATTAGCGAATATGACGAATGTATTCGTCATATTCCACAAAACGAAGATAACAAAGTATTCTGCATCTTCGTTTTAGCTACCTATTCATCAAGTTCGTTAATTCTAGCAATCATATAGGAAAGTTTACTATAGAGACAGCTAAGTTTAATTCGCTATGCGATTATATGACTGCTTTTTTTTTTTTATAAATAGAATAATTATAATACCTGATAAATACCTATTTATAAAAAAAAAGCTAAGTATAGCGAATTAAACTTAGCTGTCTCTATAGTAAACTTTCCTATATGATTGCTAGAATTAACGAACTTGATGAATAGGTAGCTAAAACGAAGATGCAGAATACTTTGTTATCTTCGTTTTGTGGAATATGACGAATACATTCGTCATATTCGCTAATTCTACCAAGCCAACCATAGTAAACCAGGTCCAAGTTGAAATCGCAATTCGATTAATTCAAGTTATAATAATCGAATTTCGATTTTAACTTAGCACTGCTATATTCCATATTAGGCTACAATTAACGAATATGGAATATAGCAATGCTAAGTTAAAATCGAAATTCGATTATTATAACTTGAATTAATCGCATTGCTATTTCAATAGGAGAGTAGCCTTTAAGTTAAAATCGCAATGCGCGATTATTTAAATCGTATATTAATCGAATATAAAATCGTATATTAATGACGAATATTCGATTTCGACGAATATAAAATGAATATTCTATCGAATATTCGCGAATTTCGTCTAAATCGAATATGGCACCTGCCGCTCATCACTAAAGACGAGTAGCCTTAATGTCCGCCACTGGGACCCACATCTTCTCCTCTGGACCATAACCCTCCCAATGAACAAGGTACTGGAGAGAACTGGGGATAATACGAGAATCCACAATCCTAGAGACCTGAAATTCAAGATTACCATCAACCACAATCGTCGGAGGAGGCAAAGAAGAGGGTACAGTGGGTTGGACATAAGGTATTAATAGGGACTTGTGAAAAACATTATGGATCTTCCAAGTCTGAGGAAGATCAAGACAGAAGGCAATGGGATTGATGACGGACAAGATTTTGTAAGGCCCAATAAACTTAGGACCCAACTTCAAGGAGGGAACCTTCAACTTGATATTCTTAGTAGACAACCGCACCAGATCACCAACATTCAGGTCCGGACCAGGCACACGTCTCTTATCGCCACACGCTTATATCTCTCACTCATGCTCTTTAGATTATCCTGAATCTTTTGCCAAATAGATGACAAAGGTGAGGAGAATCTGTCCTCATCAGGTAAACCAGAAGACCCCTCTCCAGAGAATGTCCCAAACTGCGGATGAAACCCATATGCACCAAAAAATGGTGACTTATCAGAGGACTCCTGACGACGGTTATTTAAAGCAAACTCAGCAAGGGACATAAAAGAACACCAATCCTCCTGATTCTCCGCCACAAAACAGCGCAGATATGTCTCCAGATTCTGATTGACGCGCTCTGACTGGCCATTCAACTGCAGGTGGAAAGCAGAAGAGAATGACAACCGAACCCCCAAGCGAGAACAGAAAGCCTTCCAGAATCTGGAAACAAACTGCGTGCCCCTATCAGAGACTATGTCTGAAGGAATGCCATGCAAATTGACGATGTGATCAACAAATGCTTGTGCCAACGTTTTAGCATTGGGCAATCCAGGAAAAGGAATAAAATGCGCCATTTTGCTAAAACGGTCCACCACCACCAGAAACACAGTCTTCCCCGAGGAACGAGGCAGGTCCGTAATGAAGTCCATTGAGAGATGTGTCAAAGGACGGGAAGGAATGGGTAACGGAAGGAGAGGACCTGATGGCCGTGAATGAGGGACTTTGGCACGGGCGCAGGTCGCGCAGGCTGCCACAAAACCAACTTACGAAGCGCCGGCCACCAGCATCTCTGAGCAATGAGATCCACTGTGGCTCTACCCCCCGGGTGCCCAGCAAGGACAGTATCGTGGTGCTCCTTAAAAACCTTATGTCGTAAAGCGAGAGGCACAAACAACCTCCCAGGAGGACAAAGATCAGGAGCCTCTGCCTGGGCTGCCTGAACCTCTGCCTCCAATTCAGGATAAAGAGCAGAGACAACCACCCCTTCAGCCAAAATGGGACCCGGGTCTTCAAAGTTCCCCCCTCCCGGAAAACAACGTGACAGGGCATCCGCCTTCACATTCTTAACCCCAGGGCGGAACGTGACAACAAAATTAAACCTTGAAAAGAACAAAGACCATCTGGCCTGTCTCGGGTTCAGATGCTTGGCTGACTCCAAGTAGGCCAGATTCTTATGGTCGGTGAACACGGTAATAGGGTGTCTGGCTCCCTCTAGCCCAGTGGTCGGCAAAGTGCAGTTCGCGAGCCACAAGCGGCTCTTTAGAACCTTCAATGCGGCTCTCTGGTGCGGGCTGGCCGGTGGGCGTTCGCGCAGCCATATCGCGCCGCTCAAGCTGCTTGCAAAATGTGAGTCATGCGCCTCCTGCCCCGTCTGTCTGCTCCTTCCACTTTATGAATAAAGCAGGCAGGCGGGGCAGGAGGCGCATGACGGAGGGAGAGATGTCACGCTGCGCACAGCAGCAGAAGGACGGGCAGTGGCACTCTAGTTCAGCTGCCCACTGCCGGCCATGTGAGGAGTGTTGAAAAGGCTGCCGCTCAGGAGGAGCGAAATGTCCTGCAGCAGAAAGGTAGGAGCTGACCCCGGTGTGTGCACAGCGCCGGGCACTTCACCGGCCCCGCCGCAAGTGTCCCTGGCTCCTCCCTTCCTCCTACTAATACATTACTTTACTTACTAGAAGGCACTTATGGGGGATATCTGTGGATGACACATATATAGCATCTTATGCTATATATGCGTCATCCACAGATATCCCCCATAAGTGCGTCATCCACAGATATCCCCATAAGTGCGTCATCCACAGATATCCCCCATAAGTGCATCATTCAAAGATATCCCCCATAAGTGCGTCATCCAAAGATATCCCCCATAAGTGCGTCATCCACATTACATCCACATTACATCCACATCTGCAGACAAGTTTAATAAAAGTAAAAAATTATAAAGATAAAATGAAATAATAATCAAGATCCAAATAAAAGAAAGTACATATAAAAGTATGAAAAAACACATTCTGGGCTCATGCCCACGAATGTAAGGGCGCTGTGCTGGTGCTGCGGACCGCAAATAGCGGTCCGCAATGCACAGACACAGACCATGGGGCAGCTGTATTAGGATCGTGAACCCATTCACTTGAATGGGGTTCGCGATCCGCATCCGACTGCCCGCACCGCAAAAAAGTAGCGCATGCTGAAGTGAATGGGTCCTTGATGCGGGCTGCACACGGCCAGTGCCCATGTATTGCGGACCCGCCGTATGCAGCCTGCAATATGGCAACGGCGGGCATACGGTCGTGTGCATGAGCCCTAATAGTCCTCACTGGTACTGTTGACGCAATATTTCAGGTTTTAAAAATGTGGCTCTTGAAAGAAATTTCAATTGTGGTTTTGGCGATATTTGGCTCAGTTGACAAAAAGGTTTGTCCACCACTGCTCTAGCCAATGGCGCCATTCCTCAAAAGCTAACTTGATGGCCAACAACTCCCTATCTCCCACATCGTAATTTCTCTCTGCGGAGGAGAGTTTCTTCGAGAAAAAGGCACACGGTCGCCATTTGGCAGGAGAGGGACCCTGAGACAAGACCGCACCCACACCCACATCAGAGGCGTCCACCTCAACAATGAAAGGCAGAGAGACATCAGGTTGTACCAAGATGGGAGCGGAAGCAAAACTCTCTTTGATACTAGAAAAGGCCTTACGCGCATCTACGAACCAGGAGGAAAAATCTAGCCCCTTTTTAGTCATATCAGTGAGTGGCTTAACAACAGAGGAATAATTCAAAATGAACTTCCTGTAATAATTGGCAAAACCCAAAAAACGCATCAGCGCCTTCTGATTCTCAGGAAGCTCCCAATCAAGCACAGTGCGGACCTTCTCGGGGTCCATGCGAAAACGAGAAGCGGAGAGAAGAAAACCCAAAAATAGAATTTCTGGAACCGCAAACACACATTTTTCCAGTTTAGCGTACAATTTATTCTCCCGCAGAATGAGCAAAACCTGACTGTAGGTGGTCCCTATGAGTCTTGAAATCAGGAGAAAAAATCTAAATGTCATCTAGATACACTAGTACAAATTTCCCCATTAAATTATAAAAAATACTGTTGGAACACAAAATGTTGGAAGACGGCTGGAGCATTCATCAAACCAAAAGGCATAACCAAATTCTCAAAATGGCCCTCAGGGGTATTGAAAGCCGTCTTCCATTTATCCCCTTCTCTGACCCCTACCAGGTTGTATGCCCCTCTCAAATCCAACTTGGAAAAAACTTTAGCCCCAACAATCTGGTTAAAGAGGTCTGGGATCAGAGGAAGCGGATAAGGGTCACAAATTGTGATACTGTTCAACTCCCTGAAATCCAGACATGGTCTTAAAGAACCATTTTTTTTCTTAACAAAAAAAAACCCTAGCGGCAACAGGTGACTTCGAGGGTCATATGTGTCCCTTTCTCAGGCTCTCAGAGATATAAGTACGCATAGCGAACCTTTCAGGTTGGGAGAGATTGTAAAAACGAGATTTAGGCAGCTTGGTGCCTGGGATGAGATTAATAGGGCAATTGTACTCCCGGTGAGGAGGCAGCTCCTGAACACCACTCTCAGAAAACACATCAGCAAATTCAGAGAGAAAAGATGGTACAGTCTTAGTATAAACCTCTGAAAGAGACGTCGAGAGGCAATTCTCTCTGCAAAATTCACTCCAACCATTTATTTGCCTCGCTTGCCAATCAATGGTGGGGTTATATTTAGTGAGCCTGGGTAGCCCCAACACTAGAGGAGTAGGTAATCTGCTTAGGACGAAACATGACACATCCTCAACATGAGCATCACCCACAGTCAAACGGATATTGTGAACTATGCCCTTTAACGATTTTTGAGAAAGTGGAGCGGCATCAATAGCAAAAACAGGTATGTCCTTTCTCAAAGTGCATACCTGAAAACCACGTGTTATAGCAAATTGCTTATCAATTAGATTGACAGCTGCTCAACTATCTACAAAAATCTCACAAACAATATTCTTGCTCTCTAGCGTAACCCTGGCAGGTAGGACAAAATGGGAACTACAAGCAAACGGAAAACCTTCAATTTCCGCATCAACCTTGGCAATAGTAACAGATGGAATGTTTTCAGAGGACTTTTTTCTTTTTGTTTCTTTATTACCCTAAAAAAACTCCCTGAATCTCCTAGAGGGGCAAACATTTTCCAAATGATTTATACCTCCACAACAGAAACAAACCCTCCTCTGAGAGCTGAATCCTCTATTGTTAGAGGCAAGCAAACCCAGCTGCATGGGCTCCTGTTCAGAGAGGATTGAGAGAGACTGAGGCTCCTGCGCACTGAATGAGTGGAACAAATAATTTCTACTGGTGTGATATAACAGTTGCCATTAAAAAAACTGATTGAAGCAGAGGTGTTATATACCAGTTATATACTTTCTATATAGTGCATTTGGGTAGTGCAGCATTGGTTTGCGGTTTTGCTGCGTTACCTCAGCTACACAGAGTGACAAAAGCCATTGGAACAAATAATTTCTACTGGTGTGATATACCAGTTGCCCCCCAAAAAAACTGATCGAAGCAGGGGTGTTATATACCAATTATATACTTTCTGTATAGTGCAGTTGGGTAGTGCAGCATTTATTTGCGGTTTAGCTGCGTTAGCTCAGCTACAGATAGTGACAAACAACATTGGAACAAATAATTTCTACTGGTGTGATATACCAGTTGCCCCTCTAAAAAATTGATTGAGGCAGGGATTTGATATACTTATAATATAGTTGATATATAGTGCGTGTGCAGCATTTGTGTGCAGTTCTGCTGAGATACCGCAGCTATACAGAGGGACAAACGCTACTCAACTGGTGTGATATACCAGTTGCCCCCAAAAGAAACTGATTGAGGCAGGGGTGTGATATACCTATAATATAATTTCTGTATAGTACATTTGTATTGTGCAGCATTTGTGTGTGGTTCTGCTGAGATACCGCAGCTATACAGAGGGACAAACGATATTGGAACAACTAATTGCAGCTGTTGTTTATTAGGGATGAGCGAATCAAAGCTGACGAAGTTGAATTCTGTCCGAATTTCAGGAAAAATTTGATTCTGAACGAATGCGAATTTCCTCACGCTTCGTGGTAACTAATCATATTATTTCCTAAAATGGCGTCTAAAATGGCGGCTACACATGTGAGGACATGGGGCAAGGAACTCTGGGAAGGCTGGATGACCCATAATGCCATGCATGCAGCCAACCACCAGCCAGCCTGTTGATGTCACAGCCCTATAAATACGGCGGACATCTATATAAGAATATATAGCAATATAGCGAATATTCGTAAAATACACATATAGCCTAGCCAAGTTAGGAAAGTTGCCTTATACAGTTAAAAATCGCAATACGCGAATAATTAAATTGCATAATAATCGCGATAAATAGAATAATGCCGAATATTCGATTTCAACGAATATTCAATCGAATATTTGCAAAATATTGTGAAATCAAATATGACACCTCCCGCTCATCACTATTCCTCAATGTGAAAACAATCGATTTACAAGTGCAGGGAAACATTACATGGGGATCCAGATAGTCTCATAATACCTCTCTGTCATTACAGCAATTAGTTATTGGGATGCAAGTGCTATGTTGAAAAGCCTTTAGTGACTTTTATATGTGGAAAAAGATACAGTAAAAATATAGGCAGTTCACTTTTGCTGTTAGCTGTGCTGATATCATTTAGTGGCCTATTTCAATACAATACAAAAAATATATACGCAGGTCACTTTTGTTGTTATTTACGCTAAAATCATTTGCAGTAATTTCTTGTGAAAGAGCATAGGGTTGTATTTCAGTAATACACAAAACATTTAAACGCACTGCAGGGTTGCATTCATTTCTGGTCAAAGAGTATAGGGGCTTATTTCATAAATTTTTTTAAAATACATACGCACTGCAAGTATAGTGGCCTATTTTAGTCTAAGAAGAAATATATATTCTCAGTTCACTTCTTCAGTTATTTCTGTTGAAAGCGTATAGGGACGTATTTCAGTAAACAAAGAAAAATAGATATGCACTGCACGGTTGCAGTTATTTCTGTTAAAGCGTATAGAGGACTATTTCAGTCCAACTAGAAAAATACATTTTCAGTTCACTTCTGCAGTTATTTCTGTTGAAAGCTTATAGTGGCCTATTTCAGTCCACAAGAAACATACATTTTCAGTTCGCTTCTGCCGTTTCATTCTGTTGAAAGCGTATAGTGGCCTAATTGAGTCCAACAAGAAATATATTTTCTCAGGTCACTTCTGCAGTTATTTCTGGTGAAATCATATAGAGGTGTATTTAAGTACTACAAGAAAAATATATTCTCAGTTCACTGTTGCAGTTATATCTGGTAAAGCTTTTACTGGCGTATTGCAGTATAAAAAGAAATATACATTTGCCATTCGCTGCTGCACTTATTTCTTGAAAAAACGTTATTCACGTATAGCAGTAGAAAAAGAAATATACATTCGCCATTCGCTGGTGCACCTATATGTAGAAAAACCTTTATTGACGTATATCAGTAGAAAAATAAATATACATTCACCTTTCGCTGGTGCACTTATATGTAGAAAAAGCTTTATTGACGTATATCAGTAGAAAAAGAAATATACATTTGCCATTCGCTGCTGCACTTATATCTTGAAAAAACGTTATTCACGTATAGCAGTAGAAAAAGAAATATACATTCGCCATTCGCTGGTGCACCTATATGTAGAAAAACCTTTATTGACGTATATCAGTAGAAAAATAAATATACATTCACCTTTCGCTGGTGCACTTATATGTAGAAAAAGCTTTATTGACGTATATCAGTAGAAAAAGAAATATACATTTGCCATTCGCTGCTGCACTTATATCTTGAAAAAACGTTATTCACGTATAGCAGTAGAAAAATAAATATACATTCACCATTCACTGCTGCACTTATATCTTGAAAAACATTTATTGACATAAATCAGTAGAAAAATAAAAATATATTCAGCGTTCACTGTTGCAGTTATATGAGGTAAAGCCTTTAGTGGGGTATTTCTTTATAGTTATATGGGGGAAAGTCCTTTTTGCGGTATGGACTGAATTGCGTTGTGTTGAAATTTAGTATTTACGTTTCACACAATGCGCACTTACGTGACAACATCCATAAGAGCGGCGCACCAATACAGATGAATACACTATGCACTATCCCTGCACAAAAATGTTAAATAATTCACACCAGCTTGCATCTATCTACGGTATTGCTTACTGGGCACTACGGGGACTTTTCTGCAGCACAGAAACCGTATGAGCCTCTTCCAGCCCGGACCTACTTCCTTTGCTGAAATATTTGGGTGGAAAAAAAACTTGTATTCTGCGTTAAGCGCTGAACTTATATGCGGTAAAATCTTTTGTAAATTATTTCGGTGGACACACTAACTTTACAACCCCCCCAGCTATATATCTAAGTGGTTCCTGCACCACCTAGGAGAGAATAAAGGTAAATGACACTGCCATATAAGTCCAGCAGGAATTATAACAATAGATATAGGTAGGGTAATACTAACATAATACAAACAGTCCAGCAATGATACCCTATTATACAAAAGGATAACTAAAGTTTAATGAGAAGGAAAAAACTAGCCTATATGATTACCCAGGTGGGCCCACACTTGGCTGGGTGAGCTAAGTAAGGGGTGGGGGAAGGTGTCCCTAAAACTACTACCCTGCTCTACACCTCTGCCCAGGGACGTTCCCTAGTGGTGGGGACTCCCTGTCCTCGAGCCTAGCCTCACCTCCTGTCTAACCCTGGGATGGTGACAGGTGGCGAAACACTAGTATCAGAGTGGCCCACCAATGGATAACTAACAAATGCACAAAAGGATAGAAAAAGGTGCCCACTGTATACAACCCTCGTGACAATTTGCCAGGAGGTACAGGGTACACCAAGTATATTAAAATTCACACGCGGACAGACAAACGCATACTGGTACGATAGTTAAAGATAATAAACTAAACCCGATGCGTTTCACCCACACAGTGGGATCATCAGGGGGTAATAAGGGGTGGATATGTGATGATATTCAAAAACGGAGCACATATACGTGGAACAGGCCCCGTTAGATAGTGATGCGTAATAAAATATTGCGTTGAATAATATTACGTAATATAATCAGACCCAACCTTGATATGAAGGTAAATAGATAAATCAATGCCGAATGGCGGAGTACATACGGTCACTTGGCAATAAACTGGATGGTTGAGGATGATATAATGGACACCCGCTAAATACGGGCCTCTGCGAAAGAAAAAGGAGACATGTGTATGTGCATGTTGTGCACTCACTGTGAACGGTGTGTCCAATTGTTATCAAATACCTTGGTCACAACGGGCAACTAGTCGCAGTACGATGGACTGCGCGAGTTAGCCGCACAGGGCATCAAGAATAGTCGCCCCGTGCATCACCCAGGTCCTCTTAGTTTAAATAAAGCTGTAAGAAAGAAAAACAGTCGCCATGCGAATAAACTTAGCCAAGGGATGTGGCCTCAAGTAAAGGAGAAGAGCAGAAAATGTATCCACCCTACCTGAGGGATCAGTTACTGCCAGCGTGTAGCGGCCTTACAGGATGTGGCTTCTACAATAAAGGATTGTTGACCATGTAGGACCTAACGTATAGTGAGAGTTTAATTATTAAACTTGTGGACCAAAAGAAAGGTGTATATAGTAAGAAAGGTGCCAAGGACTGTACTCACATGCGGTCGACATCCAGCTGGGGTCAGTCTGAATCAGGGTCTGATACACTTGATACTAACGGTCCCCCCCATTTAAATAACCCTCCTTTCAATTAGACAAAGATTATTAGCACCTGATAGATGGCTGCCTCCCACACCGCCAACCGGCCGCTACCATGCATATGCGTTCCAGCGTGGAGCGCACGCCGAGACGGGGACTTCCGGGTTGGAGCCGGGCAGATATCCGGCCAATGGAGCGCATCACTCTCGCCTATGAGCTGCACATCCTGCGCTCAGTACACGGGAGAGGAGGCGCCTAGGGTATGTGGTAGGAGTGTCTCGGCTGAGATGCTGAAATCGCAATGGAACCGGCATTAACCCATTGTGGGGCGGAGACTGCCCCACCACAGGCATAGGGACAAGGTTGAAAATGATAATGAAGGGATTAAGTTACGAATGAAGGAGGGAGAAGGAGGGGGGGGGGTGTTCGTAGATGCAAAAGCTATATAGAAAAGTAGAATAAATGAGGTTCTCAAATGTGTGTAGCCAATTCCCAATAACAGGATGGCATAATAATAAACATGGACAGATATAGGGTCCATGCAACAATGATACTACATTCGGGTACTTCATGTACCCAGGCTGAGTCACGGGACATTAAATTTAAAACTGATGGCCAGACATACTAAAGGGACCCCCAGACAGGGAACATCCAGATGCTGGGCCAGAGGGCCACATACAGGCAGACAGGATAAGTGTTTATAGATATCAGTGAACATAATGAGTAAAACAAATGGAGGAGCATGGGAGGACGCGAGGAAGGGGCGACTAAAATATGATGTTCATAAAAAGCACGAAAACGTAAGTCGCTCGTTCAGGCCATGGGGAGATTGTGATCGAAACCTATGGATCCACTCGCTCTCTTTTTGTAAAATTCGCCTATCTCAGTCACCACCACGTGGGGAGGGAGACACCAATTCAAGAACAGTATAGAGGAAAGCTGAGGGGTCACCCCCATGGCACTCGTTGACATGGGTGGCTACGGGTGTTGGCTCCTTCTTAATCACGTCATTGATATGCTCAAGGATTCTTCTCCTAAACTCCCGTATGGTCTTCCCCACATAATCCTTTGGACATGCGCATTGGCATAAGTAAACTATTCCTTTTGATACACAGTTAATGAAGTCACGGACCTGGTAGGTATGACCCGTGGCAGAGCACGTGATTGTCTTAGCAGTAGACACATATTGACAAGCCTTGCATCTACCACACTTAAAAACTCAAACACCTGTTGTGAATTTTGCTGTTAAGCTCTTAGTTAGAGAACAGCAAGTTGTACAATTAGTACTGAAACACTGAACAGTTAAACATGTGCATTCAAAAGTTTAGAGAAGGTCACATTAAGTTCACCTGTAAAGGTTAGAGTGTATTTTAGTTTCATCCTGAAATTTCACCCACAAGTTAAATATCCCAAAAAATTGGTGCGTAGTGTATATGGACACTGTACAGTCCCACTTCTCTTGTCTTGTATACTGGGTGTAATACTCAGTATCTGCTCTTACTTTGTATATCTGGACACTGTACAGTACCACTTCTCTTGTCCTGTATACTGGGTGTAATCCTTTAGTATCTACCCTTATTCTGTATATCTGGACACTGCATAGTGCCACTTTTCTTGTCCTGTACACTGGATGTAATTCTCAGTATCTGCTCTTATTCTGTATTTCTGGACACTGCAAAGTACCACTTGTCCTGTTCTGTATACTGGGTGTAATCCTCAGTATCTGCTCTTATTCTGTATAGATGGACACTGCACAGTACCACTTCTCGTGTCCTGTATACTGGGTGTAATTCTTAATATCTGCTCTTATTCTGTATATATAGACACTGCACAGTACCACTTCTCCTGTCCTGTATACTGGGTGTAATTCTCAGTACTTGCTCTTATTCTGTATATATGGACACTGCACAGTACCACTTCTCCTGTCCTGTATATTGGGTGTCTTCTCTAATTCTGTATGTATGGATTGGATATTGCAAATTACCACTTTTCTTGTCCTTTCCATGAACCCTTTCCACTGGACCCACCAATGTATTAAAACGTCCCTGCTGCAGGGAATCTGGATCTTCCTGATAGTAATGTAAAGTTTAGGAATGTCTCTGGATCAATAGTTAGAAAAATGTTTGCTGTGATACACTGGCATATTCAAAAAGCTTTGTCACAGATTGCATTACAGTGGATATTATAAAAATAGATGAGTGAATCGAAGTTGGTGAAGTGGAATTTGATCCGAATTTCAGGAAAAATTTGATTCACGCAGAATCCGAATTTCCTCATGCTTTGTGGTAATGAATTGCATTTTTTTCCTAAAATAGCTGCTACACGTGTGAGGACATGGAGCAAGGAACTCTGGGAACGCGGGATCACCCATAATGCCATGCATGCAGCCAATCAGCAGCCAGCCAGCCCTGTGATGTCACAGCTCTATAAATAGCCTCAGTCCATCCTGGATTCTGCCATTTTCCAGTGTACTTAGTGGAGGGAGAGATGTCAGCAGGCGCTAGGGACAGTGCTAGTAAAGACTTCATTGTGCTAAAAAAAAAAGATTTACAAGTGCCGAGAAAGATTATTCAATGTGTAGGGAAAGGATAGGGAGGAATCATTCCCCAGCATTTATGTAGAACCGGGATCAGTAGGAGAGGTTACAGCCTGGCTAATAGGAACATTCCTATTACACCTTGATGCACTGACTGGGGATCCAAATTGCCATTATACAGCTCTGTAATTCCAGCAAACCGTTCTTGTTATTGGGGTGTGTAGGAAAGCTCAAGGGGCCGTCATTGACGGAAGGTATTTGTCACTGAAGTTCCTGGCCTCGGTGAGGTAAGAACCTGTAATTTTAAGTGTCAGCGGCAGCTAGTGCTGACTGACACTTTTGGTTATTTAGTGTGGCTGTAAAGCCGGGCCGGCTCTTACTGGGAGCAGCCAAAGTGCAGGGTGGGTGGCTGTTCCCCACCTTCCAGGCCAGGTTTTAGTTAGGGATATAAAACCCAGCCAGCAGTCTCAGCTGGTGGTGGATTATCCTCTATCTGACAAGTAAGCTGTGGAGTCTCTGATTTTTTAGATCTAAAGATGTGTGCTGTGCTAAAGGGCTGAGAGCTGCATTGCTGGTAAGCAGGCCCCTAAAACCTATTGTGGACTGCTGCTGACAAAACTGCTGACAAGTAAATGTTTTTTTTTCTGTGGACTTGCCCTGGTGTGAATGAACACCAAGATGGCGAACTGTCATTTTGTTTATGTGTGAATAAACACTGAACTGTTTAAGTTAAATACTTTGTTTCTGCCTCTGGACTGCGTCCGCTAATCTGCCTACCAGAGCGAATCCCCACAGGTGCAAGTGCTGTTTGATACAGCCATTAACAGGGTTTATTACAAGTATATATTTCTATATCTTGTTTGCCCTTGTGTGGTGCAATTATATGTTCTAAAGCATTTTTTGGCTTATATAAGTGGGAAAAAAGGGCTTATTAGCCGTTGTGTGGTGAAGTGTGAAAATGACATCCATTTTTGGCGTGTATTAGTAGCACCAAAAAAAAATGTATTTGCCGTTCAGCGGTGCAGTTATATGTTCTAAAGCCCTTTTTGTCATGTATAAGTGGCAAAATAAAAATATATTTGCTGTTCAGCAGTGCAGTTATATGTTCTAAAGCCCTTTTTGTCATGTATTAGTGGCAAAAGAAAAATATATTTGCCGTTCAAGGGTGCAGTTATATATTATAACGCCTTTTGTGGAGTGTATAAGTGGAAAAAAGAAAAATATATTTGCCATTCAGCGGTGCAATTATATATTGTAAAGCCTTTTGTGTTGTTTATAAGTGGAAAAAAATAAGAGCCTATTTGCCGTTCAGCAGTGCAGTTATATGTTCTAAAGCCCTTTTTGTCGTATATTAGTGCAAAAGAAAAATATATATGCTGTTCAGACGTGCAGTTATATGTTTTAAAGCCTTTTGTGTCGTGTATAAGTGGAAAAAAATAAGGGCCTATTTGTCGTTTAGCAGTACAGTTATATGTTCTAAACCCTTTTGTGGAGTGTATAAGAGGAAAAAGATAAATATATTTGCCGTTCAGCGCTGAAGTTATATGTTGTGACACAGTGAGAGGTTTTGTCTGGGAAAACAGGTATTTTCCTCCCAGCATGTGCTGAGTCCCACTGCTATGCTGGATCGTATGCTAGACGATATGTTTTGGAGGGCTTTGCTATACCCTCTCCAGCACTGGATCTGTCAGGTGTCTCCTGGCAATGCCCTTGAGATGGTGGACCTGGTGGAACGCTATGAAGCTACCAGGAATCTAAAGGAGGGTTCTGTCTGGAGGGGGGTCAGCAAACCCCAGAAATCTCCACCCTAAGCCCGGAGATTTGAGCCGATAAAACCTGCCCGGGATGTACCTACGGCAGATCTGGCTCCGATAGTCTGCTGGCGGTGTCAGGAGCGTGGCCATATAAGGGCTGTCTGTCCACATCGGATTTAGCCTATAGACACTAACTATGGCTACAGTCAGTCGCTCTATGCCAGGAGGCTGTGTGCAACAGATACTCCAGAGTCTCTAGATCATTTGTGCCAGGTGGAAGTGGGAGACACTCCAGCAGAGGTTCTGCTGGACTCAGGGAGTCTGGTGACCCTAGTAAGGGCTACCATGGTGCGGTCCCCTGAGTATACTGGCCGGAAAGTCAGGGTGATGTGCATCCACGGAGACTTAAAAGACTACCCCACCAGTGTGTCTCTAACTATGGTGGCCGGTAGATGAACCCACGAGGTGGCTGTCGCCACAAATCTACATTATGAACTCATAATAGGGAGAGACTTCCCGGGCTTCCCGGCACTGTGGCCTGCTATGAGAGGGACTTATACCCATGAGACAGGGGTAACCCTATCATAGAGGCCCTGCTCAGGGGAAAGACCAGAACCCTGGGAGCCTGAGACCAAAGGGCCAGCAGTAGGGGTGACCGCTACTTCGTTGGAGGAGAGGGAGACAACCCCGCTAAATGTGATGGTGGGAGACATGGAGGACTTGCAGCCGGGTCCTGATTTGGCAGACCTCATCGTCTCCAGGGATCATTTTGGTACTGGCCAACGTCGGGACCCAACCCTATCCCGCGCCTGGGAAAATGTGTTAATAGTAGGTGGTGAACCACAACAACCTGGGGCAGAGTCAGTGTTTCCCCATTTTCTGGTTCATCAGGATACGTTGTATCGGATAAACCAACTACAGGGCCTATTGAACAGTTGATGGTCCCCAGGGCTTATCGCAAGTTTGTGTTAGATCTAGTCCACCAACACATTCTTGCGGGTCACCTGGGGCTGCAGAAAACTCAAGATTGTATTCTACAGCGGTTTTACTGGCCCAGCATATTCAAAGAAGTGGAAGAGTTTTGTAAGTCTTACCCGACCTGCCAGATAACTAGCCCCCAGCCACATTTCTGTAGTTCCCTAGTACCTCTCCTGATTATCAAAGTACCGTTTGGCCCAGTACCGAAGTCCACCAGAGGGTATTAACACATCTTAGTCATTCTAGACTATGCCACTCGTTACCCAGAGGCGGTGCCACTGCGACATACCTCGGCCAAACTCATATCTAAGGAATTAATGGAGCTGTTTTCCTGAGTAGGACTACCTAAAGAGGTTCTGATCGACCCATTCCATTTTATGTCCAAGGTGATAAGGGAACTCTGTAAGTTGCTGCACATAAAACAGCTACGGACATCCGTTAACCATCCGCAAACGGACGGTCTGGTAGAAAGGGTGGTGGCTAAAGATGGGAAGGACTGGGACCTCCTTCTGCCCTATCTCATGTTCGCAGTGCGAGAGGTACCGCAGGCCTCTACTGAGTTCTTCAAACTGCTATATGGCAGACACTCTCGCGGTCTCTTGGACGTGGCCAAAGAGGCATGGGAAAAAACAACCAACTCCACATAAAAGTGTCATTGAGTACATTACCCAGATGCACGATTGGATAGAGACAGTGTTGCCTCTTGAAAGAGAGCATATGGAGGCAGCTCAGCGAGCCTAGAGTCGGGTATATAATCCGCAGGCTCGGGTCCAGATATTTAACCCCGGTGATCGGGTTTTCGTTCTGGTGCTAACCATAGACAGTATGTTCCTGGATAGGTGGCAGGGGCCCTACTAGGTACCCGAAAAAATCGGTGATGTAAACTACAAGGTACACCAGCCAGGGCGGCGAAAGCCGGAGCAGGTTTACCATGTGAATTTACCAAAACCGCGGAACGATAGGAAACCTGTACAGAAGACAGCCCGCAACCGGGTTTTCTAGGAGAAGAGGTACCGGCCCCTTTGTCTGATGCAAGAGAGGCGGCTTCCACAGTAATAATTGCTGATAGCCTCTCCTCTAAACAGACTCAGGAGGCCAGGGAGTTTGTTAGTCTAAACACGGATGTGTTCTCAAACCTCCCTGGACGCACTTCCATAATCCAGCATGACACTGTCACTGAGCCTCAGGCAAAATTCAGATTAAAACCCTGGTAAATGAGGCTCGGCGACAAACCATGTCGGAGGAAGTGCACCTAATGTTGCAGCTAGAAGTCATTGAGTCAAAAAGTGAGTGGGCCAGTCCTATAGTATTGATACCCAAGCTGGACGGGACGTTGCGGTTTTGTACCGACTTTTGAAAACTTAACGAGGTTTTCAAATTCCATGTGTATTTCATGCCCCGTGTGGATGAGCTAATCGAGAGGTTAGGACAAGCCCGGTATTTTTCTGTTTTGGACCTCACGAGAGGGTACTGGAAGGTGCCCTTAACAGAGGCTGCCAAAGAGAAAACTGCCTTCATCACGCGTGAGGGGCTGTATCAATATAAGGTCTTACCCTTTGGTCTGCATGGCACCCCTGCCACTTTTCAGCGACTAATGGACATTGTGCTTCATCCACATCGTTGGTACGCTTCGGCTTACCTGGGCGATATTGTCATCCACAGTACCGACTGGGAAAGTCACCTACCCAAAGTGCAGGCTATAGTGGACTCCCTTTGGAGAGCTGGCCTAACCGCTAACCCCAAAAAATGTGCGATAGGGTTAGAAGAGACTAAGTACCTGGGGTATGTCATTGGGCACGGAGTCATCAAGCCCCAAGTGAACAAAATAGAGGCGATACGGAATTGGCCCCAACCTGTCACCACTAGGCAAATAAAGTCCTTCATGGGAATGGTGGGCTATTACATGAGGTTTGTTCCCCACTTTGCTACTCTGGCCGCGCCTTTTACAGGACACCTGAAGGGACACAAATCAATGATGGTTTGCTGGGATGATCGGGCGGAAGAGGCTTTCTCCTATTTGAAGTCGGCCCTGTGCGGGTCTCCGGCTTTGGTGACACCCGACTTCAAAAGGGAGTTTATAGTACAGACCGATGCCTCCGAAGTAAGCCTCGGTGCTGTACTGTCTTAGGAAGTCAAGGAGGAGGAGGAGGAGCATCCCGTTGTCTTCCTCAGCCGTAAGCTCACCCCACCTGAGACCCGGTATAGTATAGTGGAGAGAGAGTGCCTGGCTATCAAGTGGGTACTAGGAGCTCTCCGCTATTATATATTTGGGAGAAAATTCCGCCTGGTGACTGACCACTCCCCCTCTCAAGTGGATGAGCCAGGCCAAGGACAGAAATGCCCGGGTCACCCGATTGTTTCTCTCCCTACAAAACTTTAAGTTTTTGGTGGAATACAGGGCAGGCCGGTTACAGGGAAACGCAGATGCCCTGTCCCGGGTACACTGTCTGGCATGTGTTCACCCCCTCAGGGTTGAACAAGGGGGGGCATGTGACACAGTGAGAGGTTTAGTCTGGGAAAAGGTATTTTCCTCCCAGCATGTGCTGCTAGGCTGATTTATAGTCAGGTGAGGTCAAATACCGGATCAGATTTTAAGTCAGCAATCGATCACCGAAGCAATTGCCAAGAGACAACGGTCTGAAAGTTGCTGATGCTGCAGTCCCTCCCTCTCCAAGTGGTGGACTCTGCACCTTTCAGAGAACTGGTGGCTTGTGCCGAACCGATGTGGAGAGTCCCAAGCAGTCATTTTTTTGCCAAAAAGGCAGTACCAGCTCTGCACACACATGGAGAACAGAAGGTGAGCCAGTCCTTGATCCTGTCGGTGTCCGCCAAAGTGCAGGGCAGCGGTCAGGGACAATACAGTACATGTCCTTTACGGCCCACTGGGTGAATGTGTTTCCTGCACAGCCACACCAGCAACTTGGCCAGGTGATGCTGCTTCCGCCTCTGGTCCTGCGACAATGTCCGCCTCTGCCTCCTCATCCACCACTGTGTCCTCAGCCTCCACTGCCGCAGGTACAATTCACAGTGCCCCTCCAGCATCCACATATGCAGGGCACGGCGGTGTCACGCTGTTCTGCACCTCGTTTGCCTGGGCAAACAGAGTGACACTGGGGAGGAACTGCTCCGTGTCCTTCATCAAGAAATCGAATCCTGGCTTTCTCCGCGACAACTCAAAATCGGAACCATGGTGACCGACAACTGGAAGAACATGGTGTTGCCGCTGCGTCCAGGAGGGCTGAGCCATGCCCTCTTCATGGCACACGTGTTCAATCTGGTTGTCAAGCGGTTCCTGAAGTCTTCCACCCATCTTCAAGACATCCTAAAAATGTCCAGGAAACTTTACATGCACTTTAGCCAATCGTACACCGCAAAGCACACCCTACTTGAGCTGCAGCAGCAGAATAGCATCCCCAGTATAGGCTGATATGCGATGTTTCCACCCTTTGTAATTCCACCCTCCACATGTTGGACCGACTATATGAACAAGAGAACGTCTATAAATGATTTCTTGATGATCCAAGCGGACAGGAGTACTCCTCTGTGTAAATTCGATGTCAGCCAGTGGCAGCTCATGCGTTACACCTGCCGTTTGCTCAGGCCCTTTGAGGAGGCCACGTTATTTGTCAGTCGCCAGGACTACGGGATAAACAACGTCATTCTACTGCTTCATTCCTGGAACAGATGCTGGTAAATCTGGCTGGTCAGGGGACTGGAGACGTGGCGCCTAGATCTCACGGCCACATGAGCCCTGTTGGGGCTGAACTGGAGGAGGAGGAGGACATTGGAGCAGAAGCAATGTTTAGCGAAATGGGTGGTTTTTACACATAGGTGACAGGAGGAGTAGGAGCAGCCAGAGGAGCTACAGGGCGATGAGGAAGATGAGGCAGAGGACCCAGACACACCATGGCAGTATGCAGTGGAGATGGAGGCAGGGAGTCCCTCCGAGTCTCTTGCACAAATGGCCCGATGCATGCTCACTTGCTTGTGTAGTGACAGCTGAATTGTCACCATTGACTTCTGGCTCTCTACCTTGTTGGACCCTTGCTACCAGTCCAAAATGGGGGCCCTTTTTGCACCTGCGGAGGTCTGACCGGGGGGCCCTTTGCGCTCACGTTCCTCTGCCATGGCTGCTATGGCAGGGTGGGGGGGGGGGGGGGGGTAGGAGCAGTTCCAGCTCTATCAGCAGCAACTTGAGTCTAGAGTCACTGATGAGCAGCTTTTTTCACCTGCCTAGTGAAGAAACTATCACCGGCAGGAGCAGCTAGACTTGGAACAGGACCTGAACCAATAGGTGGTAGCATACTTGGACAGTACCCTGCCACCCCATATTGAAGATCCACTGGACTACTGGGCAGCCAAAATGGATTTGTGACCCCAATTAGCAGAGTTTGCCCTGGGAAAGCTGTCCTGCCAGGCCAATAGTGTGGCATCAGAGTGGGTGTTTAGTGCGGCGGAGGCCATAGTTACCCCAAGAAGAACTCGCCTGGTCTCCCAAAATGTGGAGAGATTTACCTTTGTCAACATAATTCAGGCGTGGATCAGCCAGGATTTCCACCCACCAATGCCTGATGCATCAGACTAGATCATCCATGGTGCCACACCAACACTTTGACAAGAGAGACCGGTTTCTTCTGGCTACCTGCCTCAGCTACTATTCTGATGCTGCCATCTGCCTGATGACACACATCTGATGCCAAGTGCTCCTTCTTTCACTCACTTTCTTTCGTCTCCAGCTGGTACTCGTATTGCCACCTACCTCCCCACTCTGTCACCGGGTCACTCTGTGGTCTCCTGATGTTGTTGCCACCTCCTCACTATGTCACTTTGCCAGTCTGTGGTCTCCTGATGCTGCTGCCACCTCCTCACTCTTTCACCGGGTCACTCTGTGGTCTCCTGATGCTGTTGTCACTTCCACACTATGTCACCTTGCCACTCTGTGGTCTCCTGATTCTGCTGTCATCTCCACACTATGTCACCTTGCCACTCTGTGGTCTCCTAATTCTCCTGTCATCTCCACACTATGTCACCTTGCCACTCTGTGGTTTCCTGATGCTGCTGTCACCTCCACATGATGTCACCTGTCACCTCCACATGATGTCACATGATGCTGCTGCTGCTACCTCCACCTCCACACTCTGTCATTGTGCCACTTTGTGGCCTCCTAATGCTGCCGCCACCTCCACACTCTGTCAATATCCCACTCTGTGGCCTCCTGATGCTGCCGCCACCTCCACACTGTCATTGTGCCACCCTGTGGCCTCCTCCTGATCCTGCCGCCACCTCCAGGCTCTGTCATTGGGCCACTCTGTGGTCTTCTCATGCTGCTTCCACCTCACCACTATGTCATAAGGCCACTCTGTGGACTTCTCATGCTGTTCACACCCTCCTCACTTTCTGACTGGGCCACTATTTTGCCTTTCAGCCTGGCCGACATCATCATTTATTTGACCCTTCTTCTGATCTGTCAGAAGGAAGGAGAAATGAGAAGTACAACGGATCCTGTCCGTGTAGCAGCCGTAAGGCCTGTATGGTCCCATCAAAATTGGCTTGTGATTTGGTAGCCAAAAGCAGGAGTAGGTACAAAACATGGAAGACATGCAAATTTTCCATTCACAAGTCATCTCTGTTTTGGATCCACTCCTGTTTTTTTTGCATTAGCAATACTGATGGATTCCTGACCAAATGCTGCCCGAGTGAAGTAGGATGCTTAACAGGCAGGATCCGTTTTTTGGGGATTATTGTTCTGATGGATCAGAGGAAGGGCAAAATAATCAGTGAAGGCAACACAAACTTATTGTTGACACCCTCTCCACTCTGACGGGGAGCTCTACTTGTATAAGCATTTAATAGAACAGGTTCTGTAGACATCTATGTGGAATCAGCGGACAACTGTGTAAAAGGAGTGCGCTTCTTCTTGGCGCTAACATCGACCTGTAAGGCTGAGTTCATACTGGAGTTATTTGGTCAGTTTTGGCCCCGTGACTGCCCAAATAAGTGAAGTGTGCAGTAATTCTAAGAGTGAAGCCTGTCATCTGCATGTTATACTGACTCACAGTATTATTTCACTACCACAGCAGACTCTCTATGCGTGTTACTGCAAGGCACAGTGTTCTACACCACTATAATGGCTCTCTGAAGCCAGGAAATAGCCGCTTTTTTAAAGCGATTTCCCGCAAATAATTTGGGATCGAACTGAATTTTTGAAAAATTCGCTCATCTCTAATTATAAACATATGCAAACAAGTAAGATGCATGATAAGATGACTAAAACTACTAATCAAATATTTTTTCAGTGGTCAGATAGTTAGCACTGGACAATGGATGTGAATTAACAGCCTAGATCTCACGGCCACATGAGCCCTGTTGGGGCTGAACTGGAGGAGGAGGAGGACATTGGAGCAGAAGCAATGTTTAGCGAAATGGGTGGTTTTTACACATAGGTGACAGGAGGAGTAGGAGCAGCCAGAGGAGCTACAGGGCGATGAGGAAGATGAGGCAGAGGACCCAGACACACCATGGCAGTATGCAGTGGAGATGGAGGCAGGGAGTCCCTCCGAGTCTCTTGCACAAATGGCCCGATGCATGCTCACTTGCTTGTGTAGTGACAGCTGAATTGTCACCATTGACTTCTGGCTCTCTACCTTGTTGGACCCTTGCTACCAGTCCAAAATGGGGGCCCTTTTTGCACCTGCGGAGGTCTGACCGGGGGGCCTTTTGCGCTCACGTTCCTCTGCCATGGCTGCTATGGCAGGGTGGGGGGAGGGGGGGTAGGAGCAGTTCCAGCTCTATCAGCAGCAACTTGAGTCTAGAGTCACTGATGAGCAGCTTTTTTCACCTGCCTAGTGAAGAAACTATCACGGGCAGGAGCAGCTAGACTTGGAACAGGACCTGAACCAATAGGTGGTAGCATACTTGGACAGTACCCTGCCACCCCATATTGAAGATCCACTGGACTACTGGGCAGCCAAACTGGATTTGTGACCCCAATTAGCAGAGTTTGCCCTGGGAAAGCTGTCCTGCCAGGCCAATAGTGTGGCATCAGAGTGGGTGTTTAGTACGGCGGAGGCCATAGTTACCCCAAGAAGAACTCGCCTGGTCTCCCAAAATGTGGAGAGATTTACCTTTGTCAACATAATTCAGGAGTGGATCAGCCAGGATTTCCACCCACCAATGCCTGATGCATCAGACTAGATCATCCATGGTGCCACACCAACACTTTGACAAGAGAGACCGGTTTCTTCTGGCTACCTGCCTCAGCTACTATTCTGATGCTGCCATCTGCCTGATGACACACATCTGATGCCAAGTGCTCCTTCTTTCACTCACTTTCTTTTGTCTCCAGCTGGTACTCGTATTGCCACCTACCTCCCCACTCTGTCACCGGGTCACTCTGTGGTCTCCTGATGTTGTTGCCACCTCCTCACTATGTCACTTTGCCAGTCTGTGGTCTCCTGATGCTGCTGCCACCTCCTCACTCTTTCACCGGGTCACTCTGTGGTCTCCTGATGCTGTTGTCACTTCCACACTATGTCACCTTGCCACTCTGTGGTCTCCTGATTCTGCTGTCATCTCCACACTATGTCACCTTGCCACTCTGTGGTCTCCTAATTCTCCTGTCATCTCCACACTATGTCACCTTGCCACTCTGTGGTCTCCTGATGCTGCTGTCACCTCCACATGATGTCACCTGTCACCTCCACATGATGTCACATGATGCTGCTGCTGCTACCTCCACCTCAACACTCTGTCATTGTGCCACTTTGTGGCCTCCTAATGCTGCCGCCACCTCCACACTCTGTCAATATCCCACTCTGTGGCCTCCTGATGCTGCCGCCACCTCCACACTGTCATTGTGCCACCCTGTGGCCTCCTCCTGATCCTGCCGCCACCTCCAGGCTCTGTCATTGGGCCACTCTGTGGTCTTCTCATGCTGCTTCCACCTCACCACTATGTCATAAGGCCACTCTGTGGACTTCTCATGCTGTTCACACCCTCCTCACTTCATGACTGGGCCACTATTTTGCCTTTCAGCCTGGCCGACATCATCATTTATTTGACCCTTCTTCTGATCTGTCAGAAGGAAGGAGAAATGAGAAGTACAACGGATCCTGTCCGTGTAGCAGCCGTAAGGCCTGTATGGTCCCATCAAAATTGGCTTGTGATTTGGTAGCCAAAAGCAGGAGTAGGTACAAAACATGGAAGACATGCAAATTTTCCATTCACAAGTCATCTCTGTTTTGGATCCACTCCTGTTTTTTTGGCATTAGCAATACTGATGGATTCCTGACCAAATGCTGCCCGAGTGAAGTAGGATGCTCAACAGGCAGGATCCGTTTTTTGGGGATTATTGTTCTGATGGATCAGAGGAAGGGCAAAATAATCAGTGAAGGCAACACAAACTTATTGTTGACACCCTCTCCACTCTGACGGGGAGCTCTACTTGTATAAGCATTTAATAGAACAGGTTCTGTAGACATCTATGTGGAATCAGCGGACAACTGTGTAAAAGGAGTGCGCTTCTTCTTGGCGCTAACATCGACCTGTAAGGCTGAGTTCATACTGGAGTTATTTGTTCAGTTTTGGCCCCGTGACTGCCCAAATAAGTGAAGTGTGCAGTAATTCTAAGAGCGAAGCCTATCATCTGCATGTCATACTGACTCACAGTATTATTTCACTACCACAGCAGACTCTCTATGCGTGTTACTGCAAGGCACAGTGTTCTACACCACTATAATGGCTCTCTGAAGCCAGGAAATAGCCGATTTTTTTAAGCGATTTCCCGCAAATAATTTCGGATCAAACAGAATTTTTGAAAAATTCACTCATCTCTAATTATAAACATATGCAAACAAGTAAGATGCATGATAAGATGACTAAAACTACTAATCAAATATTTTTTCAGTGGTCAACTACAAATGTTAGCATCCTGCATCAGCAATTACCCTGTTTGTTGTCGGCCATAGGGAAAGATGTTTTAGGAGAATTTTCTAAAAAAAAATCGAAAAATAAAAATCCTCATTTAAATTCCACATAAATTACTGGGTAGAGAGATTTTTATTGGACTTTGAGGAAAATCCTTTTTCATCCATTCTGATCTCTTAACCTTTGTTCCTGACAGGGAGTAAAATTTTGATGGAATCTGCCTCTTATGTTTATTTGCTAAAGACTGAGGTGTAATTGCAGTAATGACCTGTCTGTCTGAATTTACTAGACAGGCGTGGCACTAAAATGGAAACTCTTGGAAAACATAAGTAAGATCTTTATCTTGTCATGGTTGCAAAATCTCCAACTGAGTAGAGTGCTTAAGGATTTTGATGGGAATTTAAGAAGCCATGCACTCCAGAATTTTGCTTTAAAAAGTAAAAAAAAAAAAGCTTTGCGATTTTTTTGGGCTTTTTTTTGCATATGAATATTGGGACATTTTTACACCACTTGTAAGGACACAAGTCACATGGCCAAGATTTTCTGACGCAGTTCTGGAAGCCAAAATTAGGAGTAAGTCATGAGATCATAAAAGGAGACAAAGCATAAAGGACAGATACCACTTCTTTTTTTCAAATTCACTCATTGCATGTAGAAACCTGACCATGTAGTCAGGAGTGTTGAAACGTAGGGTGAGAAGGTGGGCATGGTTAGCATGTTAAGGTGGTTTGAAGGAAATTTCCAAGTGTTTTATACTGATGGCCTATCCTCAGGATAGGTCATCAGTGTCTGATTGGTAGGGGTCGAACTCCTGGCACCCCCACTGATCAGTTGTTTAAAGTGGCTGCATTGCTTCGATGAACGCTGCAGCCTATTATTCCTAGGCCAGTGACAGTCATCGGTCACATGGCCTGTGTGCAGCTCAGTCCCATTCACATGAATGTGGCTTAGCTCGGATACCAAACACAGCCGCTATCAAATGGACCAGAGTGCCGTGGCCTGTTCAAATAGCTGATTCACAGAGGTGCCAAGTGTTGGATCCCCACAGATCACATATTGATGACCTATTCTAAGACAACCCCTTTAAGTATAAAACAAAGATGATTTATTGTGTTACTATTGAGAATGCAATCATTTCTAGAATAGGCTCAGGCTGCCAAAGTGTTGCACCTAAAGCTAACAGGATAATCACAGTCATATATGAAGGACCATTCTAACATCCCTAGTGGCAATTACATAGGAAATATGCATGAAAAAGTTTGTTCTAATCCTTCTTCAGGGAACATGATCATGATGTTGTACATCTTTATAATATGTATGCCCAGTGTCATACTGGGGTGCCTAGGGAACACCAGTAAAATTTATTTTGGGGCCCACCGTACGGATACATTAAATATTATCTGCTCAAACAGCGGCTTAGCTTTCCTCTATAGCTTTCCTCTATACTTAGAAGTCATCTCAGCTCTGATCATGTCTATAAATATAAACTGGGAAGTTTCTTTAATAATGTATCACTTTTTTAGAGGAACTTAGTTGGCTGGTTGAGGTGCTGTACATTGAATATATGTATGTAGTGCAGTAAGTCTACTGCGTTATGTGCCACTTGTGCAGGGGGTGGAAGACTAGGTGCCCACCTTGCTCAGGGGCCCACCGGGGAATTCACCTGTACCAGTGGCGTAGCGTGGGTTGCCAGCACCCGGGGCAAGTCAAGTATTGGGCCCCCCAACTGTGGCCACTCCCCTTTTTTGCAGATAGTGCAGTAGATGTCACCTGCAGTCCTATGTAACACCACAGATAACACGGTGATAGCTCTCTGAGTACAGATAATGTAGTAGATGGGTGTAAGCCCACAGAATTCAGAACACATACAGTGTGACATTAAGTCTGGGGCCGGACTGCGGCAGTGTGGGCCAAATTCTATATCCAACCCACCCACCCCCAACCCTACTGTAAACAGATATGTGGATGGATATTTCATACATCGCTACAAAATATACAGTAGATACAGCAGCACATACCTCATCCATCCAGTGACATCTCCTGTGATGTAGATTCTTTCCTCAGTGTCTTCATTCGGAGATAAAACCGCCATGACACCTTCTTTCAGCCCTGTCTCCTCTCTGCAGAGTTTCACAGAAAAAAAATATAGATTCCTCATTTTACTATTGTCCTCCTCCTCCTGATGCCTCAACACGGTCATCCTGCTGCCCCCCAATACTGTGGTAGAGCCAGACAGATAGTTCCCCATAATACCATGCTCCCAAACTGTCCTCGATGGTAATAACGTTCCCTACACCAGTGTTTCTCAACTCCAGTCCTCAGGGACCACCTGCCGGTCATGTGTTCAGAATTTCCTTAGTATTGAGTGACCTAGGTCAGGCTGTAATACGAGGATCAACACTTTTTTATGGTCCATTCACACGTCCGCAAAATGGGTCCGCAATTTTGTGGAACAGGTGCAGACCCATTCATTTTCTATGGGGCCGGAATGTGCTGTCCGCATTTACGGATCCGCACTTCCATTCCGCCAAAAAATAGAACATGTCCTATTCTTGTCCGCAATTTCGGACAAGAAAAGCCATTTTCTATGAGAGTGCCGGCCATGTGCGGTCCGCAAAATGCGGAACGCACATTGCCGGTGTCTGTGTTTTGCGGATCCGCAAAACACATATGAACTTGTGAATGGACCCTTATTCTGCTACTCTTGTGAGTATAATAAACACCAATGAACTGATGTCTCACTGATGAAGGGACTACGTGTCCCGAAACGCGTTTGAGGAAGCTGGGGGCTCATTATTTGCTTGCAAGCAAGATAAAGAATCGTACGACTCGATTGTTGCCACTTTGGACCTCTGCGACACCGATCACGTTTGTGAGAGGGAATCCAAGTGAGGTCATCGCTGATGTCTCGATTATACAGAAGTGCGCTGTACCATACAGAGCCCACGAGTGCTGCATCACTCCATGTGGAACGCCGAAAAGCCTACATACAGACGGACATAACAGACGGAACTCACGGGACTGCGAGGGGAACTTCAGGAGAAGTAAGCGCCGGGTTAGTACCGGAGAATATGTGGGACGCCACATTGAAAACCTTTTGGGCTGAATATTTGTCACGACCACGTTTACGGCCGTGACTCCTTGGGAGCCGCATACAGTTGCCCGCGGTTTGGGTTGTTGTGTCAACCGCAGCTGGAGGCATTTTGCTGTTTGCCTCAGGTGCGGTTGCCGCGGACAACAGGTATGTGTGCGGTTTCCTTGGAGTTGTGTGCGTGTATGTATGCACTTTTGTATGTCTGTGTGCACTCTGTTTTATGTGTGGTGTGCACTGACATCTTCCCTTCACTGTTGTTGCCCGTGGCAACGTTTGGTTGTATGTATACATGTGGTGGCAGTGTCCCGGCCTTCGGGCTGACTCCCAGGACATGGTTGCCACCCATGTCGTTGCCTCCGGCAACAGCCACAGTGTGTTCTTGGTTTGGATACTTCCCCTTTAAGTTGTGTTTTCCCTTCTTTGGTATTGGAAGGGTTAACTCCCTTTCTGTGTGTGTGTCACGGGGTGTGTCTGACTGTTGGGTGTGGCTTCTTGGCCCTATAAAGCCTCAGTTGAAGGCAGTAGTCAGAGAGGGTGTTTCAGCCATGCTTGCTGGAGACAGCCTCCTGGCTATTTACCAACTGCCAGTGGGGGCCTCCCTTCTGGTCATAAAATAATGTTGTTTGGTGTTTAGAAGATGTGTTTGTCTTTTATGCTTCTTTATTGCAGCTTGTGGATGTGTGGTTGCTGGGTTCATCTCAGGTTGTGTGGACATCAGCTTGCCAGCACAGGGATCCAGTCAGCAAGGCTGTGGCAGGTAGGTGGAACTAGTACTGTTCACCTGCCATATCCATAAGACTGTTGGTGTTCCCCTTTTCCCTGCAGCTTGGCCAGTGAGACTCCTGTTCCTCCATGTCCAGAAGGAACAAGCCGTCTTACCCTGACTCCTAGTCCAGGGACCGGTCAGAAGGTGAGTTAGGGATCCGAGGTTCCTGAGCATGGGTCCTCCTACCTTAAAGGTCGGCCCATGCAGCTAGGAGTTAGGGTCAGGTTAGGGACACTTTAGGAGGTGACCTGCTCCCTAATTTTGTCGTCCTGGTCGAGTAGCGACCATCTTCCGGCATTGCACGGCTGAGGGTTTTACACATCCTCAGCCGTGACAGTATGACCAGAATGGCTCCTCACGTGGTTCCCTCGAAAGAGGGTGAAGCATGTACCGCACGGTGAGTGGCTTTTCCCCGCCATTCCTTCACCGTGTTCGTTTGGCGTCCCCTGATTTTTTTATATTGCACTGTTTGTGTTTGTTTGGTGTGCGGGTGCACACCTTCGAAAGAGGGTGCAGCATGCAGTGCCATCCTCTTGTGGCCTGCATGCGCATTCTCCGGAGGGAGAGCGTTCCGGGGGGATCACCGTTAACGGCACGGTTGGTGGCTTATTCCCCGCCACCTTACCTTCCGTGTCCGTGTTGGTGATCCCTCGTCCCTCTCCATGTTCCCATCTCTGGTCGTTTGCTGGCAGCATTCCGTTAGTGGTCCGGCTGCGTGCTGGTTAGGAGTGTCTGCTGGCAGCGACTGGAGTGGGGACGTGAGTGGAGAGTCCCCTCGTCCATTCTCAGTGGTTCTCTTCCCGTGTCACTGTGGCTGGCTGCAGGCCTCGTTGGACTGGCTTAGTGTGTGCTGGGAGAGGATGCAGCTGGCAGCGACTTTCTAGGAACTATTTCCTGAGAGTGGACGTTCCCTTCTCCCATCCCCTTGCGTGAGTTCCTCACTAGTTTTCTTTTTTTTGGTGGGGGGGGGCTTTGAGGGGTGGGAGTGTCACGACCACGTTTATGGCCGTGACTCCTTGGGAGCCGCATACAGTTGCCCGTGGTTTGGGTTGTTGTGTCAACCGCAGCTGGAGGCATTTTGCTGTTTGCCTCAGGTGCGGTTGCCGCGGACAACAGGTATGTGTGCGGTTTCCTTGGAGTTGTGTGCGTGTATGTATGCACTTTTGTATGTCTGTGTGCACTCTTTTTTATGTGTGGTGTGCACTGACATCTTCCCTTCACTGTGGTTGCCCGTGGCAACGTTTGGTTGTATGTGTACATGTGGTGGCAGTGTCCCAGCCTTCGGGCTGACTCCCAGGACATGGTTGCCACCCATGTCGTTGCCTCCGGCAACAGCCACAGTGTGTTCTTGGTTTGGACACTTCCCCTTTAAGTTGTGTTTTCCCTTCTTTGGTATTGGAAGGGTTAACTCCCTTTCTGTGTGTGAGAGTCACGGGGTGTGTCTGACTGTTGGGTGTGGCTTCTTGGCCCTATAAAGCCTCAGTTGAAGGCAGTAGTCAGAGAGGGTACTTCAGCCATGCTTGCTGGAGACATCCTCCTGGCTATTTACCAACTGCAAGTGGGGGCCTCCCTTCTGGTCATAAAATAATGTTGTTTGGTGTTTAGAAGATGTGTTTGTCTTTTATGCTTCTTTATTGCAGCTTATGGATCTGGGTTCCTGTGCGTGGATGTGTGGTTGCTGGGTTCATCTCAGGTTGTGTAGACATCAGCTTGCCAGCACAGGGATCCAGTCAGCAAGGCTGTGGCAGGTAGGTGGAACTAGTACTGTTCACCTGCCATATCCAAAAGATTGTTGATGTTCCCCTTTTCCCTGCAGCTTGGCCAGTGAGACTCCTGTTCCTCCATATCCAGAAGGAACAAGCCGTCTTACCCTGACTCCTAGTCCAGGGAGCGGTCGGAGGGTGAGTTAGGGATCCGAGGTTCCTGAGCATGGGTCCTCCTACCTTTAAAGGTCGGCCCATGCAGCTAGGAGTTAGGGTCAGGTTAAGGACGCTTTAGGAGGTGACCTGCTCCCTAATCCTGTCGTCCTGGTCGAGCAGCGACCATCTTCCGGCATCGCACGGCTTAGGGTTTTACACATCCTCAGCCGTGACAATATTATACCGACTATACATCAACTTTATTGCTCTACAATTGGTATGCCGTTTCAGGACATTGATCCTTAAATCAACTTCATGTCGATACAATCTTTCCAAATTACAGTTCTATATCCCCTTTTGAAATAGAAAATTACCATTTTTGCTGCTACTATAGGGATATTGTTGAACAACTCAGTGGACATTTATTTTGGTTTTATACTATAATCATATTTATTCTGGTTTTATACTGTATTGCTGCTTAATGTCTGCTCTTTATCCATATTTTATATATTCAGAAGTGTACAAATATACATTTTAGATATTAATATGTACTCCATTTGTAAGTGTGCCTGCTACTATTGGTTCATTTGCACATTTTCAGACTGGGTGAGTCTCTAGCAGCTGCACCTACCCATCTATACTCTCGGTTGAGCAACCCAATACAATATTTTTGTTTACATATAATAAACACCAATTCATTTTATTTGTGTTGGTGGTTCTTCACTATTTGGCGTTTATCTGGTATCCACAGAAAGAATGGTTGGAAAACTGTGAACTTCTTGTGGACAATCGATGTTTGCCTATATTGAAATGGTTTTACTGGCTTTACTCTGAGCTGAACACCTTCTGGAAACTCGAGGCAGCGAGGTCCTTAATTGAGATAAATCTCAGACCAGTTGTCAGGAATGTGATTGCACTCCAGTACGGTTGGCAGGGACAAGCAGGTCTGACCATCTATGGACTCCAAATTGTACCTAGTTGCTTTCCTCCCCGTCGTCTCAACGGTACCTACACATGTCCTTAGGGGTCCATTCACACGTCCGTAGCGTGTTTTGCGGATCCGCGGATCTACAAAACAAAGACACCGGCAATGTGTGTTCCACATTTTGCGGACTGCACATCGCCAGCACTACTAGAATGACCTATTCTTATCGACAGTTGTGGACAAGAATAGGACATGTTCTTTTTTTTTTTTTTTTTCAGGAACGGAATTGCGGACCCCGAGGTGCGGGTCCGCAATTCCGTATCCGGGCAGCACATTGTGCGGCATCATAGAAATGAATGGGTCCGCAATTCCGTTCTGTAAAATGCGGAAGGGAGAACTGGGCCCTACAATGTTGTAGGTGTTGAAGAAGGTGGATTTAACTAAAGACTGATTGCTTTGATCATCCAAAATTGCATATACCTTGATTGCCTTACCCCGGTGACCGGCTGGGTAAACTCTGACAAGGCATATTTTTGAGCAGGACTTCCCTCCCGGGAGTCCAGATCTCTGTACAGTGAGAAGTGACTACTGCGGTGTCTCTGTCAGTGTCTATTTGCTTCCGGTCATGATCCTCTGGTTGGGGTGATACCTGAGAGGGTAGTCCAGGGTGTAAAGCCATGTTGTGTTCTGTGCTACCGCATTCTGTGCAAGTCACACAGACCTTACAGTTCCTGGCGAAGTGCGATGTTGCTTTCTTTGAGGAATTCTTTGCGGTCCTCTAAAGACTTCTCCCTGAAGGCATTTTAGTAGAGGATGTGGTTTCTTGTGCAGGGGGCATTCTTTGGTAAGATCTTTGAGTTTTTTCTCTTCTTGAGAAGACTTAAATGACCTGTAAGGAGAACCTGGGATCAGTTCTGATCCTTGCCTGTTCAGCGACAAATGCTACAAACACCCTAAAGGGGGGGGGGGGGGGATGGTACATTATGAAACCGTTTCTAATGGAAACCGTGCGTGATCCACTTCTCTTGTAGATTATAAGGAAGTTTTTGGACAATCGGGTTGATACCTCTGGAGGTGTCTAGGAGTGCTAGCCCTGGCAGATCTCCTTCTGCCTGAGAAACCTGTACCTCTATTAACAAGTCGCTGAGTTCCCTGAGCTTTTGGTGACCCACTATTCTGGGAAAATTATCAATTCTCTTAAATAAACCATTTTCTATAGCTTCTATTGACCCATAACACACATCAAGTCTTTCCCACACCATCTTTAGGCCTTTGCCCGGATAGTTTATGTTAATGTCTCTGATTCTTTTGGCGTGTTCAGTAGACTCGCTTCCAAACCACTTTACCAAGAGATCTAACTGCTCACTATAGGAATGTTGTAGCTTTTGTTCTATAGGGTGGAAGTTGTGGTTAGCATCGTGTTGTCAAATACCGTCCTTCTTGAGGTATTGTGGTTCAAGGTAGGATCTTTGACACTCTGTATAAGCTGGCTGATATGCTGCATCATAGTTGTCATCTGTCTTGGGATGCTGATGAACATATTCTGAGACTTGCTGTGTTGGATCTTGTTCAACTAGGTCTGGCCCAAGTACTTGGCTGTGTTTCTCGGATTCTGCGAACTCCAAGGCTTCTAGGAACTCTGCTTTGGCCATTGCGGCTGCCGCCTCTTTTTCTGCAGTGAGTTTTTCCAGTGAGGCTTGCAATCATGATGCCTCTTTTTCCAGTGCTGCTTGCCGGTGTACTCTCTCTTCTTCTAGTAACGCTCTCTCTTTTTCCTTTGATGCTTGCAGGCGTTCTCTCTCTTTTTCCCTTAACGATCTCTCTTTTTTTAGTTGCATCTCTTGTGCAGCAGAGGAAGACCTTACTTTTGCAGCTTCAGCTTCTGTGCGGGCAAGAGCAGTCTTTTCTCTTACTGAGGACTTGCTAGAGCAGCTTGCTCGTGACCTGGTCCTGTATGATGATGCCTAGCTAACGGACATTGTGTGCTTTTTGCTGGCTGCTTAATGTCTCTGTGCGGACTCAGTCTATGTAGAAACGGACTTCAGCGTGGTCTGGATCGTGCTGCACTTGCTGGGGGCTGCACTCTCACTTCTTGTGACTGTATGGCAATCGTGTACGCAGGACCATGTGGCTAATGGCGGCTCCATATACTGAAATCCACTATCGCTGGTGACTAGCATCTGTTTTACGGTTTTGTCTTCATACACGTTCACACAGTGTGCAGTCTGATATTCAGCATAAATCATTCCTGTCTTCCAAATAAGAGGACTGTTTTCTGTAGTCTAACTTGTTTATTGGCAAAACTAGATTATTTGAGATTGGTAAAACTATAAGAATACAAAAACTTGTATAAGTATAACGCATAACATTTATCAGCAGAAAGCACAGAACATCATGTATTATAACATTACATTAACACTGGGCACATGTCCAAAATGCATGTCTAGCATCTAACAGTTACAACCTCTTTTCCTAAATAACACTTATACCTAGCTAAACAGCACTGCATACATAATGTCCCTGAAACAAAGGTAGAATTCGTACCAGTTATGCTTGTACAAGGATTGTGGGGTTTGAAAAGGAGATATGCTGATGTCTTATAACATGAAGACTGGAGACTGGGCTTCTCTTTCCCAGCATGTATTACAGTCCCACAATGCTTTGCATCACCCACAAATACAATAATCTTTATTAACGGAATAACAAAGTGTAGTACATTTTTAAGACCGCTAGATGGTGCTATTACTAAACTAATAACTACAGCCATAGGAAACCCCAGCTGACGTGAAACAGAATTAAATTCAAACCCTGCTGGGCAGAAAACTTGTACTTATATATAATGTATAGAATATAATACAATATCACCTTACGGAGAGCACCTTAAATGGTGTGAGGAGTCTTAAAGGCCAGGCAATGCTCCTCTAGAATTTTGGGAAGAGGGTATACAAATGAGCTCTTAATAAGCGCTGTCTCTAATGCCACCAGACTTAAGACGGCTATCCTATAAGTCAAGGTTCAACCTTTTAAGAAGCCTTGGGACAAAACTAGCATCTTTTCTGCAGACAGCTCTTTGAGGGTGATTTTCAATCTTCAGTGCAGAGCAGACGGTAGAGGCATAACTGGCTGAGAGATCCAGGACAGGATTTGGGGAATGCAATGTCTCCTCATGGAGAGATCTGGGAGTATTAGAGGCAGGGCTTGTTAAGAGGGCATTTGCATACCTTCTTCCTAGAATATAATACATAATTCTAATTGTACAGTGCAATTTACTCTAACATACTGTACATTATTTGTCCATATTGTTACTTACATGAGCAGCTGGCTAACATACCGCACTTGAGTGACAGGTTGTAATACATAGCACCTCTGGCAAAACATAAATCACTGCACACTTGGATAGTTCCTTGAGTGCAACATTCTAAATGATTAGCACGCATGCCATGAAGGTAAAAGGATTACTTGAGCAGCTGTATAATAGGCCATAAGTTTTCTGAAATCTCTGTGTACTTCATAACTTTCATAGAAACTATTGCATGGTGCTCAGCTGAAATCATCAAATAAAATGTGATTGCAAAGATTTATACATATTTAACACATGCAGTCAATTGCAGGATGGTTTTCTTTGCCAGGGTAAGGCAGCACAAGCAACCGTCGTGTGATACAAAATCAAAGGCTGAGTTTCCACTTGGTCGCTGCGAGGCGGTATAGTACTATGTAGCAAAAATGCAGGGCTTTGCAGTTTCTAGGCAAATACAGCTGATGCACATAAAAAGCAAATACTTCACCTGTACATGCTGAAAAATCACAGCAATTTGCAGCGAAACGGTGTGGGTCTGCTGTATCACATGGTACACTGACAACCCATGGCCACTATGTGAAAACCCACCTTCAGCTGGTTATAGACCTGCATCAAACTGTTTATTTGATCCTATCCCAATTCATCAGATTGATTGTGTCTATCAGGGTTGAGCGAATTGAGCTTCGGATCATAGATCCAAAGTAAATTTGTTAAAAAAAAAGCTTTGTTTGTGATGCTGTTTCTGTTTACAGCATTAAAATGTATGTGCTCAGTGTAGGAAAACTTTGTCTCGGTACCGAGGTACCCGCCAGTAGAGATGGCCTTGTGGTTCGCCCGGCAGTCGTTTCACGGCGAACTTTGCTAGTTCGAGATTCGCCGAACATGCAAACATATGGTGATGTCCGCCGGCGCCATATTCTTTTGCATTGCGCTGAACTTTGACCCATGACACATCCATCAGGTGGGACAGCCAATTGAGACTTTCAGCACATGGACACACCCCCACCCTATCACAGAACCCAATCTGGCAGCCATTTTACATTCTGTGTTTTGCCAGTGTAGGGAGAGATTGCTTTGTAGAGCAGGGACAGACTGTTAGGGACACCAAATGCTAGCTAATAGGGCCACAAAAGTCCTTTTAAGGACTGGTATAGGTGTGCTATCGATAGGTGTGACATACAGAGGGGTGTAATACACTTATAATATAAAGTAAAAGTGGGGCACTCTCTTAAGTAAAGGGATCTTTATTGTAATAATATATAATTAAAATTGCAGTAGGGTTAATATAACAATAGATGAACAATAAAATTGATATTCAATAAAAATAGTACAAGTAGCAAGTGAAATTACAGTCCTATTAAAATTGTATTAAATAACGACATAAGTTGATCCCAAAAATGAATAAATTAATAAATAAATTAATCCATTGTTTTCCACTCTGGTAGTAGTTTATGCATGTGACAAATCAATTGATATTGTAGTTTGTTTGGATGTCAAAGTTTCCAGATATAACCAGTCTCTTCATATACTTCAGTCTATGACTGAGTGCAAAGTTCTCCTAATAGGAAATAGTCAACTGCACTTCAATGAATCTGCAACGTTGTGTGCATAAGGTAACAAAAGTTCAAGATGATGTAGCTATTCGCTTGTTGCGAATAATGTTAAGAAGCTACTGATACGTACAGCGGCGTCCCGCTGTAATGTTTCAACAAGCGATCGCTAAAATTCAGTATAATCTTACCCGGAGGTTTGCTGGACGGTGAGCCCTCGACTCGGCACGTTTAGTTGTTATAGTCCCGGTCTCAAGGGTTACTGCTTGAATTCAAAACTTGGCGCCACTTGGATTTGTTTGGTCCACGTGTTTCTGGCGTCTCTGATGTCGCAGTTGGTAAGTTTTGAAGAAGATCTTTTTCACAAAGCAGTGTCCAAATCTCCGGAGTTATACAAGCCTTGTTTCCTTTAGGGGGGAACTTGTACCAGACGCGTTTCGGGGATTTATAGTATTGACCCCTTCCTCACTGAGTATTGACCCCTTCCTCACTGAGGAAGGGGTCAATACTATAAATCCCCGAAACGCGTCTGGTACAAGTTCCCCCCTAAAGGAAACAAGGCTTGTATAACTCCGGAGATTTGGACACTGCTTTGTGAAAAAGATCTTCTTCAAAACTTACCAACTGCGACATCAGAGACGCCAGAAACACGTGGACCAAACAAATCCAAGTGGCGCCAAGTTTTGAATTCAAGCAGTAACCCTTGAGACCGGGACTATAACAACTAAACGTGCCGAGTCGAGGGCTCACCGTCCAGCAAACCTCCGGGTAAGATTATACTGAATTTTAGCGATCGCTTGTTGAAACATTACAGCGGGACGCCGCTGTACGTATCAGTAGCTTCTTAACATTATTCGCAACAAGCGAATAGCTACATCATCTTGAACTTTTGTTACCTTATGCACACAACGTTGCAGATTCATTGAAGTGCAGTTGACTATTTCCTATTAGGAGAACTTTGCACTCAGTCATAGACTGAAGTATATGAAGAGACTGGTTATATCTGGAAACTTTGACATCCAAACAAACTACAATATCAATTGATTTGTCACATGCATAAACTACTACCAGAGTGGAAAACAATGGATTAATTTATTTATTAATTTATTCATTTTTGGGATCAACTTATGTCGTTATTTAATACAATTTTAATAGGACTGTAATTTCACTTGCTACTTGTACTATTTTTATTGAATATCAATTTTATTGTTCATCTATTGTTATATTAACCCTACTGCAATTTTAATTATATATTATTACAATAAAGATCCCTTTACTTAAGAGAGTGCCCCACTTTTACTGTATATTTATTCCACTTTTTCAGACTGGGTGCTGTCTGTTAGTGGGAGCACCTCTGGTGGTTCCCCCCCTCATTCTAGTGCGACATTACTTTATTTTATTATAGACACTTATAATATACTTTCTAACATAGAAAGTATATTATAGTGCATTTGTATTGTGCAGCAGTTGTGTGCGGTTCTGCTGCGATACCACAGGTATATAGAGGCGTTATTGGAACATCTATTTGCAACGGGTGTGATATACCTGTTGCCTCAAAAAAAACTGATTGAGGGATGTGATATACCTGCTTCCACCAAATATTGATTTAGGGGTTCTATATACCTGCTTCCACAAAATACTGATTGAGGGGTGCAATATACCTGCTTCCACAAAATATTGATTCAGGTGTTCTACAGTGGGATGCAAAAGTTTGGACAACCTTGTTAATCGTCATGATTTTCCTGTATAAATCGTTGGTTGTTATGATAAAAAAATGTTTGTTAAATATATCATGTAGAAGACACACACAGTCATATTTGAGAAGTGAAATGAAGTTTATTGGATTTACAGAAAGTGTGCTATAATTGTTTAAACAAAATTAGGCAGGTGCATAAATTTGGGCACTGCTGTCATTTTATTGATTCCAAAACCTTTAGAACTAATTATTGGAACTCAAATTGGCTTGGTAAGCTCAGTGACCCCTGACCTACATACACAGGTGAATCCAATTATGAGAAAGAGTATTTAAGGGGGTCAATTGTAAGTTTCCCTCCTGTTTTAATTTTCTCTGAAGAGTAGCAACATGGGGGTCTCAAAACAACTCTCAAATGACCTGAAGACAAAGATTGTTCACCATCATGGTTTAGGGGAAGGATACAGAAAGCTGTCTCAGAGATTTCAGCTGTCTGTTTCCACAGTTAGGAACATATTGAGGAAATGGAAGACCACAGGCTCAGTTCAAGTTAAGGCTCGAAGTGGCAGACCAAGAAAAATCTCGGATAGACAGAAGCGACGAATGGTGAGAAGAGTAAGAGTCAACCCACAGACCAGCACCAAAGACCTACAACATCATCTTGCTGTAGATGGAGTCACTGTGCATCGTTCAACCATTCGGCGCACTTTACACAAGGAGATGCTGTATGCGAGAGTGATGCAGAGAAAGCCTTTTCTCCGCCCACCACACAAAAAGTGCCGCTTGAGGTGGGCTAAAGCACATTTGGACAAGTCAGCTTCATTTTGGAATAAGGTGCTGTGGACTGATGAAACTAAAATTGAGTTATTTGGCCATAACAAGGGGCATTATGCATGGAGGAAAAAGAACACAGCATTCCAAGAAAAACACCTGCTACCTACAGTAAAATATGGTGGTGGTTCCATCATGCTGTGGGACTGTGTGGCCAGTGCAGGGACTGGGAATCTTGTCAAAGTTGAGGGACGCATGGATTCCACTCAGTATCAGCAGATTCTGGAGACCAATGTCCAGGAATCAGTGACAAAGCTGAATCTGCGTCGGGGCTGGATCTTTCAACAAGACAACGACCCTAAACACTGCTCAAAATCCACTAAGGCATTTATGCAGAGGAATAAGTACAACGTTCTGGAATGGCCATCTCAGTCCCCAGACCTGAATATAATTGAAAATCTGTGCTGTGACTTAAAGAGAGCTGTCCATGCTCGGAAGCCATCAAACCTGAATGAACTAAAGATGTTTTCTAAAGAGGAATGGTCCAAAATACCTTCAACCAGAATCCAGACTCTCATTGGAAACTACAGGAAGCGTTTAGAGGCTGTAATTTCTGCAAAAGGAGGATCTACTAAATATTGATTTAATTTCATTTTTGTGGTGCCCAAATTTATGCACCTGCCTAATTTTGTTTAAACAATTATAGCACACTTTCTGTAAATCCCAAAAACTTCATTTCACTTCTCAAATATTACTGTGTGTGTCTCCTATATGATATATTTAACTGACATTTTTTATCGTAACAACCAACGATTTATACAGGAAAATCATGACGATTAACAAGGTTGCCCAAACTTTTGCATCCCACTGTATATACATGTTTCCACAAAATACTGATTGAGGGTTGTGATATACCTGCTTCTACAAAATACTGATTAAGGGGTTCTATATATCTGCTTCAACAAAATACTGATTGAAGGGTGCGATATACCTGCTTCCACCAAATATTGATTGAGGTCTGCTATACACCGACTTCCACAAAATACTGATTGAGGGGTGCGATATACCTGCTTCTACAAAATACTGATTGAGGGGTGTGATATACCTGCTTCCACCAAATGTTGATTGAGACCTGTGATACACTGGCTTCCACAAAATACTAATTGAGGGGTGCAATATACCTGCTTCCACCAAATATTGATTAAGGGGTTTGATATATCTGCTTCCACAAAATACAGATTAAGGGGTGCGATACACCTGCTTCCACAAAATACTGATTGTGGCCTGCGATATACCTGCTTCCACAAAAACTGCTGTTCTATAGGGACTTTGGAACAGGGTAATTTTGAAAATGACAGGCAGAGGAAGAGGCAGGCCATTCCGCAGGGATGGTAGGGGTCGAGCAGGTGCACCAGGCCTAAGTGGGAAGTTGGGGAAGGTGCATGCGATTACATCAAAAGACGCACCAGAGTTGGTTGAGTGGCTCACTCAGCCTTCCGCTTCTGCACCCTCCTCATCCTCTGTATCTGCACCCTCCTCACTCTCTGCTGTGTGCACCCCCAACTACACCACCACCATAGCCCCTCCACTCGAGTCAGAGGAATTATTTTCCCATCCATTCCCAGACTTTACCGATGCAAAGCCATTCTTGGCATCGTATGAGGAAGAGAAGGTAGCAATGGCTCCACCCAGCGGTCTGACCACAGTACCCAAATCAGACCAAGGAGGGTGGTCCCCGCTGTTGCTGCCTACTCCAAGATCTCTAATGTCAGTGGTGGTGAAGGTGACGATGATGACGTGTCGATGGACATCACGTGGGTGCTCACAAGAGAGGAAGAGGAGGGGAGTTCAGAGAGAGAATGACGGAGCAGCAGATAGGGAGGAAAAGAAGGAGAAGCAGGCAGAACTCGCAGTACACAGGAGGCAAAAAGCAGACTGAAAATCTGGAGCGAGCCATCCACCATGCACGGTCAGATCTTGCGCTCCCAGGATGCCGGCACATGGCTCCGCAGTGTGGGCTTTTTTATAATGTGTCAGCTGCTGACAATAGTGTTGCTATCGGCAGCCTGTGCTGTCAACGAATAAGTCGTAGTAAGCCCAACACTCACCTAGGGATGACCTCCTTAGGAAGGCACCTGGCCTCCCATCACCAAGCCCAGGGTGAGGAACGCAGTCAGAACCCACAAAGCCACACTACCGGCACTCTACGTCCTGCCTCTTCTCCTTCTCCTCTATCCTCCCATTTGTCCTCCACTCCACCTTCCCCAGTACCGTCGTATCGTTCATCTGGCAGAAGGCAGGCTTCCGTGGCCCAAATATTCGAACATAAAAAGTTGATGACGCTGGATGACCCTCTTGCCCAACGGCTGACTGCTGGCTTGTCGGAACTGCTAGCCTGCCAACTACTGCCATATAAACTGGTGGATTCGGACACCTTTGGAAAATTTGTGGCCATTGGCATAACGCAATGGAAGGTCCCCGGAAGGAAATATTTCTCCCAGAAGGGCATCCCAGAGCTATATCGCCACATTCAACGGCAAGTGAATATATGTCTGGCACGCAGTATCGGTGCCAAGATACATCTGAACACAGACACATGGTCTTGCAAACACGGGCAGGGAAGGTACATAACTTTTACTGCCCACTGGGTAAACCTTCTGACGGCCATCAAGCATGTAACTCGTGGCACCCATGTAGATTTGGTGTTACCGCCACGGATTGCATGCAGGCCTGCCTCTTCTCCTCCTCCTCCTACTCCATCCTCTGTCTCCTCCTCGGCTGACTCCTCCTTTCCACTGCTACCGCCTCTTCCACTGCACCCCCCAAGCTCCCCAGAACCTATTCAACATTCCAGACGTTGCCATGATGTGCTGCGGGTGTTATGCCTGGAAGCCAAGAGCCACACAGTTCCTGCACTGCCTTCAGCTCTGCGGTCACAGGCCGATCAGTTTCTGACCCTGCTCAATTTGACAGTTAGTAAAGTGGTGTGTGACAACGGTGCCAATCTTCTGAGTGCACTGAAACAGGGCAAAATGACACATGTGCCGTGCATGGGACACGTAATGAACTTAGTCGTGCAGAAATTTGTTGCCAAATACCCCGGTGTCCAAGACGTCTTGCGGCAGGCCAGGAAAATCTCTGCCCATTTTAAAAGATTTTATACGGCCATGGCTCGCCTTGCTGACGTTCAGAGGCGAACAGTGCCGTAGCATTGGGGGGGCGTGGCCCCGAGCGCAACATTATAGGGGGCGCCAGTAGGTCCGCACCGCCATTTAGGCAAAGGGATTGGCCCTGCTCACAAGTGGGCGTCGGCAGCAGGTCTCAGGGAGATGATCACTTTCATTGTGGAATCGCTCATCCCCATAGTCATCTGTATCGACGTCAGGACAGCGATACAGATGGCTGTGTTGAGGCGGGGCACGGGAAGGAAAGGCATCTTCCTTCCCCGTTACTCTGATAGGCTGCAGGCACTAGGCCTGTAGCCTATCAGAGGCTGGTGCAGGTGGGGCACAGGCCAAAAGAGGCCTGCATCACATCGCTGCCATGGAGGTAAGTATAAGTGTTTATTTTTTTTAAATGGTACAATACTGGCTACTGGCACATGATTGGGGGCCATCTATTGGGGGCACTTGTTACTGGCACACGATTAAGGGGAACTTGATACTTGAACATGATTGGGGAGGCCATCTATGGGAGGCACTTCTCACTGGCACAGGATTGGGGAGCATCTATGGGGCACATCTTACTAGCACATAATTGGGGGGCACTCTGGGGGCATATCTTACTGGCAGATTATTGGGGGCAATGTGGGGGCATCTATGGGGTCCCTTCTTACTGGCACATAATTGGGGGCATCTACTGAGGCCACAAAGAAGGAGTATTTTATATGGGGGCTCTGTATAGGGGCATTTTATACTGGGGCACATTATGGTGGGTACTATGGAGAAGAGGAGAGAGGAGTACTATGGGGTCTTCTATGGGGACACTAAGAAGGGGTATTTTATACTTGCAAATTATGGGGGAAACTGAGGGCATCTACTGGGGCACTATATATGGGGCATTTTATACTGGTACATTATGGGGGGCACTGGGAGAAAGGGGGAGAGGAGCACTATGAGGGCATTTACTGGGGGGACTATATAGGGGTATTTTATACTGGCACATTATGGGGGCACTATGGGAACATTAGCTCAACTGGGGGCATTATAAGGGGGTATTTGTGGTACTGTCACATTATAAGTAGAATTATTACTACTGGTGGCATTATGGTGGGTTTTATTACTACTGGGGGTCTAGGAGGAACATGATTACTAGTATGGGCACTATGGGAGCATTATTACTTCTGGGGCACAGTGGGGACATGTTGGGGGCAATGTAGGAGCACTATTACTACCATGTGTGCTTTAGCAGAGAATTATTCCTATTGATGGGACTTTTGGGAGCACTATTACTGTGGGGGCACCTTGGCACAGTATCAGCTTACCACAACAATTTTTTGGGGGACATTATGTCTACACTATTAGTGTCAGGGGCACTATTTGCTGGGCGCAGTCATTTTAGGGCACTGTGTGCCAATAATTATTAAAGGGCACTATCTGCATGGTACTACTATTATTAGGGGGTTTATCTGTTTCTGCAGTATAGGATTGGGGAGCACAGCGGCACAGTATTGGGAGTGGTAGGATGATTTGTCCAGAAGATGGGAGGATGATGGAAATGTAGAAATAATTAAAATATTTTTTTGTCAAACTGCAGAGACAAGAAATGGCTGAAAAATGGTGGTCTGCTCTGAAGGTCCAAAAGGAGAAGATGAGGAACAGCTACATCAAAGAGACGTCACTGGATGTAAGAAGTATGGGGCGCTGTATTACCCTGTATGTTCTGTAGTGATGGGAGGGTGGATATAGAATTTGGCCCACCCTGTAGAAGCCTGGCCCCAGACTTCAGATCACAATGTGCGTGTTCTGAAATCTGGGGCCTCACACCCATGTACAACATTATCTGTACACAGAGAGTTATTACTGTGTTATCAGTGGTGTTACATATGACTGCAGGTGATATCCACTCCATTTTCTAAAAAGAGGCATGGCCAAAGGTTGGGGAGGCGCAATACCGGG